>NW_023425550.1:735000-1387745 GCF_014108245.1 Pipistrellus kuhlii | reverse complement strand
AGAGCACTACCCACCATCTGCTGTTTCACGTAAACAGATTTCTGTGCCCTGATGTAGGCGACTGTCCTCGTGAGATGCCTCTCTGGGCTCATTGACTGTCTCAAACCTCTGTCTGACTTTAGGAATGGGGAAGCTGCCAGGACATATCTTGGTGGTATCACTCTTTTTGGTCCTGCTCCTTTATATAGAGAAAAAACTGTTTTAGCAGAACTGATTATGGTTTGGGACCCCATCTCTTGTTCTGGTCAAACCTCACAGAACCACTTCAGCAGCACCCAGGGACCCTGTGGGAGGTCTGGGAGCAGGCACTGAATGATTGCCAGAGGGTGGCCAGCCAAGGCATGCCTTCATTCACGGTGGAAGGGCCATCAGACTTTGAAAGAAAGCACCTGTCTCTCCTGGCAAGTGACTGGTCTGCTATAAGTGTCCCTTGGCTCACGAGGGCTTCTGTTATATAATAATACACGTGTCACATAGCTACCTCGGACCCAAGGAGAGATCTGAAATACAGCTCTGATGGAAAAGTGATGGTAGAGTTTTTTGTTTTCCGTGTGGGCACTCTTTAATTTATTTGTGTCCCTTCTAGCAGGGTTACTAATGGTTGTTAGCTGTGAGGACGATGGGCTTTCTCATGGGTGTTATCTGGAATGGCCAGACTGGCTCTGGGGTACATACACCACTTAGCAGATGGGGTGGCCAGGTTCTAGGTGGGCCTCTCTGCAAGGTGCCTGGAACGTGGGCTAGACACACTCAGATGCTGATCAGAAACTTCCTGGCATCATAGGGGGACCTGTGAGCAAAGACCCTCCTGTTTCAGGATGCATGACTAATGTAAGGTGATTCCCCCAAGGTTAGGAGCCAGAGTGTTCTGTCTCCTGTTCAGTAGGCAAGGCTCAGGGTACCAGGTCTTCCTGAGCTTGCCTCAGGATGCCCAAGCCAGATCCTTGGCTGAGTGGGTGAACTTGAAAGAGGACAACCGGGATGCACGTCTTTCTGGGGCCAGGATTTTCTAGCCTCCTCAGGCTCATCTAATGGGGTATGTGGCACAGAAACAGAAGAACATGGACTCACAATTCTTATTGGATTGTTTATTTTGTGGAATTAACAAACTGGAATTTTGCCTTTACTAAAGCTGAAATGGATTCATGGTTACAAAGCCTGTGACACTATGGGCCGGCATTGTTTTTGAGGGAACACTTGTTATCCAAGGAGCCCTCGTGGTCCTCCTCGGACTGGTGAGAGTCCTGAGATGGAGCCACGTCTAAAAGGCCAGATATAAGCGTAGAATAGAATATGTTGTATAAAGACATCACTGAACCTTGTGACGGTTCATTTGGGGGGTTGGGGGACAGATCCCCTGTGCCAGCGGTTCCGGCAGTAGCCGTGGGCACAAACATGAAATTACCAGAAGTGTCCTCCCCACTTGAACCACTGGCCGCTATAGGACACTGGACCTCCCTGGCACTGCTCAGGGGTTGAGGAGCGGAGAACTCGAATGCCTGGGTGGCACTGGATCCCCATTCATTCTTATCTGTCTCCTGAGCCTTTTGTTCGGCTTCTTTTTTGCTGTCCTCCTGGTGTAGTCTTGGAGAGCGTCTTGTGGGGGCCATCTTCTTCTTTCTCTTTGCAGGGCTGGCACTGGTCCTAGGACAAACTCGGGCCACTTGACTGCCTTTTGCGTTAATGTTTTGGAGGAGCCAAGGCTTGTCTCTCTGGAAATTGCTGTTTTGGTAGATCTGAAACAAAATTAATTAATTTAGTCATTTGTGGAGAAAAGGTATCTATTTGACATTAACTGGCCTCTCAGGGTATTTACTCGTCCCTGCAGGTTATCTCTAAGGGGGTTATAGTTTCAAATAAAAATCTATAGTTTCTCATTTTTTGATAAATACTGTATCATGTGAAAAAGTGTAGGCCCTGAAATGAAGCCTTTTCAGTATATCATTCTTCTGGGTCCACTAGGAAGATGTTTGAGTAAAAGGGAACATGGGAAATGGGAGGACTTTGTACTTTACCATTATCTTATTCCTTGGAGAGCAAACTGAAGAATCATCAGGGCGTATTTTGCTAAAACCATGGAGGTTCATCAAGCGGATAAAACTCTTCAGGCTGTTCGATTCAAAGATCTGCTCCTCGCCCCTTTGGCAGAGAATCTCCCTCTGGAAAAGGTTTTCCTTTATGATCACGGTGTGTCCGTCTTCATTCCAGCACACAGACTGGAAGGCATCATCCTCCACTATCCTCCAAAGCTTTCTTGGGAAGGACAGTCCATAAAGAATGTTGTTTCCTTCCACGTTGTCGGCGCTTTGGTTTGGGGTCTGTGGTTGAGGGTGGTATTGTAGGCTTGGATCTTGGCTCTCTTCTTGGCTACCGTGTCTCTCCAAAGCCTCTCTGGGACCCACATGAAGGCCTGGGGATGTATCATATTGGGCCAGTATTGGTGGCTGCCCATCCTCTGATGGGGCCAGCCTGGCTTCCTGCATCTCATAGGTACTCTGACTAGTCATGTTGATGCTCTACAGTCTACATCAACAAGCATTTGGTACCCTAGATCCTATCTCTTCAAAAGTAGGGTCAGAAATGCCTGTGGTTACAGCAGCGATGCCCTATATATACTGTCCTCAAAATTCTATAGTCTCGGTCGTGGGGCAACAAGCTGCTTAAGTCATGTGATGTCACAAAGGTGACTTATGGCTGCTCTGCAGAGTGGGCCCTGGCCAAGTATGGGGGAGCGGACATCTTTAGAGCCCCCATCTTCTCTCTTTTCAAATAGTACAAAATATAGTGGTCAGGTTAATAGTAAATGTGCTCATTTGATTCCAGAAAAATTGTTTAGTGTTGCTAGTTCACTGGATGCGTTGAGAGGTCACAATCCTATCTCTACCCCCATCTCTACAGAGAGAAGGGGGGGATGGTTGGTGGACTCTTTGTTGTTCAAGGTCCAGGCCCTTGTTAGTTCTAACTTGGGCTACCTCCAATACTGCCTGGGTCAGATGGGCCCTTGAGGGATGTTCCTCCCAGAAAATGGTGGTTCGCCTAGACTCAGTAGGTAGCCCCCCACTTCAATGCACCCCTCACAAGCTTCCTGCTTTGGTCTCTTCCAACTGTGCCTACTTGTTGTTAGGTCCTGCTCAGATGAGCCCAAAAGAGTCCTATTTTCTTAGCTCTGGGTCGAGTTGTCCCTATAATAGGGCTGTGCTCCAGCACATGTGGGAATGTTCCACTCCTCAACCTCAGTACTACCCAAAGCACCTGAGAGAAGATGTTAAACACGGTTTTGAAGTGGGAATGGACAGCCGCAGCCTCTGATGTCCTATGGAGCCCCCACTTGAACTTTGCTTGCCCCCAAATCTCACCACTCTCGGGTCACAATGGCATTGGCTTTAGTTTCTGTGTCTTCCACATAGGAACTCTTCTTACTACCCAAGATTGGTTCACTTTGGGACACCTGCATTTGTCTTCTCAAAACATCCACCTTACACCCTCAGATTCATGCTTGCTTGAGGCCTCCCTTATGCCCCATTTTCGTTCTTCAGTGAAGTGGGTGGACTTTGGCTCTGCCAGATTCCCGGCTTCCCACTTCCAAATTGAATCTTCTCAGGTTCTTCCCATTTTCATTAGTGATTTGTGGTCAGGCACATACCCAGCTCTTGGGAAATGAAGCATTCTGCTGACTCACTCTCATGCCAGCCCTGTTCTACTTGCCAGAAGCCCATGTGTTCCTCTCCTGCCATAGCCCTGAAGATGGGTATATTGAATCATTTTGTTTGCTCTTGGGTTAGATCCTTTTCAAAAACCAAAACCCTACTCTACACAGATTCACTACCAAGTTAAATTCTAACTCATTTAGCTAGCTGTGACTGAAGGAAGCTGATATGAAAATAATCATAAATATGTAGTTGAACATGGATAAGAGCTTGGGTGTGGAATGGCACAAAAGCAAAATTCAAGTCATCTTCACTACAGAGGAGAGGACACTATGGTGATTTTTGTGATCCATGTTCTATAGTTGTCATGGACAAGTTTGGTCTTAATAATCACTCTGTATAGGGAGATAGAGTGGTATCATGAATGGGCACCACCTGGGTGGGTCCTGGGTTTTTGTCTCAGCCCTGCCACTAAGTGGCCTCATTTTTACCCTATTTATAAACAGTGGGGTCAATGCTTTGTTGCTAATTATTGAGTGCAAAGGCATTTAGGAAGAAAATTCCCCAAGGTGCCCCTCACCTTAATAAGTGCATCCTTAATGGAGCCCCTGGGTTTAGACTCAGGCTCAGTCCATGGTGTTTGTGCTTCTGAACAGGTTTACAAAGCATTCATTCAAGAATCAGTCTATTCGTGGAGGACATGCCCCAGAGGCTAAGAATGGGCTTCTTTACAGCCAGGGGTTGGGGGGTGGGGGAGGCTCCTAGTGTCTCTGATTAAACAGCCAGCTCCATTCTGTTGCCTGCCTACCAAAGTATTGTTTCTTAAGGGAGTTCTTTAAAGGCTGAAAAGGAGGGTTCCTTGTGGCCTTTGCTAGCTCATGACTCTGCGGGTTACTTATTCAATGGAATTTGCCCATTTCATGGGAGGGAAATTGGAGAGAAGGCTCTGGAAACCACAGTCTGGCATCTCATGAAGAACAGGTGTTTACTTGGTATGATTTAGGCACTCAATGCTAGTGTCCCCCTGATTCTGTAGGATTATTAGCTAATATTATTTTATTCAAAAGCCACTGAAGTTGCACTGTGGTGAGGAATCTAGGACATCGAGTTCTCTTCTCCTCTGCAGACGAAATATTCACACTGCTGACTTCAGTGGAGTCGATGAAAGGCAGTATGAAAATGGCATTCCTCTGTTAAGCCTCCTCAGTCCCAGAAATTTAACCCTGGGCCCACAACCACCAGTCAGACAGTGTTTATTAGGCACCATGCTCTCCAGAACTCCAAAGGTCCCAGAGATAACCCACATGGGTTGCTGCCTTATGAACAGAGACCCCAGAGTTAGGTGGCTGCACTCCATGCAGCACAGCTGACTGGACTTCCTGGACAGCCACCTCCGAGGGAAAGTGATTTCAGTCTTGACTTGGCTGTTGTTGCTTTTGTACAGCCTTGCAGCCATAGAGAAAGAGCTGAGCTCTGGACTATGGAGCCCTTGAGGCTAGTCTGGCTGCCAAGAGTAGATAAAAGAAAGCCTTGTGGTTCCAAGACTTCAAGCCACACCCCCAGAGCTCGTGAGCAGCCTCACTTAGACACATGAGCCTCCTCTCCAATGCCAGTCTTTCAGCTGTTCCCTTGACCTCCTCCCTTAGTCGAGTTGGGCTGCCATAACAAAATACCACAGGCCGAGTAGCTTATGGACAACAGAAACTTACTTCCCACCATTCTGGAGGCTGGAAGTCCAAGAATAAGGTACCATTGTGCTTCAGTGAGGGCCCTCCGTGCTGTGTCCTCACATGGTGGAAGGAGCATGGATCTCTCTGGAGACTCTTTATAAGGTGCTATTCCCATCCCTGAGGGCTCAGCCCTCGTGACTTAAGCACCTCCCAAAGGCCCAACCTCCTAATGCTGTCAGCTTTAGGGGTTAGGGTTGCGACATCAGCCTTTTACTGGGACACAAACAGTCAAAACAATGCACTCCCTTCTGGACAGTGCTCTTCTGACCCAAAAACCCTGGAGGGTCTCCTGCTGTGAAGGATTCTTCTCTTCCTCAGCCCTGTTCAGACCCCATTCAAGTAAAGCTCCTTGTGTATTGATGTGTCTCTTGGTCAGATCTTCTTTCTGGATCAGCTCCCAATCATAAGTGAGGCCCACAGTGGTGACTAGGACATAGCAGTGGTCTTTGGGTCTACTTCCCTCCCATCAATTCCAAATCCCAGCCTTATGCACTGTAGATTTGGATGAAGATCTCAGGGAAGTGGTCCTGGTACTCTTTGATGACATCATTAAACATTTCTGCCTTTGTCGTCCCCTCTTTTGCAAGATACCTTAGGAGAAGAATGGTGAGCAATGAGCACAGATTTCCCAACAATGTCCTCCTGGTTACACTTCTGTGGGTGACTGCCAAGAAGGGCAACTGTGTCCCCAAGGATGAAATCTGGGAAGCCCTGCAGGTCATTGGGGTGCAGGATGGAAAGGAACATAGGATTCCACGGGGGCTCCTCACCAAAGTTTGGTTGCAGGAACAGTACCTGCTTGTACCTGCAGGTACCCAACAGTGATTTGGCACACTACAAGTTCCTTTGGGGCCCTAAGGTCCACGCTGAGACCACCAAGTTGAAAGTCCTTGAAGTTTTGTTCAGGGATGATAGAATGGATCCTGCCATATTTCCTGGAAAATAAAACATCCTCCTAAAATAAGACCTACTTACAGGTTTCCTTCTGAGTGAAATATAAGACATTCCCCCCAAAATAAGCCCCCCCCCCAGGCTCTGTCTCAGAATGAAAATTAATTTACCGTAAACTGCTTGCTAGGGCTACCCCGACTGGGATCTAATAACCAGTGATATTATGCGCAGTCCTGAAGTCACTGCTGTGTGGAGGTGGAGTGAGCAGTGAGTGCGGGGAGGGAGAGAGGACGATACTTTCTCAGATGCCTGTAGAAGAACAGGAGGATTAGAGCTGAAGGGATGCATAGAAGGTGGTGAGTGCTGGGCTCGAGGCTGCCCTCATGATGACTGAAGGTTCTCAGTCAGTGGCAGACCCTGCTCCAGCCCAGATCCAGGCCCCAGCAAGCCCAGTGACAGTCCCCAGGCAGGCCCCAGGGGTTAAATGTCTGATAAAGGGGTAGGGGATATGTCTGGTGAAGGTGTTCAGTGGCACAGGGGTGTGGGGAGGGCAATCACTTAAAATGACACAGGAGGATCAAAAGGGGTTACTGAAATGGTAATCCCCCCTCTGATTCTCCTGTGCCATTTTGATTCTCCCCTCTGATCCCCCGTGTCATTTTAAGTGATGCCCCTCCCCCCACCTTGATATCCCAATTCCTTTTTTTTTTTACCCCTAGAAATGAGTGCAAAAAGAAAAAGCTACTCCGTGTAGAACAAAAAAGGAATCGTGGAAGACCCTTGGGGCCAAATTCTTACTGCTTTCTGCAAAGAGAAGATGTTGAGTATCCAATTGGTCTGAAAATGGCGAGCAGAGTACGGTAACCTCATTGAACAAGTGGACAAGGGAAATGCTAAAAAGCGCAAGTGTGAATCAGGTTGGCAACCATTATTTTCTGAGCTGGAAGACCTGATCTGTGAATGGGTTGTTGACAGGAGAGCAAAGGCTTTGATTGTGAATTGGGCTCAGATTCAAGAATTTGCCCTTGCAATGGCACCACAGTTTGACATAGCCCCCAAAGACTTCAAAGCATCACAACACTGGCTGGATAATTTCCTTCAGCAAAGTGAACTGTCTTTAAGATCTACTGGTACAACATTGTTTAGGTTGGAAGATACTCAAGTTATTAAGCGAGCACTTGCATTCAAGTCCTTTATTGATGATGCTGACTTCTCTAAATACAATCTTTCCAAGATGATTGCTATGGATGAAACTGCGTGTTTATGGGCCAATCATATCAAACCATTGAACAGCGGGGTGCCTCCTTAGTGTACATTCCCTCCACTGCTTACAAAAGTGCACGTGTTTCCTGTATTTTGGCAATTCATCTGGATGACACTAAAATCCCACCTTTAATCATTTCTAAGGGTAAGAAGGAAAAGATTGAACGTGTTTTGGGCATTTTTATTCTTGAAACTGAAAAAGCCTGGGCCACACAAGCAGCTATAAGGAAGTGGGTTGATTTAATGCTGCTGCTTGTTATGTGAGGGAGCCAAAGAGGTCTGCTAGTCTGGGATGCAGCCAGCACTCACGGCGCTAAAGACATGAAGACATTTCTTCACAAAAGAAAAATAGATCAGATAATGATTCCCTCAGGAATGACGGCCTATCTCAAGACTCTTGATATTGCAATAAACAAGCCATTCAAAGACAATTTGGGCATGGAAATTAATGACTACATTGAAAATAGAATGGAGAGAAATCAGTGTGGAAACTTTGTGAAACCTAAACTGCAAGAAGTTGTGACTTGGGTGAAGAATTCATGGGAGAAAATCATTGACAGTTGCATTCCAAATGCACTGGGAGCAGGCTGCCTTGACAAGAAGTACTAATTTAAAGACAGTGCTATTGCTAAACATGAGAGATTTGGTCCGCTGTTTCTGAAAGAAATGGAGTCGTAAGAAATTCACCAAGAAATTCAAGAATTGGATTGTTATGATGATGTTCCAGACGATGATGACATGATTGTCATTGAATAAATGAGTAAATTCTTGGTACTGTAGGATTCAGTTTGTCTGGTTTCTGTTGACAACTACCGTACTATGGTACCGTATACAGGTAATAAATTTCCTTTATTTTCATTTAACAATAAATGTGTACCGTATTCTCCTTCATAGAAAAATAAGACATCCCCTGAAATTAAGACCTAGCACACCTGTGGGAGCAAAAATTAATATGAGACACTGTCTTATTTTCAGGGAAACAGGAGAGTTTCATCGCATCCCTGTCTGCAGAGGCTATGAGTGGTGAGGAAGAGAGGTCCTGAGCCAAGTTGCACCCGGGCACGTTTCAGGTCCATGTCTGGCTGCTTCTCGAGCTGGGCATGATGTGAGGCTAATTCTTCACTTTACATTTGAGAGAAGGGCAATCCATGTTCTAGGTTGTGAAGCTCAGGGCAAGTTGGGAGGGGCGAGTGGAGAAGGGCTGTAGCATCTTTGGGTACCTGTGATGATTTTGAAATTTATCCTTGTTTTGTATGGGAATTTTTCAAATGTTGTTTCTTTTCATAGAAGGCTTCACAAGCTTCAGCATCTAAGTGTGTGAATGATATTGACCAAACCTATATTTGTACTACCCAGTTAAAAAGTGATCCTGCACCGTAGGAGATCCTGAGGAGTCCCAGGGCCCACGCTGAAACCAGCAAGTTGAAAGTCCTGAAATATTAGCTCAGGGCCAAAAGCAAGAATCCCAGGTTCTTCCTAGCCCTGTTCGAATGGGTGGAGAGCAAAGAAGATTAAAGGGTCTCATGGGACTTCTTCATCAGCTTAGTTAACACTGTGGAAACTGTGGGTTCTAATGGTTAGCTACTATTGAAGATGCTGAGCAGCAGCAGGGATTTGGGGAAGTGTTGTGGCATTGTGGTTGTTTGCCTACATTTTCCTTGTCCAATGCAGGTGATTTCACTTTTAATCCTCACCCATAATAATCCTTCTTCTCTGCTCCTTCCACATCCTGGGCGCAGTAGTGCCCCTTCCAGCATTGGTCCTGGTATGGCAGTGATCTCTGCAAGTGTGAGCCCCTCCTGATTGAGGATTTCAGGGTCCTCGGGCTTCAGAACGGAGGGCACTACAGAATCCACCTCCTGGTGCTCCTGTCAGCTCTACGGGCCCTGGGTGGGGCTGTCAGGCTGAGCACATGCCTCCACATGCCCGGGAATCTGGGGGAGTTGAGCAAGGTCTGAGGGACACAGACTCGGGTCCCCAGAGGCCAGGGGCCCTGGTGTTGTCAGATGCCGGAGGGGAACAGAGTCACCACTCCCAGGCCTCTAGACCCGATCTCTGTCCCTGCTCTCAGGCCGGGGGACCCCAGAAAGCCCTTCCGGAAGTCTGCCCACTGACTTCCGCCCCGGAGGTCTGAGTAAGGAGAGCGAGCGCCATGTCTGGGAGGCCGGCTTAGGGTCGCTAGAGGGACGGAGCCCAGGTATGACCCTGAGGGACGATTGAGGTCCCAGGACCCAGGGAGACCCCAGGGTGGTAGTGGTGTCTGAGCAGGATTTCCTGCACCCCTCGCCCGCCTCCTGAGAGAACTGGGGGTGGGGCGGGGGGGGGGGGTGTCTCAAGGACAAGCGCTTAGGGGAGCGGTCTCAGATCTGCAGGACCCAGACTCTGCTTGGAGCCGGGTGAGGACCCCACCGAGGGCCCCGGGGTCCAGTTCAGTCCCTGCCGGGAGCCCTGGGCACTGAGGCCCACGGACAACCCTTCGTGTCTCGGGTCTCAGGCTCCCGGTTCACAGAAGGAGTGCCAGGGCCTGCAGGCCTCATGGTGACGTCCACCTGAGAATCCAGGGAGCTGAGCGCCATCTTGAGAAGCCGGCTTCGGGCCAGCGGAGAGGACAAGCTGAGGGGAGCGCTCTCAGATCGGCGGGAACCAGACTGCCTGGAACCGGGTGAGGACCTCAAAGAGGGCCCTGGGGTCTAGTTCAGCCCCTGCCGGGAGCCCTGGGCACTGAGGCCCACGGACCGCCCTTCGGGTGTCAGGGTTGAGGGCTCCCTGTGGGGGCCCGGGCTCCCGGTTCACAGAGGGAGGGCCAGGCCTGCAGGCCTCATGGGGACTGCCGTCTGTCCCTGGGGGGAGACAAGGTGACTCAGGGCCCCAGAGCAGCCAGTCCCGGGAGCCCCAAGGTGCGGGGTGACCACCAGCTTCGAGGACTGACTTCTGCCTCTTCCGGGTGGAAACACTCGGGGGCTCCGTGTCATGGCCGAGTGTCAGGTCGGCAGAGGTCGTCCGGGACCTGCCCGGAGTCAGTGTGGGGACCCGGAGAGAGATTGGGGACCCTAGACCCCAGAACAGTGTTCATCGGGCAGGCCTCCCGTGCAGGGGGAGGGTAACCTCACACATTGTGCTTTGTGAGTTCTGCATTGGGTCTGAGAGACATTGGGGGTTTTGTAGGAGGAGCAGGGCTTCAGGCATCAGGGAAGGGGAATCTCAGATGCTGATGCTATCAAGTTGAGGACCCTGAGGGAGATTGGGGGACCCTGGACCCCAGAACAGTGTCTGCCCCGCAGGCCTCCTGGAAGTGAGGGAGGGGTGATCTCGCACATTGAGCTTTGTGAGTTCTGCATCTAGGTCTGAGAGACAATGGGGGTTTGGCAGAAGGAGTTGGGCTTCAGGCAGTAGAGGGGGGACCCTAGGTCCTGCTGCTGTCAAGTTGAGGACCCTGAGGGAGAAGTAGGCGACACTGGACACCAGAATACTCTGTCCTAGGAGGACTTGTGTGTGGGGTGACCACAAACATAGTTTCCTGACTTCCCCATCCAGGTCCAGTGTAAGGAGCAGAGCCACAGGTCAGTTTAGGGAGCACTAAAGTGACCCTGGACCCCCCAATGTCGGGGACCCTGGCAGAAAGGGCTGGATGTTGCAAACTCCTACTATTGCCACATGCCTGTGGATTGGGGGATCTTGGGGATGTGAGAACCTTGGCATGAGAGTTAACCCCAGATCAGCAATGGGACAAGTCCCAGGATCTGCCCGGTGTGAACACCCAATCCCGTAAAGCTTCAATGCACACCCCCTTCTCAGAAAAGGAGGATGATTCAAAGGCCAGCTGTCCACAACCCTCAACCCGGAAAGGAACAACAGTGGATCTAAGTGGCACACTTTTTTCTATTATGTGTGGGAAAGTGGGGAGTCCTCGGTGAGGTGGGGTCTTTCTCTAAGGGGGAGAGAGAGAGTATCCCAGGTGGGAGGCATGGAGGTAGGGCCTGCCCTGGCAGGAGTAAAACTGAATAACTTACAGGGGCACTGGGAATGCAATCAGGACAGAGCGCCCAGTACCTGCTCTCAGCATTTTGTGATGATGGCAGGGATCCTGGGGGTGGGGACAGAGGGGGGGTGGAGAGGGGATATGGTAGCCACCTGAGGCTTCCCCTGGAGTTCGTGAAATGTAGTGCCTCCGCATTTGTCTCTTGGGGCTCTCAGGTAGGTGAAGACCTTGGTCTGAGTGGACAAAGTCCGGTCATCTGAGGAAGGGTATCCGCTCAACAGTGACAAGAGTACTGGGTCTGGCCAAAGTGAAGGAGAGGACCCCGAGGGAGGAGGGAGTATACCCCAAGCCTTGAGGCAAAAACGGGACACCACAGAAATCCAGCCTTCCCCTAATCTCTGCCCTAGAAACCTTGGGTTAGGCTGTCAGTCTAAGTCCCTCCTGATTTTTAGATTGGTGGTCTGGGTGAGGGGAGAACCTTGGTCTGTGGGTCTGGACAGAAGTTGAGTCAGGTTCCCATGAGTTGGCAGGGTGGTCACAATGAGGAATGAGGGCACCCTTGAAACAAGCATACATAAAGCTCAAGATCTGCCGAGCCATATTTGTCAGGAATGGGGAGAGCTGGTATTGTGGATGTACTGGCTCCCCTCACTTCTCCTGCCATTGTCTAGGGATATGAGGCCTTTCCTTTAGGATGGTAACCTCAAGTCAGCAGATGCAATTGCTTCAGTTTCTGGACAGTGAAAGGGTAAAGACTTAGTGGGACAGATGGAATTAATAGAGTAAGGTGGCACATTATTGTTCCTTGGTGACACCTATTAGACTCTGGGGTCCCCACAGGCCTGTGAGAGAAAGGGAGTGTGAGGGGCCTCAGATGAGAAGTGCTGTTCTTGGGTCCAGGGTCCCCCAATCTCCCTCAGGATCCTCAACTCTTCATCAGCAGGACCTGGGGTCCCCCCTCTGCTGCCTGAATTCTTGCCCCTATTAGATGTGGGGCCACCCGAAGTCCTTCTGGTTACTCTCAGAAGTGCGTGTCTTGTTTTGAGAGTTTTATCTCAGGCCAGCAGAGGGGGAGAAGAAGGCCCTGCCCGGGGACTGGTGAAAACCCTCAGTGAGCACAGAGGTGATCATCAGAACAGAGGAGACCCCACAACACCCAATCCCACCTCACCACATGTCTTTCCCAGAGCCGTGGGCTGTGCCAGCTACACCCCGAGGAACCTTCTCACTTCCTCCTTCAGGATCTTACTGGACTGGCCAGTGAGGAGAGAACCGTGTGAGGCCCGAGAACACCCTTAAAAAAGATACCTGTAAGTCACTTTTGTCCGATCTGCCCAGGGTGCGTTTCTCAGCTGAGGCCCCTCACACTCCCTTTCTCTCACAGGCCTGTGGGTCCCCATTGCCCACCTTCCCACACTCTGTCACTGTCCCAGCACGAGTCACCATGCATCGCCATCAGATGAGTGAGCTTTGTAAGCCCGAGGAAGACCATCAGGACCCAAGGGAGAACCAGGAACTGGTGGCAGTGCAGCTGTTCAGCGCTGAGGGGGAGGAAGAGGCTGTGTCTCCCTCCCTCTCAGTCCTTTTGCAAGAGAGCCTAAAGGAGGCAGCTGCTGCTGAAACACCAAGTCCTCCTCAGGGTGCCTGCCTTCCCCCCACTGCCATGGCAGCCTCTCCATGTAGCCAACCTGAAGATGAGAGCTCCAGCAGCCCAGATAAGGAGGGGCCAAGCAGCAGGTTGGGCTCTGAAGAGGCTGAGTCCACTCTCCAAGGCGCCCTATGTTTGAAGAAGGCTTACCTGGTGGCATTCCTGCTCCTGAAGTATTGTGCAAAAGAGCCAACCACAAAGGCAGAAATGTTGAGTATGGTCATCAAAGAGCACCAGGGCCACTTCCCTGAGATCTTCGACGCAGCTTCTGAGTGCATGCAGCTGGTCTTTGGCATTGATGTGAAGGAAGTGGACCCCAGAACCCACACCTATGTCCTGGTCACCACCTTGGGCCTCACCTATGATGGGATGGTGGGCGATGGGCACAGGTTTCCCAACACTGGCCTCCTGGTTGCAGTTCTGTGGCTGATTGCTGCAGAGGGTGAATGTGCCTCTGAGGAGGAAATCTGGAAAGCCCTGCATGTCAGGGGGGTGCATGATGGGAAGGAGCATTGTATCTATGGGGAGCCTAGAGAGCTCCTGACCAAAGTTTGGGTGCAGGAACAATACCTGGATTACCGGCAGGTGCCCAACAGCCAGCCTGCTCGCTATGAGTTCCTGTGGGGTCCCAGAGCCCATGCTGAGACCACCAAGTTGAAAGTCCTTGATTTTTTGCTTAGGGTTTATAAAAGGGTTCCCAATTCCATCCCACCCCTGTCTGAAGAGGCTATGAGTGGTGAGGAAGAGGGGACCTGAGCCAAGTTGCAACCAAGCACATTTCACGCCCATGTCTGGCATCTTCTCCTGCTGGACATGGTGTGAGGCTAATTCTTTTCTGCTTTTGAGAAGAGGACCGTTAACGTTCTAGTTCATGAGGTCTAGGGCGAGTTGGGGATAAGGGTTGTAGCATCTTTGGGTTCCTATGATGATTTAGAAATGTATCCTTTAGGAATTTTCAAATGTTCTTTTTCATAGAAGGTTTCATAAGCTTCAGCATCTAAGTGTAGGAAAGACGTTGGTCACACATGTATTTGTACTTGTCCAGTAATAGATTTGCTGCCCTAGGAAGTTTTTCCTCAGTGGTTAGAGTGTGGCCCTAGGACTGAAGGGTCTCAGGTTCATTTCTAGTCAAGGGCACATACCTAGGTTGCAGGAGGCAGTCAATTGATGTGTCCGTCTCACATCTATGTTTCTCTCTCTGTATATCCCCCATCTGTAAAAATCAACAGGGAGAAAATATCCTCCTGTGAGAATTAACAAAAAAGGAGTAAGAGATTTGCTACTGTGTAACTCAAAGTGGAACACCTTTCAGCTTAGTTTGTGATACAAACTAGATAACATGACATCAGAACAGGATTTCCTTGGAAATATGAAAGAATTCAGCAGTGCAATTGGTGGAGTCAAGAAATAGAAAAATAAAAGCAAAAGGTTGTTAATTCTTGATTCTTATCCCATCTCATTTGTACTTTTTATAAGACAAATTACATAAGGATCCTTGGGTTTGCTTGGTTCATTCAAGAAAGTGGATAACATTTCATCGAAATGAAGATGACCCCTGCTCAGTGGTTCATTTATTTCCCAGACATTGGCTGGTCCTCTGCACACTGGGAAGAGCAGAGCACACCCACCCATGGGATGATAGTTTAGGTGCTGAAGTTTTATAAAGACTACAGAAGAAACAAAAGAAGGGGAGAGGTAGTGGGACTCCAGGGGACAGCACTCAAGTGTAAATGGCCTCAGCCAGGGCAGTTTGGGGATTGGGGCAACAGTGACTCCCTCTGTGGGCCCTGATTGTGATGAAGCTGGGTGGTGGTAGCAGCCAGACTCTCAGAGTTTGTGCCAAGCACCCCTTTTCATGCCCTGGGGTAGCCAGAGCTGACTCCATTTAATTACATTACTTTTCATGTAAATTGGGCTATTCTAAGCAATGTATAGATTTTTGTTGGGAGTAAAATGAATGGAAATCATGATTTAGATGGAAGAACAGCTGTCAGGGAGGGACAGAGTTGGTCTTTGACTCAGTTTCCTGGAACTTTAAATTGCATCCAGCTGGGAAAAGTACCCCCACCCCTCAATTTTAGAATGTATCTTCTAAGAAGGAAGTAACATTTACCAGGTTTTATTTACAAAGCAGAGTCTTTGACTAGCATATATATTATTTTTTTAATTATGTAGGATTTTATTTGGGAGACATTAGTCTATATGAACATATAAGTTACATGTGTGGATTACTAATTTACAAAATCTGTATATAGGATCATATGCCCACCACCCAAAGTCACCTGATATTGGGACCCCTTTTTCCCCACACCCCCTCTCTCTGGCAACCACCACAATGCTGTTTGTGTACATAAGTTTCACTTTTATATTCCACATATGAGTTAAATCAAATAGTTTTTAGCTTTTTCTGATTGATTAATTTCTCAAGGTCTATCCATGTCTTTAGCTAGTTTAGTATTGCATATCCTACTGATCTGAATGCTCCCTGCAATGTAATAGATAACAACAATAATGACAACAAAAACTCTTCCAGAGTAAAGAATAATAGGGCTTAAGGTAATATAATCTTAAAAATAACTGGCTTTCATCATAGTCCCAATCTCCTTTAGGCATGGCAGGAGGTGCTTTACAAACACTCAGTACATTCCTGCAGTCCTATGGGGGCTTATCAAACCCACCTACTTCACAGATGAAGAACCTGAGGCTCTCAGGGCCAGCTAATATCACCAGGATCACATAGCTAGAAAGTGACAGGCAGAGATTGGATCCCTGGTCTGAATTCCATCTAAAGTCCATGCTGTTCACACCCATCCCAGACTGTGTCTAACCTTCTGACTCATAAATCATTTTTCTTCTCAGTACTGCATGATGTCTCTAGGGGAATAAAAAGAGGGACCCTGGGGCCAAGGCACTAAAAGCAGGCCTAAGGAAGGAAGGTGACAGTGTGAGTCAAACACAATTTGGGTTCTGTCTGTGGCCTTTATTTACCAAGGTTCGGCCTGCCCAAGTCCCAGGGTCCCTTGAGAGCTGAGATGTTGGCATTTCTGTCCAGTCCATGCGATTTTCCACATGACAGCACCCTTTCCCTGGGCTTCCCCTATGTGCCCTCTTGTCTACCCTGGATCCTTGCCCGCTGACCAGCTGCTCACTGCTGCCTCCTCTGAAGGCTGTGGCCATTCACAGTGGAACAGCCCTGAATCTCCTATCCTCCCTACACCCCCACACCACCCCACCCCCAGCTTAGAACATTTCTACTCCCTGCTGAAGTACTGGCCATCCATCCCTCACCCTGGAACCACTCTGATGGAAAAATGTCTTTGAATTTGAACAGTGATCTTTAGATACTTGAACATCCTGGGGATGTATTCAGCACATTCTTAAAATGCTTTCCAAATGAATCAATGAGTACAGTATGATTGGGCCCATAATCTACCAATTTGGGGATGTTACCCTGAAGTTAGAGGGAAGGTTTGTTAGAATACCTGCTGATTACAGCAGGAGTTTAATGGGGTGTCTTATTTGAAGCTGGCCACCCAACACATACACGGATGAATCAGCTTACCTAGCTTGTCACATCCAAGTTCCTCCTTCCTAAGTGGTAGATTCAGAAAGACCATGGAAATCACTGTGGAGAAAACATCTACAGAGGCTAAATTCAGAGAGACCATGGAAATCACTGTGGAGAAAACATCTACAGAGGCTAAATTCCCCCAAACTTGGAGCCCCCTTGTAAGGTTTTATTTTTGAGCACCTAATATATAACAGTGTATGGGAGAGATTACAAGGTCTCATCCGTATTTTGTATATGGAAAAACTACATTGCCCGTCCACTTGTTGTTAGGAAGGGACATCTATTTATTGTCACTGAGATCTGGTCAGTAATATTATCACATCCAAACATTTGGGAGCTAGTCTGACCATTCCTGCCTTCCTATTTCATTCAGCTGCAAACATAGCATCCTTGAGTTGGAGGGACTACAGTCTTGAAGTATCCCAGATCCCTGAGTCACCCAATAAAGGAGATCTCCTGCCCAACTGTATCCAAATTTGTATGTGCACAAAAAGACTTTTGTTATGTTAAGCCATTCAATTTTCAGTTTTCCTCTGTCTCAACAGCTTTCAGTTACTTCAACTGACTAATACACAGCACTTTATCTGCTGTTAGGTGTATTTAAATAGCTTAATTACAAGCACAATCCTGTATATAATGCATGTATTCTCTTGGAAAAAAATTGTAAAAGTAGATAATTGCCCCCTTTTAAAATCCTTTCAAATTTCAGCCTCCTACTCAGAGGTGACAATTGCTAACAGCACAGTAAAAAGGTTCAATGCAAAGGGTATGAATATTTCAGTTTTTATAAATATTTCTGAAATTTTAAAAAATGCTGTACCATTCATATGCAGAATTTTTTAATGTGAGTATCTTTCACTTTCCAACATGTTTTAGCGTTCCTTTAAATGTTGGTTAGAATTGTGGGAAAAATATTTCCTCACTCTTGTTTTAATTTGTATCTCCCC
Organism: Pipistrellus kuhlii; assembly: GCF_014108245.1. Taxonomy (NCBI): domain Eukaryota; kingdom Metazoa; phylum Chordata; class Mammalia; order Chiroptera; family Vespertilionidae; genus Pipistrellus; species Pipistrellus kuhlii. The sequence continues at coordinate 1,370,069 of NW_023425550.1, read as the reverse complement.
CATTTTCAAATTAGATTGAAAATAACACTAACTTCATTCCTCTCTGATATAAAGCTGGATTTATGCAGTAATGTCCTGAGTAACAGGATTCCTCTGGGCATGAGTTAACATCTGAAATTCTGAAATGTCAAGAAAACACTTCTCTCTTACTTTGAGAAGCACTGATTCAGTCAGGAGCCAGAGAAGAGGACCCCACAAGACACCTTCAGCCAGTGAGGGGCATTGGAAGATTGAGGGAAGAGCAATTGCCAAAATCCAGGAGAGAGACCACATGCAGCACCAATCTGGAGGGCCCCAAGCAAGATGGCAGTCAGTACTCTCAGTCCAGAGTTCAGGCCAAGGGGAAAGAACCCAAAGGAGAGAAGGTAGGGAGCAGAGCAATACAGGACAAAGAGCAGGGATAGGCTGGGAAAATCTTTGAATCGTCCTCACTAGCTGGATGTTGCAGTGTCCATCTGAAGAATGGCCCAGTGGCCTGCTAGACTCTTGTCCTTAACCTTAGAGTCTCCCTGCCTCTTCAGGAATAGTATAGCTGGCTCCCTGCATCATTCAGATGAAGGACATCTCTTGACTGCTCTAGTAGTGTCCATGATGGCTGCTAGCAGCTGTGGACTTTCCACCTGCGTACATGGCAACCACATATAGAAGTTGGGGCTATGTGAATGAGTGGGATTGGTGACTAGGGACCTAGATCTGAGATATGTCAGGAATACCCATGAGCTGTGCCTGCTGCAAAAAGGGTGAAATCAGAAGGGGAAAGTCACAGGACTAATCATTTCAGACTCTGCAGACAAAGGGCTGGGTGTGGATGTGCTTGGAAAAACTATGCGTGTATTGTTCCTGGCTCATACTGACTCAGGGTTTCTGAGCCCTTGGCACAACAAGGGCAGGTGTCCTGTGGCTACCATTGCCAGCCTATGTTGCCAGCAGACACTGTCTAGGATACCAGATTGGTCCAGGTGCAGATGTTTTCAGGGTAAATGGAAAATCCAAGGGTATGGCACCTTAACTTGGGACCTTAACTTGGGGATGTGTGGGGTCCAATGCAGGAAACACCATGGATGATCTTGTTGAGAGCGCCTCCACCTCCAAGATGGTGTTTGTCCCCAGGGAAGAGGTTCCCATAATGGCACTCTCTGTAACAGAGTTCCAAAGGAATATTAAAGTTACGTGAGCTGTTGGAATACTTTAGGTTTCTTCCATGGAAAAGGAAGGCCCAGACAGTGGACAGGCTCCACATTTTCAAACAGTGTATGGTACCCTGTAGTCATTATCTTATCTAATAAAAGGGTAATATAAAAATTAACCATTGCTCCTTCAAAAAGATAGTGAAGTCCATAGCCACAAGATGGTGACACCCAGTCCTCTCAGCCCTGCTCGAGTCACCCAGTCCTAGAGGGGGGCGGTGGCTGCTTAGAGCTGGCAATGTGCATGGCCTGGTGGAATGCTTGCTTCATAGCTGCAGTGATGAGACAAGTGTTCCAAGGCCAGCCACAGATGGGCCTCTGGGCCATGGAGAGCCTCTGGGAAGTGGGTACAGAATAGCCAGGCCCCACAGAGAGACGCTCGTGCACAGATTTGTGGGCAGGCCTACTAGTATATATATAAAACTGAAAAAAATCTGATTTGTGGATTTCAGGCATATATATGCCACTTTAAATACTCTGCTGTGGCATCCTTGTCAAGGCTGAACCTACATCCACCAATACTCAGATACTTTCTCTAACCTTGTTTAGGCAGCTGGCAGTTCTGTAGTAACTAAGGTTGCTTGTGCCAAACAGCTCAAGGGGCTGGAGGATTTTCAGGAGACTAGAATTCATGAACCCATCCTATACATCCTATATCTCTAACTGGTATATCTCCATAATCTATCCTGTATCTACTGGTAGTCTATTTTGGTCAAATTTTTAAAAGTGAAACCTCTTATTCCAAAAGGACTTCCACATTTATCCTTTCCACACACATGAGAAAGGCAGAGGAATCTGGTTGAAAAGGCTATAAACCCAGAGTCCTTTTGGTCCAGCACCCTTTCTTCCCTGTGGGGACAGTGGGTCCTGACACCAGGCACAGAACTCCAAGGTTGTCCCCGAGCACAGCTGAGAAAATTCTGTGCTAGAAGACCTTTCTTTAGATATGGACTTCCTCGTGCTCCTGCACAGGTGTTTAGAGGTAGAGTCCATTCTGTCCAATACAATGAATGCCAATTTTGCAGCCTGGCTTTCCAGCACTGCCAACAACTTGTGGCCCCCACCCTCTGTGGCCCCAGCCCACTCTCCCATCCCATTTCTTGTTTCCCTAGTCCTTATTAACCACCACCTCTGAACTAGATGCACATAGGCCCACACTGTCCTCCTAACTGCTTGTCTGTTCCATGTTGTCAGCAAGGGACTGGCTACTCTCCTTCCAACCCAGCAGACTCCATAGGGTTTTCCACAGGCTCTTGCCTCCTATTGATCCTAATCCCTGTCTCTGTGTTCCTAGGCCTAGGAACTGCTTCAAACTCCCTTCTGGGAAAGAGGTCAGTCCCTTGACCTAGTAACTTCTCAGCACTGAATAATTTGGTAGGGTCTCTGTTTTTCCAGCCATACTTCCCTCTTGTGAAATTATTCTTAGGTCACGTTGAAATGCCCTCAACAAAAACAGGGCTCTTTGTTCATTTTACTTTCACCTGTTGGCCCTGCTCCCAACTTTATACACAGTCTCCTAGACTGATATTCAGCTCCCCTAATCTCAACCAAAACCTATTACAGCTGTGTAGCTAAAGCCACTTTAAGAATGTGGGGAAAGTGTCTTCTAAGAGTTCCTTATTCCACAGAGAAGAGAACAAAGAGGAGTAATTTGGATCTGGAATTCACAGAAGCCCCTCTAGTTACACCGTGTTCACATTTAAATGGTGGGTGCAACTTCAAGGCCTGGCTCACCTGGTCACTGTGCTGGGGTCTTGGTACAAAAAGGAAAACAGTTTGCCATGCCCATTGAATCAGAAGAGTCAAATACACAAAAACCAACAGTATGCTTCCATTTCTCCTCTCTTAGCCTTTCGTCTACTGTTGGCATACATTTTACTTTTACTACACATTATGTTGTAGATAAATCCCACCATACACTATTAGTATCTTTACTTTGAACAGCTATCTCTTAAAGATATTTACATAAAGAAGTAACACATCCTTCTGTTTATGGATGAAGTTGCAATTCCTGGAGCTCTTCATATTTTTTTTATTTTTTTTTATTTTATTTATTTATTTATTTATTTATTTATTTTTTTTGGTGTGTGTGTGTAGATCCAAATTTCTATCTGGTGTCATTTTCTATCTGCCTGGAGGACTTCAACATTTCTTTTAAACATTTTTTAATATTTCTTACAGTGAATGCCTCTTGGTGATTAATTCTTTAAGGCTTTGTATTTCAGAAAATGTCACCTTTGTTTTGCAATATATTTTCACTCTATATAGAATTCTAGGTTGACAGTTTAATTTTTCAGTACTTTAAAGATGTTGCTCCACTCTCTTCTTGCTTTTATTGTTTGTGACAAGTAATCTACTCTTACCCTTATCTTTGTTCCTCTGTCTTAAGGTCTCTTTTTTATGTGGTACTTTTAAGATTTTATTTTTATCATTGATTTTCAGTAATTTAATTATCATGGACCTTGGTGTAGTTTTCTTTATATTTCTTTTTCTTTCCATTCCTTTTGCTTCTTGGGTTTCTGGGTTTCTGGTTTTCATCAAATTTGTAGATATTTCATTCAAATACTTTTTCCATCCCCTTATTTTTCTCTCAGTTGGGGTCTGCAACTGTATTCTTTTAGGCCACTTGAAGTTGTGTCACAACTCATCAATGCTCCTCTTCATTGTTTTTAGCATTGTGATCTGCATGTGTTTCTGTGTGTGATCTTATGACAATACTGTCATATTTTAATTTTTCATAAATGTCCTTTATCATATTAAGGATGTTCCTTTCTACTCCTAACTTGCTGAATGTTCTATCATTAAGAGTTATTGGATGTTGTCAAATACTTTTTCAGCATCAATTGAGATGATCATGTGTTTTTCCTCTATTTTAGGCATTTGGTGTATTGTATGAATTGAGATTTTTACTAGTATGTTGAATCACATCTGGTTAGTGTATAATCCCTTTGATAAGGTTCTTTGTTCAGTTGGCTAACATTTTGTTGAGGAATTTTGATTGTATATTCTTAAGGGATATTGGCCTCTAATTTTCCTGTAATGTCCTAATTTGGCTTTTGTATCTAGGTAACGGTGGCATTTCACAGAATAAGTTAAGTATTTCATCTTCTATCTTTGGAGAGATTTTGAGAAAGGTTCATTTTAATTCTTTAAATGTTTGGGAGAATTCTTTTTATCTCTGCCTTTTAATTGGATAATTTAACCTATCTATATTTAAAGTGAGTACTGATTAAGAAGGGCTCCATTTTGCTATTTGTTTTCTTTATGTTCTATATATTTTTGTTAATTAATTCCTTCATTATTTTTCTTCCAGTTCATCCAATACATTCCAGTGAATTGACTTGAATATTTTTCCATGGTACTATTTTGATTCCCTATTCATTTCTTTATATATATATATATATATATATATATATATATATATATATATATATATATATATATATAATTTTCTTAGTGATTACACTTAATATTCTAAGTTTATAACAATCTGCCTGGACTGACCAGCAGAGCCTGAGTGATGAATGAATGTTTACTCTGATACATGTCTCTGAAACAGAGGGTTAAAGGAGCTGCTGTCAAGAGGCACCAGACCGTCCTGTTCACCTGCCTCCTTTATTGTAACAACAGCTTGAACTAAAATTAACTGGCAGATACAATCAGCAGGGTAAGTATCTTTGAGAAAGCACATGCTTCTACAAGGTCTTGTCTTGAGACTAAACATAGAGTTTCCAGTAAAACACCTGGGGGCTTCTACTTGTTTGGAAAAGTCAAGACAGGGGCTGCTGCCTTCAGCAAGGTCCTCCTAGAAGCCCCTAACCTTTTAGATAATCCTCCTTACAGACTTTCCAACTAAGTGCTGTCTTCCCCACAACAATCTATTTTGAATTGATAGCAACTTAGCTTCAATGCCATTCAGAACAACTCTGCTTCCATACAGCTCTATGCCCCTCTTATACTGTTATTATTACAAACTATGTCTTTACACATTGACCTTTCACATGTTTATTTAAAATGCTTTATGTGTTTGTTTTTAAAATTATACTTGAGAAAGAAATGGAGTAGCAAATCAAATATACAAGAATCTATTATATATATAAAAGTATATATATAATATATATATATATGTGTGTGTGTGTGTGTGTATATATATATATATATATATATATATATATATATATACACACACCTTTCCTAGAGTTCTTCATTTCTTTTCATAGCTTTAAGTAACCTGTAGTTTCCTTTCATTTCCACCTGAAGAACCACTTTTAACATTTCTCTTAGGTTAGGTCTTTCAAGAGGAAGTTCTGTCAGCCCCCTTTTAAGAAAGAAATCTGGGAATATGACAATTATTCATTTTTGAAGGATAGTTGTTTTCAGGTAACGAATTCTTAGTTTTCAGTCTATTTTTGTTTCTTTTGAGCACTGTAAATATGCCATCTTGCTGATTTCTAACCTCCATGATTTAGGGTTAAAAGTCAGCTGTTAATTTTAGTAAGACTCTTTTGTAGGCGACAATACACTGCTCTTTTGTTGCTTTCACAATTCTTTAATGTTGGCTTTGGACAGTTTGATTATAATGTTCTCAATGTGGATCTTTGAGTTTATCTTGGAGTTTTATTGAGCCTCTAAGATATGTAGATTCATATACTTTATCAAACTCAGGAGATATTGGCTATTGTACTTTTAAATATTCTTTCTGCCCCTTTCTCTTTTCCCTCTTCTTCTGGGACTTCCATTATACAGGTGCTGTTATACTTCACTAGAGGCCCAGTGCATAGATTTGAGCACAGTTGAGGTCCTTTGGCCTGGCCTTTGCTCTCTTGCTATTTTGGACCCCTCAGAGGATGTTGGATTGCTGATTTCAGCCCAACTCCCACAGTCCAGGCTGAGGGACCCCACCGGTGCATGAATCCACACACCATGCCTCTAATGTGCATATAAAAACTTTGGTTAATCTCTTCATTCCCTCCCCCTCTCACCTTCCCTCTGAGATTCATCATATTGTTCTGTGTTTCCATGCCTGTGCATTGTGTGTCTGTCCCTGGTAAACAGTGCACATCATAGCTATTTGTCAAACAGTTGAATGGTTGAACAGTCACTTAGGCTTTTATATATATTGACTAGAGGCCTGTTGCATGAAATTTGGTGGCAGGTTGGGTCCCTCAGCACAATCTGCATGCTCTCCAATCTGGAATCCCTCTTACAATCCAGGACTACTGGATCCCAACCACTCGACTGCCTGCCTGCCTGCCTGCCTGCCCCTAACCACTTCTGCCTGCCAGCCTCATCACTCCTAACCATTCCCAGCTTGATCAACACTGAACTGCCCCTCTGCAAGCCAAATTGCCCCTAACTGCCCTCCTCTGCCAGCCTGGACACCCCTAACTGCTCTCTCCTGCCTTCCTGGTGGCCCTTAGCTGTCCTCCTCTGCTGGCCTGGTCACCCCCAACTGTCCTCCCCTACAGGCCTGGTCACCCCCAACTGTCCTCCCTTGCTGGCCTTGTCGTCCCAACTGCCCTTCCCTGAAGGCCTGGTTCCCCCCAACTGCTCTCCCCTGTAGACCTGGTCAACCCAAATGCCCTCCACTTAGGCCCAGTAACCCCTAACTTTCCTCCCCTACAGGCCTGGTAACCCCTAACTGCCCTCCCCTGCTGGCCTGATTACCAACAACTGCCCTCCACTCCTGGCCATCTTGTGGTGGCCATCTTGTGTCCACATTGGGGTGGCCATCTTTGACCACATGGGGCAGCCATCTTTTGTGTTGGAGTGATGGTCAATTGTTATATTACATCTTTATTATATAGATTGTCCTTTAGGTTCTGTTCTTTTTTTCTTCATTCTTTTCCCCTTTGATCTTCAGTGTACTTTTTTGTAATATATTTTATTGATTTTTTACAGAGAGGAAGGGACAGGGATAGAGAGTTAGAAACATCAATGAGAGAGAATCATCGATCAGCTGCCTCTTGCACACCCCCTACTGGGATGTGCCTGCAACCAAGGTACATGCCCTTGACCGGAATCAAACCTGGGACCTTTCAGTCTGCAGACCGATGCTTTATCCACTGAGCCAAACCGGTTTCGGCTTCAGTATACTTTTAATTGACCCACTTTCAAGTTTACTGAGTCTGCTGTCTGCTCAAGTCTGCTGGTTAATCCCTCCAGTGCATTTTTCATTTCAGTTACTATACTTTTCCTTCCTAAAGCACTATTTGGTTTCTTTTGTAATTTGTCATTTCTATCTGTTTATTTGTATTATTTATTTGGTTAACCATTGTTCTGCTGTTTTTCTTTAGTTCTTTATTCCTGGTTTCATTTAGCACTTTGAGCACAATTAAGACAGTTGCTTTAAAGCTTCCATCTAGTAAGTCCAATGTCTGGCCTTCCTCATGGACATTTTCTGTTAATTTCTTTATTTTACTCATGACTAGTCCAAAATTTCAAAACAGCTAGTGTTTCAATGACTCATAGGAAGATGAATGGCTTTTTATGAACAGCATCAGTAGTGATATAGTATCATCATTTCTCTAGTACTTTATTGGTTTTAGAAGTCACAAGCTCACCCACATTCAAATGGGGCAGGGGTATATAGACCTCATCTCTCAATGAGAAGTGTATAAAGAATTTGAAGCCATTTTTTAAAACTTTCACAGATGTCTTATCAGAATAAACAAGGCATGAAAGGGCCCAAGGTGTTCCTGGTTCTTGGATCTCTTTTTTTGTGGATCAAAAGTCAAATAAGATGAACTAGAAGTTGATTCATTACAAGGAATCTGTTCTTGGATAGAAGAACAAGGGAGCTACAGAGTATAAATCAACCCCCTTGCCATAGCTGTCAACACCTAATTTCCTGGTGGCCAGAAAATAAATGAAAGTGCTAACTAACCCTTATGGCAGGTTAATAACACTATTGGGAAGGGTATAAAGAGGTGGCCCATTATAGGAAAAAATATCTTGCTTTGTGAATCTGACATTGTCTAAGGAACATTAGATGAGTTTATTTTCCTCTCTAGGCTTTACTTTTTAAAAAATCTCTATACTAGTGATGATTCTTACACCACATTTTTGACAGCATATAGAACCTGTAGTATGTGGCCTACAGTGTGATATCCATTGACTGCAATACAGAAGCTCTGGAAGTGTGATACTTGCTTCTGCTAAAAAATTATAATGCGTTTTGCATTATTGTGATTACTTGTTGATTACAGTTTTTCTGCCTCTTCTTTACTGCTCCTCCCTCCAATGCTTGTCAGAATGACTTTCAGGCTCCCTTTGAAAATGCTCCTTTTCTTGTGAATGTATTTAATGAAAGCTGAGATTGTTGTTGTTGTTTTTCACACCTCACATACCTCAGTATCTAGAAATGGTATTGATGACCTTTATGCTCCAGACCATGACTCTTCCACTTCTGGTAAAACAGAAAAAATTTTTTAAAGAAACTTTTGGTTAGTATTTGAGTCCTATATCATTTAGGTATACCACATTCTCTTTTTCTTTACTTTTCTAATCTACAGATCTCTTAGCCATTTATTGAAATCTTGGCACCTGGATCACAGTGTTCCTTTCATCTTAAATTCTACCATCATGGATGACTTCAGCATCCATATATGTTGCAATTCATCCAACTTCCCAACTTACCAGTTCCTTAATCTCTTTACAAATGCTTTCTTCATTTTATCTCAGATACCCACTCCTGCAGTCACACTATAGAACTTGTCACTTCCTGTTATTGTCCCACCTCTTGAACCAGTGTTTTAAATTTAAAAAGTGAGACAAATTTATCTACCCACTATGGAGTATGCATGTTAACTTGTTATACTTATCTTGATTTGTCCACTCATGTGCCAGACAGTCCTAAGTCCTGCACTATGGGAGTGGTATCCTGAGGAAAGAGGTATAATTCACTTTACATAGAATCCATCCCTTTAATACAATAACATTTTATCCCTTCTAATATATTGTAGTGGATTGTAGTATATTCACAGAGTTATATTGCCATCGCCATTTCTAATTATAGAACATTTTCATCACCCCAAACAAATGAGACCTTATGCCCATTAGCAATCACTCCTCATTTTCCTTAAATTGTCTTTCTGTCTCTGAATTTGCCTATTTAGGATGTTTCATATAAACAGATTCATACAATATACGTCCTTTTGGGTCTGACTTCTTTCACTTAATATATTTTTTAAATTTATCCATATTACAGTATGGATCAGTATTTCATTTCTTTTTATGGCCAAATAATATTAGATTAGATGCCTAGACCACATTTTCTTTATTTATTCATTTATTAATGGACATTTGGGTTGTTTCCACTGTTAGGCCATCATGAGTAAAAGTGTTATGAACTTTGTGTACAAATTTTTGTGTAAATGTGTGTTTTCAGTTTTCTTGTTAAATACCTAATAGTATAATTACTGGGTCATTTATAAACTATGTTTGGCTTTTTTATTAACTATCAACTATTTTCCAAAGTGGCTGAACAATTTTACAATCCTATTAGCAATGCATGAGGGATCTGATTTCCTCACATCCTCTGTAACACAGAGAATGAGAGAAAATATTTGCAAAATAAATATCTGATATGGGACTTGTATATAGAGTATAAAAAGAATTTTTACAACTCAAAAAAGAAAAATTATCTAACTAAAAATGAACAAAATATCTGAGTAGACATTTCGCCAAAAATGATAAACAAGTGGTCAAAAGGCACATGAAAAGATGCGTATAAGCATTAGGAATTAGGGAAGTGCAAATCCAAATCACAACAAGGTACTATAATAAATCACACACTCTAGAATGACTAAAATTAAAAAAAAACACCATCACACAGTACAATATACAGATGATGTTGTAGAATTATACACCGGAAACCTATATTATTGTATTAACCATTGTCACCCAAATAAATTCAATTTTAAAAGACATCATTTAATTTTAACTCCAATAACTCTCCCAAAGTATATAACTGCTTTAAGAAGTTTTCTGCAAAGAAACAGAAGATTGAAAATAACACTAACAATACAAGCATAAATGAGTGACAAGAAAATTGCACCACCAACACTACAACTAATCTGGGAACAAATCCTTTGTAAGCTACATGACAAGTAAATAACATGTAACAAAAAAACTGGCAAAAAGTTGAAATTATCAAGACAATATGAAATGTGATGTTTCATCACTATTGTTAAGGATGAACTTTGTGATAAATGTATATTATGCCTTAAGATATTAGCAAATTGCAGAGTAAAGCCATCGGTATTTATACAATATTTATAGGTATTAGCTCATATTTATATCATTCTTCTCAAAATTCTTTTTTTATTGTTTAAAGTATTACATAAGTCTCCTTTTTCCTTTACAGATCCCATCAGCCACTCCCACCCTCCAGGACAAGATCCCACATTCTCAGTGCCTGTGTCCATTGGTTATGTTAATATGCATGCATATAAGTCCGTTAGTTGATCTGTAACCCCTCTCCCCTGCCTTCCCTTTGAGGTTGGGCAGTCTGTTCAGTGTTACCTTCTTCTCTGGATTTACTTTTCTTCAACAGTTTATGTTGTTCATTATATGCCACATATGAGTGAGATCATACAATATTTATCTTTCTCTGACTTATTATTTCACTAAGCATAATGCTCTCGAGTTTCACATATGCTGTTGCAAATGGTAAAAGTCTCTTCTTTTTTATAGTAGCATAGTATTCCATTGTGTAGATGTACCACAGTTTTTTTTTTTATCCACTCATCTGCTGATAGGCACTTAGGATGTTTCCACATTGCTGCTATTGTAAATTGTGCTGCTGTGAACATAAGGATGCATATATCCTTTCTGATTGGTGTTTCTGGTTTCTTAGGATATATTACTACAAGTGTGATTACTGTCAAATGGAAATTCCACTTTTATTATTTTGAGGAAACTCCATACTCTTTTCCATAGTGGCTGCACCAGTCTGCATTCCTACCAGCAATGCACGAGGGTTTCTTTCTCTCCATATCCTCAACAGCACGTGTCGTTTGTTGATTTGTTGATGTTAGCCATTCTGACAGGTGTGAGATGGTACCTCATTGTTGTTTTGATTTGCATCTCTCAGATAATTAGTGACTTTGGCATGTTTTCATATGTATCTTGTCTTTCTGTATGTCCACTTTCAAAAAGTGTCTATTTTGGTCCTTTGTCCATTTTTTTATTGGATTGTTTACCTTTCTTTTGTTAAGTTGTATGAATTCTCTATAAATTTTGGAGATTAAACCCTTATCTGAGATATCATTGGCAAATATGTTCTCCCATGCAATGGACTTCCTTGTTGTTTTGTTGATGGTTTCTTTTGCTGTGCAGAAGCTTTTTATTTTGATGAAGTCCCATTTGTTTATTTTCTCCTTAGTTTCCATTGCCCTAGAACTGTATCAGTAAACATATTGCTATTACATGTATCTGATATTTTGTTGCCTGTGTATTTCTCTAGTATTTTTATGGTTTACCATATTACATTTAAGTCCTTTATACATTTTGAATTTATTTTTGTGTATGGTGTAAGTTTGTGGTCTAGTTTCACTTTTTTTGCAAGTATCTGTCCAGTTTTCCCAACACCATTTATTGAAGAAACTGTCTTGACTCCATTGTATGCTCTTGTCTCATTTGTCAAATATTAATTGAGCATAATGGCTTGGGTCTATTTCTGGGTACTTTGTTCTGTTCCATTTATCTATATGTCTGTTCTTGTGCCAGTACCAAGCAGTTTTGAGAACTGTGGCTTTGTAATACAGCTTGATATCTAGTATTATGATACCTCCAACTTAGTTCTTTTTTCTCAGGATAGCTGTGTCTATTCAGGGTCTGTCTTTTTTTATTCCAGATAAATTGTTGGGGAGTTTGTTCTATGTCTGTGAAATATGCCATTGGTATTTTAATGGGGATTGCATTGAATCTATAAATTGCTTTGGGTAGTATGGACATTTTAATTATGTTAATTCTACCAATCCATGAACATGGTATGTTCTTCCATTTGTTTATGTCTTCCTCTATCTCTTTTTTCAATATGCTGTAGTTTTCTAAGTATAGGTATTTTATCTATTAGTTAAGTTTATTCCTATGTATCTTGATTTTTTTGGTGCAATACTACATAATAAAGAGTTAATGTGTAAATTGGCCATTACTCTTACACACAAGATGGCCACCTCCATATGGTAAAAAATGGCCTCCCTCATGTGTACACAAGATGGCCACCACAAGATGGTCAGCAGGGGAGGGCAGTTGTGGGTGATCAGGCCAGCAGAGGAGGGCAATTGGGAGGAACCAGGCTGGCAGGAGAGGGCAGTTAGGGGAAATCAGGCTGACAGGGGAGTGGTTAGGGGGTGATCAGGCTGGCAGACAGAAGCAGTTAGGGGCAATCAGGCAGGCAGGCAGGCAGGCAGGCAGGCAAGGGGTTGGGAGTCAACAGTCCTGGATTCTGAGAGGGATGTCCGATTGCCCATTTATGCCCGACCTTACCTAGGATCAGGCATAAGTGGGCTGTCAGACATCCCTCAAGGGGTCCCAGATTGCAGAGGGTGCAGGCTGGGCTCAAGGACACACACCAACCTTCCCCAGTGCATGAATTTCGTCCACTAGGCTTCTAATAGTAAGTAGGATTGTTAGGACCACTAGTGGTAAATAGGATTGGTTTTTTGTTTGTTTGTTTGTTTCAATTTCTGAGAGTTCATTATCTACAATAATAAAAGCAAAATATGCTAATTAGACCAGACAGGCAAATGACCTTCAGGATGCAAGTCACCATGGTTGCAAAGGCCAAGGCAAGCCACTGTGACTGCGGATGGGAGGGCCAAACCCCTGCATGAATTTCGAGCATCAGACCTCTAGTTGGTGTAAAAAAAAAAAAAGCCATAGATTTCTGGTTGTTAATCTCATATCCTGCTACATTACTGAAATCATTTATTAAATCTAATAGTTTTTTGATGTAGTCTTTAGGGTTTTCTATGTACAATATCATGCTGTCTGTAAGTAATGACAGTTTTAGTTCTTCTTTTCAATTTGGGTGCCTTTTATTTCTTGTCTGATTGCTATGGCTTGCACTTCCAGTACTATATGGAACAGGAGTGGTGAAAGTGGGCATCCTTGTCTTGTTTGTGTTCTTAGACAAAATGGTTTTATTTGCCCATTGAGTATGATGTTGGGTGTAAGTTTGTCAAATAAGGCTTTTATTATGTTGAGGTATGATCCTTCTATTCTTACTTTGCTGAGAGTTTTTATCAAGAAAGGGTGTTGGGCCCTGGCTGATTTGGCTCAGTGGATGGAGTGTCGGCCTGCGGACTGAAGAGTCCCAGGTTCAATTCCAGTAGGGTTGCATGCACTGGTTGTGGGCTCAATCCCCGGTGGGGGTCATGCAGGAAGCAGCTGAGCGATGATTCTCTCTCATCATCGATCTTTCTATCTCTCGCTCCCTCTCCCTTCCTCTCTGAAATTAAAAAAAAAAAATTGAAACAAGAAAGGGTGTTGGATTTTGTCAAATTATTTTTCTGCATTGATTGATAAGATTATGTAATTTTTGTCTCTCAGTTTGTTTATATGATGTATCACATTTATTGATTTGCAGATATTGTACCATGCTTGCATCCCTGGAATAAATCCCACTTGGTCATGGTCTATGATCTTTCTAATGTAATGCTGAATTTGATTTACTAGAATTTTGTTGTGGATTTTAGTGTCTCTGTTCAAGGATATTGGCCTGTAGTTCTCTTTTTTGTGGTGTCATTATCTGGTTTTGGAATTAGGGTAATGCTTGTTTCATAGAAAACTTAGAAGTGTGCCTTCCTCTTGATTTTTTTGGAATAGTCTGAGGAGGATAGGTTTTATTTGTTCTTTGAAAGTTTGATAGAACTTCCCTGTAAAGCTGTCCAGACCAGAGTTTTTGTTTGCTGGAAGATTTTTTTTTAGTTATTATTACTGCTTCAAATTATTTGGCAATTATCAGCCTATTCAGGTTTTTTTTATTCTTAAATGTGAGGCTAGACTCTCCTGTAGCCCCAGGGAATGCACTGTGCAGTATCATAGTATCACTGTCACCCTCACCCTCATGACCCTGTCTGCTACTTCTCTAAACTCTTCCTCCACCTTCCAAGATTCACCATCAATAAGAAGTGTATGAGCAACTGTTTTCAAACATTAGGTAATAGGAAGTGGCTAGAATCTGAAGGGCAGAGTGCTACAGAAGATGGATCTGCATACAATATAGTGCCTCAGGGGTCCATATGGATATCCCTTATAAGTATGATGTGATTTTGATTTAAATTTACCTGATGATTGTAATTTTGAGCATCTTTTATATATTTGTTGGCCAGTTGTGTGTCTCCTTTGGAGACATGTCTATTTAGTCCTTTGTCCATTTTTATTTATTTCTTTTTAAAATCTTTATCATTGAGAGTATTGCAAATGTCCCACTTTCTCCCCATTATGCCCCCTCTAACCAGATCATGCCTCCCCCAGGCCTTCACCAGTCTATAGCCTGTGTCCATGGGTTATGCATATATGCATATAAATTCTTTTGTTAATCTCTTCCCTCTCCCCCCCCCCCCACTTTCCCTCTGATATTAAGTTTGTACTATGTTTCTATGCCTCTATTTTATTCATTAGTTTCTTTTGTCCATTAGATTCCTTATTCATTTATTTTGATTTTTAGATTCAATTGTTGATAGATATGTATTTATTATTCATATTTACTCTTCTCCTCCTCCTCCTCCTCTTCCTCCTCCTCCTCCTCTTCCTCCTTCTAATTCTTCTTCTTCTTCTTCTTCTTCTTCTTCTTCTTCTTCTTCTTCTTCTTCTTCTTCTTCTCCTCCTCCTCCTCCTCCTCCTCCTCCTCCTCCTCCTCCTCCTCCTTCTTCTTCTTCTTCTTCTTCTTCTTCTTCTTCTTCTTCTTCTTCTTCTACTTCTTCTTCAAGACCCTTTAACATTGCATGCAATACTGGTTTAATGGTGATGAAGTCATTTAGCTTTTTCTTGTCTGGGAAGCTCTTTATCTGATCTTCAATTCCAAATGAGACTTTTCCTGGGTAGAGTAATCTTGGTTATAGGTCCTTGCTTTTCATCACTTTGAATATTTATTTCCATTTTTTTCTGGCCTGCAAAGTTTCTGTTGAGGAATTAGCTGACGTCATATGGGCACTCCCTTGTAGGTACTAACTGATTTTCTCTTGCTGCTTTTAAGATTCTCTCTGTCTTTAACCTTTAGCATTTTAATTATGATGTGTCTTGGTGTGGGCTTCTTTGAGTTACTCTTGTTTGGGATTCTATGCTTCCTAGACTTTAATATCTATTAATGTTTTCTGTCATTTTTTTCAAATTGGTTTTCAATTACTTCTTTCTTCTCTTCTTGCCACTTCCATATCATGTGAATATTGGTATGTATGAAGTTGTCCCAGAGTCCCCTTACACTATCTTCATATTTTTAAAATTCTTTTTCTTTTTGTTTTTCTGATTGGGTGCTTTTTGCTTCCTTATATTCCAAAATCTTTATTTGATTCTCAGTATACTTTACTATACTGTTAATTCCCTATAAATTATTCTATATTTCAGGTAGTATATGATTTATTCCTGACTGGTCCTTTTTTATGTTGTTGATGTTCTCACTAATTTCCTTGAAATTCTCACTAAGTTCCTTGAAGTTCTCATTAAGTTACTTGAGAAACCTTGAGTAACCATTGTTTTGAACTCTGTGTCTGATAGTTTGCTTGCTTCCATTTCATTTAGTTCTTTTTCTGAAGATTTTTTCTGTGCTTTTATTTGTGACATTTTTTTTTTCATTTTCGAGTTTTGGCTGTTTCCCTGTGTGTTTCTATGTATTAGGTAGAGCTGTTATGTCTCTTGGAACTGGTAGAGTGATATTTTGTATTAGTTGTCCAACAGGGCCCAGTGAATCTGCCTCCCCAGTCACCTGAGCTGGGCACTTTAAGGGCACATTATGTGGGCTGTGTGCACTGTCCTGCTATAGTTAAGCTGTGCTTGATGTTGGTATCACTGGGAGGGATTGAGCCCCAGGCCAGTTGGCTGTGCAGAGCAGCTATAACTAAGAACTGCTGTGCAGGAGACACCCCTATGCAGCAGCAGCAGGACTTGCATCAGTGGAACTTTGGTGGTCTCTGAATCTGACCCTTGTGTGTGTCACTTGTGGATGTGATAGGGTTGTAATCTGGTGTAGTCTGAAGCTGACTATTAAGTTGCTTTGGGGCCTCTCAGGAGATGTAAAGTCAACTACTGTCTGTGCCCTGCCTGGGTCCACCCAGCACAAGCTACAGAGATCTACAGATGGTTGCTACTTGTGTTGGGCTTGGTGGTTGCCCATGAGAGGCCAAGCTATGAACCAAGGCAGGCTTCTGCTCATGCTTAGTATGGGGCCTCTTATTGAGAGTCATGGGGCTTGCTGAGGCCAGCTGCTTCTTGTTTGAGAGATTTTAGAAAAATCTGAAGCCTGAGCCATTACTGGCTATGCATATGAAAAGACCATTGCAAATAGCTTAGGTGGGCCTACAATTAGGGTGGAGTGGGATATCAGGGAATCACCAGGGCCATGCAAACTGTGTGAGCCACATTGATGGAAACTCAGATATGGCGCCTGCCAGTGAGCTCTGGGGCAAGGAAGGTCTCAGCATAGGAACAATGACTTCTCCAGTACTTTTGTCTAGGAGAAAGCTGTCCCCCAATTTGCACTCTTATTACCAGACAATTTAGTTTCTCCCTGTATGTTCCTGGATCCTTTCAAGCTGCTTCCACAGAGCTGGAGCTCAGAGGGAGTGAGTCGTTGTAAGTCCTTTGTGTTAGTCCTTTAATGGAAACACCTGGCACTTCAGCAGCCTCAGTGTCACTCAGCCACACCCCCTTTGGTTTTTATACCTAAAGTTATGGGGACTTCTCTTCCCAGCACTGGAATCCTGGGCTAAGGAGGTCTTGCCTCTCACATAGATCTCCACAGCCAAGATATCCTTCCAGATTAAAAACAACAGTAATAACAACAACAACACATGTGGATATAGGACCAGCCTGTTCTGCACCTCCGCCACTCCTAGCAGTCTCAATATAGCTTATTCTTTATTTATTTTTAAAATATATATTTTATTGATTTTTTCACAGAAAGGAAGGGAAAGGGAAAGAGAGTTAGAAACATCTATGAGAGAGAAACATCAATCAGCTGCCTCTTGCACATCCCCTACTGGGGATATGCCCACAACCTAGGTACATGCCCTTGACCAGAATCAAACCTGGCACCTTTCAGTCTGCAGCCAATGCTCTACCCACTGAGCCAAACTGGTTAGGGTTGGCTTCTTCTTTAATTCTCTAGATGTAATACTTCTGTTCAGCCACATTTCAGTCAGTTCTGTGGTTTAATTGTAATTTTGATGTGGTTGTGGGAGGATGTGAGTGCCCCTTTGCCCGTTTTTATAATTTTTAGTTGTGTTTTTGGCTATTGAGTTTTATGTGTTCCTAATGTATTTTTGGATATTAACCTCTTATCAGATATATGCTCTGAAAGAATTTTCTCCCATTCTATAAGTTGCCTTTTCATTATGTTGATTGTTGGGTTGTTGTTGTTTTTTTGTTTTGTTTTTTATGTGCAGAAGCTTTTTGTTGTTGTTGTTGTATCCTTGTCCCTCTTGTTTATTATTGCTTTTGGTGTCTTATCCAAAAAATCATTATTAAGACTAATGTCAAGGAGATTTTCTCTTATGTTTCTTCTAAGAGGCATATGGTTCAGGTCTTATGTTTAAGTTTTAATCCATTTTGAAATGCTATTTTGGTGTGTATTGTGTAAGGTAAGAGTTCAATTTTATTCTTATGCATTGAATATTCATTTTTTCCATCATCCTTTATTAAAGAGACTATACTTTTCCCATTGTACATTATTTTTTTTTCTTTTTTTTAATTTTTAAATACATTTTATTGATTTTACACAGAGAGGAATTGAGAGGGACAGAGAGTTAGAAACATCGATGAGAGAGAAACATCGACCAGCAGCCTTCCGCACACCCCCTACCGGAGATGTGCCCGCAACCAAGGTACATGCCCTTGACCGGAATCGAACCCGGGACCTTTCAGTCCGCAGGCTGACGCTCTATCCACTGAGCCAAACCGGTCCCGGCCCCATTGTACATTCTTGGCACTCCTGTTGAAAAACAGTTTTTTGTTTATGGGTGAATTTATTTTTGGGATTTCTATGTTGTTCCATTAGACTATTTGTCTGTTTTTGTGCCAATGCCATTATCTTTTGATTACCATAATTTTGCAGTATAATTTGAAATCAGGAAATGTGATGCCTCCAGTCTTGTTCTTCTTGCTCAAGATTGCTTTAGCTATTTGATGTCTTTTGTGGGTTTGTATGAATTTTAGGATTTTTAAAAATTCTTTTCCTGTGAAAAAAAATGTTATTGTAATTTTTATAGGGACTGCATTAAATCTATTGATGGCTTTTGGTAGTATTGCCATTTTAACAATGTTAATTTTTCCAATTTATGGTAACAAGTGTTGGTGAGGATATGGAAAAAGGGAACCCTTGTGCTCTGTTGGCAGGAATGTAAATGGGTATAGGCATTATTAAAAAACAGTGTGGAGGTTCCTCAAAAATTAAAAATAGAACTGTAAGAGGATACAGTAATCCCAATTCTAAGCATATATTATCCAAAGGAATTGAAATTAGGATCTGAAAGAGATAGCTGTACTCTCTTGTTCATTGCAGCATGATTCACTATGGCCAAGGTATGAAAACAACCTAAATGTTCATGATGGATGAACGGATAAAAAAAATGTGGTATATACAAGCCATGGAATATTACTCAGCCAGAGACATTGAAGCATGCAACAGACTGATGTATTTCAGATGGAAAGCGGGGTGTGGGAAAAGATTAACCAATAATTTATATGCATACTAGAGGCCCAATGCATGAAATTTGTGCAAGAGTAATCCTTTCTTCCCCTGGCTGCTGGTGCTGGCTTTCCTCCAGCTCCTGGGACCTGGGCTTCCCTCTCAGCCCTGGCTTCATCTGGAAGGATGTCCAATCTAATTAACATATTATGCTTTTATTATTATAGATATGCATACCCCATGGACAGACAATAGTGGGGAAGGCCTGGGGAGGGGTCAGGAGCAGGATGGAGGGGGTTAATGGGGGAATGAGAAGGGGAATATCTGAAATACAATAATATTCAGTGTGGGTTTTTTGTTTTTTTTTTAAAATGAAATCCTGCCATTTATGACAACATAGATAGACCTGGAGGGCAAATAAGCCAGACACAGAAAGAATGGTACTGTATAACCTTACTTATATGTATAATCTGAAATAGTCAAAATCACAGAAGTGGAGAATATAATGATGGCTTCTATGGGTGTGAGTGGCAGCTGCTGGCCATGGTCACCCCTGAAAGCTTCTCCACCTCCCCCTGCTCCTGAGGGGAGAAGAGGGCAGCAGCAGCCACTTGCACCCTCTGCTGGTGCCTGCTCCAATCACTCTGTGCTGTAAGTGGGTGTGAGCAGGGCTAACACCATCAGCATGTGGGAGCAGAAGTGACAGGAGTGAAGCTGCAGGCAGACAGGGGACCAGGGGTCCACGGCAGGAGATGCCAGGTGGAGGCATGGAGGATGGGCCGAGACCCACCCCCGTGCCCACTGTAACCTTGCTGTGCACAGTTCCTTTCAAGTTGCATGGATTCGTGCACTAGGCTCCTAGTATATTACAAAGCAAAATTCAATTATAGCCCAATAAGAAAATAACAACAACAACAAAATCCTGACTTTAAAGTAGGAAAAATGCTTACACACACTTTTCAAGACAAAATATATAAATGTCCAAAAACACATGAAAAAATATTCAACATCAGTAAATATTAGGGAGATACAAAATTACACCAAAAGAAGAAAACACTACACACATATCAGAATGGCTAAAATTTGAAAAGAATACAGGACAAACTGGTGCTGCTATATATTTTTATTTGTAATGTAAGCCATCTTGGAAAAATTTCTTGAAGTTTTTTTTTTTTAATAACTAAACATATTCCTGCAATATGATCAGCCATTCTACTCCTAAGTATTTATCCAAGAGAAATGAAAACATATGTTCACAAAAAGACTTATACAAGAATGTTTATAGCAACTTCATTAACAATAGACAGAAATGGAAATGAAAACAAATGTTTATCAATAGGAGAATGGATAAAAAAAATACAATATATTCATACAGTGAAAGAATAAAAAGAAAAGCGCTATTGATGCACACAAACACATTAATGAGTCTCAAAACTAGAACAAAGGCCTTACTCAGTTTGGCTCAATGGATAGAGCATTGGCCTGCATATTGAAGGGTCCCTAATTTGATTCCAGTCAAGGGCACATGCCAAGGTTGTGGGCTCGATTCCCAATGTGGGGCATGTAGGAGGCAGCTGATCAATGATTCTTTCTCATCATTGATGTTTCTCTCTCTCTCTCTCTCTCTCTCTCTCTCTCTCTCTCTCTCTCTCTCTCTTTCTCTCTCTCTCTCTCCTCTCTGAAATCAATACAAATATTTTTTTAAAAAAATAGAACAAAGAAGAGCAAAATCAGCCCAAGCAAAAGGAGATTTTCACATCAGAGTACATGCTATATGACTACATTTGTATGACGTTCTTGAAATGGCAAAGTATTCATTCTGGAAAGATGTTAGAACAGTAGTTGCTTTCAGAAGGTGGTTTAGAAAAGGATTTACTGGGAAGGAGAATGAGGTAATAGTAATAATAAATGTTTTACATTTTTCTGAGGATTTGACTTACTCAGGTGTAGACTTTGTCAAAACTCAGATGATACCTTTAAATTTGTGCATTTCATTTTGTTTAAATTTTAAATTTAAAGAAAAACTATAAACAAACATTGAATTCTAGTTAATTATGTGTCTAGTGAAATATTAAAAAATAATTATGGTATATAATTTACTTTGAAATATACAAAAAAAGAATAAGAGATTAATGGACCAATAGAGGAATGGACAGGTGTGGTAAAGCAAATTAAATAAAACATGGGTAGAATCTAGGCTGTAGTATGAAAGTGTTTACTTTGCCATATGATTTTTACCTAGAGGAAATAATGGCCACAAAAATGATACCCAAGTTTTCATAGCATATATATTCATTTTGCCCCAAACTGAAAATTATATGAAATGAATATCTATCAAGTGAATGAATAAACAGACTGCGTTATATCTGTACAATGGAATACTACTCAGTATTAAAAATAAATGAACTACTGCTACATGAAACTTGGATGAATTTCATAGACATAGACTTAATGGAAGAAGGCATTCTTAAAAGAATCCATGTAGTATGATTCCACTTATGTGCAACTTGAAAGGAACTGTGTGTGGCGAGGCTGCAGTGGGCACAGGGGCAGGGGCAGATCTCCCTCTATCTGGAATGCTTTCCTCTTAGACATTCACATGGTTCAGTCCCTCCATTCAACCACCTTCTCAATCACAGCATCCTATCCTATATAATAAAAGGCTAATATTCAAATAGACCAAACGGTGGAACAACCAAACAACTGGTTACTATGACGTGCACTGACCACCAGGGGCTGGATGGTGGAGCAGGTGAGCAGGGGCATCTGACCAAGGCAGAGTCACTGCTTGTCCCTTACTGCCGGTGTGGTGCTGGTCCCAATCACTCTGCACCATCAGCAGTTGCAAGTGGTGTCTGCTGGCCCCAATTACCCCTCAGGGCTTTTCCACCTCCTTCTGCTCCTAAGGGGCAATCAGGGCCAATAGCCGCCTCTCCCACCAGCTGCCAGCAATGGCCCCACTCACACCCACTGCTGGCACTGGCCTCACTCACACCTGCAGCTGGTGCTGGAACTGCTGCTAGCATCCGCTGCCAGCACCCAGCATCAGTCTCAATTGCTTGGTGCTGTCAGCAGGTGTGAGCAGCAGCTGCCAGTCCCAATCACCCTTGAGGGATTCTCCACCTCCCCCTGCTCCTGAAGGGCTATGGGGGAAGCAGCCACTGCTCACACCTGCTGATGCCACCAAGCAATTAGGACCAGTGTAGTGTGCCGGCAATGGGTGCGAACAGCAGTTATGGTGCTGTCAGTGGCAGCAGCAGGAGTGGGGCTGCCAGCAGAGCGGGGACTGGGAACCATGGTGGGAGGGGCTGGGCAGGGATTTGGAGGATGGGCTGAGATTCACCCCTGTGCCCACAGCAGCCCCATGGCCCACAGTTCCTTCCAAGGTGCACTGGGCCCCTAGTTTAAAATAATGAACTGTATCATCAGCACTACATCATTTCCATCATTTCCCCACCCCTGCTTGATTTCTCCTCATAGTGTTCTGAATCTTCTAATATTATGTAATGCACTTATTCCATAAAAGGAAAGCCTCATGAGACCAGGGACCTTTTATATTTTGCTTACTTCTATATCCCAAGCCTCTAAAATAGTCTCTGACATATGATAGAGATATGTCAGAAATATTACATGAAATATTATCTAAAAGAATGAATAAGCTTTGCTTAATAAGATCACAACTGAGAGGATGGTAAAAGGAGACTCAGAGCAATTGAAATGGCCATCACAAAGCCCAAGTGTCATAATTTACTAGGGGAGGGGTGTTGAAAGGCTCAGGAATGTAGTCAGAGCCCAGAAACTTTAGTTTAAATAAATTTCTATGAAGCATATGAATCTAAATTCTAATGTCAAGCAAATGAGAATAGTAGGAAAAAGTGATTTCATGCAATAAATAGGTTTGCTGACAATCATGAAAAGTGGCAGTTGACATATTGACAGTGAAGGAAGAAAATAAACCCTGTAAAATGAGATACGCTGGCCCTGGTCAGGTGGCTAAATTGATTGGAGTATCATCCCATACACCAAAAGGTTGTGGGTTCAATTCCAGATCAGGACACATATCTAGGTTGCAGGTTTGATCCCTGGTCAGGGTACATACAGAAGGCAACTGATTGATGTTTCTCTCTCTCTTCTCTTCTCTTCTCTTCTCTTCTCTTCTCTTCTCTTCTCTTCTCTTCTCTTCTCTTCTCTTCTCTCTCTCTCTCTCTCTCTCTCTCTCTCTCTCTCTCTCTCTCTCTCTCAAAAGTCAATAAAAACATATTTGAGTGAGGATGACAGAGAGAGAGATGCACTGACTCAAAAAACACATCCATCTGGAGCCATTTTCCATAGAAGTAAAGTGACTACACCCAAATAGCAACCAAGAACACGATGTTAAGTATGTTAAGTTCACAATAAGAACCAGGAGTCATTAGGAAGAGGTTATATATACCTGGTGTGCTTCATTTTGCTAAAGTAGAGAAATGTGCCATTCTCCAGGTAATTTTGTGTGGGGGGGAGGGGTCCCTCCTAATATGTGGTTTAAAATAACTCTTTTGCTGTTTAGTTTCTCCTGATCCGAGGACAGAAATAAAATGTCTCCATTTTCCCTGTAGACAGGAATGAGAGCTTGCCTTGTCTTTCCTTGCCACCCCTACTCCCCCAACTCACTCCCAAGTTAATGCTTGCCCTCCAGTTTACAAAGGTCTCATTGCTGACTAACATGCCATGTAAACCTTCACTGGAGATTCTTTGCCAATCAAGCTAATCACAGCATTCCTCTATGACCTACTGGGAAAAAAAGAGAAAGAAACAAGCCTGAGAGAGGATGAAGAAACATATTTGAATTCACTCCTCCCCCATAACACTTGCTGAGTCTTGGCAGCTAGAACCTGAAACCCAGCCAGCATAAGCCCTGGACAAAGTCCAAGACCAAGGAGTGAGGCCTAGGGTATGTCCCATGAGTCAACAATCTAGGGATCCAGCCAGGGTTCAGAATCTCAAGGCATTGTTAACAGAGCCAAGATCCAAACTGCAAACTGAGTAACTTTAGTAGAAGCACAGGGAGGAGTGGGCTAGAGTGGGTATGGGAGGGAAGCTGAGAAGGCAAAATGACAGCATCTCTAAGGCAGAGAACCCAGGCAAGGTCCAAAAGCAAGTGGAATCATAATGTCCCATTAATCAGAATTCTGCAGGTCCAGCTGCAGGAAGCTGATGTGTATTTCCAGGAAAACTCCAGAGTTCTATCTTCTTCCCAAATTTCTTCTTTTTTTATAAGCAAAATATGTGTGAATTTTATTTTTCAATTATAGTTTAAATTCTGTATTATTTTGTGCTAGAGGTTCAGTGCAGGAAATTCATGCACTCTGGTGGGAGGTGCGGGGGCTTCCCTCAGCCTGGCCTGTGCTCTCTCCCAGTCCTGGAGCCCTGTGATCCATCACCCCCACAGAGGGAGACCCCTCCCACCCACCACAGCTACCTATCAGTGCCCTGGGCCTCCCTCTGGAGGGCAATCATGAGGTGATGGCCAGGCCCCCGACCAATCTCATCGCACCCGCCTTGGCTGGCCTGGTGCCATTGGGTGTTATAGTGTGGTTGTCTGGAAGGTCGCCTAGACAGTCATTCTGCTGTTTGGTTGTTTGGTCAATTTGCATATTACTCTTTTATTATTATAGATTATTATTTTCAGGTGTACAGCATAGTGGTTAGATAATCATATACTTTATAGAGTATTCCTCCTAATACAGTACCCACATTGCACCATATATAGTTATTACAATATTATTGACTATATTCCCTATATTTCCTACATCCCTCTGATATATATATATATATATATATATATATATATATATATATATTGTTGATAGTATTACAGATGACTCCAATCTCCCCCCCTCTTTATTCCCTACCTTCCAGCCCTTACCCACCCACCCCAGTTCTTCACAACCCTATTGCCTGTGTCCATGGGCTATGTAAGTATATGAGTTCATTGATTTATCTCTTCTTGTCCCTCCATTTCCACATTGCAATATGTCAGTCTGTTCCATGCCTCCATGCTTTAGGCCTTATTTTGTTGGTCAATTAATTTTGTTTATTAAATTCCACAAATAAATGAGATAATGTGATATTTTTCTTTCTCAGATCGGCTTATTTCATTTAGTATAATATTCTCCAGGTCCATACTTTTTCAAAAGGTGAAGGATCCTTATTTTTTACAGCTGCATAGTATTCCATTGTATAAATGTCCCACAGCTTTTTAAAAAATTCTTTATTGTAATAATTAATGTCGTTTTTTAACATTCGTTTAAAATCTTGCTTGGCGTTGACTTGTATTGACATAACCTTCAAACACGTGGTATCTACAGAACATGTGAAGTGCAATTAACAAGTTTTGCTTGAAAAAGTTTGTGTTTGGTTTGGTTTTTGTTGCAAAACTAGGGCTAAGAAGATGGCGGATGAAGAGCATATTCAGCACTGCATGCTTTACGAGTTCCAATTAGGAAGAAAAGCAAGTGAGGCTGCAAAAAACATCTGTAGTGCTCTTGGTCAAGATGCAGTTAGCGCCAGAAAATGCCAGCGTTGGTTTGAGAAATTTCGCGAGGGAAATTTTTCGTTAGATGACAAGAGTGGTCGAGGCCGTGTGTCCAATTTTGATCAAGAAGCTCTTCAAGCTCTTTTGGTGCAAAATCCTCAAATTACCCAACAAGAGCTTGCGACAACTTTAAATTGTTCATAAAAAACAATTTCCAATCAATTGCGTGCACTTGGCAAAGTCCAAAAGTTTGGAAAATGGGTTCCTCATGAGTTGACCGACAACAACCGTAATCAAAGAGTCACAATTTGCAGTTCGCTCCTCTCTCGTCAAAACCGTTTGCCGTTTTTAGAGCAAATTGTTACCGGAGATGAAGAATGGGTGCTGTATGTTAATTTGAAAAGGCGGCCTCAATGGTTGGACAAAAATGAGGCTCCGCAGCTCACGCCAAAACCTGACTTGCATGCGAAAAAAGTGATGTTGTGTGTTTGGTGGAATTTTAAAGGAATTCTTCATTATGAACTTTTACCATCTAACCAAACCATTACAAGTGCAGTGTATAGTGCCCAATTGGAAAGGTTAGCCCAAGCTTTAAGAGAAAAAGAACCCGCGCTGATTAATCGGAAGGGCGTAATTCTTCACCACGATAATGCACGACCGCATACTGCAAGAATCACTGCTGAAAAACTGCGCCAGTTGGAATGGGAAGTTCTCCCTCAACCTGCATATTCTCCTGATATTGCCCCTTCCGATTACCATTTGTTTCGTTCTTTGCAAAACTTTCTTCTTGGAAAAAAATTTAATAATGAAGAATGCCTCAAAAATGCATTGACCAAATTTTTTGCATCAAAATCACAAGAATTTTACAACAGAGGGATTAAAATGCTTCCTGAGCGTTGGGCACAAGTAGTAGAAAACAACGGCAACTATATTTGTTGATTAAATTTTGTTGTATTGTTTAAATAAATTCTATTTAAAGTATTAGAAAACGACATTAATTATTACTAGACCTAATAGAAAGTTTTACATAAGTCTCCTTCCCCCCACCCCATTGACCTCTCCCTGCCCATTCCAGCCACCCAGAAATGCCTCTATCCACCTATTGTCTTTGTCCATTGGTTATTCTCATATGCATGTATACAAGTCCTTTGGTTGATCTCTTTTACCCTGCCCCCCGCTACTATCCCCTGCCTTCCCTCTGAGACTTGAAAGTCTTTTCTATGCTTCTATGTCTCTGGATCTATTTTTGTTCATCAGTTTATGTTGTTCATTATATTCCATAAATGAGTGAGATCATGTGATAATTATCTTTCTCTAACTGGCTTATCTCACTTAGCATAATGCTCTCCAGATCCATTCATGCTGTTTCAAATTCTAAGAATTCTTCCTTTTTTACAGCAGCATTGTATTCCATTGTGTAGATGTAGCACAGCTTTTTTATCTATTCATCCTCTAATGGGTACTTGTACTGTTTCCAAATTTTAGCTATTGTGAATAATGCTACCATGAACATAGAGGTACACATATTCTTCCTGATTTGTGTTTTGGGGTTTTTAGGATATATTCAGTTTCTATTTTTGTATATTTGTTTGATTGATGGGCTTTTGTCCCTGGGCCTAGCCCTGGCCCCAACCCGACCAGGTCCCCTGGAGAAGTGAGTGCTCTGGCTCCACAGAAGATGCTGGACCAGGGAGCAGCCACTCAGAGTTGGGGGGAGGGGGGTTCACAGCTGCTCAACTGATTGGGATGAGCGTTACTCCCACAGCGGGCCAATTCCCACAGGCCATGCCCCCACCAGTACATGAATCCCATGCACCGGGCCTCTAGTATCACTCATAAATTAAGAAGTCCATCTATCTGGCTGAAACCAGTTTGGCTCAGTAGATAGAGCGTCAGCCTGCGGACTGAAAGGTCCCCGGTTTGATTCCAGTCAAGGGCATATACCTGGGTTGCAGGCACATCCCCAGTAGGGGGTGTGCAGGAGACAGCTGATTGATGATTCTCTCTCATCGATGTTTCTAACTCGCTATCGCTCTCCTTTCCTCTCTGTAAAAAATAAATAAAAAATATATATATTTTTTAAAAGTCCATCTCTAACCTAAAATTCTGTCCTAAGCTCCATCCTAATATATTTAATTTGCTCCTGGAATTTTCCACTTGCATAGCCACAGGTAATTCTGAGTCAGCACATCTCAAACTATGAAAATCTTAACTTCTATCACAGCATCCTGTTTCTTCTGTGGAGTCTATCTCAGTGAAGGGCACTAGAGGCACTAGGAAGCCACACTTGAAACTTGAATATCCCCACAGACTGAACACTCCCTGACCATCCACATCCAATCTGTCACTAATTACCAGTATAAGACTAATATCTGAAGGACACCAACCCCCTTTTCTTATCTCCTCTGCCAAGACCTAGGTCATATTCTCAGTATTTATTTCCTGGAATATTGTAACAGTATCTTAAGAAACCAGCTACCTCTGGTCTCACACCCTACCTTCTCAAATCCATGATTGGCATAATGGTCATACTAGTCTTTCAAAAACATAAATCTTACTATCTCAAACTCCCCTACTTAAATCATGTAATGTCCTCTAAAAGAGAAAGCCCAATCTTAGAACCTTGGCACTATGGATACATACCAGTTTCATTTCCCATCCTATCCCTCTAAGTATGCAATACTCTTAGCATTCCTAACCAGAAGCATCCTAAACAGACTATGTCTTATTCAACTTTCTTGACCCTTTTTCATCCTGATATACTTTGAACCGTATCATGGAATTATAATAGTTCCTTCCTGGATTTTGGGGACTTCAAAGTCAGTTGAAAAGCAAGAACTCCCCTAACATAGCTTTCTTCAAGTTTCAGTGATGTTTGCTTCCCCCCCCCCCCCAATATGGCCTCATACAGAAAGCACCTGCTGTGTTTGGAATATTCACAGTTCTAAGAGAGCACAGGTAGTAGACAATTGAATTAACTATTAGATGACTTTAAGTCCAGTTCTTGTTTTAGTTCTGCCACTAAAGAAAAAAGCCAACTATATTTTGTTGTCCTTGAGATGGTCCTCAATGACATTGTTGAGCACTAAGCAATCCAGCAGCGCACATACCTTTGGACTTGCTGTTATATATGTTTTTGTTGTCTGAGTCAATCTAAGTAAGATTTTTCATTACTTTCAGGTAAAAGCACTGTAAGTGATCCAGCACAATATCTGACTTGAGGAAAAACACAGGTCTGTGAAGTATGGACAGGGAGCTATCATCTTTCTCACATCAATCAAACAAACAAACAAAAATAGAAACTGAGGTTCAGAGAAGAAAAGTAATGTTCTCAAGAACACACTGAAAATGCTATGTCTAATTGCATTATTATGGCAATACATAAAACTATTTGCAGCCTTGATTATCAGGTAAATAAGCCCTGTTCCCTTCTAGTAATTATTAAATTGCTGTGGAATGGGTACCCAGACTTCAGCATGATATTAGAACTATATGTAGACTAAGTATAAACAGGATCTGAGTGAAAGTCATAAGGGCTTGTCTATGAAGAAATAGCAGAATCCTTAGTGTTGACTTTAAGATGTCAAGATGAGTGTAATGTCTTATATTCTTGGCTAATCTTTTATCCATACAATACCAAAAATATTAAGATAATGCACCACTTATTTATTTTTTAATTTATAGGGATGACATTATTTAATATTGTTATATAGATTTCAAGTGTACATTTCTTTGATAAAACATCTGTAATTGTTTTCTGTGCCCACCACCAAAAGTCAAATCATCTGAATGTCACAGAGTGGATACCTATAGAGGGGAAGCCATACCATGCCTGCCTATGTGGGCAGGGCAAAAGAGTGGTAGGAACAGGCTGCGGGGGGCTGTTTTTCTGTTTTCCGCGACCCGCATGGAAAACGACAGATTAAGAAATTAAAGAAAAAAGAAGACCAAGACACAGAAATAGATTCCAGCTGGGATCCAGGTGGGGGGTTGTCTCTCTGATGGAGAGACAGTCAACCACACACCACAGACAACACAGCACATTTATTTCCAAAGGGGGGTTTAAGGTCAAAGAAGTTTTGGGTGTGCCCAGGTCCTATTCACTCCCTCATTCCTGGGATTTAGCATATCAAGACCTGGGTAAGTCAAAGTCCTATTCCTTCCTCATTCCAAGCACGTGGATAAAGATAAGAAATCAGTACTGATAACAGTCTCCGACATTTTGGGAGGCTGTTTCCAGGAGACAGCCGTGCCAGTCACCTCAGACTCAGCTGACTTAATTTAAAGGTGATCCATGTACATTCCTAAGGGGCCCTTTCAACAGGCTCTTTAAGTTTTAGTTTAAATGTTTTTCCTGGACAACTTAGAGTCGAAAAGCAACAGGAGTCAAATTGGCCTATCTACCTTTTCTTAAGAAATTCTTTACTTACCATGTCAAAGGACTTCTTTGCTGTAAAATTAGGCTAAAAGTGACACAGGCTGCCCCGGATTCCCCATCCCTGGTTCAATATAAGGCTTAACATCCCATTTGTGAGGGAGAGTATAGAAGAGATTCCTATTTCAGGAGAAAGTTAAGATCAGTTACATAGAATCCTTTACAGTCCCATTTAAGTCCTGATCCCTCCTATAGCCCATCATACTAGGCTCTTAGACATGAACACATATTCTATTTTTTCCTATCAAGGTTGTCTATAGAAATAGGATGTCTCAAATTTATTTAGTCCATAACAAAGCCCTTTATGTTTCATACACAAGCTCTAGTCCTAAAAATTTGGAACTTAAGCCCAAGCAATGATATTATTGATGATGCATCAGACAAAAAAGAGAACACCTGTTCTTTACAAAGACTTTCACTTTGAGATTACCTATTTCCTTGATCAATTAACCTACAAATCTTTTAGAACAAATGTGTTTTGTAGAATAAGTTGCTTCACAATGCAGAGTCAATTGCAGAGCTTCCATTCAAGGTACTTCTTGGAACACTTGACCAAGTTCAATATCCCAATTGTTACAAATGATTGGCAAATGAGCCCATAAAGCATTAAGAACTTGCCAGTTGGTTTTCCACAACCTAGGGAGGAGTAATGTGTTTCATTATATAGGCTATTAAACTTGCCCAGAGCACCAGGGAAAAGATGTTCCTCCTGAAAATTCCAACAAGAGACTCCCTCTTTTTCTTCTTAACTTACACAAGGTAAAGAAGAGTGTGTCCACTGAAGGAGTGCAAAGAAAACACAGACTCTTCAATCTAGCTGCTTTGCTCCATTTCTACCAGGAAACCACCCTGCTCACAGTCATTATTGAAGCCTGTGTTTGTTCCCTTGGGGCATTTGACAGTTGGTAAAGTCTTTCTTAGAGATTGGGTGAAGAAATATAGGTCCTCTGGGTTATTCATGCTCAGAAACCCTGTGTCCTGAACTTCAGGCTCAGGAAAATAGGCAAACCAGATTATTTGGTGCAAAGTTATGTAGTTCTGAAGGATGAATCATCTTCTTTTACTACCACTTGAAATAAATGATAATGGCTTGGCAGTCTCTTGTATATTAATAGCCCTGTCACTTTACCTACATCCTGCTCCCTTTATTCCACGTTAGAAATAGCAAAAATGTTTTTAGAGCTGATTGCTCTGAGTTTTCAAGCTGATCAGAAAGCCCAGGAGGAACCCAAGACATTATCTCTATCCTGGTCAGATTAGCAGTCCCATCCTTCTCCTATTGTCATTCTTAGCTACATTACCAATTTTAACTGTTTCATAGCATTTCATACTGGAAAATATCAGATTTAACTGTTTCATGGCACTTCACACTGGAAAACATCAGATTTAAATTTTTTATCTGTTTATTGTCTATTTCCTTGTATAAGAATACAAGTTGCATATAGGCAGGGACTTAGTATCACTTGCCACTGTATTCCTAGAACCCAGAACAGCATTTGTGAGAAAGAAAATGGAAAGCTGGAAGTGTTATCCCTTCTCTACACTAAGTGGGTAAAGGGTAGTAATACAGATGGGTCTCATGAAGTAGAGAACAGATCTCTGTAACCAGGGACTTTCAGATATTCTGACTCATTTCCACCAACCCTTGCTATCCACATGAGTATAACAGTTTCATCACTGGTTAATCTCAGATTTAATTAATAGATTAAGGAGTTAAAAGGAATAGAAACCTAGAGATTGTAAGATAAATTCTTCTATTTAATGTCTCAAATTTGCCCATATAATAGGAAACATCTGTTGCTTGCCCTATGAGAGAAACATTTATGCTCCTTGTCTTACTCCTCCCTGAGAAAGAAGTGGTGGCTTGCCCATTTGGTAAGACAGAGCAAAGAAAATGCAGTGATCCTGGTTTCTTGTTTTATCTGTGCCAGGCTTCTGTGGTACCAAGGAGGGTCATCTACCTTTGGCAGTTGCCTGTTCTCAGTTTAATTTGAGAGGAGTGAGGGATGGAGTAGCATTTCTGGATACCAATTTGGATCCTCTGTCCCTTTGTTAGGGGATGTGGGAAAGTAGCTGACCCCTGGATCTTATTTTTATATTACTCTGAACTTTGAGGAGAGAAGATAGGGTTGTGTTGCACTGAGATTCCGTGAGATTCCATGATCCCCAAAGACCAGCAGGGAGCCAAGTTCGATGCAATCAACAAGAGATGCCGAGACCGGTTTGGCTCAATGGATAGAGCGTTGGCTTGGGGACTGAAGGGCCCGGGTTCGATTCCGGTCAAGGGCATGTACCTTGGTTGCGAGCATATCCCCAGTAGGGGGTGTGCAAGAGGCAGCTGATCGATGACTCTCTCTCATCGATGTTTCTAACTCTCTATCTCTCTCCCTTCCTCTCTGTACAAAGTCAATAAAATATTGAATATATTTAAAAAAAAAAAACAAAAAAAAACAACAAGAGAGCCTCTTCCATGTTAACATGAGCTCTGTCCCACACACGCCAACCGCATGGCGGAAGAGAGCGAGAACTTTGCCCAGCCCAGGGGTTTTACACTGGTGGTGATGTCATTGCTTTGGCTGACCCTGATTGGTTGGGTGAGGGCTAGGGTCCAGTTACACAAAATGGAGGATAACTCCACCCTGTCCCACAGTGGAGTCCAGAGTTTATCCTCACTTTGCCCTGCCCTCTCAGGTTGCATGTAATTATTTCCCTCAAATCCCAACAAAACCCACCATACCCCAAACCCCAGTCCTATTCTATAAGCGTTTGTGTTCATTGCTCTCTAGAACACCCATCCCTGCACTACTCAGTGCTTCTGCAACTTCCATTGAATCCCACCACTCTGGCATTGCCTTCACATCTTCAAAACCTTCCACTCACCCACTGGCACATTGCTCTCTGAGACAGATTCCTCCATCTTCCCACCTCTTGTTATATACTACCTCCAACTTCCCAGAGAAGAATCAGACATGGTCCCTGAATTAAGCCCCCATCTCCACACTTGGTCTGGGAGACAATGACAGTTCTTCCTGCTTTCCAGCCAGACTTCTCAGATAAGCTGTCTATATTCAGAGTCTCCTTTCTCTCACAGCTCTTCTTTTGTATGCCGGAAGCCGGCTCCAGCATGTCATAATTGCAAGAGTTTCATCAAAAGGTTTATGGAATTTGGGGACTCAACAAGGGCTTAGTCACATATGTTATTCCCTGCTGGGAATGGCTTAAAGAATTTCCCCAAACCTGAAAAGGATGATTGATTGCTGCCAGACGGTTTAGGGCAGCGTTTTTCAACCGCTGTTCCTAGTGTGCCGCGAGATGTTGCCTGGTGTGCCGTAGGTGCAGACAAGACAAGAATTTTATAATTTTTCACTATTTTGTTTACTTAATATTTCATAATAAAGTAATTATAAAATACTTTCTTTGTGTTTATTTGATTCCTATTCAAGAGAATTACTTTATATATAGTCAATATAGGCACAGAGTTAAATTTTTTAATTTTCTAATGGTGGTGTGCCTCATGATTTTTTTCATGAAACAAGTGTGCCTTTGCCCAAAAAAGGTTGAAAAACACTGGTTTAGGGCATCTTAATCTACATGTTATTGCCTCCTTTTGGCCAAACAATCTACATGTTATTGCCTCCTTTTGGCCAAACATCTGAACAGCCAAAGGCAATTCCCCAATCTGAGAATGGACTCTGTAGACTAACCCTGGCCTTTGATGTGTATATCTCTACCTTGCCTTAGGACAAATTATGTTAATAAAAAGCAAGGGGTCCTGAGACAAGGGAAATTTGGTTTCTTCAGCTAAGCTCCTCTGCCCCCCCCCTCCCAATATGCCTTTCAAAATTATGTTTCATCTCTGGACTCTTTATTAATTTACCCACAGCCCCTTCTCCAGGTTTCCAGAACCCTTCTAGATGCCAGATCTAGACCACTGGTGCTAAATGGCACCCAATGTCCAGCACTTGCACTCCTCAGTCTTCTGTGAACTGGTCCCCGAACCCACCTTCTCCACTGTAACAGCTGGTACCAAGCTCATCAATGACTTCCTTGTTGATAAGCTCAGTGGGCACCATTTAATTCTCATATCACTGGAATGTTGTTGATTAATCCTGCTATCCTAATAGAAAAGTCTCTCTCTTCTATTGGTTGTTGTGACAGCCCTCTCATGAATCTTCTTTCTCCCTGGGTGACCATATCCAGTTTCATGGATTTGAATAGCACCCATGTGCTGGTGATTCTCAATCTCCATCCCTGGCCATGACTCTCTCTCACTTGTAGACTGGACCTGAATACCACAAGCCTGGGGTGCTTGCTTAGTGGTTAGTTCGCTGTGGTCAAGAGTCCTGTTTTGTCCACTCCATTTCCACCTTCTGGATGGATTCTTCTCTGGGATAAAAACCTTGCTCTACAGTTTAAATCTGGAGCTGGGCTCTTGCTCCTTAGTCAGATACTTCCTAGGTGCTATTCAAGATCTCAGGGATGTCAGATGTGCAAGCACTGCTATTTATCAGTTATTGAATAAAAGTAATGCTTAGAAGGGCACATAGGTTTTGTTACATATTGAGCATGTGCTAGACATTGTGCAAAATGCTTTACATATACTATGCCATTGAATAATCACAAATGCCATGTGAAAAGCATTATAACTCCCATTCTACACACAAAAAACATGGTGCTCAGGGGGGGCTTTAACTGGTTTTCTCATGGCCATTTTGCCAGTATCTAGTGGAGTATCTGTAATTCAAACTCAGTCTTGCCTGTAGTGGAGCACAAAGGTCCCATCACTTTAC
This sequence comes from Pipistrellus kuhlii, assembly GCF_014108245.1. Classification (NCBI taxonomy): domain Eukaryota; kingdom Metazoa; phylum Chordata; class Mammalia; order Chiroptera; family Vespertilionidae; genus Pipistrellus; species Pipistrellus kuhlii. The sequence goes on along the minus strand of NW_023425550.1, from coordinate 1,335,292 downwards.
TGTGCTGGCTGCCTCAGCCTCCACTGTGTGTCTGTCTGTCCTGAAACCTAACTGTCCCCGTTCACTTCAGCTCTGGCTTACCCTTATATCCAGTTTGAATATCACATTGAAGAAAGACATATTTGAAGTACAAATAGCCTAGGATTGAGAAGTGGATACACACACACACACACACACACACACACACACACACATCTTGACAATAAATGTGAAAGTTCTTGGAACATTAAGAAGTGAAGTCTAAAATGCAGGATATCATTCTATAAGCTGTGACTAAAACTCTCCCCTCTCATCCTGCCTTCCATATTTTTGTTCTGCCACCCTGGTTACCTCTTCTCCAGCAAACCTCTTTCCTTTGCCTCCTCCCCCACTCTATGTAATGAGCCATCAATTAAACCACTCCCAGATTGCTCCCTCCTTTCCAACTATCCTGTGGCTCTGCTCTCATTCAGATTGGTGTGACTTCTTCTTGGGGAGAAAAGAGGTTGTAGTCTTTCTTTCCTGCAAGCATTCTTCCCTGCCTCCACTAGAGGGGTCTTCTAAAAAAAATAAGTTCTGACTTGCTAAACACTCTTATGTGACTTCCCCTTTGCTTACAGAATAAAGTGCAAGTTCTTGACTGCCATTGAAGGCCCAGCACTAGCCTTTCCATCCTCCCACTAGATGGATTATTTCCAGCTTTATTTCCCACTAGAGCCCAGTGCATGGATTCATGAATCGATGGAGTCCCTCAGCCTGGTTTGCAGGAATTGGGCCAAAACTGGCTCTCTGACATCCCCAGAGGAATCACAAATTATGAGAGGGTGCAGGCCAGACCAAGGGACCCCACTAGTGCATAATCAGGGCCAGGGAAGGACTGTGGGAGGGCTCCAGAGTATGTCCTGCCCATCTCGCCCAGTCTCAATTGGCCAGACCCCAGCAGAAAGTTAACCTACTGATTGGAACATCTGCCCCCTGGTGGTAAGTCTGCATCATAGCAACTGGTCAGTCTAATGGTCAGAGGGACGCTTCACATATTAAGCTTTTATATATATATATATATATATATATATATATATATATATATATATATATATATATAAAGATAGTACTTCTTCACACAAGTGCTCCCTGCAAACCCCTCCTTGCTCTCTATCAAGCACCACACATTTCTGATTTCAACACCTTGGCTGGCTTTCTGTTTGGAATGTCCATCTCTGAAACTCTGCCTGTGAAACCTACTTATTGCTGCCAAGCTCAAGTCCATGTGAAGTACAACCTTCTTCAGCCTGTATGCAGATTCCAGGACTGGCCAGCTAGAGGCAATCCTATCTTTCTGGGAATAGCAGGGCATTTGTAACTTTCTATTTTGTGTTAATACTTTCTGAAAGAAGCTCACTGTCCTCTCTTGTACCACAAATGTGGGAGCCAATTCCATGTCTGAGGCCTTGCTGTATATTCTTCCATCACCAATTCCAGGGCCTAGCACAGACAAGAACATGTGAAATACTTAGAGAACTGGAAAGCGTGAATGATCTCAACCCTTAAGAGAAAAGTATCCTGGGTGGGTCCTCTGATTAAGAAGTTGTAACCACTTGCCTCTTGGCTGCCTGCGATTCAGTCACTCATTCAGCAAATATACCTAACACTGGTTTTGAACTCAACCCAGGAGAAGACAGGTAAATTAGATGAACAACCATCTTCTGTAGCTCCAATGTATGGAAGAACTGACATGTATATAGGACACTTCAAGTGCAAGGTTAGCTATAGTAAGTACCTCTCTGCAGCAGTCTGGTGCTGGACAGAAAGGCAGGCAGATGACCAGACAGTTTTCTTTGTTTGGAGACTCAGGAATGTTCTGTGTTTGCCTGTTCTTTGATCTGCAGCATGTCTCCCTAGGGCAAGAGTGGATACGGAATTTACAGGGCACAGGGAAAAATAAAAATGCAAGACCACTTGTTAAAAAATTAAGAATTTTGAAAGGGTAACAGAAAGGCATTAAACAAAGTATAGGCCCCTTCTGTGTGCAGAGCCTGTGGAATTGCACAGGTCTCACACCCATGAAACTGGACCTGTCACAAGGCTAGGAAGCATACATACATAAGGTCTGAATGTTCCCTGAAGTCTTCTCTCTTGCAGAGTCTGAAGGGAGTCCAGATCACAGTGAACTTAGTGGCACTACGATGCACAGCTGCACAAAGGACATACCAAATATTTGTTGACTGCCTACTGTGTACCCAGAAATCATCTAAGTTTCAGATATGTGGAAGAAAATCAGTCACATTTGTTTTGTACTTGTTACTGAGCTTGTTCCAATAGGGGAAATCCAGTGTAAACAAGCCCACAAAGAATTGCCCAAGAAAATTATTAGTGAGTGAGCAGTGTTGTGAAGACGACAAGGAGAGTGATGGGATGGAGGTGGGAGGTAGAAAGGGTGTATTAAACTAGCATAACACAGCAAAGTCTCTCCAGTGAGCCACCAGGTTTAGTGGGATGCACACAGCCCATTCTAGAGCAACAACAGGTAAGGATGCTGCTAGTATTTGACATCAGCTTTATGCTCAAATCTCTGCAATTCTTTCCCATCTGAAGTGAATCATGAGGATCTACGCAAGAAAAATAAACCCAACGATACTTGACTCTTGAGATGTGCCCCCTGAATGACGACATTGACCCTCTAGAGCCAACTCTCCAGGAAGATTTGAGCCCCATCACCTAGAGCCAACTCTCAGCTGATCTTGCAGAAGTGATTCCCAAAGTCCCTCCACTCCAGGTGGTCCATCTCACACCCAGGCCCCCAGGCTAAACCAGAAGCTAGTGTGTCAGTATCTCTGTGGAGTGTTGCAAAAATCCTCCAGTGAATGCCTGATCCTTCTGTTTTAAAGACCTCTTAGACATCTTAGAAACTGATGTGTATAGTAGCTCATACTAGAGCTTGCTAGGGAAATTCCCAAGTCTCCTTCCCGTGTCAAGGAAGTTGCTCCTAGGCTGCCAAGACATGTGCTCTGAAAGACTGGAAGGTGTGGAATGAGGATGAAATATCAGAAGAGAGGCTTCGTTTGAGCATGATGTGCTGCAACAGGTGGTAGTGAGAAGCCAAATAAGCTGGAGGGCATAGTTCCAGCCTGCAATGCGAAAGTGGGCTGGAGAGATCCATGGAAGAAGGAGAAGCCCACCGAGGAACCTGTCCATGCTGTCCTTGTCGCAGCCTCAGCCTCGGACCACTGTTTTGTTCTGCCTGGGGCTCCTCAGTGTTTCCAGCTCACCAGCATCCCCGCCCCTGGCTGTCTGGCTGTGCCGCAGTGGTGAAGGCAGAAGGGAGCGGGGGCCTCTAAGCTACAGGGCTCTCCCCCACTCCTCCTCCTTCTGCAGCCTTCACAGACCGCCCGCCTCCACTCCCTGCAGCCGCAGCGAACTCGTGGTAGGAGATTTCCACCGGGGCCCGAGGCGGAGCCAATCGGGCACGAGTGGGAGGAGTGAAAGTTGGAGCCCAACATAACCACTCTGCGCTCGCTCGCTCGGTGCGGCAAGAGGAGAGACCTTGGTGCGGCAAGACCGTGCGCAGCGACCACCGCACAGGTGGTTGCTCCGGTCTCTGGCAAGATGTTGATCAAAGTGCTCCTGATCTTCCTGAGCACCCCCATACTCCTGCCATCTAGGTGAGTCTCCAACCCGGAATCCAGGAGCCTTTCGCGCCCAGCTCCCTCTCCCTGGGACCGGCTCCGGTGAGCCGCGCACACGAGCCACGCACACTTTGCCTCCCGCCCTCCCTCCCGAGTTTGAGCCTGAGCCTGTGCAACCATCTTCCAGGACAGGCGCTTTAGACCCCTGAAAGGGCGCATCTGGGAACGAAGGCAGGATGCTTGTCCCCCACTCATCTGCTGTGGCTGGACTCCCCCTCCCCAAACCAGTGCAGTGGTTGAGAGCCAGCAAGCCTTCTGCTCTCAGAGTCTTTCCTGGGAAGAGGCGAGCATTGGGCTATCAGTTACAGCAGTTTTGGCAATGGAACTGGGAGTCCCGGGAGAGCGGGGGGGGGGGGGGGGGGGGGGGGAGCTTTGGGAAGATAGCTCCTAAAAAAACGAGGGCGGCTGGGGAAGCAAAACTGTTGCAGAAAGTGTTTGAGTGTTGATTATTGGCCAGTCTCCCTTCTCGATCTTCCTCCCCCCCCCCCCAGAGTGGTAATCATGGTGCTAGAGAACTCTGACTTTACACTTGCTTCTACACTAGCAATTTAGTTCTAAGGTCCCACCCCAGCTATCCACTCCACCCTTTCTACCGCGAGTTTCCCCTTCTTCCTTTTTCCTCTTCCCCCAAAACACACACACACACACACACACACACACACACACACACACACTGCTGGTCCTTGGACAGACTGGAGCCAGAGATCAAGGAATTCTATTCCCTGAGGTGTATGGTTTGGGTCCCGGATTTCAGTCTCTCCTCACTTTTCTAAAGGCTATCAGCAGGTAGCCTTGCCCCTGGGACTTTGCTAGGAATGTTCCCTGAATTGCTGGCTTTTTAGGGTAAAAGATAAGTGCTTTATATTTTTTAGAGGGTTTCTTGCTGACTTCGTACTATCAAGTTTCCCTAAGCTTTCCGATCTGCCTAGCATTCTCGAATTCTCCATGGCACTGGGCTTGTGTCTTGATTGTCTGTGTTGGGGAGATTGAAGATGGCTTCTTTTCTCACCTTGGAATGCGTTGGTTCCTCGAGGGAGGGGCTGACTGTATGGCTCACTGGTGCCCTCACTTGGGGGTGAGGGCAGCAGAGGCTTGGAAAATATTTCTGATTTTGTGCTAGGAATTTCCAGTTATCCACATCCATCCAAATGTGAAATAGACTGGGTGGGAGAGCTGATGTGATGACTGGCTAGAGCAAAAGAGGGGTGGGAGCACGGAAGGAAGATAGAGGGATGGAGGGGACATAGAGAGGGAAACAAGCAGGAAGGTGGGCTATTGAGATGGAAACTACCTTTCTATCCTGGGGGAAGGGCTGTAGTAACTGATGTCCAAACCTTGTCAACATGGCAACCCCTGACGTCAACAAAGAGCTGGGGAGGGGGCAGAGGGGTATGCTGGAAAGGGCCACAGCAAAACAGGAATACTTGCTCTGGTCCAGGCTAAGCCTCAAATTAATTGTGTGACTTTAGGCACAGCCCTCCCCTCATCTGAGCCTCAGTTTTTCCATCTATAAGGTGAAAAAGAGGGCTGATTTTTGGGGAAAAAAAAAAAAAAAAAAAAAAAAAAAAAAAAGAAAGGATGTGAAAAAACCCATGGGATGATTCCACTAATCCAGTGCATGAGTGCTTTTCAAATTTTTGGTTTTTTCTTGCCCTGAAAACGGGTTTAATGGCTGAGGAAAGGTATGCCTTGTCAGCAGCTCCTTAACCCTAAGAATCCCAGGATCAGAGTGTTTTTGTTTCTTTACTGCTAAATATAATTGTAAAATTACAGCAACATCAACTTCCACTGATATCATTTTCATTTTGGACTAGTGAATGAGCAAGAGGGGAGGGGGGGTTGGTGATCTCCGGCTTTTGCTTATTTGCTTCTTGAACCTCAGATTCTTTGAGTTTTGGCTTCAGACAGGGGCTGCTGCGGGTTCTTAGTCTTGGCTGGCAGTGCGAATCCTGATTGTGCTAATTCCTGGCCACGTCACTTATTTTAGGGGCTCTCAAGCCCCTGTTTTCCCTCCTCACCTCCCAAAGTGATTGGTGTTATCTATTTGGAGGACTAAGAGAAAACCTCAGGGAAAAGGGACGTCTCTGGATGTGGTATTTAGAAATGAAAACTGTTTTTCCTAAGCCCAGTTCTCCCCTTGCCCACAATGGGAATTAGCCACTTTGTTCATGAGAAAAGGCATAGATGTGGCACATCTGTACACCACTTAAGCCATTTTAAGAGCTTGAAATAGTATAAGAAAATGCATTTTGGCGTTCAAATTGGCAGTCCCTTGGGCTGCAATACAGAGGCCATGCCCACATCTTCTGCCCTGTTAACCCCTTTTTATAGGAAACAAATTTTCTAAAGTTTTAAAAAAATTTTCTTGAAGGTGTAATATACAAATATGAAAATATAGAAATCTGAGCAAACAGCTCAGGGCATATTCATAAAGTAAACATGCCATTGTAACCCCCACTAAACCAGGGAATTGAATATTCCAGTCACTTTCACCCCCTCCCCCTACAGCCCTCATTACACGCCCCCCCCACCAGTTCACCCCTCCCAAATGAAACCACTCTCCTGTTTTCTAGTATCAGAGATCAGTTTTCCTCCTAGCTTATCAAAAAGCTTTTTATTATATATTTTCCCAAGATATGTAAAAGTAAGGGAACAGTGGAGTGAATTTCTTTGTACCCATCATCGGCCTCATTAATTATCAACTCATGGCCACTCTTATTTTCTCTGTACCCAACAAACTCCATTTTCGGCTTAAATTATTTTAAAAACAAATCTTTTAAGTCATTATATCGTTTTATATGTAATCGTTTTAGTATGTATTTCTAGTCATGAGGCCCTCAAAAACATAATAAAATATCACGATTACACCAAAAACTTTAGAAGAATTTCTTCATGCTGAAGAAACTATCTAATCAGTGTTCAGATAGCCTCTATCTTGTCACATTTTTTTGTTTTTTTTTAGTTTGCCTTTTAAAATCAGGATCTGAATAAGGTCCACAAATTAACAATTTTATTAGCATATTTATTTTTCAAAACTTCTTATTGCATTAGAAAGTGTATTCACAAAAGTGCTCAAATTGTAAGTGTACACCCCATGAGTTGTTCAAAAATTGCCACACTGACATCAAGACACCCACATTAGGAACTAGAAAATGATCAGGTGAAGACCCTTGGAAACCCCTTCCTCACTGCCCCTTAGCAAGGTAGCACAATCTTGACTAAATAAATATAATATATTGGCAGGTGCCTTTTTACATTTTTTGTTTTAATTTAATTATTCTTCTCAGTTTCTTGGCTATGGTGCATGGTTGTGGCTCTCAGGGTGTATTTCTTCTGGCCATCTATTTCTTGGATGACAGTCTTTGGGTGAAGGACTTCTGCCCTTTCTCAATGCTTAGAGTTTCCCCCAACTCCCAGCCTCCAACTCCAATGCAATGAGTATCAGGAAAGCAAAGAAATGTGGACTATTTCCACAGAGTTCCAACCCTCTCTGGGAGAGGTTTCTCTGGCTTTCCTGAGCATTCCCCAGAAGTCCTGGCCCTCTGCCTGCCAATTTGCTCCTGGGTGGTGCTGGTTAGGCAGACTGGAGACAATCTTAGCAACTGCAGCTAGAGTTCATACATCAGTGCCTTCACCATTTTACATTGAAAAATTATTTTAAAATATTGAGCTAAGTTTTGATATTGATTTTTGAAAAAATAATCATCATAAAAAAAGGATAGCATGGGAAATTTCCAAAAAGCAGCAAGATTTAGAGGAAATAAATAAGTATAATCTGTTACTGGCTCATAATTTACTGTTGATAGTCACTCTTTAACTATGCCTTAGGTTGCAGGTTATTTTGGTTTGTTTCTGTCCAGAGAGGTACCTACTGGGGCACCTACAGATTGAAGGGAAAAGTTTCATTTTTTGTTTGTGTATTCTAGGATTGAAGGAACTCATGTTGAATCAGAGGTGGAACCATGTACTTACCTTAATAATGTCTATGGCCCCAAGTCCCAGGCTCGCCAAAAGAAATTTCCCTCTAAAAAAATAAAGGCCACTCCTATTGATACCCAAGATGACCTTGGAAAAATGGCAGAAGCCACTCAAATCCTGGACAGTATCCTGAAGAATTCTGATTCCAAACTGCGCCCCGGCATAGGTGGTAAGTAATAGAACTTAGTTCTTCCTTCCCAGAGGGGAGTGAGTTTGAGGGCATAACTATAGAGAATAAGACTGGGGTGTTGGTGAAGGTGCCAAGAATGTTGGTAGGAACATCTGTTGCTCACCTTTCAGGTAAGAGAGGTCAACTATAGCTCAGCAATGCCATTTATCTTGGTCTAGACTTTTTCCTTCTCTCATCCCATTTTTCCAGCTATAAAATGAGATGACTGAACTAGGTGATATGATCTTTGAAGTATGTATAACTCTTAACAGTCTATGAATTGGTTCTTGCCATGAAAGAATAAAGAAAAGGATTGGATGTTGAAACCATTTAGTTTAACCCTGCTTCTTCTCCCCCTTTTTCCCCCCTCAGACCACACCCTTCCCTGTCACATTCCCCTGTAGGAAACTTACCTCTGCTACTTCTGCTTCCTTTGCAGAGAAACCCACTGAGATTACTGTTGAGCTCTTTGTCAACAACTTTGGTCCTATCTCTATCACAGACACGGTGAGTACTGAGCTTTAATACATACAGTATCTCCTAAATTAGGGAGTTGATCCATGAGGCCTTTCACATACTTCTTTTTTCTGCTCTTTGTATCTGTAATGAAAGTTTAGGGTGGCAGGGGGTTTGGAGGTAGAGATTTTAACCAACACTGACTTGAAAAGGAATCTGGGAAAGGTAAGTAAATCCCTCACTGCCTGAAGAGGACCTTCAGAATCCTGACTACATCTTCCAGTCTTTCATTCAAAATAAAAATAATAAAGCAACTTTAAATACCACAATGGAATGGCTTTTTTTTTTTTTACTTCTGAAAATGATTTTTTAAAATATATTTTATTGATTTTTTACAGAGAGGAAGAGAGAGGGATAGAGAGTTAGAAACATTGCTGAAAGAGAATCATCGATCAGCTGCCTCTTGCACACCCCTTACTGGGGATGTGCTCGCAACCAAGGTACATGCCCTTGACCAGAATCGAACCTGGGACCTTTCAGTCCGCAGGCTGACGCTCTATCCATTGAGCCAAACTGATTTCAGCTGAAAATGATTTTTATGGATTTAAGACTATAGTTAGCAACTCTCACTCTAAGATTGTTTCTCTAATTTTTCCCTGGTTCCTTCTCTCCTTTTCTAATGCTATCATTCTAGTGTTGGTTCTGTCCCCAGTGAGCCTTCATTATTTCCCACTTGAAGAACACAAAATCCAAGGTTTCTGCCTACCCCAATCCATATATCAACCTGGCCTCCTAAGCCTGAGTCATGTATCTCCTACAATTCTGACCCTGCTTAAAGCATGACTTTTAAACCCATACTCTATCAGTTAGAGTTCTTCAAGGCTGGAGCCAACTCAGGACTCTGGTTTTGTTTCTTTTAGCTCCTCTACTCAGAGTAGACTATGTGTGTTCACAAACTATCTCATGCTGTTTTCCTCTAATGCCAGGGGTGGGGAACATCCTACCCATAGTTCGTAAAAGCCTGAGAAATCATTTACTCTTGCACTGCCAAGGCATTAGGGGTGAGTTAATAAAAAAAAAATGTTTGAGCAAATAGAGCAGACTAATTTTTAAGTTGATAATTTTGTATGATTCGTCAATGATGTTATAAATATCCAAATGGCCTTTGGCAGACAATAAAAAGGTTCCCCATCCCTGCTGTATGCAAACCTAAGTGGGTTTCTATCTGCTTAATAAGCTTGTTACAGGATGCCATAGGCTTTATTTTATCTTTTCCATCAGAAGTACTCCATTGACATCACCTTACAACAGACCTGGTATGATGAACGCCTTCGGTACAATGCCAGCTTTGAGAGCTTTGTTCTGCATGGCAACATGACAAAAAATTTATGGATCCCAGACATCGTTTTTAAGAATTCTATGAATATCGATGAACATTCGATCACTACGCACAGCAGGGTGACCCGCATCTACAAGGATGGCAAAGTGTTGTTCATAGATAGGTATGTCAAACCTCTGGAATCTCATCCCTTGGGACTCTTCCTCCTCTTTTGAGACTTTTTTTGCCAAAGAAACATGGACAGAGGTTTCATCCGTGATGATACTTCTAAGGGCCTTTCCAAACTTTCTGATACCACAAACTCAACCCCCTCATGTATAATAGACACTAAAGCTTCAAAATAGAAAGATGGTACTTAAGGCCACACCAAGTGTCTGGCAGAGCTGAAACTGGTACCCATTTACTAGCTCCAAGTCCAGCGCTCTCCTACTAGAATGTATCAGTATGGCTGCATTGCCTGGACAATTCCATCCAGAGAGGGTACTGGATGTAAAGACACATTCATAGTGGTGGAATTGTCTAGGTTGGGCAGTGACACAGTGGTCAGAAAGATAGTAAAGACCAGGTTGGGTACCTGAATGCCTGGTAGGGGAAGGTTGTGAATGGCTGGTGTAGTAGGTGGAGCGATGATAGAGAGTGGGAAAGTATTGGCAGTTTCTGGAAGCTGGGATGAGCAAAAAACAAAAGCCCATCTACCTCAGTACTTAATTTTCTGATGATAGAGACCAGAGTAGCCAGATACTTCCAAGCTGTTCTTCCTGTCTTTTTTACTTTCCTTTGAGCTTTTTGACTCATATCTTCCTGTTGCCATTCATTAGTGGTGGTCCTCGGGCCTAAGTTGAGTGTATATGTAAGTGTTCAGAGCCAGCCTAATGAGGTTTCTTTCTCCCTTCCAGGATGATCATTGATGCTGGATGTTCATTCCACATGTTCAAATATCCACTGGATTCTCACTCTTGCCCTCTGTCTTTTTCTAGCTGTGAGTACCTTCTTAGGTTTCTGGGGCCCCAGAGTCATACCGGGATCCTCCTTTTTATCATCTTTTCCCTTTATATTTCTACTAAGTTGGTGCCAGGATTGCCCAGGACTACCCAATCCATGCTCATCTCCTTCCCTGCTGACAATACTGCATTGCTCAACCTGTGGCTCATGTTGGGTTCCTTTCTCTCCCTTTCACTCCATCTCAAGTCTGTTATCCACCACTGAAGTGTATCTCATGTATGTATGTTCCTTTCCATCTCCACTGTTACTGACTTGGATAGGTATTTGTCATCTTCCACTTGGACTTTTGCAACATCTTCACTTTGAAGCTGAAGATGTCCAAAACTAAATATATAGCCTACTCCCAACCTCTACCCCCAAAACAAATATGCTTCTGTGTTCTCACCTATCTCATTGAAAGACATCATCACCAACTAAGTTGTTCAAGCTTCTTTCTTCTTCACCTGCTACATCTAATCAATTACATTGTGTTGATATTCTCTTCCAAATCACTATCGATCCTGTCTGTCCCTCTTCATTTTCACTGCCAGAGCTTTGAATCCTGCCTTCATTCATTTTATTATGCTTGGATTACTGCACTAGCCTCCCATAACTGGTATCCCTGTCAACAAGCTATCTTCATACTATGACCAGAGTGACTTAGCTGAAGAATCATTTAGAACAAGTCATTTCTTAGTTTCAAATACTTCCTAATCTCTCATGTACCAATTCCAAATCATTATAATGTTTCTCAAGGCCCATCACAAATTGGCCCCTGATACCTACCCCTGTATACTTAATTTAACATCTGGTAGCTATCGATCCTGAACTTTTAGCATTTCCTAATACATCAGATATGTTTATCTCTCTGTGAATAGACTACCCTCCTCACCCTTTCAGCCTCATACATATAAAAAAAAAAACTGACTTAACTTTAAAGACTAATTGGGAATGTCACCTACTCTAAGAAGTCTTTTCTGGATATATCCCCAAGTGATTTAAAAAATATATATTTTATTGATTCTTTACAGAGAGGAAGAGAGAGGGATAGAGAGTTAGAAACATCAATGAGAGAGAATCATTGATCAGCTGCCTCTTGCACACTCCCTACTGGGGATGTGCCAGCAACCAAGGTACATGCCCTTGACCGGAATTGAACCTGGGACCTTTCAGTCTGCAGGCTGACGCTCTATCCACTGAGCCAAACTGATTTCGGCTATCCCCAAGTGATTTTTCCTCCTGTGTCTCCCTACTGTCCAAGGGCAGAGGATTCTCAGAACAATTTTAAGAATTACAGGTGTATACTCACTGTCCGACTCAATAAAATGAGAATGCTTGAGGGGCACGGTTCTTGCCTTATTCATCTATGCATTTCCAGAACAAGGCCTGGTACTGAGGAATGCTCAATAAAAGCACTTATTGAATGGACTTCAACAATGAGGTAAGAGAGGCAAGGTGCCACACTGGTGAGGCCAGAGTCAGGATTCCAAAGCATTGTTCAGACTCCATGCTAATGGAGACCTCCACAAAGCTTCCCAGTCTCACATGATCCTTCTTCCCACATTGCTTTACAGTTTCCTATCCTAAGAATGAGATAACGTACAAATGGAAAGATTTCAAGCTTGACATCAATGAGAGTAATTCCTGGAAGCTCTTACAGTTTGATTTTACAGGAGTGAGCAATAAGACTGAAACTATCTCAATGATGGACGGTAAGTGTTCCCATTGGAACAAAGGCTAAGCAGAGTCCCAGGAGGGTGGTAGGGATGAATGGAGGTAGCCATCAGACATATAAATGCTATGTAATCATACCATGGAAATATTGTAGAATATGGCTCCTGTCTTGTTAATGCTAAGCACTTACAACTGTTTGCAGAGGAAACTGAGACTTTGTAACTACATCTCAGTCTCATCTGCAAAGAAGTAAGTGCTTTGCCAAGCTCTGCACAGGGTAAGTAAGTAAAGTTATATTGTCAGAATTTGCAGCTAGCTTTGTCATGCAGACCATTCAGTTTCAAGTCTTTGTTACAACTGACCTACTTGAATGACTATGGGGAATATAGCTCGTGTGAGTTCTCCTTAACCAGAACCAATCCAAGCCAGCTGAGTGAGAATCAAAGACTTTCCTAATAGGAGATAGAAGCTAGAATTCTAATGTCAACCAGGTGAGGTTTGGGGTAGTATGGAGGAAGTTTCAGCAGCTACAATGGCTGCTGTATCAACATTTATTTTAAAAGAGCAGCTCTGACAAGCACATATTTCTGTCAAAGGCTTCATGGTAAATTCAACATGGGTATGTGGTGACCACTGGTTTTCTGATCTTGTTCCTAAAAAGGACCAGATGGGAGGGTCCTGGGTCTCATACTTCAGCTTCCAATGAGGTGTGAGCATCTTTGCTTGTGTTCCTAGGTGATCTGAATAAGAAGCCAAGGGACCTCCTCAGGGTTGCTCCCAGAGCAGCCCTGGAAATCCTCTTCACACATACTGAGGAAGTCAGGGCAGTGGAGGCACTGCCCTCATCGTCTTCAGAATGCGGATGAAGCCATTCACCAACCAACCATTTGCCTTGGAGGCATCTTGCTTTGTGTCCATGAGGCTAGGCAGGAAATCTGCTTTTGCTTTACTTGTTGAGTCATTGGGTGAGGGATAGCTCATGCTCATCTGGCTAGAGCTTTGCTTGCACGATACTAGGTAGGGGAAGAGGTCTGCCTTATAAATGCTTTCATTTTTCTTGGGAATTCTGGGTAAATTCAGTTTTAATACTTTTGACTTGGAATCCTTGATCTTCTGTCAGCTAACCATGGGCCTGCCTCTTGCCTTTTTGCATCTCAGTTTCCCCAAACAGGTAGGACCCATCATCAAAAGTGACAGAGGAGACAAGGCCCAGGGGCTTTCAAGTCACTAGTGGTTCTGTTTAGTAGATAGTTATGCATTGTTTCAAAATGGTACCCTAGTGACTGCAAAGCCCCAGAGCCAACATCATCACTAAAGCAATGGCAATAGGTAAGCACCAGCCTTCCCTGGGAGAGAGAAGGGTTCTCACGAAGAAAAAAAAAGGGGGGGGGGGCTTCTTTTTCTTCTGCTAGAGACTAGTTGATCTGGAATCATGGGTTCTCCAGTATCACAGTTATCGTTAGGACTGATCCTAAACTCTTCCACTTTCAGTCGCCTCAAGGGCAGTCTCTCCATAAGTAGTACTAAACTTAAGTACTAGGCTCCTAAAAGTTCAGAAAGCAGTGGTACCTTGCTACTTTGGCTACCTTTGGTGTAGAGCCAGAAGGTTCTCAGAGATCCCAGCCTTGACTCCAGTGAGTAAGCCAGCCCTCACTAGTTACTGTTGAGACTCTGATGGAATTTTACCTATGATTAGGACTTTGCTTTCTTTTCTTCTTTTAAATTTGTCTTTATTGTTGATAGTATAATATTACAGATGTCCCTTTTGTTTTTGTTTTTTCTCCACCAGGCGCCCACCCCTCCTAGGCCTTCACCACACTATTGTCTTGGTCCATGGACTAGGTACATACTCATATAAGTTTTCTGGTTAATCTCCTCCTACCCACCTACCCACCCCTGTCTTAGGACCTCACTTTCTTGAAAAAGAGTTTCTTCCTTCTCTAGACAATTCTGTCCATTAAAAAACGCTCCTTATTCATCTGAAATGAGAGTCTCTGGAACTTCCACCCATTGGATCTAGTTCTTTCCCCCTAAAATTATTGAGTTTACAGTAAATCCAGTCACTTTCCCACAAGGTCAAGATTAAAGGGCCAGAATTATGGTTGCAGCCTTGGGTCATATTCTTGTATAGGCTATAGAACACTAGTTCCTTTTTCTTCCCTTGTTACTAAAAGTTTTGGGTCCACTCATCCTTCTAGTCCCAGTCCTCTGGACACCATCTTTTTAATTCTGCTCCCCTGCCAGTGCAGTGACCAACTGGGGGTCTGACCAAAGCAAATAAGAGCAGAAAACTTCTCTACATTTTATTTATTTATTTATTTATTTATTTATTTATTTATTTATTTTGCTTTGGCTCCTTAGCCCCAGGTATTTCCATTCTGTTTTTCCCTTACTCATGCTCCTGCATTCCTCAGAAATAACAAAGTGTTGTGTATTAGTATCTTTCTATCAGCCTTCAAAGATAAATTTCTGTTGACAAGTAGAGGTTCGTCTTTGGCTGGAATAAATAAAATAAAAAGAGTAAAAGGCAGTAAGATAATAAGTCTTCTTGCAATAAGAATATATACACTCAGCAAACTTTTGTGTGAGTGATTATAGCTAAATAGGGTTTTGCTAGATTTTAGTCAAGACCCCAGGACAACAGAACTAGGAACTTAATAAATACATTCTGGCCAAGACCAATTTGGCTCAATGGATAGAGCGTTGGCTTGGGGACTGAAGGGTCCCGGGTTCAATTCCGGTCAAGGGCATGTACCTTGGTTGCGGGCATATCCCCAGTAGGGGGTGTGCAAGAGGCAGCTGATCGATGACTCTCTCTCATCGATATTTCTAACTCTATCTCTCTCCCTTCCTCTCTGTACAAAATCAATAAAATATATTTAAAAATAAATAAATAAATAAATAAATACATTCTGGCCAGAGACAAGTCTGAGTGGTCCCTGCAACAACCCTGGAATTCTATTCCCAAAGCTACTAGTCCGGACACAAGTATTCCACTAACCCCAGGACATGTCCTTGCCTTTTTTCAGAATATTCTGTGAAATCTTGTTCATTGTCAGTGCTGCCAAGGTGAGTAGGAAAGGCTATTGTTCTCACTCAGCTCCAACACAGTCAGACTGGACAGGTGATCTACTTTTCAAAATTGGAGGACACATGACCAAGTTAGTGCTCTGGTCTGCTGCACAAGGTATTGTGAGGCAGCTGCAAGACTTTCTGAGTGTGTGCTAAGTTCCAGGCTGTGCCAGGCTTAGATGATGGCAGGATCCAGGCCACAAAGGAGCTCTGAAAAGGTTTGAAAGGGGTTCCAAGGCCGAGGAATTCTATAGTATCACTGAGGTGGGGAGGGGGGGTTTGGAGCTTAGCTTCACTAAGGAGCCAGCATTTGAGCTATTATACTGTACATCCAATGTGATGTTGACAAAGAAAAGGGATGTTTTGGGTTCAGAAAAGCCCTCACATTTCTGAAGTCATGGTGGGCATGCAGTGTTTGAGATGAATGTGTCATAGTAGAGGGCAGCATGAATGGTACAATAGAAGATACTAATTAGAGAAGTAGGTTGTCATTAGGTCCTATTGAAGTCATCAACCGTCTAGGGCACATGTGTCAAACACAAGGCCCGCGGGCCAAATCCGTCCTGCCAGGCCTTGCAATGTGGCCCGCACCGCGCTGTCATCACTGCACTCCGCTGCGTTTCCATCACAATGACAGTTTATGACTGTTCAGTAAACCATTCGGCCCGCGATTTAGGCTGGATTTTAGATTTTGGCCCCTTCTCTGATTGAGTTCGACACCCCTAATCTAGGGAGAGAGCCAACATCAAGGACATGATGCCCAACTGAATGTCAAGACCCCAGCAGCCTGTGGGTGTATACTCTATATACCTGACATCTAGAGGGCTAAATAAAATTTTCACTTTCAGCTAATTCTTCTGTTTTTCCAAATCTCTCAATTTGGGTTATGGTACTAGATTAAGAACAGGGAGTCTAGGGTTCCAAGCTATTGCAGGGAATCTGAGCATAGATACGATTAGCTTAGGGTATGGTGGTATGTGCATATACATGTAAGATGACAGAGTCAGTCCATTGGTGTCAGGTACATAGTATAAACTTGATTCTGTAGCTCTTCTGGAACAGGGAACCACCAGAGTTTTGGAATTAGGCTAGTGATTTCTTGTGGCCATCAATAGAACAGTGCTAAGGTATTTCATCAGCATATGAATGTATGGGAAGGAGGCCTAATAGATTCTGTGCTTTTCCCACTACCTCACAGACCACCCTTGGCTCTTTTGCTGAGAATAAATATAATAAGGGCTGGTGGTGCATGTGTAAAGCTGTGATTCTGCAGAGTAGATGTGTCAACTCAGTGGACGTAAAGGCCTCAGTTAGACATCTGGACATTAGCTGTGTGGTCCTAATATCTAGAGAGCTAGCTGATTTTTCACTTTCATCTGACTCTTCTGCCATCCTGGAAAGGCAGATGTAGGGTGTGGAACAGTGAACTGAGAAAGAAGCAATTAAGGTTCTTCTCCTGGCTTAGCTCTTAACTGACAAAGGGTCTTGCAGGGTGTCTCTTTTCTGGGCTTCTGATTCTCTGTACGTGGCACTGAAATAATATGCCTCTATCTTAGGTCTGTGGTCCCATAGGCTGAACAATGGGACCTTTAATATGCTTGTCCTGCCTGGGGAAGACTCTTATGTCAATGCTGTAATGAAGTGGTATTTTTTTTTTTTATGTTTTCCAGGTGATTTCACTGTCTTCACGCTTGTCTTTAATGTAACCAGGCGATTTGGCTTTAGTACTATTCAAAACTATATCCCTTCTTTTATGACCACGATCATGTCCTGGATTTCCTTTTGGATCAAGAAAGAATCTGTTCCAGCCAGGACCTCTATAGGTAAGTGGGTAAGGTGGGCATCCACCTGGGTACAGAATTGCCTTCTCACTGATCCTTTCAGCAGTGTGATATATGAATACATAGCTAAGCCTACTTCCACTCCTGTGCTTTAACAGGCCTCACCTCTGTACTATCCATAACCACATTGGGTTCCTATACCAAGAAGGATTTCCCGCGTGAATCCTATTTGACAGCCTTGGATGTCTACACTGCTATTTGCTTCCTCTTTTGCTTATGTGCTCTGGTGGAGTATGCGGTGCTTAAGTTCCTGATCCACAACCACATGAGACCCAGTGCTTCTCCGAGACTTCGCTATGTATGAGCTGGGTATGGGAGTGGTAGCATGGTTTGGGAGTATTGAAGCATGCAAGTAAGGGCACTAGAATTCATGAGTAGCCAGCTCCCTGAGTGGGGGGTGGGGGAGGTAACCTGAAGTATTATGGGGAGTTGAATAAACTTTCTAATGTGATGGTGGGAATTGGGGGAGGGGGCAAAAAAAGTGTACCCAGGACAGAATCTCTACAAATCCCTGAGGCTTGGTTCATCTTTTCTTTACTATTTCCCCTTTCTCGGTCATTTCAGCCTCCTACCCGTACCCATGACCTTACCCCACCCCGCATCCAAGCCCAACAACAACAGCAGGAAGGTATTTTTGTATTGGACATCGAGGGAACTGGTCCGGAGAATGATGAAGAGGATGGCCCATCTTCCCCACCTCAACAGCCCATCAACCCGAATCTCACCCAGCGCCATCGCAACTGCTGCAGGCTCTGCAAGTACCTGTGCGTGGTCAGCAGTCGTGATGGCAGTTTTTGGCATCAGGGACGCCTTTTCATCCACATTTACCAACTGGATAACTACTCACGAGTTATTTTCCCAGTGACCTTCTTCATTGTCAATGTGCTCTACTGGGTTATTTGCTTTAACCTGTAGGTACCAGCTGGTACCCTATGGGGTAACCCCACAAGTTCCCCTGGAGGTCCCTCATGCCTTGCCAAGGGAATTGGGGGAAAGCAGCAGCAGGAGCAATTAGAACACGTCTTTCCTCTCTCCCCCCCCCCCCCCTTCCAACCCATTCACTAAATCTCCATGGCAGCCCTTTTAGAGTAAAATGGCTCATCTCTCTATTCCTTAAGGGGAATAGAGATGTTGATGTTCAACCTTAAAAATTATAGGTTGTCAGTGACCAGCTCCCAATGTCATGCCCAAGTATAAGCAGATTAGCTATCTCCCAACAGTGTTGACGAACACTACTTTTTTCAAGAATTCTAATTCTGGCTTTGTGGTGCTCCAGGCCCAGATCTGGCCTCAGCCTCAAAGTGCACAGACCACCTGCTTGCCTGTTTCTGACACTTTCTTAAGATGCTGGGCAGCAGTGTAATAAGGTGTGTGTGTATTTCCCATCCTTAGGTGAGATTATTATATTATTGGTTCTATTTCCCTGCCCACCCTTTCCCTGCAGATAGACAGAAATTGACATTATCCCTTTAAAAGGAGAGCCAACACTTGAACTTCTTTAGGACAGTATCCCCCATCTGCTGCTGTGATGCCTTCCGCTCCCTCCCCAACCCCTGCCTCTGTCATTCATCTGCACTACCAATTCAATGCCTTTCATACAGTGGGTTTATATTTTTGTGTGATAATAGTAATAACCCCCTGCTTTATATGCTTCCTTCTCCTTCCTCCTTCACCGCTGTGACTCTTAATGTAACTACCCCAGTGACTTTCCCAGCCCTGACCCAGGTGCTAGGCCATGGTGACTTCCTAGGGCCAAGAAATGAAGGGAACTCTGCTTTGCAGTGGGCATTGTTTGCATTGATTGGTGCCCTCTAAGGCACAGCATAGACGTTCTGCCACTTCCTTGGCCCCTGGATCCATGAGCCAGTCCACTCTTATCGCTGGGGCATGCTTACAATCACAATCAATTGAATTCCCTTAAATTTATACAGAACTTTACCTTTTGCAAAAAAAACACAAAAAACCACTTTTGAAAAATTATTCTATGATAGCCTTATTATAGCCCTATGAAAGATTCGGGGCAGGATTCTTATCCCCATTTTGCAGATGAGAACCCTGAGGCACAGATTTCTATGGGACTGTGGATCTCACTGGAAACTACCCAGGAGCCCACTGTCAGTTTCTAGACTACATGACAGGGCTAGGCATCTGTGTTCACCATGATTCAATTCTATAGCCTCTGCTGGCACCCCAGTGGCAGGGCCCAGAGTAGCAGCTTCTCTTCAGCTTTGGTCTGCTCAATTCCTGGGCCTCAGGTGCTCAGACTGCCCTCAAGATCCAACCTCTCCTGGCTCTGAAAACCCAGTGAGGTCAAATTTGGACATGCCCCAATGCTTGTATATGCTCAGTGAAATCTGTGTCTGTATTTTATTGGGGGTGGGATAGGGAAGGGGTTCCATCTGCTTTTTGTCACCATCACCTGTAAAGGGGAAATATATCAATAAATATATCAGCAAAGCATACAACGTGTGACTGGTTTCTTAAGCATTCAAGTTTGTTCTCAGCTCAGATTTTATTTATTTTTATTTTTTATATATATTTTATTGATTTTTTTACAGAGAGGAAGAGAGAGTGATAGAGAGTTAGAAACATCGATGAAAGAGAATCATCGATCAGCTGTCTCCATCACACCCCCTACTGGGGATGTGCCCTCAACCAAGGTACATGCCCTTGACCGGAATCGAACCCGGGACCTTTGAGTCCTCAGGCCGATGCTCTATCCACTGAGCCAAACCGGTTTCAGCCTCAGCTCAGATTTTAAATCTTATAGTAATGATCCAACCTTTTGACTATTTTACTCTCCCATCCATGATCTACAGACCTACAAAGCATGCATATGAACCTGCTCTCAGTGCAAGAGTGAGAGAGACTAAGTAGATGGCCCCTTTTATTGATCTCCTTACTTGCTTCTATACCTCTGCATAGAAGCATTATACCTCTCCATGTCCATTTTGTTTCAGCCGTCATTCTAGCCTCACCTAGAATGTCCGCACAGATAATCAAACTCAGAACATTTTCCCCACCATGTGAAGAGGGAGATTCCAAGACACAGAGAGGAGTGTCTATAGTCAGTGAGTAATGGAGAAGGATGAGACCCCAGAAATCCCAATACCCTGTGAGTAAGCTTGGAGATCTTGGTTGATACATTCTTCAAATGAAATGTCTCTAGAGGTATGTTAGGAAGTGTTAGTCCTAGCATCCTGTGACACATTTAGCTCTAAAGAAACTCAGAACCAATAATGAGAAATGAAGAGACAAATGGCATCTGAACACCCAACAGTTTTGTCATAAAGTTTGTGAAATAACACTGAAACACCTTCCCTATAAGATCCAGAGATAAGGAGCCATGGGTCAGACTGTTGGAGCTCAAAGGGAGGGTGGGGATAAAAGGGAGAGATTAACCAAAGGACTTATGTGCACACATATGAGCCTAACCAGTGGTCAAGGACATTAGGGAGGGGGGGATTAAGTGGGGGGGGGGGATTGAAATGGGGGGTTGAGGACAAATATGTGATACCTTAATCAATAAAGAATTTAATTAAATAAAGAATTCCACATGTCCTATTGTGGATGTCCTAACCCATGGCAACTTATAAGTAACAATTTAGGAGGTAAATAGCTCTTCATTTGTACTTACATTACAGTGAAGCTGGGGGAAAATAAAAGTTAGCCTGGCTCTTTAGCAATGAAGATATGCAAATTTGTGAGCATTCATATTCAAATGTATTTTGAAAAAAAGAATTAATACAAATGGGATACCTTAGTCACACTTCAATAAAGATAAGAACAAAGAAAATTCCCACCATTTGTAGAATTTTAAAAAGTGTATGCAAACAGTTATTTAAAAATGGAGAAATGGAGAAAGATAAATATCACATGATCTCACTCATTTGTGGAATATAATGAACAACATAAATGGATGAACAAAAACAGATCCAGAGACAGAGAAGCATCAATCAAACCTTCAAACCTCAGAGGGAAGGCAGGGGAGGTGAGGTTAAAGGAGAGAGATCAACCAAAGGACTTGTATGAATGCATATAAGCCTAAGCAATGGACACAGATGCCAGGGGAGGTGAGGGCATGAGTTGGTGTATGTGTGTGTGTGTGTGTGTGTGTGTGTGTGTGTGTGTAGGAGGGGGGACAATGGGGGATAAGGACACATATGTAATACCTTAATCAATAAAGGGAAAAAAAGAAGTTCTCAAGAAAAAAAATTATTAACTAATGTCACCTCAATAAATTCAATGGAATATTTTTTAATGAAGAAATTAAATAAATCCAGAGACATGGAAGCATGGGACAGAGGACAGATCACAGAGGAAAGGGGGTGGCTGGGAGAGATTAACCAAATAACTTATATGTATATATGCATAGCCCATGGACACAGACAATAGGGTGGTAAAGGCCTGGGGTGGGGCATGACCCCAGTGGATGGGGACAATGAGGGAAAAGATGGAGGACATATGTATTATTCTTAACAATAAAGATCAATTTTAAAAAAATAAAGGAATTAAAAACATAATTGGGGGCATATCTAAAATTAATTTTAAAATCTAAATATTAAAACATCAGATGCAGCTAACACTGCACTTAGATAAAATTAATAATTTAAGCATTTCAGTTACTAAACACAATGGGGAAAATGAGTTAAGTATTAACTTGGAGTTAAGTAGAAATTGGAAAAAATGATAAAAGCAGATTACACCTTAGAAAAGTTTTGAGGAAAATTAATTTTAAAAATAAATAGTGTAGAGAGAGCTAGTTAATCATGTAAAAAAAAACAATAAAGATTATCTCTACTCTCTTTACATCAGAATTACAGATCAATTAACAACTTACAAACTTCTAAGGAAAACCATAAGACAATATAGATGAAAATGTTTATATTTTGGGGATGGAAAATAAAACACCAGAAGCTATACAAATATTGAAAATTGTGTCCTTTTAAAAAAATATTTTATTGATTTTTTACAGAGAGGAAGGGAGAGAAACAGAGAGTTAGAAACATCAATCAGCTGCCTCCTGCACATCCCCTACTGGGGACGTGCCCACAACCAAGGTACATGCCCTTGTCCTGAATCGAATCTGGGACCTTTCAGTCCGCAGACCGATGCTCTATCCACTGAGCCAAACCGGTTTCAGCAATTGTGTCCCTTTTAAGAATGAATAATAAAAGCAAATAATAATAATAATAATAATAATAATAATAATAATGTATAGAAAAACATACTGTCACTGGTTAGTTTTTCTCTGCAGCAGTATCTGAGACTGAGATTAGCATTCAGAGGATTGACTGGGGAGTTCTCTTAGGGTCAATGCCATGGGAGAAGAGATTGGCCTGCAATGCATTCAGAATAAGGGCCTCATCTGAACACATAGGGAGTTGTGAGGTTGGGTTGGGCCTTCTGAATTTTATAAATCATAGAAGAGGGGCTGGGCTGGTATTCTCTTGCACTGACCAGTCACTGAATGCCAGTGTGAACTTGGAATGGACAAAAACTTGTGTATGTGTGGAGAATCCCTCAACTATCATTCTCTAACAACCATAGCACCTGGAAAAACAAGAGCTTCTATGCCAATATCAATAACCCTCATTTTTTGGAGGAATTTCTGAAAAAATCAAATTTGCCTTAAGTTCTCCAACTTTTTTAATAACTAATATGTGACAGGTGACTAATATGTGACAGCTAATTTAAAATACAGGATCACATGAAAATTTCATCAGATCCTGTAAATATCAGTTGAGTGGATTTGCCATCTTCACTCAATAACACTTTTGTACACCCCCGTTTGAGATAACCAATATAGTCTCATTTGGATGAGAATTTTCTCTTTCCTTTTGATGCATGACCAGAATCTTGTGAGTTTCTGCTACCCTCTACATACCTAAACAGCTATACAGGTGCCATCAGGTACACTGAAAATGATTCTTTTCCTGGGGTACAGACACACAGACATGAAACAGTGGGGGGAAAAGATAATTTTTTTCATTTGTAATTAGGATGAGCATGTCTACAAAGAAACCATTTTTCACCTACAAGGGGGATCCAAGTTTGGGGGAATTTAGCCTCTGTAGATGTTTTCTCCACAGTGATTTCCATGGTCTTTCTGAATCTACCACTTAGGAAGGAGGAACTTGGATGTGACAAGCTAGGTAAGCTGATTCATCCGTGTATGTGTTGTGTGGCCAGCTTCAAATAAGACACCCCATTAAACTCCTGCTGTAAACAGCAGGTATTCTAACAAACCTTCCCTCTAACTTCAGGGTTACATCCCCAAATTGGTAGATTATGGGCCCAATCATACTGTACTCATTGATTCATTTGGAAAGCATTTTAAGAATGTCCTGAATACATCCCCAGGATGTTCAAGTATCTAAAGATCACTGTTCAAATTCAAAGACATTTTTCCATCAGAGTGGTTCCAGGGAGAGGAATGGATGGCCAGTACTTCAGCAGGGAGTAGAAATGTTCTAAGCTGGGGGTGGGGTGGTGTGAGGATATAGAGGGTAGGAGGTTCAGAGTTGTTCCACTATGAGTGGCCACAGCCTTCAGAGGAGGCAGCAGTGAGCAGCTGGTCAGTGGGCAAGGATCCAGGGTAGACAAGAGGGCACACAGGGGAAGCCCAGGGGAAGGGTGCTGTTATGTGGAAAAATGCCTGGACTGGACAGAAATGCCAACATCTCAGCTCTCAAGGGACCCTGGGACTTGGGCAGGCCGAACCTTGGTAAATAAAGGCCACAGACAGAACTCAAACTGTGTTTGACTCGCACTGTCACCTTCCTTAGACCTGCTTTTAGTGCCTTGGCCCCAGGTCCCTCTTTTTATTTCCCTAGAGACATCATGCAGTACTGAGAAGAAAAATGATTTATGAGTCAGAGGGTTAGGCACAGTCTGGGATGGGTGTGAACAGCGTGGACTTTAGATGGAATTCAGACCAGGGATCCAATCTCTGTCTGTCACTTTCTAACTATATGATCCTGGTGATATTAGCTGGCCCTGAGAGCCTCAGGTTCTTCATCTGTGAAGTAGGTGGGTTTGATAAGCCCCCATAGGACTGCAGGAAAGTACTGAGTGTTTGTAAAGCACCTCCTGCCATGCCTAAAGGAGATTGGGACTATGATGAATGCCAGTTATTTTTATTATATTATCTCCAAGCCCTACCACTCTACATTCTGGAAAATTTGTGTTTGTTTTTCTTTAATTTATTTTTTATTGTTGAGGGTATTACAGATGAACCCATTTCCCCCCATTTTGACCCCATCTACCTTACATATGTTCTTTCTGATTAGAGTTCAGGATTCTTAGGATACATTCTATAAGTGGGGTTGTAGAGTCAAATGACAGTTCTATTTTTAATATTTTGAGGAAATTCCATACTGTTTTTCACAGTGTCTGCACCAGTCTGAATTCCCACCAGCAGTGTACTAGGGTTCTCTTTTCCCCACATCCTCACCAGCACATGCTGTTTGTTGATTTATAGATGATTGCAATTCTGGCAGATGTGAGGGGATACCTTATTGTCATTTTAATTTGCATCTCTCTCATGATTAGTGACATTGAGCATTTTTTCATATGTTTCTTGGCCATCTTTATGCCCTCTTTGGAGAAGTGTATATTCAGGTCTTTTGCCCATTTTTTAAATGGATTTTTTTTTCTTTTGTTGAGTTATTTATATACTTGCTTTTATACAATATGTGAATATGAAATACAACAGGACAGAGAATATTAAGTTAGCCTAAAATACTGCCTTATACATAAAACTCAGTACAGTTTTCTTCCTAGAGGGTCAATTATTATTATAAATTGGTTTTTATTCATTTCAGATAGAGAAAAGGAAATGGAGAGAGGGATAGTAACATCAATGATGAGAGAGAGTAATTGATTGGTTGACTCCTACAGATCCCCTACTGGGGATTGTGCCAATATCCTGGCATATACCCTGACCAGGAATGGAACCATGACCTTCTGCTTCATGGGTCAATGCTATATCACCAAACCACCTTGGCTGGGCAAGGATGAATTATTTAATTTGGGGTGGAGGGTCTTCTCCAGCTTTCCCTAGAAGCAACTAAAACCTCCTAGAATATGAGTCAAAGAGCAACTTGTTCCCTTCCTCCCAGCTGCTCTGACAACCAAACCATAATTTTCATTTATTTCAAACTTACCAACTATCAAGCCTTTGCTTAGAGCTGTACAAATTACACTCAAGATCATCTAATTAAAATATTTAATAGAGTGGATCTGATATTCCATGGCCAGAGAAAAGAGTGTCAGTCTTAGAGGCTTCTGGATTCCCCTTCAAAGGAATATCACTAGATTATCCAGAAATCCTTGTGGATGATGGATATAAAACATATACTTTGTATAATGTATTCAAGTGTATTGGGACAAGAGTGTAGGACACCTCTACCTGTCCGAAGTGCAGACTGCTCTGGATTATCCACTATCCCAAAAATAATTGCTAAGTGCAGTTTTTCATTCTGTCTTTTTCTCTCATCCCCCAATACATGCTGTCTGGGAGTCTGGCAGTGGCTTCCTTAAAGTCAACTCCTACTGAGGGAATCACAGTTCCCCAAAACCCCAAATGTCCTGGATTTGGCTATTTACACTTGAGTGTTGTTCCCTGGAACCCCACCACTTCTCCCCTTCTTTTATTTGTTCTGTAGGTTTATGAGATACCTCAACCGCTTCCTTATATGACTATGGTTTTTAGACTATCATTTTATGGGTGGGTGTGTCCTGCTTATATGAATGTCTCACTACTAACACAGAGCCTTCCTGAGAGCCAATGTTTAATTAATGATTGTAGAAAAAAATCAACCAATGAGTAGGGATCTTATTTAATCACTAGAGGCCCAGTACACAAAATTCATGCACGGGGGAGGGTGGGTAGAGAAGAGGTGTCCCTCAGCCTAGACTGCACCCTCTCCAATCTGAGGTTACTCTCACAAATCAGGACTGCTGGCTCCTAACTGCTCGCCTGCCTGCCTTCCTGATTGCTCCTAACTGCTTCTGCCTGCCAACCTGATCACCCCCTAACCACTCCCCTGCCAGCCTGTTTGCCCCTAATTGCCCTCTCTTGCAGGCCTGGTCCCCCCAACTGCTCTCCCCTGCAGGCCAAGGTGCCTCCCAACTGCCCTTTCCTGCAGGCCTGGTCGCCCCCAACTCCCCTCCTTTGCAGCCTTGGTCACCCCTAACTTCCCTCCCCTGCAGGCTTGATCGCCCCCAATTTCCCTCCCTTGCAGGTCTGGTCCCTCCCAACTGTCCTCCCCTGCTGACCATCTTGTGGTGACCATCTTGTGTCCACACAGAGTCAGGATCTTTGACCACATGGGGGCAGCCATCTTGTGTGTTGGAGTGATGGTCAATCTGCATATTACTTTTTTATTAAATAGGATAGAGACCTGGTGCATGGATGGGTACCAGCTGATTTGCCCTGAAGGGTGTCCAGGGTCAGGGTGGGGGTTTCCTTGGGACTTGGGGCTGCTAGGAGAGGGGGCCTGTGGTGGTTTGCAAGCAGGCCATACCCCTTGGCAACCCAAGTGGTGGCCCTGGTATCTGGGGTTTATTTATCTTTTACAATTGAAACTTTGTAGCTTGGAATGGAGCCAAACCTTCTGCTTGATCCATGGCAGCAGCCATTTCTGTTTGGATTTATGTATCTTCCATCATTGAAACTTTGCAGCCTTGAGTGGAGGCCTAGGCTGGCAAGAGCATGAGGAAAGCTTGGCTTCCTCCATTGCCAGGGAAACCCAAGCCTCCCTCCTACTATCAGTGGCTGTAGCCATCTTGGTTGGTTTATTTGCATATTCGCTCCTGATTGGCTTATGGGCATGGCTTGTAGGTGTAGCAGAGTGGTGGCTAATTTGCATATTATATAGGATATTTAATTTCTTCTACATTTTTAAATAAGCCACATATCTTTTAAATTTATAGAACAACTAGAGGCCCAGTGTTCAAAATTTGTGCACTGGGAGGGTGTCCCTCAGCCCCACCTGTATTATTTCCAATATGGGACTCCTGTGGGATAGGGCCTAAATGGTGGTCAGACATCCCTTTCATAATCTGGAAACTGCTGGATCCTAACCACTCGCCTGCCTGCCACCCTGATCACTCCCTAACCACTCCTATTCCAGCCTGATCAATGCCTAACTGCTCCCCTGCCAGCCCAATTGCCCCCAACTGCCCTCCCCTACATGCCTGGTTGCCCCCAACTGCCCTCCCCTACATGCCTGGTTGCCCCAACTGCCCTCCCCTGCAAGCCTGGTCCCCCCCCCCCCCCAACTTCCCTCCCCTACAGGCCTAGTTCCCCACAATGGCCGTCCTCTGCCAGTCTGGTCTCCCCTAACTGTTCTCCCCTGCCGGCCCGGTCACACTCAATTGCCCTCCCCTGCTGGCCATCTTGTGGTAGCCATCTTTGACCCATGGGGGTGGCCATCTTGTGTGAGGGTGTGAGGGTCAATTTGCATATTACAACTTTATTATATAGGATATGATAAAAGGGATTAGCCAGAATCCCCTTTTAAATCCTAATATTTTAAAACTTCTCCTGTATTTCTTGACCCCATCAATTTTACTGCTGACTTCTTTCACATTTCCAAAGAAACTTTTTTTTTCAAAGCCATGCTATCTTGTTCCAGATCACAAAATAAGATGGAATATTTCCCAATTTGTTTTACAAAATACTAAAATGCAGGAAACCTTAAAAGCAGCAAGAGAAAAATAACTTACCATATACAAATGAACCTCCACCCAGTCCCATAAGACAATCAGCAGATTTTTCAACAGAATCTTTTCAGGCCAGAAGGGCATGACACAATATATTTAAAGTAATGAAAGATTAAACCTTGAATACTCTTCCAAGAAAAGTTATTCAGAATTTGTGGAGAGAGCATGTTTTCAAGCCAAGCAAAAGCTAAACGAGTCCATTACCACTAAACTGGCCTTACAAGAGAAAATAAAATGACTTATTTTAAACTGAAAAGAAATTGTATTCATTAGTGACAAGAAAACATATGAAAGTATAAATTTTCAGTAGTAAAGGTAAATATACAGTAAATGTAGCAGATTAATCACTTATAAAGCTAGTATGAAAGTTAAAAGATAACAGTAGTGAATGACTATAAATACAAAATAGGCAAAACACTTCTTAAACTGGATAAACTGCAACACATTTGTGGACCAATATCATTTGTAAACTTAGAACTTTGTGTTAATTAAACTTTCCATTAATAAGAACAACATCAGAAAAATTCCCAAAACAAAATATTTCCAAACCACCCTTATAGAACAGGAACACAAAGCTGTCATATACTGAGTCCCCCAACCCCTATTCAGCCTATCCATTACTTAGAACATTTTGACTGCTCACTTCAAAACCAGAGTGAAAAATCTGTCTCAAATTTCATTTAGGGCAAGAGAAGCTGCTGGATGTGGCTCTAGAATAGGCCCAGACCCTGTTCTTGACTGCCCCAATCTCACTGACAACAACTCTGGCTTGGGATCTCTCTTCCTCATCTTTTAAAGCCGCCTCATAGAAATGAGGGAAGGCCATGGGGATAGTATCATTGATCTTGTTCAAAAAGCTTGAGGACTTTCAACTTGGTGGTCTCAGCATGGGCCCTAGGACCCCACAAGAACTTGTATAATACTATTGAAATATGCTGGATGGCTATTAGGCACCTGTTGGAACACCAGGTACTATTCCTGCACCCAAACTTTTGTGAAGAGCTCCCTGGGCTCCCCATAGATGGAGTGTTCCATCCCATCATACACCCCTATAACACTCAGAACTTCTCAGGTAATCTCCTCAGGAGCACAGTTGCCATTCATGAAGATCACACCCAGAATATTTATCAAGAAGACAGTCTTGGGCACGCTCTGCTCATCATTCAACATCCCATTGCAGGTGAGGCCCAAAGTGTTGATCAGGACATAGGAGTGGCTAGTAGGATTACTTCGTTCACATCAATGCCAAAGACCAGCTGCATGCACTCTGATACTTGGTCAAAGATCATAGGGAAGTGGTCCTTGTACTCTTTAATGACACTACTCAACATTTCTGCTTTTGTGATTTGTCCTTTTTGTTCTATACTTGAGGAGCAGGATCTCCATCAGATCAGCCACCTTATCTTCTATGGCATCTCTAAACAAAGACCTGGTGTCTAGCAGAGCCTGAGGAGTGCTTGGCCCCTCCTTTTCCTGGCTGCTGGAACCCTGATATGATATGATTGATGAAGTGACAGCCATGACAGTTGGAGAGAAGTAGGCTTTCTGAGAAAGCTGGAGGGGACATGTTGCCCTAGCAGCAGCATCATGTACCTTCATGATTCTTGTTGTCTGAGGACTGCAGGAAAGGGGAGAAGAATAGGAGGAGGAAGAGGAAGAGGAGGTCCTCTCATGGCTGACAGAAGGAACTGGAAGAGCTAGCCTTTTTTACATTCTCTTGTAGATTCACTCAGTCTTCTCTCACAATCCTTACCTTTGACTCCTCAAAAGGCCTGGGCCTCCTCCTTCTGCCTCCCTGAGTACAGCCCTCTATAGTTAAACCTCACCTTTCTTAGATGCTCAAGCAGGAAGTCATAAAACATCACATTCTCAGCCCCTCTCCCACCTGCAGCTGAAATGGCCCTGGATTGACAGCAGGGGACTGTTTCTGTGGGATCCTCTTTGTTCTGGGGTCCAGAGTCCTCCCTCTGTGTTCTCACCATGACTCACAGCAGGACCTTGGCCCCTTTTCTGCTGACCTGAGGTTCTCTGGTCATACCAAACCCTCAATCTCATTTAGCCCAAGATGCAAAAGTTGAGAAATTCCCCTATGGTCATCCTGCACTGCAGCATCCCAGGCTTACTCTACTCCAGAGTCCAGGTTCCCTCCATTCTCCCTTTCTGTTCTGGCACAACCTAAGTCTTTCCACTGCCATCCAGAGGCCCTGTTTTTTTTTTTTTTTTTCTTTACATGAAGCTTCTAAAATCTCTCAGACCCCAAAGGGAAAGTCAGGAAACTGTGTTCCTCCCCAACCATGGGCTCCTAGGAGTAAGTGTTCTTGGATCCAAGGGGCCTTAATCCTCCCTCTGCATCCACACTTTCACTTACTGCTAGACCTGAGCCTTCCCTCTGTGAACATGAGGCCCTTTTCTTCTTTTTTAGGCCCTTTTAAAATTATTTTAATTTTCATTTATTTATTTTAGTTAAACTTCACCTGAGGATATTTTTCCATTGATTTTTAGAGAGTGTGGAAGGGATAGGGAGGGACAGAAACAGAGAAACATCGATGTGTGAGAGACACATCAATTGGCTGCCTCCTGCTTGCGTGCTGACCAGAGCCAGGGATTGAGCCTGCAGCCTAGGTATGTGATCTTGACCAGCCTGCAGGTGGATGTTCTATCCACTGAGCCAAACTGGCTAGTGATAGGCCCTTTTCTTTATACGGAATTCCCTAGTATCTCTCAGACTAGGATATAAAAGCCAGGACAAGCTGTGTTTAGTAATTCTGCCCTCTGGGACTTTCAGGCCTGATTCTCTTCTGGGGTTCAAGGTTCCTCTGTCCTCCCTCTGCATACTCACTGACTCCAGCAGGACCTGGGCCCTCTCCTCTGTGGACTTGAGATCCTTTTCCTGATATCTTATTCCCAGGATCTCTCAGACTCATATGTGGAAGTTAGAAAACATTGCGTATGGTCATCATGTGCTGGGGACTCCCAGGGCTGACAGCAAGAATAGGTTAATGTGGGGTTCCCTCTGTTATGGGATCCAGGGTTGCTACATCCTCATGTTAACTTTGGCAAGTCCTGGGCCTTCCCTCTGCTGACCTGAGGCCATATTCCTTAAAATGAATTCTCAGAGTCTCTCAGAACAGGATGTGGAAGTCAGAAAATGCTGTTTGGTCATCCCACCCTGGGGACTCCCAGGGCTTACAGAGGGGGAGGGCTTTGGTGGGGTCCCCTTTGTTGTGGCATCCAGAGTCCCATTATTGTTTCCTCGGGGTTTTCACCTTGACTTCTGGTACTGTATTGTGTATTCACCTTCAGTAACTATTTATCCCCCCTTTATCCTCTTCTACATGTCTCCTCCCCCCTTTTCCTCTGGTAATCACCATATTGTTGTCTGTGGTTATATGATTTATTTATTTTTTTGTCCTTTATTTGTATATATTAATAGTTCATGTTTTGTTGCTGAGCAGTATTTCATGCTATATATATACCACAATTTGTTTGACCATTGCTTTATTGAAGGACATCTAAATTGTTTCTGGTATTTTTTTAATTATGAATTTTGGTAGTTTGTAATGAAACTTCTGAATGTTCATGTACAGGCTCTGGATGAAAATAAGGTGTTTTGTTTTTTTTTTAATTTCTCAGGGAAAATGCCCAGGAATGTATGGATCATATGGTAGTCACATTTAGTTTTTGGTTAAAAACTTGCCAAACTATTTTCCAAAGTTGCTGTGTGTATGATTTTATATCCCCACAAGGAATGTATAGTATTTCTAAACTTCACTCTTGAAATACCACAGTGGCATGGGAGATATGAAATAATGTTGCAAATAGTGTATTCTCTTAAGTCAAGTGGACTGACTTAGAAACTCAGCTCCACTACTGATAAAATGTATGACCATAGAAAAGCTAATTTTTCTATACCTCAGTTTCCTCATGTATAAAAAGGTAATGACAATAGTGCCAACCTTATAAAATTATAGAGAAGGTTTATAGCTTGGCGCAATATCTGACACCAAGAAAGCTCAGATACATTAATGGTGACTAGTTATTATGCTTATTAAGACAAAATGGTCTCTTCCATCTGCAGAACTGTAAGTTCTGATAATCTAGGCCAGTACTACTCAAAGTGTGGTCCCTGTAATGCCCAAGTGTCATAAACCCCAAAGACTACCAGGGAGCCGAATCCGATGCAATTGCAGAAAGCCTTTATTTATTTCGGACTAGTCTGAGCTCAATCCTACTAACACCAGCCAGGGCATGGCTAGAAAGAGAAAGAACTTAACATATCAATGGGTTTATAGGGAGGGTGGTGCTACTACCTTGGCTGACCTGATTGGTTGGGTTAAGACTAGGATCCAGTTACCGGGAGCTGGCCCCGCCCCGCTCTGCCCTCTCACCCCGCCCTGCCCTCTCAGTCCCCAGACCCATCCTTGATGGAAGTTGTGCCAGAATGTAAACTAAATACAGTTTCATACAATTGACATTTATTTCCTCGCAAGATTTCCTCAATGAATGAAGTAGTGCATTGATTTACATCCTGCAGCAAACTTCTCATTTTATAGCCAATGAGTACTTTCAGTAGCACTTCTTCCGAACACTAATAGACCTCCCTAGTGTAACGAGAGAGAGGAAATGGCTCTGAGCTTTAAGACAGAAACTAATATTCATTTTAGTTCTGCCACTGACTTGCAAGGTGACCATGCATCAGTCACTTAAACTTTATTTCTTTATCCGTACAATGGAAACAATTGCCTGTGGCTCCTTCCTTCCTCCTCCATGAGTTTCATGTGCTCTTGAGGCTAACAACAATGCCAGGAGGTACTTTAATGGCCCTGCATGGGGGAGTAAGGCAAAGCAGCCTCTGGGGACAGGTAAGGTTGGCAGCTTTTTATGGTTGCAGCAAATTTGAGAAGGAAAAATCTGTTTTATAATAAAAACTCCATTGAGCCAAAACCGGTTTGGTTCAGTGGATAGAGCGTCGGTCTGCGGACTGAAAAGTCCCAGGTCCGATTCCGGTCAAGGGCATGTACATTGGTTGCAGGCACATCCCCAGTAGGGGGTGTGCAGGAGGCAGCTGGTCGATGTTTCTCTCTCGTCAATGTTTCTAGCTCTCTATCCCTCTCCCTTCCTCTCTGTAAAAAATCAATAAAATATATATATTTTAAAAAACTTCATTGAGTTATAATTGATACATAAAAATTGTACACATTTAATATACACATCTTGATGAGTTTGGAAATATGCATACATCTGTGATAGTACTACTCTATGAACTAGCAATCCCATTTCTTGGCATTATCTAAAAGAATTGAAATTAGGAAATCAAAGAGATGCCTGCACTTCAATACTTTTAGAAGCACTATTCACAATAGCCATTTATGGAAATAATTTTCATCAACAGATGAATTAATAGAAGAAAATATGTATTTGTATATATGTTTTCCAACCTTAAAAAAATAAGGAAATTCTGTCATTTGTGACAACATGGATGAACCTTTAGGACATTATGCTAAGTAAAATAAGGTAGTTATAGAAGGACAAATACATCATGATTTCACTTATATGAGGAATCTAAAAATAGTCAAATTCATAAAAGAAGAAGTCAAATGGTGGTTGCCAGGATTGGTATTAGGGGCAATAAGGGGTTGTTGCTCAATGAGTATAAAGTTACAGTTCTTCCCTGGCTAGTTTGGCTCAGTTGGTTGAGCATTGGTTGTCCTGTGCACTGAAAGGTTGCCAGTTTGATTTCAGGTCATGGCACATACCCAGATTGTGAATTCTATCGATCCCCAGTTGGGGTGCACACAAGAAGCTACCAATCAATGTCTTTCATATTAATGTTTCTCTATCTCCCTCTCCCTTTCTCTCTCTCTAAAATCAATAAAATATATACTGTTAAAGTTACAGTTCTACAAGATAATGTCTAGAGATTTGCTATATGAAAAAGTATCTAGTCAACAATATGGTGTTGTGCACTTAAAAACTTGTTGAGAGAATATATCTACTGTTCAATGTCTTGAGAGAGAGAGAGAGAGAGAGAGAGAGAGAGAGAGAGAGAGAGAGAGAGCAAAACCCAGATGTAGTGATTCACAACCTTTTAGGTTGGAGAGAGGTAACCAAAGGCAATTAAAACCATCATCTATTCTCTCTAAAATGATGTTTTATATCCAAGCTAAGTGCCTTCCACTTGCAAGGTACTCTTTAATTTGGCGGCTGACAAATACATTGGCCATCTCATTGTTTAAAATCTTCCCAAACATACAAACATTATAGTACAAGCATGGCACAGATATGAAATGGTATAGGCAGATGAATTGCTAATGGGGTTGACATTTAGGCTCAGAGTGCCAAGTGCATCCACACAGGCAATCAGCCAATCTAAAACAACATTGGCCCCACACTCTCATTAGAGCACTAATATGGTCCTTCTTGGAATTAGTAATAACCCAGCACTAATGGCTGCAAAAAGAACCATACTGTTTCCCCAGTCATTAATTCCCAGAAAGAAAGAAAGAAAAAAGGACTGCATGGACGTGATTACTGCTTTAATACACCCATCAGATGAAATGAGCAAGTTAACTTCCTCAGAGGGAGACAGTAATCAGAGTACATGAACTCAGCCTTCTCCTCTACCTCTATCCTAGAAGCCATCTGGTAGCAACAGTTAATTCTTTGCTAGGAAGCTGCCTGGATTTACCTGAGGACATTTCAGTTCATACTGTCAGGTTCTTTGCTGCCCACTTGCTCAAGGATTCAGCTAGCTGAGAAAGCGAAAGACCAGAAACAGGAGTCGGGGTGGGGGGGGGGGGGGGGGGGGGGGGGGGTGGGGGAGATAAATTGGTACAAACATGCTACTGACTGACTGCTGCTTCTGTTGCTATTGCTGAAGCAGAGGATCATGGTTCTTAATAACAATAACTAGTCACCAGTTGTGGATTACATAGTACTCGTACGTCAGCCTTCATGAAGGAATTTTAAAACATATAATCTCCATTGAACAGATCATCAAACCTTAGAGGGAAGGCAAGGGATAATGGGAAGAGGCTGGGGGGTAAGAGATCAATCAACGGGCTTGTATACATATAAGTACAACCAATGGACACATACAATGAGGGGGATGAAGGCCAGGGGTGAGGGGCAGGGGCAGTCTGAAAAGATAAAAAGTATAAAACAAACAAAAAAATCATTTTATTTGGACTAAAATACCATTAACCTCATTTGACAGATAAGGAAACTGAGGCAAAGAGGTCATGTAAATTACCCAAGGTTACAAAGCTTGTAAATAGCTCATTGGGAATTAGAAGGCAAATAAATCCCTGACCCCCAAGTGCCGGCTTTTTTTCTATTTGACATATTTGCCCCATGTAGTATCAGTGGAAACTATATAAAGTCAAGAAACAAACTAGGATAATAATTATAGCTCCCATTGTGTAAGTACCTAGGGACTTACACAATGGGACTTTGGAGTTTAAGTGATGCAGCAGTGGGACTCTCTTGGCAAAATTATGACCCACAACATCCCCATCCTCCATCCTCTTACAGGAAACTTCCTCTCTGCCTGTCACATTAACTTATCTTAGTACAGAGCTACCCTGGCAGCTTCAGTGGAGGAAGGAGTGTAATTTATGTGGGGCAATGGATAAGAAGTTGGGAGGGGACACCATCAGTATGGAACTTGGGAAGACCTAGTTTTGTTTTAATTTGGGAAACTGGATTGGTTGTAGAAGCCCCCACAGCTTCTGTGGCTCCCCTACCACAAAATTTAGTTGGCTGTATAAATTGCCTTTACCACCACACTATGAGCTTCTGGAACACAAGGATTTTCTCTTTGTTCTCTTTGTGACCCCAGCATTCAACACAGACATGATACATACCGTATTTTTCGGACCATAAGACTCACTTTTTTCCCCCCCAGAAGTGGGGGGGAAAAGTCCCGGCGTCTTATGGTCCAAATATAGCCTACACATATACTTTAAAAAAAAAGTTTTTTTACTTGCCCAGCTCTGTGTGCTTGCCCGGCTCTAAAATGGTTCTAAATGCTGCTGTTTACAGGGTTGATTACATGTGTTTATGACTGTGATGTTGGGTTTTAATGCACATAAAATATTTTAGGACATTATTTGTTTCAGAATCTTTTTTTCTTCATTTCCCTTCTCTAAAAACTGGTGCGTCTTATGGCCTGGTGCGTCTTATGGTCCAAAAAATACGGTAATAACTGTTCAATAAATACGTTTGAATAAGCACATGAAAAACTGTCTAGCTACTGCCCTTGCCTTTCTTTGTTGCCTCACATTACTGGCTCAGTCAAGGTAGTTTGGGAAAGCATGCTGAGGTATCACTGCAGAACAAGCACTATGTATGAGTAACATAGAGATAGTCTGTGCCCAAATTTGTATGTGTAAAGAGCCCACCAGGCAGACTTTCTCTCATATCACAATAGTCTGCTCCAGGCAGATTGGAACAAGCACTACCTTATCACAGCAAATATTTCTGCAGACAACCTGAAGAGTCATATTCCCATGTGTAACAACCATTCACCCAGGACACTTGGCTCCACCACTGGTCTTAGTATTAAATGACATTAGCCTGAGTAAGCGGGCTCTTAGGAAGAGAATTCAAATGTTTAAATACTCTGGCCACAGCTACAGGGTACAGGGTCAGATGGGATGGGGATGTCCTGGAGGTGGAGTTGCTGAGTATCTTGGCACACAAAACCTTTCCTTGGCAAGCTGAGCAAGTTGTTCATTTCCACTGCCCTGTGCCATAAGAGGAGGCTCCCAACCAGATTTGGGAACAGAAAGAATATCTAGGATAAGAATTATGTATCATTTTTAACTCTATAGATGCCACAACAGTTATCTTTCTGTATCAGTGTCAGGAAGAAATATTGGTCTTACTTCTATCTGTCCTCTTAAAGCTGTTGATAGAGTTGGAGATATGTCTGTAATGCACAGGAATAAATTGAGGCACTATTGATGACAGTCTATAATTAAGTGCTAAATTGTCTGGCATGAGTCTTAAGTGCTGCAGGAAGCTAAAGCAGGCGTAGTCAATGAAGGCTGAGTAATGAGTGGGCAGCTGGAGTTCTGATGTCTGAGAATCTATTGCTCTAGTCAGCACAGATTTCCTGGAGAAGATGGGACTGCCACTGGACCTCAGAGGGTGGGGTTGACTGGACTTTGTGGAGGGGAGGGAGCTGTGGATCAAGGCACAGGAAATGGTGGAACAAAAGCAAGGAGGCAGATTGGAATTAGAACCAAGAGCAGGAGATTTGGCTCTAACAAGAGTGGGATGGATTGTATAGGGAATCAGGGTTCTCATATAACTGGCTACTGGGGAGAGGAGCCATAGAATCCAGGCTCAATGTCTCTGATCTATTAGGCTTTTCAGAAACTAAATAGCAGCTGTGGACAGATTAATATAGACTCCTTAAAAATTCATTTTCAAAGGTGCATTCCTGAGAGTCTGAAGCACAGTTCTATCTTTCAAGGAGTTCCCATCTTTGTATAGGCAATGTCTCATTCAATTCCTGTGACATCCCTAGGAGGAAGGTATTATAAGATTTGTATGCATTCATATAAGCATAACCAATGGACTCAAGACAATGAGGGGGGTGATGGCATGTGCGGGGGGGGGGGGCGGGTACAGGGGAGGATGGGGGCAGGTCAATGGGAGGAAAAAGGAGACATATGTACTACTATTTGTAAAACTTTAAAAAATAAAATAAAATAAAATAAAATAAAATAAAATAAAATAAAATAAAATAAAAAAACAGAATCCAAACAGACATAGGCTGAGTGGGGATATCAGAGTAGTTTGGACAGCCATCTCCATTCTATTCCAATGCAAGCACTTTGGGAAGGAGCAGAGGTAGCAGATGTCAACCTGTGCTTCTTACAATCCAGAAACATCTTACACCCAGAATTTCTTTTTGTTCACTTCTCGCAAACACGCACCTGCTTAGCAAAGACAATAATACTATCATTGATCTTATCAAGTGTCTACGCCATACTATGTACTTTAAGGAAATTAATTCATTTTATCCTCACAATAATCACATGAGGTGAGTGGCGATGTTATTACCTCTATTTTACAAAAAAGGAAACTGAGGCAGACGGTTTAAGCAATTTATCCAAGGTAATATGACTGATAAGTGATTCCACATCAGGTAGCCTGTCAAAGCAGCCAACCCTCCTGCTGGTATTACTCCAATGCTGCCTTCTGGCCACATTCACCATGGAATCCCAATAGGAAGTGTCTCATGCAATGTCCATAACAACCCTGGATTCAAGGGACTATTAAGGGAGCCAAAATTCTGAACAGATGTGGTATGACTAGAGGGATTAATTAGAATAGGTAGGAAAGTCATGGAGTAAAAAGCCCTGATTCAGAGCCAGCCTGCTTCTATTTCCCCACTTGCCATCATCATTGCTGTCCCACAGTATCAGCAGTAGTCACAGCAACAACAACCCTAGCACCTTCTGGGAGCCCCAAGCCAGCTTGCTCTATTTGAGCACTCTTGGAGTCCTGTCAAAAGAGGCAGAGCATATGTGACAATGTGAACCATCTTGGGCTACTAGTATGCTGTGAGACTTGGGAAAAATAAAAAGAGATATAAAAGTGCTGGTAGCAGCCATGGGAAACAGGTGTGAGAGAAGATAATAATAAACCCAAGGCAAAGAAAAATGAGGAAAGGAGAGGGAAGAGGTCATGAGATGCAGGCATTTTAGCAGAGCCTAGATTGAATAGTGGATATTGAGGGCAAACAAACTACAGTGAGATCAAAATAAGACCTCAGATCAGCCCTTGTGAAAATAAGCTGCTTTGATGTTGGATAGTGAATAGGTATTTTCCAGGCTTGTGTCCTACATGGGGAGAGAGTAGGTTTCTGGAGTAGAATTTAGTGAGAATACAAGCTGCATCAGACTCTAAACTTCATACATTACAGACACCAGTTTGCCTTAGACAGCTGTGTTAACATTTGTGGTGTTGACCCCTTGTCATAATAATACTTTCAATGCATAACATTACAAAGGGAAAATTATTATATCAAAACTTGTATGATATACTAACGTAAATGCTTCCTTAATGATGTATGGAATAAAATACTTAGTGGTGAGTATAAAAACTACTGGAATTCCAAAGTAAGGTCAGCTACAAAGGCTATCCAGAGGTACATACCATGATGTGATATAAAAATATCTGTGACTTCTCTTGTAGACAAAGATTAATGTATTACCAATGTTGTTGTGGTTCATTGCCCACAAAATGGAATGAAATGAGAAATGTCAATTAGAAGTTAACAAAAACAGAAATTTAATTTTTCTCCCAGTATTACAGGGTCCCTCATTGAGGGAGATGAATAAGGCCATGGGAATTGATTAGACTTGAGACTGGAAACCTGAAGAACTATTCCCAGATTTTCTACTCATCATGTGCTTGAAAATGGGCTCTGACTTTTGATGGTCAGAGCATAACTCCATTCTTTTCTCTCACACATTTTTATGAGAATGTGAGGCTGCTGATTTTTTTGCCCTGATTCTGGACACCAACTCCAAGTCCAAATCAAAATCCATTGACCTACCAGTGCCCCACACAAGTCCTCATGTTAAAAGCTCATTTTTGTTAAATAAGAAATGTGGTTCATCTTGTACTTTGTTAACTGATTCTAGTGGCTGTGACTAGAAAAATAAATGCTGACAAAGGCCATAATTCTGCATTGTTGTAATAAGCCATTGCCACTATAGGGGAATCATATGAAGCAAACACTGGCTGGATACAGTGTATAATATTTTTTTTACAAAACCAGTTATACTTTTATAGTAAGCCAAAGGGAGTTTGGCAGACAATCCAAATGACAGAGAGTAAGGATTGTGTGTGTGTGTGTGTGTGTGTGTGTGTGTGTGTGTGTGAGAGAGAGAGAGAGAGAGAGAGAGAGAGAGAGAGAGAATGTGCAAAAGAGAGCAAGAGAGAGATAAACAGAGAGAGTAATAAAGAGACAGTGTGTGAATGAATCCTAGACAATATAACTTAGAGGCCTCAGAGGCCATTTGATTCAACTCCTTTGTCTCAATTGGAGACACTAAGGCCCAGAGAGGGTATGTGCCCTAAGGATCCCACACAGCCATTCAGGAAGAAAAGCGGAAGAAAGGAGGAGAATGGATTTCCTGCTGCTGCTTAAAGGTCAGGAAAAGGTGAAAAGAAGAGGTGCTGGACTGGAAAAGGTGATATTTAGTGGAATCCAGACTACTAGATCTGGCCTTGACCACAGGTTATGAAGTATGAGTGTAACTGGAGTTTCCCTGAATCTATAACTTCCTTCTCTGATTTCTAGAGGAGTCAGTGAATAAGTGATTATTATTATACTAGTGGCCCGGTGCAGCAAGATTCCTACAATAGGGCTTCCTACTGCGGTTGCTGCCCCACCTGCTTTCCTCCCTTCTCCCTGCCCCGCCTGCTTTCCTCTCTTCTTCCCATGCTGCCTGCTTCCCTTCCTTCTCCGCTGCCCTGCTTGCTTGTTTCTTCTCAGCTTCACTCCCTTCTGCAGCACTTGGCTTCTTTCTATGCTGTCTTCAGTCTTCACTCTGGCCTGGATATGCAAATTAACCTCTGGCTTTGTTGGGTTAATTTACATACTCACCCTGATTGGCTGGTGTGTGGAGCTTGTGGGCATAGTGAAGGTGCGGTCAATTTGCATGTTTCTCTTTTATTAGGTAGGATCATTATAATTATCACTTATTATTTTTCTCTTTTATCACTTAGTTGAGTTTTTCCCCCATTTTGTTTGGCAGCTCCCCAGTCCTGACAGACCCGGGGTCAAATGGGGCACTAAAAATGGTTTAGGACTGTGAATTTGATCTCATTTTTGAGCCCCAGCTCTGCCTCCTACCAAATGAGTTAGATGACTTAAGTAAACTCCCAGCCTTTCTGAGTCTCAGTTTCAAACTTGCAGAATGATAAAGCAGATCTCTACTGTTAAGAGGTGCACACCATGAGTTGATGTGACAAAGCTCTGCTCACTGTATTCTGATCTCTGTCTGTGATGACCGAGATATTGCCTATTAGAAAGCAGGCTCTCTGGGGTCATGTTGCTTTTTGGCTTGCAAGAGGGAGTTCTTGACAGAGGTACCAGCACATTCAAAAGTGAAATCTGAAAAGAATGTAATTTTCTATTTTTTCTTCTTGCACAAAAGGGAAAATTATTTACTGCATTGCTCCCCAGAGCTGGAAGTCAGCCAGCTATTGAGGAGTGACAAATCTGTAGCTTGCCATTAGAGTTTATGGATAATTTATGAGGCTAAAAAGTGCATCAAGCTCTGACCTTTCAGGCCAGGGAGCTTTGACAGGGGAAAGGCCAGAGGTCACCTAGCCAGCCTCCCACCTCTGCAAACACACATTTCAGCTCTATGTTAAAGCCAAATGGCCAGCAGTTATAAACATTACTATATAAATAATGTTTTCGGGGCACTGAAATCCACAAGCCAACCTCTACCCAGAGGTGGAACATTGCAGAGAAAGAGCACAAGTTCTGGAATCAGATAGGCCTGAGTAGAACTTCACATAAGTTCCTTCCCTTTACTCAGCAAAGGTTTCACCAGTAACCTTCAAGTGCATCTGTAACCTTGACCTTTATTGTATCTCCTGGCTTCTAGATACTTACTAAAGACTTCAATATAGAGCACCTCCCAAAATATGAATCGTTTTCAAAACAATGTCTTGCTTCCCTTCCTTTGCACATGTATTCATTAACCTTCCTACACACATGTCCATAAACTCATTGTTTCCTTCATTTGGTGCCATTTCACCTATTCAAGGACACTATCACAGTAATTTCTTCTATCTGCATCATAAAGTTGTTCTTCTCTATTAGATCATCTCTATCAACATGCAAGTATGCCATTTATCTTCAAAATACCTAAATCTTGCCTGGCCAGTGTGGTTTAGTAATTGAATGTTGACATATTAATCAGGAGGTCACAGCTTGATTCCAGGTCAGGACACATGTCCTGGATGTGGGCTTGATCCCCAGTAAGGGGGCATGCAGAAGGCAGCTGATCAGTGATTCTCTCTCATCATTGATTTTTTTTTCTCTCTCTCCTTGCCTCTATGAAATAAATATTTTTTTAAAATTCACAAATCTTGAGCTTCATATTCCTCCAACTACCACCTTTCTCTTAACCCATACAGAACCAAACAACTACAAAGATTTGACTCACTAGTTCATCTTTGTTTCACATTATCTCCTCAATCCTGTCAGCTTATGACCCATCAGTTCACCTAAATGATTCTTATGCTTTGTATGAATCTGAGCAAGCTCTTGTGCACAGAAGCCTTGATCTAAGACCATTTAAATAAGCCCCAATTCATCATTTTTAAGGTCCTTGAATAAAAGACAAGTGCCATTTTCTAAATGCCATTATTCAATCAAGCCTTTTGCAGCCAACCTGACAGGCTCACATGCCTATATGCGTGCACTGACTACTACATCTCACTTTAAGTGCCTGGTGTACCTTTAACAGATAGCCCTAGTTATTTGGGGGCTGTAGTGATGATGCAAGGAAGATACTGGGAACCCCAGACAGGAGACTGACAGCACAACAGACACTCAGAAAAAAACTGTGGAAAATTTCATAGTAGGAGGCCTCTACCTAGCCCAGGGTCACTTTTGCCTTTGAGATCTTGATCCTATTTGCTGAGCTCCTTTTCCCTGCAGGGCAATGACCCTAGCCAGACTTCTAGGAATACCATTGTCCCGAGTTCTTAGCTCTCTGACCCTAGGAAAGTGAGCTGACCTCTCTATGCTTCAGTTTACTCATATTTAGAATGAAGATAATAATGAAAGCACATCAACTTCCTAAAGTTAGGGTGGCAATTAAATGTTGTAATGTAAAGCACTGAGAACAGTAACTGGCATGTAGTAAACTATATAAGTATTACAGTTCTTACCATCTTCATGGCACTACAAATAAGAGTGGCATATGTGGAAGCTAGAAAATAAGGTAGAAATTCCCCTAAGCTATAAAGTGTGGGGAAATAAATGCTTTTCTACTTTTTAAGGTGAAAGCATTAGGGCCCTATGTTAATCTGAGTTCTTTGGGTTATCTGCCTGGGAGAAGGGGTGTCAGACCCTCACAGTTCTCCCATGGTGAAGGCCAGGCATAGTGAGATTCAAGCCTCTTTTCCAAGTCCTGGAGTAGGAGACAGTAAAGCTGGGCAGCAGTCACCATCTTACATGTTAGTTATCTAATGCTTGCAGTGTGCTGAAAAGATGAGATCTGGCTCAATTGTGGAGCTCCATATTTACCTAGTAACTCTTACAACTGGTGATCTTCCCAGTGGGCATTTTCCCTATAAATTTTACTGTTTTACAACTACCCTAAACCAAACTTCTTTCTTTCCACAGTGATAAGGGGAAGGAATTCATGGGAGGAGGTCTTCAATTCCTTTGCAGCACAGGGCCTCTTGGCACTCTTGGCCCCCTGGTATGGGTAGGCACAGGAGCACCACACAAGCAATAGCTCTGCTTCACCAGACAGGCAAGTAGGACACAGCCCCACTTCCGGAGCCCTTGTAAAGAACTACTCTCTCCTACATCATGCTTTCAGGTCAGGGCTCATTCCCCACCCTCCCAGACCAGCTGCAGAGCTTCAGTGGTGTGTGGGCACTTTGCCCCCTCTCTCTTCCTCCAGCAGGAAGCTCTCCATCAGAAGGTGATTAGATTTGGGGAGGATGATTTTTTTCCAGATATAATTGTTTCGTAAATCTTTAATTCTCTTTAAAGAGTACAGGCAACAACCAGCACTTGATAAATGGTGAAGAACATTAGTAATTGATCTAGCTCTCAAGTGGCACTGCTTTCATGGAAATTTAAGTATATAAGTTTAAGAGTACATCATCTTTGGGAACAGCCTAAGTGGACTGCAATTTAAAATCTGAGGAAGCATGACCCTTCCAAATTGTGCCTGAGACTTCTGCCAAGGGACCAGGTAATCCAGAAAGTTAAATGAGGCTCCCAAATACAGAGGAAAAATAAGACATTTATTTGCCCATTTGCTTATTTACTCAATCACACATTCACTAGCTTATCAATTTAGTAAATCATTCATTCATTCTCTCTTTCTTATATTCAGTGGCTCGATTAATTTTTCCCTTCCTTCTCCTCACTTGCTAGTTAACACACTTTTTTTTTCTTCTCTTCTCCCCTCTCTCACTTCCTTACACACTTTTTCATCCATCTCCAGTTTTCTATAATATCCATTGCACCATGATGACTTAGGGCTTTATAGATTTTCTCCAAATACATCTCAATGTGTAAAGAAAATAATCAGCTTTTATAGTATTCGCTGGCTTTTATTTTATTTATTATATTAATATGATCCTGAGAGTTTTCTCTATGTAGGA
This sequence comes from Pipistrellus kuhlii, assembly GCF_014108245.1. Taxonomy (NCBI): domain Eukaryota; kingdom Metazoa; phylum Chordata; class Mammalia; order Chiroptera; family Vespertilionidae; genus Pipistrellus; species Pipistrellus kuhlii. The sequence continues at coordinate 1,290,997 of NW_023425550.1, read as the reverse complement.
GGCAGAGAAACAGAGATAATATTGACCAAAACCTTGACAGGCTTGCAGTCTACTTGGATAAGCATTTTAATAAATACCTATATTTGCTACAGGAATCCAAAAAGGCATCTCTTGACTCTGGCAGAAAAGCTGCATGCAGGCTTTCTTCCTGAGCATTTATTCTGTACCAGACCCTAGGGATCCTGAAAGGACTAAGACATGGTCTTACCTTCACAGAGTTCAATATCCAATGTGGAGAGTGATCAAGGGTGGGGCAGACCTGAGGGGAGGGGTTGTGGGCCTATCAGGGGTGGGATTGGCCAGGGGGAAGGGCCACGGGTAGGTCAGCCGCCGGCCACTCCACCCTTGATCAGGGTGGGAGAGGCCAGTCAGGGCCAGTCAGGGGGAGGGGCCATGAGAGGATGGTCACAGGCCCCATCAAAGTGGAAGAGGCCGACCAGGGGGTGCCAGTTGTTGTACTGGCCAGCCCCTCCCCCCTGATCACTGGTTCACTGGCCACAGTGGGCATCATAGCTACCAGTCATTCAGGTTATTATGGCGTTCAGGTAATTGGCTTTTATATATGTAGATTCTCAGGCCATACAAAATTATCAACTTAAAAGTTGCCTGCTCTATTTGGTCAACATTTAATTAACTTACCCCTTATACCATGGCAGGGCCAGACCAAATAATTTTGTGGACCTTACATGGCTCATGGGCCAGATATTCCACTACCCTGTTCAACCATACTATCTTGAGATTTATGCATGTTTGTAAGTTATTTCCTTTTAACCACTATATATCTCCATCATTTATAGCTTCCATATTCATTTACTTAGTCCTGTATTGTGCCTCTATATATTTTTTTAATTTGTTACTGCTGGTATAAAAGATACTATTGCTATTAGAGTATTGATTTTTTTTAAATTTGGTAAACATGCTAGACTCTCTCAATAGTTTTAACAGTTTGTCTACTCTCTCAGTCTTTCTGTTTAAATGTTCACATCATTTCCAAATACACTTATTTTTATTTCTTCCTTAATAATCCTTATACTATTATTTCTTTCCAGGACTTTTGTGTTAATTTGGAATATGATAGCAGCATTTTCTCTTTGCTTTCTACATTAAAAGGAATGCTTCTGTTTTGCCTCTATTAAGTATGATATTTGATGTGGGTTTTAAATTGGTGGTCTTAATAGAGGTGAGGGGGCTTCCTTGACTAATAATTTTAATGTTTTTATCACAAATAGGTGTTAAACTTTATAAAATGTTTTATGCATCTATAAAGATATCTTTTCATTGTTTTTTCAGAGTGTATTAATGTGATAAATTATATTTACAGATTTTCTGATACAGAACCATGCTTGCATCCTGGGGATAAACTTTACCGGGCAATGATGCAATCATTTTTGTTTCCTTGTTATGTTTTATTTTGCTTTTAATACACTATAATATTTAGTTAATATTTGGCTTAGCAATTGCAATCTATTTTCTCAAGTGACATTTCCTGTAAATATTTTTTTCTTTTGTTGCCCCTATTCATATTTGACATAAAAATTATAGTAGCATTCTAAATTAAATGGGCGCTCTTCCCACTTTTTCTGATCTCTGGAACAAAATGTAGAGAGATTGTATTATCTTTCCTTGTGAAGTTTAATAAAACAATCAACCTACACAATTTTCTGAAACTGGTCCTTTTGATAGGAGTTATCTTTTGATTACCACTATAATCTTACATGGTCATTGGTCTATTTAGTTTTCCTAAGCCCATTTAAAAAAAAAATCAGGACATTTATCTATTATCCTTTATTTTTTTAAAAAAATATATATATATTATTGATTTTTTACAGAGAGGAAGAGAGAGGGATAGAGAGTTAGAAACATGGATGAGCCGAAACCGGTTTGGCTCAGTGGTGAAAGGTCTCGGGTTCGATTCCAGTCAAGGGCATGTACCTTGGTTGCAGGCACATCCCTGGTAGGGGGTGTGCAAGAGGCAGCTTGTCGATGTTTCTCTCTCTAACTCTATCTCTCTATCTCTCTTCCTCTCTGTAAAAAAAAAAAATCAATAAAATATATTTTTTTAAAAAAAGAAGAAACATCAATGAGAGAGAATCATCGATCAGCTGCCTCTTGCACATCCCCTACTGTGGATGTGCCTACAACCAAGATACATGCCCTTGACCGGAATCGAACCCGGGACCTTTTAGTCCGCAAGCTGACACTCTATCCATTGAGCCAAACCGGTTTCGGCTATTATCCCTTATTTTAAGCCTTTTGTTTCCCTACCAGATTTCTTATAACATCACCCCTGAAGAACCAAAAGCTAGGTTTTCAGTTCCATTCCTTAGCCTGCCATTCTTTGAACAAATGAAACTGAGACTACGCGAGTCTTCCTCATTTCTCTCACCACTTGCCTGTCTAAAGAGAATGAAGCTACTGGACTCCTTATGGTACATTTTTGCTAATAGTAAACTTTTGACACAAAGGTTAGTTGTAGATTCTTGTCTCTTCAGAGCAGCAGTTGACTCAATTCAAATAAAATGAAAAAGGGATAACAAAGAACAAGAGGGGAGAGAATTACAGCTGCCAAATGATTTCTGCCTGCTAAGTCTTGTACTTTGTAGACTTAGGTAGAACAAACCTGATAATAAGACCTTTCAAAAAACCCTTCCTGACCCTTCCATCACGTTTAGGTAGAAAAGGAGCCATAATTTCCCAATGAGGCAAAATATCACCTTGTCACATAATGATACACTACCAGGATGAAGCTTTTCCCCTTGAGATTCACTTACCTAACAGTCTCCTGTTTTTTCACCCATCCATTCATATTGCCTCTGTACCATCTTTGATGCTGACTTTACTAGGTTTTGCTTTAAAAAAAAAATATATACATATATATTATTGATTTTTTAATAATAATATATATATTTTTATAATATATATATTTATATTTTATATATTTATATACATTATATATTTATATATTTATAAATTTATATATTTTATATATTTATATATAATTTATATATATTTATATATATTTATATATTTATATATATATTTATAATTTTATAAATATATATTTATAATTTTATATATTTATAATTTTATATATTTATATATTTATATATTTTATATATTCATATATATTATAATACTATATATATTTTTTATAATAATATATATTTTTTATAATAATATATATATATTATTGATTTTTTTTTACAGAGAAGAGAGAGGGATAAAGAGTTAGAAACATCAATGAAAGAGAATCATCTATTAGCTGCCTCCTGCACACCCCCTACTGGGGATGTGCCTGCAACCAAGATACATGCCCCTGACTAGAATTGAACCTGGGACCTTTCAGTCCGCAGGCTGACACTCTATCCACTGAGCCAAACCGGTTTTGGTAGGGGTTTTGCTTTTTTTATGTAATTATACTGGAGGAAGAAGTGTGTGACTTGTCTCTTGGCATAATCATAGCTGTGAAAAAAGAGCTGCAAATAGAACTGAACCAGGTTTGTTTGTTTCATGAGAACAGAACCAGTTTTCCTGACCTTCTGCCTTAGACCTAAGGTGAAAGTTTCAGGGTTTTTCTCTCTGAATTACACAGATTGCTTCTCTAATTGCTCTTCGGAAAGTCATTTATCAGTATGTTTAATCCGTTTCTTCTCACTTTCTTTCCTCAGATTACTTGGGGCTTGTTAGTGATAGATGGCTGAGGCTTTCTAGTGGCACTATCTGATAGTTCCCACTTTGCCCTCCAGGTTTCTCCTTGACCTTTGGCTCTGCCATATCTTTCTTTGCTTGGTCTCAGTGTTTGGAATTAAAGTTTCTTACATTATGCACTATACAGATGGAAATGCAGTCTTCTCATAAAAAGAAATAGTGGTCTGAATCATTAATCAAAACTCAAGTAGAAAGGTCCAAAAAAGAATATGGTCCATCCCCAACAGACCATTTTGCCCATAGATATCCAGATGGATTGCCTAGTGGTAATCACTCTAGATGGGCATAAGGTATCCTCCAACATTGGGTTGTTGTCCCATGAGTGACACCATTGTTTAGAAACACTTTAGCTTAGTAGTATTAACATTACCTTCCAGAGGAAAAAGGAGGGAGAATATGGAGAAAAGGCAGGCAGACCAATATCTCCCCAAGTTTTGACTTTTGAGAAGTCTCTTCCCTTTCACTCTCATACTGTCGTTCTGCCAGAAGGACCATGACCCAATTGGCCCTTGTTCCTTTTCAACTGTACCAACAGATATTTCCTCACCACCTGCCTGGGAGCTATCTTGTACATTCAGTTTTCTACCTGAGAAATAGATTATTCCTTATTGATGAGGATTGACAGTTGGAACTGCAACTCCACTGGACATACCTGGCACCTGTGCCCAGGGTACTGCCTCAGATAGATCAGTAGAGAGAAAAAACATACAAATACAATAGGAAGAGGAAAGTAACATTTTCTTTCTGTGCTTAGGCTCATAAGAAGCAATGTTACTTAATGGCGCTTGAAGTAACTCTCAAAGAAAAATTGTTGACATGATTCTAAAAGCTCAATGGAGATGTGGTAGACAAAATTCTAAAGATGGTTCCATAAGACATCTGTTCCCAAGTTATTAAGTTAAACACTAATCTAGATAGTGTCATAAAGGGGTTTTGAAAATGTTAAAATTCAGAGTCAGTTGACTTTAATATATGACTGGTCTGATCTAACCACAGGTGCCCTTTGAAAACAGAGTTTTCTCTGGCTGATGGCAGAGGAGAAGTGAAAGGGACTCAAAGCACAAAAAGAATTCAATGCACTCTTGTTGGCTTTGAAGATGGAGAGGCCCATGTGCAAAGATCGAAGAGCGATCTCTGGGAGCTGAAAAATAGCTCTTGAGTGTCACCTAGAAAATAAAGTAGATATATCCTACTATTGCATAGAACTGTACTGTGCCAGCAACCTACATGAGCTTGGTAGCAAATTCTTCCCCAGAGACTCAGAAAACAGATTAGTTCAGCCTACAACTTTATTTGTGAGACCCCAAGCAGAGAATTTAGTTAAGCTGTGCCCAGACTCCTGATCCCATAGAAACTATAAGAGAATAAATGCAGGTTATTTATACCTCCTATGTTTGTGGTAATTTGTTACACATGCATAGAAAACTAATACAGGACATCTAACCAGTTCCTCCAAAGTGTCAAGTCTTCTTTTCAACCCTCTGCATGAAAACAAAGTGGACATAGAGAACATTTAGAGCTTACACAAGGCCCCTGTTCTTCTTCCCAGCCTTGAGCTAAACTTCTCTCATAAAACTCTCATTGGCTGAGGCCTCTGTGCAGCCCTCTGGTTGCTGAGGTGCTTGAGACAGGCTAATAACTAACTTGATCCACTGGCAGGGAGAATATTTTTCAGGACAGTAGTAACAACCCTTGCACCCCTGCAATTTTCAAAAACCTGGGTGCAAAGCACTTTGACAGTGATTATTCTATGGGGGGTGGATCCCAGCAACCCCCAGTGGTAGAAATGATATATTTTCCAAATGAAAGCATGAGACCCCAAAAGATCAAATGACTGTCTTAAGGTCACAGAGCTAGAATGGGGAAAGTCACTGCTGCATAACATAATATACTTTTGGTAACTACTTGTGGATTCTTCCAGCAGTGATTTGCAATGCCTTGGCCTTTGAAACTTTAAACCATGCATTGGGGAAACACAATCATTTAGGTTGCTTCTCCTCATGTGCACCTGAATTAAATAAGTAGAGACTCTCAGGACCCTAATGAATAGAGAGGTATTTGTTAATCTTCTGCAGAGCCATAGTATGTCCCATGTTGCTCTCTGGATTTTCAGTGTTCTTTGTCAAGATAGCCACCTGAGTCTTCTGATGGTTCATTTTACTTGTCAACTTGACTGAGCCACAGGGGGCCAATAACTGCTTAAACATTGTTTCTGGGTATGTCTGTGAGGATGTTTTCAGAAGAGGTTAGCATTTGAGTTGGTGGGATCATCCAATCCATTGAGGGCATGAATAGAACAAAAAGGCAGAGGAAGGGAGACATTTCTCTCTCTGCCTGACTGTTGAGGTGGAACATCACCTTCTCCTGGCCTCAGACTGGGACCTAGGCCTTGAGAACTACACCACTGGCCTCCAGCTTGCAGGTGGCAGATTCAGGGACTTCTCAGCCTCCCTAGAATGGAATCTGATTCCTCATAATTAACAAACAAGTAAATATATCCTATTGGTTCTGTTTTTCTGAAGAACCCTGACTATAGTTTGCTCCTTCACTTCCTTCAGGTTTTTGCTCAGTGGGGCCTTCTCTGACCACTCTGTCTAAAATTTCAATGGCTCCTCATCCCTTCCTTCTGCTTTACTTTTCCTTATTGCAATTATCACCATCTGACAATAAATAAATTTATTTCTTTATCTATATCCATAGGAACAGGAATTTTGGCCTCTTTTGTTGACTATTGTATCATCAGATCTTAGCATATTGACTGATATATAGTAAGTGCTCAATAAATTTTATTGGGAGGTGATGGGTGAACAGCATGAAGAGAAACAGAGTGACAAACCTTCAGTTATAATAAATGTCATGGGGATATACTGTACAGCATAGAGAAAATAGTCAATATTATCATAATTACTTTGAATCATGACAAATGGCTACCACATGTATTATGGTGATCACATCATAAGGAATATAAATGTTGAATTACTATTTTATACACCTGAAACTAATATGATATTGTATGTCAAGAATACTTTAATTTAAAAAAAATAAATTGTATTATTATTATTGTTGTTGTTACAGATCTGGAATGGAATATAGGTATATAAAGTCAAATCCAGCTATCTTCATGATCACGATGGCCTTTCTGGCTCTTTGTAGAGACAGAGACTATGTCAAGGATCAGTCACCATATCTCTTATTTCTTGGGATCAGAGTGGCCCACAAGAATGTAGAGGGTCTGTCGCAGACCCTCTATTCTCTGAATGAGAACTGACTGCTATGTCACCTGCTCTCCTTTGTTTATGGGAAGTAATTTCCCAAAGTGATGTGTAAGGCTCCAAGAAGAAATATTGTATCTGCCTAATAAGTTGGGCTTCATTTGTACCAAAGGGAGCAGAAGCAACAAGTTAATTCTGGTGCCTGGAATTTATTTACTACAAGGCCAAAGTAATCAAAACAGCCTGGTGCTGGCATAAAATAGACATATAGATCAATGGAACAGAATAGAGAGCACAGAAACAAAACCACACTTTTATTGTCAATATTTGGCAAAATAAGCAACAACATACAAAAGTGTAAAGGTAGTCTAGTCAATAAATGATGCTGGAAAAATTAGACAAATACATGCAAAAAACTGAAGCTATACCACCAACTTACACTCTACACAAGAATAAACTCAAAATGGATTAAAGACTTAAATGTTAGGCTAGAAACCATACAAATTAGAGAATATAACATAGGCTATAAAATCTCAGACATTTCTCCCAGCTGGTGTTGCTCAATGGTTGAGCATTGACCAATGAACCAGGAGGTCAGGTTTGATTCCTGGTCAGGACACATGCCCAGGTTGTGGCTCAACTTTCAGTAGGGAGCATGCAGGAGGTAGCCGTTCAAATATTCTCTCTCATCATTGATGTTTCTATCTCTCTCTCCCTCTACCTTCCTCTCTGAAATAAATAAAAAATATTTTTAATTAATTTCTTTATTGATTAAGGTAACACATATCTGTCCTCAATCCCCCATTCCAATCTCCCACCCCCCACTCATGCCCCCACCCTCTATTGTCCTTGACCACTGGTTAGGCTCATATATGTGCACATAAGTCCTTTGGTTGATCTCTCCCTTTTATTTCCACCCTCCCTTTGAGGTCCAACAGTCTGACCCATGGCTCTTTATATCTGGGTCTGTTCTTGTTCATCAGTCTATGTTGTTCACCATTTCCCCTAGATGAGTGAGATTATGTCCTACTGGAAATATACTTATAAAAATAAAAAATGAGACAAGCAATAATTGTCATGCTGAAAGGCATATGAATCAGTCTGTAGTGACTTTCTTTCTGGGCCACCAGTTCTTTTGAGACCCAATTTTAATGTCAAATAGTTCCTTATGTGTACATGTCAGCAATGATATTTCAGTTCTACTCAAGAATGCCTGAGAACGCCTTTCTAGCCATACTAGCAATCATCAGATGTACGGTAAAATACCTGGGACAAATGGAGAAGTATTTTAGAGTTATGCTCTTGACATTTCACAGGTAAGACCCCTTACATGGGCTGATCCCCCACCTAATGTAGTCACCAATAATACCAAAGACCTTGGTCATCCAGGAGGACCATGAGAGGGGCAAGAAAGTGTAATTACACAGGGGTCTCCATTCAGCTTCCATCCAGAAGTAAAAAATATTTTAAAAAAAGAAAATATCAGATATTTTTAAAAGCAATATTTTTATTATATATCTCCACAGGCAAGAAAACAAAAGAAAAAATAAACAAATGGGACTAAATAAAACAAACATTTTTACACAGCTAAGGAAACCATCAACAAAATGAGAAGAGAAGTCATTGTAGTACAAATACACACACACACACACACATGCACACATTCTTTCTATCCTTGGTCTTAATCCTTGCCTTACCTCACCTGATTTCAACACCTGCTTGAGTACCTTTCCATTCACCACTGGACATAAGAAGACAAATTATTTTCCACCACCAGAAAATGGCAGCCTAAGATGCATTTGGATCTTGTAGAGTGTTCTGGACCCTCTCAGCTAGAAACCATGCTTGTATATGTTTCACTTTTAAGAGGAAAAAACTAGGGCAGCCCTTTACTTCAAACAAGTCAGGTTTAACAAAAAATAGAGCCCAGACACAAATAATCCATGCTTCATTATCAATAATAGCAAGGAATTAAACACAATTTGGATGTTAGGCAATATGGGCATGGTTAAAAAAATTGTTATACATCATGTCCAAGGAATATTATGCAGCCATTAAAAACGATCATATAAAGACAATGTTGCAACATGGAAAATACTTACAATAAATGGTAAGTGGTATCAAACTGTAAATACACTGTAATTACAGCAATGAAAAAAAATAATACACACATGGCCAAAGGTTTGGAGGCAATGTTGGGTAGAAATAAGCTCTTATGCACTAGGATGTCAGAATTATGGGCTATGTTTTTATTTGTAACTCACCTGTAATGTTGTTTAATGGTGCTATAATGCTGTTGTTACATTAAATAAGAGTTGAGAAGAACAAAAGGCAGCCTGGAGCCTTTAGTCTGTTGCAGTTGCCTACACCACAACTGTCTTAGAAAGAAAAGTCTTCACTGTCCTTGAAAATGGTTATGGAAGATAGTCTCTGCTAAATCTCCTCTCTCACTTCTCCATCCAGCCACAGACTTTATGGCCTATAGGCTGCAGGGAAGGGCAGAGCAGGCCAGGTCTTGGGGTCAGAGGCAAAGGGACTAATCTCAAACACTGCTGTTATTTCTTGCCAGAGCAAATACCTGCTGACTCCCACATCCTCCATGGTGCCTTGTTCAGTGCCATGCATACACTAGTTTACTTAATAAATACCCAATCTGTGATAATTATCATGTATCCCCTGCAAAACAAAACAAAACAAAAACACAAATGCTGGTTGCCATTTGGTATTCCCCATCTCAGGGGTTAGACCTCACCCATGAAGCTGGCCAAGGGAAGTTACCCTTATCTCCTCCCTCTTCCATACCCCCAGTGGATCCTGCTTCATTAAGATTTCTCAAATTGCTCTTACTTTTCTCCATCCCCACTGCTACTTCACGGTCCAGGTGTCTACTATCTCACACCTGAACTTCAAACAGGTTGTCCAGTCTCTAGACTCAAGCTCATCCTCTACACAAGTGATGCTGGAACTTTCCTGGCCTGCTGGCAGTTGGAAAAGCACATGGCAAAGGTGCAGGGAATACTCCCCAAGCACCCAGAAAAATCAGCACATTAGAGAAATGGACCACAGTTTCTGCTAGTTCCATTAAAATAGTACTCATGTTGCCAGTGGTTCCTGTAAGTCCCTAGTTTGTTAAGTACTGTAGGAACCTGCTCTAGGCTGATCCTTTGGGATACAGGGTGAAAATATTTAAAATTTTATCTATCTTTTTTAAGGTATTATCTTATTATGTTCCTTTATATTTCAGTGTATTATGTTCACATTGTGTTCAAATAACTTGTACATGTTTATATGTTGTGGGTAGATATTTTTGAAAATGTTTTATTGATAGGTTGGGTAATAAAAATGTTGATTATGTAAACCAGCCAGCATCTAGATATTTCTAAACTATTTTAATAGCATTACTCTTCTGCTTAAAACACTTGTATGGTTCTTCACTGCCTGCAGCATAACTCACAAACCCTTCGTAACCTAGTCCTGCTGACTTTTCCAACATTATCTGCCATCAGCCCAAGAGCTACTTCTTTAGCCTCTTATAGGCGTCTTCAAACTACGGCCTGCGGGCCACATGCGGCCCGCAGAGGAGTCTGATCCGGCCTGCCAGGTTTTTTGGGCAGTGAGTGCAGCCGAGGTGTTACAGTAGGAATTAGTAGTTCATATAGTCCGGCCCTCCAGCTCTCTGAGGGACCGTGATCTGGCCCCCCACTTTAAAAAGTTTGAGGACCCCTGCTAGGATGACCAAGCAGCCCAAATGGGTTACTTTCAGCCTTTGAAGGGGCTGATCAGTGATGTGCTAGAACCACTGATTGGTTCTGGCACCCTATTCTGTGCATCAGTGTGTACCCCACTAAACTTTCAGTGATGTCAAGCTGGTAGCTTAAAATGGACCATCATGGGATTATTTACACCATGAAAATAGAAAAAAAAAAACATAAATCAGAAATGTTTTTTTCCAGAAAACTGATTTTTTAAAACATTTATATGAACACAACTGAACGGATCCTTCTTGGAATAAATATCCTTTTTTGAGATCTTTACTGGCCCTTCTTTCAATATTTAGTTGGGGAAACATACCACCTAAGCAGTTTTCTCTTTACTCCTTTCTACCTCTTTCTGCATCTATGCCTCTCCTCTGTTCTCTTATGCAGACATTTGTCATTTTCCTATAAATTCCTTAGGGACAGAGCTCATATCTGAGTCATACTGTGCAAAGTGTTGTGTGGGTATTCAAGGAATGTTTGCTAAACAAAATGACATTTCTGATTGAGCTGAGATACTTTGATGCCAATAGCATCTGTGGCTCATGGTAAGCCTGCTTGGAAGAGTTAAACCCTGGGGACAGCTAGAATAGGAATTAAGAAGTCCCCAATTTCTCTGAGAAGTAACAAGATTAATAACTCAGCTCTAACAGCATGTTCTATCATCCTCTTCCTTGCTCAGGGTATCAGGCCTCCTGGACCTTTCCCCAGCTTCTCTCAGACATCCTGTATGGCCTAAAGACTGTTATTGGAGAATAAGTTCTCCTAATGAAGAAATGATTATTCACACCACGTAACTGAGAAGATATCTATTGAGAAAACCAGTATGCCAGAGGCAGAAGTTAGAGAAATGTATTCCATTCATTGCAAATGGAGATTTGTTTTCTTTTTGCAATAATCCCTTAGAATATTTATCATTGCACTAGCAAGTTGGTGCTAGGAACACCAGTCTAATCATTGTAAAGATACAACTTTATATCCCAGGCTTCCCAAAAGGAGGAGGGGAAAAGCCCTTTTGAAAGGAGAGTAGATATGACCAATCCTCCAACCAGATACCAGTGTATCAGAGGAAAAGGATGAGAGATGGGATGACACCTGATTCTCTGCTTCTCAGACAAAACCCACAGCCACAAATAAAAGTTATTCCCTCAAGGTGTTAGCAAAAGCCAACTTCTAACTGGGAAGGGGAGTGGGAGAGGCAGATGGGGATTAGGAATAAAGATCATCTCCTAGGCAAGTTAACAAAGGGCAATGAGCAGCTAGCTCCAGAGAACCATGGGAAGGAGCACATACAAAAAGAAGAGAGGAAAGAGACCTATCATCCCTCTGAGCAAAGGGAAATAATTCTAGGGCCTCTATTCCTCAGGTCAACACAACATAAGGATCAAGGACCACTAGAGAAATAGACTTTTGGCCTCTCTCATTTTATGAGAGTTCGCGGAGTCCTAGAGACGTAGGTTTAGCCACCCACTAGTTGAGTGAATTAAGACAAATTAATTAGCTTTGCTGAGCCTCAGTTTTCTCATCTGCACTGTAGGGATAATGATATCACCATCACAGAGTGGTGAAAATTAAGAAAGATGTGGTTAATTTTATGTGTCAACTTGACTAAGCTGTGTTGTCCAGCTGTTTGGTCAAACACCAGACTGAATGTTGCTAAAAATGTAGTTTTTTAGATGTCATAAATATTTATAATCAGTAGATTTTGAGTAAAGCAGATGACCTTCTGTAAAGTGGGTGAACCTCTTGAAATCAGTTGAAGCCCTAAGAGCAAAGCCTAGGTTTCCCAAAGAAGGAATTATGCTTTCATAACTGCAAAGTAGCAATCCTGCTAAGGTTCTCCAGAGAAACAGAGCCAACATAACAAGGATATATTCTGAGAAATGTATCTTAAGTGATTTTGTTATTGAGTGAACATCATGGAATGCTACTCATCTAGGCTTCATGGTATAGCCTATTGTTCCTAGGCTACAAACCTGTATAACATTTTATTATACTGCCTACTGTAGGCAATTGTAATATAGCAGTTAGTATTTATGAATCTAAACATATATAAACATAAAAAGTACAGTTAAAGTACAGTAAAGTGATTCAAAAAATGGTACAGTTCTAGAGGGCATTTACCATGAATGGAACTTGCAGGACTGGAAGCTGCTCTGGGTGAGTCAGTGAGTGAGTGTTGAGTGACTGTGAGGGCTTAGGACATAACTGTCCACTACTTTAGATTTTACAAACATGGCTCCACAAGTTCTCCCCCTGTTTCCTTCCTATAAGGTCAGAAATAGAACATGGAAGCTGTCAGTGCTGGCTGCTTCATTTGCAGGGATGCTGACTGTATTAATTGGAAATACTGAGGAGAAACTGGCTTGGTAAGGTGTAGATCACTGTAATAATAATTGTCAAGAGGGACTGAAGGGTGGCCTGAGGACCAGTAGGAATAAGAAATCAAGATAGAGAGATAAGGGAACATAGGATTGTCATCGGAGTGTGGTTTGGGCTACTGCATGTTGGAGCAGTAGTTAGATTAAGGAAGTTTGTGGTATTCATTTTGAAAAGTGGTTGCTTAACATGGAGAGGGTGAGAACTGAGGACTCAACAATTTGACTTTGGAAATTTGGTTTTGGTCCCATTGACACTCTCTGACAAAAATGTCTCTCTCTGGCACTGAATTGATGGAAGAAATATAATTTATCTATGCTTTATATCATCAACATGAAAATATTCCCAAAGTACAGACATAGGCTGTCTTCACCCTACCACAGAAACTTGTATTATACTTAACATGGCTGCAACACTTACCGGTAATAATTATTAAGTTAGCTCCTGTGGAACTGTGTCCTTGTATAGAGTCTTACTTCCTCAGTGGATGGGAGCAGGAAAGAGGAGATCAAGTAAGGGAAAATGGGGACATCTGCAATACTATCAACAATAAAGATATATTAAAAAAAAAAAAAAAAAAGAATTAACAGCTAAGTACTTTCAAGACCATCAAGCTAGATCTGAAAGAGCTGTAACACCCTCTGAGTATGTCATATGGTGGAATAGGCTTTTCTGTGTACAAACATGTCAGTGGCCGACTGATTAAAAGGCAATCTGCACTCAAAAGTGAGGTTTGGCCATGGCTGGTACCCTCACTGGCCATGGCTGGTCATCCACAGAAAAGGGTCCCAGTCAAGGTCAAGGGCACATACCTGAGTTGCAAGTTCAATCCTGGGCCCATGACTCATGTGAGAGGCAACCAATTGATATGTTTTTCTTACATTGATACTTCTCTCTCTCTCTCTCTCTCTCTCTCTCTCTCTCTCTCTCTCTCTCTCTCTCTCTGTCCCCCTTTCCCTCCCTCCTTTCTACTCTCTAAAAAGTAATGGATTCCTAGTCAGAGTTGCGTAGTGGTTAGAATTTCGACCTGTACACCAACGGGTCATGTGTTCAATTCTGGTCAGGGCCACATATCTGGTTTTGCAGGTTTGATCGCTGGCCCCAGTTGGGGTACATGTGGGAGGCAACCAATCAACATGTCTCTCTCACATTGATGTTTCTTTCTTCCCCCCTTCTCTCTATCTTCCCCTTCCACTTCTTTCCACTCTCTCTGAAAATCAAAGGAAAAAAAAATATCCTCAGGTGATAATTAAAAAAAAAAATCTATACTAATAAAAGGTTAATATGCTAATTAGACTGAGAGACCTTCAGGACGTCCCTCCAGACAAAGCCATGGTGGTGGGGCCAACACAGAGGTGGTTAGGGGTGATCAGGCCAGGAGGGGAAGGAAGTTGGGGGCAAGCAGGCCAGCAGTGGGGGGCAGTTGGGGGTGAGCAGGGGCAAGAAGACCAGCATGCAGAGTGGTTAGGGGCGATCAGGCAGGCAGATAGGTGAGCTGTTAGGAGGCAGTGGTCCCAGATTGGAGAGGGTGGAGGCAGGGCTGTGGGGACCCCCCCCCCCCCCCGCACGTACATGAATTTCTTGCACCGGGCCTCTAGTAATATTAATAAAAGCAATGGAGCCTGGCCAGTGTGGCTCAGTAGTTGAACATCAATACATGAACCAGGAGGTTGAAGTTGGATTCCCAGTCAGAGCATGTGCTGGAGTTGTAGGAGAATGCAGAAGGGAGCATGCAAGTGGCAGTCAATCAATGATTCTCCCTCATCATTGATGCTATTCTTCTCTCCCTCTCCCTTCCTCTCTTTGAAATCAATAAAAATATATATTTTTAAAAAGCAATGGAAAACATATCCTCAGGTGAGGGTTAATAAAAAAAAAAGTGAGGTGTGGGTGAGAGGGAATCTATTACCAAGCTCCATAGATATTGCTTCTGTAAGAGAGAAAAAAAAAATCATCCTGAACCACATATCTTTTTATTTCTGACAGGAAGTTAAGTTCCAGTATAATCTTATGGAACCAGCATTATATAGACAGTTCATTGTTGACTGAAATGTTATTATACAGCACATGACTATTTGTGTGTGTTTATTCATTGATAAATATACTGTTGGTTCTATTCATCTGGAGAACCCTGACTGTTGAAGTAGACAACAGATATTAAGCACCTGACATGGACCCAGGCACATAGGTTGTACTTAAGGTATGGTAACAAGTCTAGTGACCAACAGTTCTGATCATCTTTACCCTTCATCTGATGTTCTCCTAACTAGCCTAACTTTTCTAATTATCCAGACCAGCCAATGGAGCCTCACCTTAAATTTTGCCAGTTTCATGACAAGCTCTAATTGAAAATTTACTTTGATGTACCTTTTTTCTTTTAAAAATTTTTGTTGAATTTATTGAGATGACCTTGGTAATAAAATTATACAGGTTTCAAGTGTATGATTTTATAATACATCATCTGCATATTGTATTGTGTTTTCACCAGCCAAAGTTAAGTCTTTTTCCATTACTATTTATCCCCCTTTTACCCTCTTCTATCTTCATGCTGATCCCTTTGTCTCTAGTAATCACCATACTGCTGTCTGTATTTGTGAAGTTTTTTTTCTTAATCCCTTCACCTTTTTTACACAGCCCCCCCAGACACCCGCTCCTCTGAAAGCTGTGAGTATGTACCTGTATCTATGAGTCTGCTTCTACACTGAGTGGCCAAATTATTATGATCTCTGAATGCATAATAATCTGGCCACTCAGTGTATATCCTATATAATAAAAGGCTAATATGCAAATTGTCCCCTCGACCAGGAGTTCAACCAGCAAGCAAGCCAGCCAACTGCCCATGTTCCCTCCCCCAAGACCCCACCCATGCACAAATTCATGCACCGGGCCTCCAATATATATATTGAGTGGCCAGATTATTATGCATTCAGAGGTCATAATAATCTGGCCACTCATTGTATTTTGTTTGTTAGTTTATTTTGTTCATTAGATTCCACATATGAGTGAAAATATATGGTATTTAGCTTTGATGTATCTTAAACCTGGATAAATATTATAATCACCTAGACAGCTCTTCAAAATTACCAGTGTCTAGACTTTATCTTCAGATATTTTTATTTAACTGCTCTAGAGTGGAGCCAAAACATTAATAGATGTTAAAAGCTCCCAGGAGAGTCCAGTGCACAGCCACTGTTGAGAGCCATTATTATAGAGTATGCCAAGTACATGCCAAAAGACAAATTTTAGAAAGATGTACCCCTTCATTCAAGTGCTCTACTGCCAAATATGTGCTTTTCTTCTCAATGAAGGGTATTACTCTCACCCAGTTCCCAAGCCAGAATACCAGGAGTCATTCTTGATTCTTTTTTTCCTTCTATTCTTCAATCCAATTCATAAACCAGCCCTATTAACTGTAGTATTATATATCATCCCATGAACCAAAAGGTTGCCAGTTCAATTCCCAGGGACATGCCTAGGTTGCATGTTCCATCCCTGTTCTGGGTGTGTGTAGGAGAAAATGAATCAATGTTTCTCACGTTGATGTTTTTCTCTTCTCCCTCACCCTTCCTCTTTAAAATCAATAAAAACATTAAAATTTATATATATTCATCTCCACTGTGACTCCTAGTCCTAGCTTTACAATCTCTTTCCTGGGACACTGTATTCATTCCTGGGTCCAATCATGACAGAGAAACTACACAATAATTTAAACAAGAACAGTTTAAAATAAAGAATTAATTACTAATACTTTGGCTGTGCTCTGCAGAATCTGTGTTCTGGAAAAGTTACAAATACTGCAGGTACTTGACAAATGGGAAACCACATCCTATCTAATAAAAGAGCAATATGCAAATTGACTGTACCCCCGCTACACCTATGAGCCATGCCCACCAGCCAATCAGGAGAAAATATGTAAATTAACCCAACCAAGATGGCTGCGGTCATGGGCTAGCAGGTGGCTTGGGTTTACCCAGCAATGGAGGAAGCCAAGCTTCCTGCACACCCTGGTCGGCCCAGGCCTCTGCTCAAGGTTACAAAGTTTCAATTATAGAAGATAAAATCCCAGATAGCAGAGCCTCTGCTTGAGTTGCCAGGGGGCATTGATGGCCTGCAAACCACCACTGGCCCCTTGTTCAGGCCACCCCATGCCCCAAGGGAAACCCTACTCTGATCCAGAACACCCTTCAGGGCAAACCAGCTGGCCCCCACTCATGCACCAGGCCTCTATCCTATCCAATAAAAGAATAATATGCAAATTGACTGTCACTCCAACACACAAGATGGCTGCCTCCATGTGGACACAAGATGGCCACCACAAGATGGCCTGCAGCAGAGGGCAGTTGTGGGTGACCAGGACATCAGGGGAGGGCAGTTGGGAGGGACCAGCCTGCAAGGGAGGGAAGTTGGGGGAGATCAAGCCTGCAGGAGAGGGCAGTTAGGGGTGACCAGGCTGGCAGGGGAGTGGTTAATGGGTAACCAGGCTGGCAGGCGTTAATTGGTTAGGGGCAATCAGGAAGGCAGTCAAGGAAGCAGTTGAGAGCCAGCAGTCCTAGATTATGAGAGGGGTCCCAGATTGGAGATGGTGCAGGCTGGACTGAGTGACACCCCCCCTTGCATGAATTTCATGCACTGGGCCTCTAGTATACTATAAAGGGGAGACCTAAAGTAGCTATCCATACAGCTGCAAGAGACTGCTGATGAGCACATCAGAACCAGAAGGAGGGAAAAAAAAATAACCCTTTCCCTCCTGCGATGTCTCTTCAATGCCCTTTATTGATAAAGTTTTAGTGACAACTGGCAAGGAAAGAATAGTCGGGGAAACCAGATGCAATTTCACAAAGTAGGCAAAAAGGGTAAATTTGGAGGTAAGGGGCTATAAATTAGTAAACAGCACAGTCTCCTTGCTAATCTCTCTGCCTCCATTATTACTCACCTGCAATCCATTTTCCTTGTAGCAATCAGAGTAATCTTTTCAAAATAAAAACTATCCTATCATTCACTTTACCATAAGAATAGGCATGTAAATCAATGGAACATAGCAGAATGCCCAGAAATAAAACCATGATTTTATGGTTAATTAATATTTGACAAAGGAGATAAGAGAATAAAATGTAATAAAAACAGCCTCTTCAATAAAAGGTGTTAGGAAAGAAACTATAATAGACCACCAATTTACATCATACACAAAAATAAACTCAAAATTGATAAAAGATTAAATGTAAGTCATGAAACCATAAAAACCCTAGAACCTTATCCGGTTTGGCTCAATGGATAGAGTGTCAGCCTATGAACTGAAGAGTCCTGGGTTTGATTCCACTCAGGAGCACATGCCCAGATTGTGGACTCATTCCTCAGTATGGGGCATTCAGGAGGCAACCAATCAATGATTCTCTCTCATCATTGATGTTTTTGAAATCAATAAAAATACATTTTAGAAGGATTTGTATGAATTCATATAAGCCTAACCACTGGACACAGATACCAGGGAGGTGAAGGCATGAGTGAAGGGAGGGGGGGCAATGGGAGAAAAATGACACATATGTAATACTTTAATAAATAAAGAAAAAAAAACAATGTTAAAAAATCCTAGAAGAAAACATAAGCAGTAAAATCTCAGACATCTCTCATAGCAATATTTTTGCCAATATCTCTCGTAGGACAAGGGAAACAAAGGTAAAAATATACAAATGGAACTGCATCAAACTAAAAAGTTTTTGCACAGTATAAGAAACCATTTACAAAATGGAAAGGGAACCCACTGTATGGGATAACATATTTGCCAATGATACATCTGATAAGGGGTTAATAAATAAAAATATATGAAGAAGTCATACAACTTAACAAAAGGAAGACAAACAATGCGTTTAAAAATGGGCAGAGGGACTGAATAGACACATCTTCATAGACAACATACAAATGATCAATAGAGAAAAAATGCTCAAGGTGACTAATCATTAGAGAGATGCAAATTAAAACTACAATGAGGTATCTATCACCTCACACCTGCCAAAATGTGTACCGTCAATAAATTAACAAACAAGTGCTAGTAAGGATGTGGAGAAAAGGGAACCCTAGCGCACTGTTGGTTGGAATGCAGAATGGTGCAGCCACTGTGGAAAACAGTATGGAAAAAATTAAAAATAGAACTAGTGTTTGACTCCATGATATTACTTCTAGAAATATATCCTAAGAATCCCAAATATATGCACCTATGTTCATAGCAGCTAAGATCTGGAAACAGCCCAAGTGCATATCAGTAGATGAGTGGATAAAAATGCTGTGGTACATTTACACAATGGAATACTATACAGCTATTAAAAAGAAGGATTGCTTACTCTTTGCAACACCATGGTTGGACCTGGAGATTATTATGCTAAGAAAAATAAGCTAGTCAGAAAAAGACAAATACCATATGATGTCACTAATATTTGGAACCTAATGAACAAAATAAACTGATGAACAAAATAGAACTAGAGGACTGAATACATGAAATTGCTAAATGTCAGAGGGCAGGAGAGTGGACAGAAATGAGTAAAAGAAGGTGAGAATCATATACTTTACGAAGTGTTCCCCCTTATCTATATACTAGTATATAAAAGCCTAAGGAACCATTATGACCGGAATGACCAGGTGACCAGTCAATATGCTGTGCACTGACCACCAGGGGGCAGATGCTAAATGCAGGATCTTCCCCCTGGTGGTCAGTGCACTCCCACAGCCAACCTCCTGCAGCCCCTCCCCCTTGCCAGCCATTCATATAGCAGATCCCTCTCTGAGATCTATTGAAAGTGAGCCCTCCACACAAGGGTTTGTCTGATTCCTGTCCTCTCCCTTTCCCAGGGGCCACCTGCCCACAGTGATGGCAGCAAGGCAGTGAGGGAAGGAAGAGAGGTCAGGTGGGGAACCATACAGTGGTGGAGCACTGATTGTGGCATTGCTGCCTGGCCCAATGACTGTCGCCTCCTCTTCCGACCCCACCAGGGCCTCAGGCCTGGACTGGGATGGGGAAATGGGGAGGGGGGGTAGTCCTGGATGTGGCCCCTTTCCCAGGGGGGCCAAGGACCATCTCCCTCCATGGGACCAGTGGCCAACCTCCTGCAGTCCCTCCCATAGCCAGCTAACATCTCACAGTCCCTCCCGTTCCCCCCATGCACTAATTCGTGCACCAGGCTTCTAATATTTTAATGAAAAGATTGGTCAAAGAACATATGTGTATAGCCCATGTACACAGACAACATTGTGGTGAAGGTCAAGGGAGGGGTAAAGGGGCTTAGTGGAAGTCAGCAAAGGGGTGTAATGAGGAATGGTGGATATCTGAAATAGTGTCCACAATAAAAAAATAAATAAATAAAAATAAGTAATGACTTCAAATGTAAAAAAATAAAAAAGATAAAAAATTCAAACTCCTTCCCATGGTCTATGTGTTCCAACCCCTGCCTCTTTTGACTAATCTTTCCCTTTGCTTTTATTTCAAGCAGGATTTTTTCATAAGTTATTTCTCTGCTTAGAAACCCTTCCCTACCCTGCCTCTTCCTGCTCCTATTCTACTCCTTGGCCAGTTTAATATTGTTATCTTTACATTTCAGCTGAGATGGTTCTTTCTTGGGGAGGCCTTGCCTGGTTCCAGGCTTAATCAGCTCCCCAAGCACATTGCACCTGCCCTTTTGAAATATACATCACAGCCCTGGCCAGGTAGCTCAGTTAGAGCATCATCTGGACAAGACAAAGTTGCAATTCTGATTTTCAATCAGGGCACATACAAGAAGCACCAATGAATGTAAAAGTAAGTATAAAACAAATTGATGTTTCTCTCTCATAAATAAATAACTAAACAAATCATATCTAATAAAGAGAGAATATGCTAACTGACCCTCACACTGTCGCAAAGATGGCAGTGCCTACAGCCAATAAGGAGGGGATATGCTAATTGACTGCACCGCCCTCAAAGATGGTGGCACCCACAGCCACAAGATGGAGGTGCCCAGTCCCCTCAGCCCCGCCTTGCCACATGCCTGCCTCCAAAGTCCCCCAGTCCCCTCGGCTCCCCAGCCACCCAGGGCCAACCCGAAGTGTAGGCAAGCCTTGGATGGTGGCTGCTCATCCGCCCAGGGCTGGCCTAAAGGCACAATCAAGCCTGGATGGCAGCTGCCTAGCCACCCAGGGCCACCCAAGGCACAGGTAACCAGTGCTGGCTAAGGCTTGTGCTTCTGGCAGTGGCAGCAGTAGAGGTGTGATGGGGCCATCGTCTTCCCCTGATCACCGGTCTGCATTTTCCACTGAACTGTTCAGTTCATGAAGAAATAACAATCTCATTCATGGTCATAATCATATTCCCAGAGCCCAGAACAGTATCTAAAACTCAGTAAATGGTCAATAATATTGTTAAATAAAATCTAAGTGATGATATATAACTCATTGTAACTGCATTGAATCTGTTACTGAGAACTGTGTTTGATGGAATGAGCCAGGAGATGTCTGAGGTGAGTAGGTTTAATAAAGAAAAAAATCAAGAAGTATATTTCATTTTATACCAGATAAGGAAGAGGTGGTGGAACTAGCTTGCCATGAAAAGGTAGCATCAGTGCATGGAAATACCTAAGAATATTGGCTTTACTAAAACAAAAATTGGAGTGGAATATAGGGAAAATGAGGCTAGAGAGGTGGGCTTCAAAGCAACAACAGAAGGGTCATACCTGTCTAGGTGATCCAGAAGATCCCAAGGATTAAAGCCATATGTTTTTGGATAATGAATCTGGCATCTGTGCATCTTACTGACCTGCAGGGAGTGGAAAGAGATAAGGATGGGCAAAGAAGAAGTCTAGTGACTAGTGGCTAAACTTCAACTATTGGCCAATGTAGGTAAGAGAGGAAAGTGTGTATAGACTATGTGGTTCCTACAGAGATAGAACTAAGAGAGACTGAACTACATACTGGACTCTGCTGGGTTCAAGAGGTGAAAGAGTTGTCGCTGAAACCGGTTTGGCTCAGTGGTAGAGCGTCGGTCTGTGGACTGAAAGGTCCCAGGTTCGATTCCGGTTAAGGGCATGTACATTGGTTGTGGGCACATCCCTGATAGGGGTTATGCAAGAGGCAGCTGGTCGATGTTTCTCTCTCATCGACGTTTCTAGCTTTCTATTCCTCTCTCCTCCTCTCTGTAAAAAATCAATAAAATATATTTAAAAATAAAAATAAAAATGAAAAAAAGAGTTGTGGTCTCCTCTTTGTGGAACTTCTTAGTTGGAGAGACAGATTTTAACCAAACAATCACAGAAATGAATTATCTTTGCCAACAGAGCTAAGTGCTAAAAAGGAAAATTGCAAGCTACTCTGAAAGTGAAGACCAAGATGGACTGACCTAGCTCAGGGGGGTGGGGAGGCCATCCCCCAAAAAACTGATGAGAAAACTGAGATCTGAATTAACTAGGTAGTTGTGGTGATTGAGTAGTGAGGCCATGGAGAGACATTCAAAAGAGAGAGAACCTCTTATTCACACACCAGTATGTGTATGTGCACATGTCTTGCATCTACTCTTCTATCTTTGCAGGTTCTAAGGGACATGCCTAAGACAGAAAGCAGGCCTCCCAAACTATCTTGGGGCCAGGAAGGTTTACTCACTATGGCACATTTGTCATCAACCTCCACGAAATCCTTTGAGTATTCTCAGCAAATCAGCGCACCTACTCACAACAAACCTATTGACTTGATAGGGAAGCCATTGCACAGAAGGTTGAAGTGATTGTTTGAGAACTGCGTAGAGTGATCCCATGTGTTCCACTGAAGATTCTATTTTGAGCCAGATTGAAGATTCTATTTTGGGGAGTCAAGGAATCAATCAGGTCAGCAAACAGTAAATCGGTTTTAGCCATTAAGAAAACACGGTGGTATTGTTATTGACACAGCCACAATGACTCAGAGACAAGTTGAAAAGTAAGGCTATAGCTATACTTGTCAAAAAAGCACCTTTGGTCCTGAGAAAGCAAGCAATTAGAACCAGCTATGTTTAATTTTTCACCTCCTAACCAGAATAGCCCTCCAGCTACATCTATCAATGCAGGAAGGTAGAACTGAGCATTGATATTTAAGTCATTACAGGGGAGATGAGGAAAATAAGATCATAGATTGAGAAATTCCACATGAGCTATTTTTCAAAACTTATAGACCTCAGAAGTATAAAAAAAAAAAATGGAAGCAATCCAACAGAAGGCCCCTGCCCTGTAACTCCCCTCCACATTGCAAAATATTACTGGCACTAACTCAATCCAAGCTGAAAAGATTAAACAGAGAGAGAGAGAGAGAGAGAGAGAGAGAGAGAGAGAGAGAGAGAGAGAGAGAGAGAGAGAGAGAGAGAGAGAGAAAGCACTACACATTGGGAGGGAGAGAGGATTGGGGTCTCCATAGCCTCTTGGGGAAAATTTGGGAACCTCATTAACTCTTCATAATTTCTACTTCTCCCTTGCTCCCACCTCTAGCCTCACAAGTTCCCTAAGGCTGTAATATAGTTCCAGTCTAGACTAGAATTTTCGTGAAGGAAGGAACAGGGGTATAATCACCTCTGTGTTCTTTCTGTGTCCCAAGTGCCTGACATTGAATAAGCACTCTGTTAATATTGCTTTCATTGAAACCCTACCTGAACTAAGAATAAAATTTGTTTTCCTAGAAATGCCACAGCCCTGATTTAGAAGTCCCTGACTTCTGCCCACAGATATACCCAGGACTATATTCTACCTTTCTTGTCATAGCTCTGGGCAAAGAAGTCCCTTCTACACCCATGTTATTGCCATTCTTTCTGACCTAGCACAGAGTTACTTTATTAGAATCTCCTAGTCACTTCAGCCAAGTCATCCATTTACTTGCAAGGAAAGTTCTGGGCCCACAATTCTCCCAATCTCAAGGAAAAAAACAAACAAACAAACGAAAAAAAACAAAACAAAAAACAAAAAACATGGTTCCCACACAAACACATCACAAGATCAAGTTCATTTGCATTTGACTTCCAGGAGCCTCATCTAAGTCAGGTACTGAGGTTGACCTGGTTTATAAGAAGGCTGTGTTTTGGGTAACAGTTCAAACACCCAGAATTGTTCACCTATATAAGTGGCCCCAAGGATTTATACATGTAAAGATGGCAACACACAGCCTTGCCAGCAGCTAAAGTACACAGTGGTAACCATGAGTAATCCAGAGGGATCAGTGGTATCTTTCTAACCCCAAAAATGAGAAGTAGTTTACCTGGGCCAAAGAGCCTCTGCCGAGACAGGAAGGCTCAGCAGTTCTATATTCCAGCCAAGGCCCCACCTGAAAGATGCCTATACTTTCTCAGATGACCTAAGGGATTTAAATTCTTGGCATGAGTCATTGACCTGGTGATGGCCAGGATTCCCAGGACATCCTGAAAGAGGGCACTGAAGTGTAGCTTTAAAATAGAGAGCAAATTTGGACAGAAAGCATACAAGTGAGGTGATTTCACATTAAGGAGGGGATTCCAGGTTGAGCTAAGAGTATGAGCAAAGGGATAGAGGTAGAAAACTCAATGATTAAAAATAATAGCATGTTGTTTTGTTTTCTTGAACTCTAAGACTCTGGGAAATGAGTGTGAAAATTAAAGCTGAGGGGGGCTGGAGGAGCTGAATTTTTCAAGGTCTCAGACATAAGTTGTTGTCAAGAGCTTGAACTTTGTGCTGAGGGTGGTTCCAAACCTCTGAAATGTTTTGAGAAGAAGGGTAGCACAAGAAAATTTATGCTTTAAAAAAGATCTGTCTGGCTACTTTGTGGTGTTTGGAGAACCACTCAGGAGGCTGGAGTGGTTGGACACTAAGATGATGATGGCCTGATGGTCCTAGATTTAAAGAGAAATATGTTTGATCCAGAGATCATTAAGAAGACGAAGGGACTGGTATAGTAACTGACTGAATTTAGAACATAAAAGCCAAGAAAAAGTTGAGGATTTCATGAATTTATATGACATTAGATTTATGAATCTATAAAATATTTCAACTAGCTTTTACTGAGCATCAACTGTATAAAGAAATCTGTGCTTCAATATAAGGACCAGAAGTACAAATCCATAATGCCTGCATTCAAGTAGCTCCAGGTCTGATGGAAAAAGTCAGGCAAGAAAGTGACAATGGTGTATCCCTAGTTGTTGAGTGGCAAAGAGGAGGGGTTTCACATCTAACCTCAAGAAGATTGGAAAGATAAAGGGAAATTTTTCACAATAGTTAACTGCTGAGTTGAGTCTTGGTGGGGACGAGGTGAAAAGAAAAGGGGACAGATACTGCAAACAAGTGCACAGCATATGTGAAAGCAGTGAGGTGTGAAACAGCATGGTGCCTGTGTGTGAACCGGGGATGAGGAGGACGGTAGTTGTGATCTGGGACACAGAAGGCATCTTGTGATGATGGTGGTAGATGTTGGTGGCGATTCGGGGTTAGGTCCTGTCTTGGACATATTGTATTTGAGGCATTGGAGAAATTGTTAAGAAATATCTGCAAAGATCTCCCCGTGGAAACAGAGCTGAGCTTATGAGGAATGATGATGGTGTTCTGCATGGGTAACCTTGCCCTTCACCTTCATAGTAACGTAAACCAGTGGGGGTTGGCATGACTGAGCAAAAGTAGGTAAGGGCTATCTAGCACAGTGCCCTTTAGTTGCAGAGCTCTATGTCACTGCAGGAGACCTACGTTTGGAGTGAAAATTCTTGGGCTACCTGAGATCTGAATGGTTGAGGCCCCTCTGGTGCTTGCAGGCATACACTTCTCCTATGTTTGGTCTGAGTAAGAAGATGGATCATGACATTCATGTATACACCAGAGGAGCAAGGGGTAGCAAAGCTCACAATGGCTATCTGGTCTCACAACTCTCTTTGTCCTAAACCACTCTTTTGTGTGTGTGTGTGTGTGTGTGTGTGTGTGTGTGTGTGTGTGTTAATTTATTTTTTACAGAGAGGAAGAGAGAGAGGGATAGAGAGTTAGAAACATTGATGAGAGAGATGCATCAATCAGCTGCCTCTTGCACACCCCCTACTGGGGATGTGCCCGCAGCTCTTGACAGGAATCGAACCTGAGACCTTTCAGTCCGCAGGCTGATGCTCTATCCATTGAGCCAAACTGGTTTCGGCCTAAGTCACTCTTTTTGCCCACTATTCAGAGTCAAGGTTTAATCCATCTACGTCAGTTTCATGTTCCAAGTCCTGCTCCTCCATTCAGAAGACTGCAACACTTAAATGAAGGGTTGATTTCCTGGCTATAAATGATTAACTCTGAAGCCAGGACTGTGCTTGAGAGACAAAGAGACATCCATCCACAACGATATCTAATTTTTCTCATTGTTTGCTTTACCCAGCAGAATAGACATGCTTTCAAAAGGTATTAAAAAGAAGAAGAGGAAGGGCAATGTATATACTAGGAATGGAGAGTTTTCAAGAGGGTCAGGGGATGGAGCTTAGGACAGTAGAGGAAGGGGGGAGTGGTCTTCAATGGAGAGAGAGGTGGGCAGAGATTAATTACTGAGGGCTTCTTAAACCAGGTTAAGGAGTTTGAACCTTGTTGTTGCAACAATAAGAAGTCATTGGAAGCTTTTTTTTTCTCCCTTTCCCCTTAAGAATGACTTTTTTTTTCCCAAAATGTATCTGTCCTTCTAATTAGAAACTAAATCAATATAGAAAAGGTCAAAGAAGAAAAAGAAAAATAACTTCAACCCCCCACACAATAATCATTATTAGGGTGAACCTCCATCTAACCTTGCCTTTATGTTCATACTTAGAGATGAGAATGAGTATAAAGATGAGGGAAGAGACATAAACAATTTTCAATGGTATCCTTGTATAAATTATATCTCAAACAAAAATATGAACTATAATTTCTCTTCAATTTAAGAGATGGTATCATCTCTTAAAGAAGATGTAACATCTCAATGGAAACAAATAATTGTGTCTAGGTTTTAAGAAGATCCCTCTGGCTGCTATGATGAAGAACAGAGTGAGAAATAATGTTGGATGTCAGGGGACCAGGTAGAAGCCACCATCATTATCCAGGTGAAAACAGTGAAAACTTGAATCAGACAAGGATAGTGGGCTTAGAGAGGATGGGTGGGCAAAAGCTCTCATGCAGGATCAGAGTTCCTATGACTTACTAGTAGTTTAAAATGGGAGAAAACACAAAGGAGGCTGTACTACAATACATAACTTATAGGTTTCAAGTCTTAGTGATTAGGAGGTGTTGGTGGCATGATCAGAAATAGCCTAAGCGGGCAGAACAGATTTGATGGGGGAGACAGTGTTGCTTCAGATGTGTGAAGATTCTGCGGCTGGTGGAGCATCTAACAAGCAGTTGGAGATAGGTATCCGGGGCTCAGATGGGAACAAAAAAAAAAAAAAAATGAGCACTGAAACTGTGGGAGTGTAAGAGATCTCCAGGAAAGAGAGTGTTAAGCTAAAAAACTGTGCCAAGGACAGAAACTTAGGAAGTTGTTTATGTTAGGAGATGGGAGGAGGGAGAGAAACCAAGGGGAGTCAACAGGGTTGAGAAGAAGCCAACATTCCTATCTCAGTACTTTTTTGTTAGTAGTTTTCAGAAATCTATGAGAAATCAAATCCAACGTGTGTTCATAAGCAATGTAAGCGATGGCATCTGGGAAACAAAAAGCTTCATCTTAGGAGAGTGATAGTAGCTCTGTACAGAAGGCTTGAGGAAATAGCAGGAAAAATGGAGCCATTGGATTTGGCAGTTAAGAGATCTTGAGTGCCTGTTGTGGGATTAGATTCTGGGAAGTATTGGGAGACAGAGACATATGGCTGGGAGTTGAGGAGGGAGCCAGGGTGAGGATGGGATGGCCTTCAAAGCAATCTCTACTTTCCAGATGTTTGGCATAAAGGCAAAGGAAAAACCAAAGTAGTTCAGAAAGCTAGGATATGCCTAGGAATTTTATAGACTGCAGAGCCAAAGCCAATAGAGCAAAATAGACTAGAAAGTAAGCATGGATGGTGATTATTCATAAAGCTGAGACCTCAGAAAACTGGATGGAGAGGAGAGTGAGAATGCCAGTAGGGAGGTGGGCCTCAGCACTAGAAGAAAGGAGAAATATTGACGTGGAAAATGCAATATTTTATGCTTGCTAGGAGAAATTATGCCATCAGCAAAGACCATTCCTTAAGCATATAGATGGTACCAGGCATCAGGCTGAGTACTCTTCGGGCATTATTTTATGTAATGGTACAGTTATTAACTATACAGTTATTAACTGTAACCAAGGTACAGTTAGTAACAATATTATAAAGAGGAATGAAATAAAACTCACACAGATCAAATATATCACTGCTGGTTAGTGAGAGAGACAGGACTGCAGTCCAAATTTATGGAAAAACAAGATCTAAGTCCTTTTTCATTTGCTTTGAATAGCCTAATAGAACTCAAAGTCGTAGATGAGTTTACTGCAAGCAAGGGAGGTGAGAGTGTGATTGTTAGTGAGACAAGTATGCAAAGGCCTTTGAAGAACTCATTTGGAAACATATAAAGTTTGGGTTAAATAGGATGCTACCAGCAAGCAAGACGTGACCAGCAATCTTGACCAGAGTCAGGGTGCACCTAGTTGCCCTAGAGTCTTCAGTCCATATTCAATGTCCAGATCCATAAGAATCTGATTTCTCTTTTACAAATGAAAACTTGAGGTCCAGTAATAGTCAGTGATTTCCCCAGCATATATGGATAATCCAGGACTGATATACAAAACTGCTGACTTCTAGGCATACTGCTTCTTATAGACTAGTGAGTGTACACAGGTGGCTAGAAATGCCAAGGCACCAGCCCTTCCCAGCACACAGGGACACTCAGAAACTACAGTTCTAAGAAACCTGGCTCTGGTGAGTCTTCCAAATCTGGATTTAAGTGCCAACTCCACCACTTACTTCCCATTTACCCTTCAGGTAGTTGCCAAGCACTCTTAAACTCCAAATCCTCTGTAAACTAGAAATAATAATAGAACATGCCTCACAGCATTGTAGTTGGTATAAAACATAAAAATCCATGTGAGGTATCTAGTACTGTTCCTGGCACTGTGTGAGTGGTCAATAAATGATCACAATTCTTATTCCTATGGTTGTGGTTGTTATTAGTGGGGAGAACATGATTTAGAGGCAGATAATTTGTTAGTTTTTTAAAATATATATTTTATTGATTTTTACAGAGAGGAAGGAGAAGGGATAGAGAGTTAGAAACATCAATGAGAGAGAAACATCAATCAGCTGCCTCCTGCACACCTCCCACTGGGGATGTGCCCACAACCAAGGTACATGCCCTTGACCGGAATTGATCCTGGCACCTTCCAGTCCACAGACCGATGCTCTATCCACTGAGACAAACTGGTTAGGGCTAGAGGCAGACAATTTGGACTCTTGTCCCTGGTTGACCACTTCATTGCACTAACCCTGGGCAAGTTGCTTCACACTGAAGCCAGATTCCTTAGCTCTAAGTAGGGGATAATTCACAGGTGGCCGTGGGAATCAGGTAGTGGATGGGAAAGTGCTTTGGAAACTACAAAGTGCCCCACAAATGTCACTTATTGAATTCTACCTTGGAACTAAAACATCAGCTTTCTAGAGAACCAGGCACAAAGGATGAGAAGAGAGGTAATAACTAAGTTAAACTCCATAAATCAAAACTGAGAAAGTCTGGAAGAAGGAAAGAAAGACTCTTCTACTTCTCTGAGGTAGAAGACACATTTCATTCTAGCAAGCTTGTATTTGGAATCTGCTCCTGACAAGGATTTGGACAAACCCAATTGAAGGCACAGTGCTGAGTCAACTTTGATTCTTATCTGCCATCAGCTCCCCCAAGTCACTTGCACACACCTAATTCTGCCACCAAACAGAAAAAGGAAAAGCAGAGCAAAGGATATAGGTATCAGGATGGGCTTCTTAAAAGAAATAGCATTTGGGCTGGGCTTTGAAGGATAAGTACATAAGAAATACATGAGAGATAGTGGTAGTTATCAGAGGAACAAAAGGAAAATCATGAGCAAACAGTGTAGTAGCATGGAAGGACATGAGTTTGGGGAACAGCAAACTCATGCCCCTCCTTGAATGACTGAAGAGAAGGATGTGTGTGTGAGGGGAAGTAGTGGCAGATGAACGTAAAGATGTAGATTGGGAACAGCTCAAAGAGCCTCTCAAAGTGGCTGAGAAGCTTGGACTTTCTCCTACAAATAATGGGGGACTACTGGTGACCAGTGCCTTCCAACTGGCCTCACAGTATTCTAAACAGTGTATTATAGATATTAGGAAAAAAACACATTTTGATTGATAAGACATATGCTATGGTTGTAACTGCAGTCTGACTTTTTCCCACCAAAGCAGAATTGACTTTAGCCAAAAGTAATGGTTGGCAATGTCTTCCAAAGCTTAGGAAAGCAGTTCCCTTTGCAGGGCTCCAAAAAGACCAAGCTCTGCCTCAGCCAGACAGCTCTGTGCTAGAAAATGGAAGGCCATGAGCACTCTGGGACAGTGGTCGACAAACTCATTAATCAACAGAGCCAAATATCAACAGTACAATGATTGAAATTTCTTTTGAGAGACAAATTTTTTAAACTTAAACTTCTTCAAAATAGACTCACCCAAGCCATGGTATTTTGTGGAAGAGCTACACTCAAGGCGCCAAAGAGCCTCATGTGGCTCATGAGCCGCAGTTTGCAGACCACGGCTCTGGAATAAGCCTGCTGAATTTTATGCTTCTTACCTTCTCTTAAATATTTTTTCTCACTTGTTTCTTTTTCCCTCCATTGTCTGGCCCAGCCTACCTCTTGTCATTTCTGAACTCTGGTACTCAATGTTGATTTTGATGCCTTCATGACCTAGCTAGCCCTTGATCTTTGTCAACTTGCCAACCATTGCTGCCCTATATGTTAGCCTTCCCTTCGCTCCTCCCCAAACAAACACAAGCAGGCAAATTCTTGACAACATGCAGAAGTAGATTTAGCAGTGTCTTTAAGTATACATTCTTCCACCTCTTTAGTATTGGGGAACTGTTCTGTTTGAGTAGACCAGCCCTTTACAAACCTGACAATGACTAATTTGCCAAGTGGCTGCTTCATTGTTGAAAGATTCATAGCTTTGCTCAGAAAAAGGTCAGATTAATTGGTTCTAGTCAATTAGAAAATAATTTATTGTCTCTCTTCCTTCTGTGATCTCCAAGACCATATGTGGGTCATCAGCAAGAGGCCAATCTCCAAGGCAAATCCAGGCATACCCATAGTCCCCCAAAAGACAGAAAAAGAGGCAAATGAACTATCCCCGGTTCTCTGGATTAGAAGTCTCAGCTGGGTCTTGTTCCCCACAGATCTCCATCCCAAGGAAATTAAAATAGGCTACATGTCCATCAAAAAATACTCAGAATCACCAATACTTTAGAAATGTGAGATTATGTGGGTAGACTTTAAGAAAAAGGTTATTTCTAGAACTATCCTACAATTAGAATAAACAGTCACTGGATAGTAGATATTAGAGTCTTGATTATGTAATTCTGGTAAAAAAAAAAAAAAAGCTAGACTCATTTTTGGAATGGCTAACTGAATAAAATTAATAAACTTTGCTACTCAATTGTAACCTAGCAAGGAGACTGCTTCATTAATACAGCTGGGCATTAAGATAAACTGGAATGACTTAATGTGGTGCACAATTATAGCAAGGTTTAGAAAAATACAAATTCCTAGGAACTTTAAAGAAACTTACTTGTTAAGCCTAAAATAATCAACCCAGCACATTCTTTCTCTTGCTTTAATCTGCATGTTTATACTGGGCTTCCTTCAAATTTTTGACTGACTGCCATCTCAAACAAGGGAGCTGAGGAAGAAGAACAACTTGTCCACTTCTGCTTTGATACCACCCTCCCCCATCACAAGCTGTACTATTGAAGGAATCATTCTTGTGACTGTCCCTAATAGCCCTCTACTAAACTCATTAATAAGAAATGCAATTTTCTTCTAATCATAGTGTTTCTGCCTTTATTTCCAAGGAACTTAAGAGAATCCAAAAGGGGAGAAAAATGGCCATGTATGGACTGCTTCCCAGCATGAAACTCTGTGATTGACTTTTTCCCAATCAGGAGGGATTAAATGTTCCTTTTCCAAAAGTAAGTCCCTTGCTCTCTAAAGCATGTGGTATTCATAATATATGTTGGATGGCCCCTTACCAATCACCACTTCTCAAACTGTTTTCTGTTAGAATTTGGACTTGGGAAACTGAATTATGCCATAATGGAATGATTAAGAGAATATTCCAAGAGCATAAGCAGATTTTTAAACAAGCATATGTAAATGTTTTTCCATATGTGCTATGAAATGAGACCCAGCATCAGAGTTCTCCACTGTAGCTCTGGTCTAGGGTCCTTGTAGAAAATGCCCAATTGTGATTTTTTTTCCTATGGGTTGAGGATAGGAACTTAAGGACTTGGGAGTTGCTTGATAGGCAGCTCCTGAGATGGAAATGATTCACTTGAGTCTGATTAGGAGATAGGCATCCAGTTTTGTTTATTTATTTGTTTAGATAAAGAGCTACAAAGAAAGCTTAGAAGCAAGAACTTGCAGATGCGGAGAATGGAGAAATGCTGACAAGTAGGAAAAGCATGATGAGCTTTTCCCTTCAGGATAACAGAGGAATTCTGAGGCATGGGATTCTGGGCAGAGACAACATTGTAGAAGAGGAAGGAGATGAAGACCTTCAGTAAAGTAGAACAGGAGACATTTGAAAGATTCCAGAACATTTCCTAGAACACCCTAGTACAAAAAGCCTGTGACGTTTTTAAAATATATTTTATTGATTTTTTTTTTTTTTTTTTTTTTTTTTTTTTTTTTTTTTTTTTTTACAGAGAGGAAGGGAGCGGGATAGAGATAGAGAGAGCTAGAAACATAGATGAGAGAGAAACATTGATCAGCTGCCTCCTGCACACCCCCTATTGGGGATGTGCCTGCAACCAAGATACATGTCCTTGATGGGAATCGAATCTGGGACCTTTCAGTCCTCAGGCCGAAGCTCTATCCACTGAGTCAAACCGGTTTCTTCTTTAAAGAAGTCAAAACTGTGACTTCTTTAGAGCAGGATAAATGAAAGTGGGATCCAGGAATATTTTTTCAGGTGATTTCCCGAATGAAGGAGAGGAACCCAAAGGAGTAGGAAGCAGACAGTGGCCTTAGAACAGAAGGAATGAAGTGAGGGGAGTGCTAGAAATGATCTCAGGTTCTAGAATACATTTTTAGGGGTTCATAGAACCCAAGGATTCTTATTAATCTTTTGTCACTCTGCAACTGTTAGTAGACTGTTCAGAGACTCCATGAATCCTTGCAATCTCACCTGGCATTATTACCATTAAACTCTTGACTTCAGCCAGGCCTTCTGCCCACTTTGGATTGGCATGGATTCTTCAACAGGGCCTATCTTTATGCCACTCTTTCCCCTAATTAGCCTGTTTGGCCAGAGGTTCTTACCAATAAACTTGGATCTCCAGTTCAGACTCAGATAAGCCTCTCTCCCACATCAGTGGTCTGTCTCCTCCTAACTTTGCTGTTTATACTTCCCCTTCAGCCTCAGTCACTCATCTTGCTTCTGGGCTTAGCTGACCTGCTGTGAGGAGCCTTGCAAGTGAGCCCTTCTCTGGAAAAAAAAATAGCCAACCTTCTTTGGAGTGACTCTGGATGCCCATAAGATTAGTATCTGCTGGCATCCCTTTTTTCTTACTGCTATATGTTTCTAAGCTTTCCTGCTACTCTTCCTAGCCAAGTCTATGCAGGGACTGCCTGATCCCAGAGACTCAATGTCTCATCCCTAGCCTGTGGCTTGGCTTGACTTTGTTTGCTCTGTGATTCATGGCACGGACTGCTGGCTGGACCTCTTCACTGATTACTTGCAGCAGTTGGGCTGGGCCTCAAGTTCCTGGACAGCTTCCCCAATCCAGGCCTCAGCCCAGATGCTGGTGCACAGGCCTCTACCTCAATGCTAATTTTCTTCCCATTTTCTAGTCAGCCTATGTGGTAGTGACAGTGAAAATGTCTAGAGAGACCTATGCTCTGTCTTCCACGTGGGGGTAATAACAAAGCAAATTATCCAAGTCCTTGGCTCACAGCACCAAGGTCTGATAAGAGAAAATTGGTGAAACAAAGAAGGCCAGAGAAGTCTATCTAATTAGTTAGAGAGTTTCCTGACTGAGCTGGGATTGCCCCAGGGTCACTCAGTCAGAGGTTTACAGCCAACAAGAGAGGTCAAGTAAACCTGTCCATAAATGAAATTAGTACATATAGACATTGGAGCTAAATATAACTAAGAACCTGTTGGTGCTGTATTTTTGGTGACCAAAGTGTCCATATGAATAATCAGAATCTCCACACCACCTCCCAAATTCTAGGCTTACCTAGAAACCAGTCCCAGATTAGCACTGTCCAATAGTGGCTACCATATTAAACAGTGCACATGTAAAGCATTACCCTTTTTCTCAAATGGAATTTCTGGAATAAGTATGGAGAACAAATGTACAAATGACTCCTGAACATCCTGCAAAATATCTGACCAGTCCTTCTCAAAACAGTCAAAATAATAAACAACAAGGAAAGGCTAAAAAAAATATCAGGAGACATATATTTAGACATATAATGTGGCATCCTGAAACACAAACAGGACATTAGATAAAAAAACTAAGTAAATCTGAGCATACTACAGAATTTAGTTAATTTTTTTAAAATATATTTTATTGATTTTGTACAGAGAGGAAGGGAGAGAGATAGAAGGCTAGAAACATCGATGAGAGAGAGTTATCGATCAGCTGCCTCTTGCACACCCCCTACTGGGGATATTCCCGCAACCAAGGTACATGCCCTTGACCGGAATCGAACCCAGGTCCCTTCAGTCCCCAAGCCGACGCTCTATCCACTGAGCCAAACCGGTCTCGGCAGAATTTAGTTAATATTTTATAAATATTTTTATTATTATAAGAAAGATTCCATTCTAATGAATGACATTAACAATAGGGAAAACTGAACGCAGGGTAGAAGGGTATATGAAAACTCTCTGTACTATCTGCTCAATTTTTCTGTATCTCTAAAGCTGTCCTAAAAAATAAAGTCTATTAATGTTTTAAAAAATACCTAAAGAAGCCCAGCCAGCAAGGCTCAGTTGTTGCCAGGAGGTCCTGATTCCATGGTTCAATTCTTGGTCAGGGCACATGCCTGGGTTGCAGACTCAGTCCTCAGTAGGGGGCATGCAGGAGGCATCCTATCAGTGCTTCTCTCTCATCATTGATGCTTCTATCCCTCTCTCCCTGTTTCTTCCTCTCTGAAATAAATAAAAATTATACATACTTAAAAATATCTAAAGGAGAAGTGCATGAGCTAAAGGGTGCTTAAGGTCAGAGAAGGGGCTCCTGAGAAAATTACACTTTATCTGTGATCTAAAGGATGAGGAGAGATTAAGTAAATAAAGATCTGGGAGAAGCAATAGTAAGTGTAAAAGTCCTTAAATAGAAGAAAGAATGGTGTGTTCAAGGAACAGAAATAAACTCATTGTGATGTCATCAGCATGATCGAGGGTGAACATGGCGCAAAATATTGAGCAACAGATAGGGGCCAGAAAGTGCCAGGCTTTGTAGAGCATTTTAAGTATTTTTGTCTTTATCTCAAGAGCAATAATATTAAGTAGCTGGGGATGAAAGATGGCATGAGGCAAAGAGAGATAAAGGATTACACCCATATTTTAGTTTGGCCAGCTGTGTGCCTGATGCAAGATTCACTGAGATTGAGACAATGAAGAGGCCAGGAGATTTGTTTCAGACTGGGATTTTAGGTGCCTGTGGTATATCTAAGTGAGGTTGTCTAGTAGACACTCAGATATACAGGTCTGAGTTTAGAAGAAAGTTTTGTGTGTCTTCTGCACATGGATGATAAGTGAAGCCACAGCCATGAATGAAACAACCTACGGTCTCACAGTTAAGTGCCTAAAGATAAAGTGGGAAATCATTAATATGTAGATGGTGATGCACTTGCCAAGAGAGACTGTGTGGAATGAGAAAAGGGCCTAAGAAAGAACTCTAGGGAAATCCACATCTAAGAGTAGGACAAACCAGTGAAGGAAGGAGAGAGCAAAAACAATTTACCGTATTTTTCGGACCATAAGATGCACTTTTTTCCCCCCAGAAGTGGGGGGAAAAAATCCCTGCGTCTTATGGTCCAAATATAGCCTACACATATACTTTAAAAAAAAAGTTTTTTTACTTGCCCGGCTCTGTGTGGTCTCTGTGTGCTTGCCAGGCTCTGTGTGCTTGCTGCAGCCACTGTCCATTCCTCCGTGCCCAGAGTGTCTGTCCCGCTCTGTAAACCCCGAGTGGTAGAGGAGTTCCCATGTATGGTAGTCAGCCTCCATGCCCTCGCTGCAGCCATATCTCCATGTCAGCCCAGGTGCGGTGTACGGTAACTGCGTAATCCAAACCGTAATCATCGCCTGTACCCCTTGCTGGCCCGTACTCCGTGCCCAGAAGAATGCCATGTCTAGTATTACTGAAGTCTCTCGTTATTGTGTTTTACAGTACATTTTGTCTTTTGCTGACTGTATTTGTTAATAATGGTTCTAAATGCTGCTGTTTACTTTACAGGGTTGATTACATGTGTTTATGACTGTGATGTTGGGTTTTAATGCACATAAAATATTTTAGGACACTGTTTGTTTCAGAATCTTTTTTTCTTCATTTCCCTTCTCTAAAAACTGGTGCGTCTTATGGTCCGGTGCATCTTATGGTCCGAAAAATACGGTAGATGCATGGTGAGAGGTCATTGACACAAAGAAAAGAGAATGCCCCAAGAAGTGACCGGATGACCAAAATTCAAGATCAATAAGAAATCTCTGAACTTGATTGCTTTAATATTTATGAAGCAACTATTATGTACGGTGGTGGTAGTGGTGGTGGTGGTGGTGGTGGTAGCAGCAGCTATATTGTCGTGGCATCATGAAAGAATGAGAGCAGACTACTTTTTTTCAAAAGTTTGGTGGTGAAAGGAAGAAGTTGGGGTAGTCATTGGGCAGAAATAAAAATTCAAGGGAGATTTATGACATGAGGCAAAAGAGATAAACAATGGAATAATTTCTTGCCAGGAAACAAATTTAAATTAAATGTATTCACTAGGCATTAGTATTATTTTGTTCTTGTTGTTAATCTTCACCTGAGGATATTTTTCCATTGATTTTTAGTGAGAGTGTAAGAGAAAGACAGAGAGAAACTCAATGTGAGAGAAACACATCGATTGGTTGCCTCCTGCATGAGCTTTGACCAGGGCTGGTCCCTGGGAGGAACTTGCAACTAAGGTACGTGCCCTTGACTAAAATCAAACCCAGGACCTTTGGTCTATAAGCCAACTCTCTATCCACTGAGCCAAACAGGCTAGCATTTTTATAACTATCCTCTCCCAACAGAATGGGTGCACTTCATCACAGGCATGGCTGTGGACTGACTGGGGCTTATGATAGATGGGAAAACTATATAAATCTGGGTGGCAGTTTTGAATTTAACTTAGATCAATATTTACTATGTACAATACAGCTGCTCAGAGTAATGCTTCCAATGAAATAAGTATATTCTCCAAAGTCAATCCTGCTTCCACTTCAGGCAATACAGAGCTGCTTTTGAATCTATTGTAGTCTTACTTTTTGAGTGATTTTGAGTTGGTTGGGTTGTAATTTGTAGCTCAGGCTTCAGCTAAGGAGCAGTCTGCTTCTGGATCCCTCCTAGATAAAATCTTTAATCCAGCAGTGGCTTAGACCATCCCTTATCTCAACCTGCTCTACCTCAGCCATGTATCTTCGCTTGCCTGTGTTTCAGACCAACAAGCCAAGATTCCCTTCCAGCAGCTAAGAACATAGGAGTTATGGCTTCATGGCCCAGCATCACTCCCGTTACATTGGTGGGTAGTGGGCAAGGTCTTCAGAATTGACTTAGGTAGGGTGAGCACTAAGTAACTTCAAGTACCCACCTATAAATCTATTCTGGGAAGCACTTTGGGTTCCACATTGTGGTTGCCTTCATGTACTGTAACTACCTTAGGGCAAACTACATTATCACCAATTATTTTGCCTATGCAGGACCTTTTCCTGCCTGTCCCCTATAGTGGGGCATGATACCTACTACTTCAATCACAGATTCATAAAGACCAAGTGTGCTGGTCTTGGAAACAGCTCTTTCTAGCCTCTTTGAGTGTTAGATTCCAGACATATTAGAAAACTGCTCTGGCATGCATTCTGTGCCTAGTCCTATATTGGCACAAATGAGCTGACCAGGAAAAAGATAACAGTTCTATCCTCAAAGAACATCAGCAATCACTTGAATACAAACTTGTCAGACATCTAAAGATCCAAGAAGAGCATGAACACAGAGCTGCACAACTTACCAAGTACTCATATCATGTCACCTAATTCTCACAAAGCCCTTTGCAATGAATCTTGTTCTTATTATCCCCAAATTACAGATTAGGCCACTAAGGTTCAGAGAGATGAATCACTCGACTGTGGCCAAGTTTTATAAATAGAAAAATACAAGGTTCTAATCTAAATCTATTTTTAACTCTAAAGCTTATCTTAAGATGTTCTTAATAAATTCTCAAGGATCCTTAGAAAGCATTAACCTTGCCAGTGACCTCCACCATCAGAAACTGGTGGCAACACATTTTGTAGGATGGGGGCATCTGGCTGGGTTTTCTGGGATGGTGAGACATTGGCAGAGGTAAACTGAATTCTTTTAGTGTGAGAAGGTGCATACAAGGGCTCAACATAGCTGATCTATTCCTGTATCTTGCCTAGGCTAATCCTGTCCTGAATAAAATGGCATTTTCATCAAGTATGCCCTTTGCCTTTGTAATGAGAATCCCTTCATCTCCAAGAAAAAGTGATGGATTAGCCTTTTGTTTGCTTAGTTTTTCATCATTGCAAAGCCATCTCAGTTAAGCCAACATTTGAATCATTTACAGGAAAATAGTCCTGCTGCTAAGACCTGCATTTTTGGCCTGACTTGGGTGTGATAGTGAACAAGTATCCCTGAGACTCAATTTTCTCATTTGTAAAATATAGATTTGTTAGGTTTAATTCCTTCTATGTTCCATCAATCTAGAAGGAAATATTCATTCAGTCAACCAACAAAAGGTTATTGAGGACCTCAAAATGTGTGCTGGGCATACCAAATATAGAGCATACAATGGTAAATAAGATAGAAATTATCCTGGCCTTCATGGGGTTTAACATTTTTGGGGAGAGGTGGCCATATAACAAATCCATTATCACACATTATGATGGCAGCATAAAAGCTAAGAAACCAGGTGTCTAACTTCTACACATCATTCGTTTATTCATTCATTTGTCAAGCATTCCCTGAGTGCCTACTGGGTGTTGGGCACTAAAAATACAATGAAAGCCAAAAGAGACAACATTCCTGCCTTGTGGAGCTTATATTCAAGTGGAAGAAATGCACAGAAAGCAAGTAAGCAAATAAACATATAGGGATAATTTATAGTGCTACGTACCATAAGGAAGAATTATCAGGGTAGTGTGCTCAAAGCCCTGTAGCTACTTTAGTTTAGAGAAGACCACTCTGAAAATGACATTTGAGTAGTGAGTGATTAATAAAAAGAAGCAAGTCACATAATGATCTGAGAGGTAGAGCCTTTCAAACAAGATTTTTAAGTCCCCAAAAAGGGACTAAGGCTGTCTCTTTAATAAAAAGGAGGAAAGAAAGCTCATAGGTTTGCATATGTGGAATGAGGGGAGAGTGGTACCAGTTGAGGTAGGAATGGTAGATGAGATCATGTAACATGGAGACTTGGAAGTCAGGATAAGATGGGTGGATTTTATTCTCTCTGCAATAGAAAGCCATGGGAGGTTTTGAAAAGGATAGTGAAGTGATTTGCATTTTTAAATCATTCTATATCAGATAGCTGGTTTACAAATATTTTTCCTATTTTATATGTAGCTTTTTTATTTTGTTGATTATTTGCTCTGTGGTGCAGTATTTTGTTGCTGCTTGTTTGGAGTTTTTTTGTGTGTTTTTTATTGTTTAAGGTATTACAAATAGTAGTACATACAGTATGTTTCCATTTTTTACCCAATTGACCTTTCTCCCAGCCTCTTCTATCCTCTCCATCCCCCCAGCACATGCCCTCACCCTCTCCCAGTGTCTTTCATCCATTGGTTATGCTTATATGCATGCATACAAATCCTTCCGTTGATCTCTTACCTCCTTCCCCTCAACACTCCCCAGGCTTCCTGCTGTCGTTTGACAGTCTGTTCAGTGCTTCTCTGACTCTGTATCTATTTTTGTCCATCGGGTTATAATGTTGTTTATTATCCATAAATTAGTGAGATCGTGTGGTACTTTTTTTCACTGACTGGCTTATTTCACTTAGCATAATGCTCTCCACTTCCATTCGTGCTGTTGTAAATATTGTACAGTAGTAAGAATTCATTCTTTTTTATAGCAGCATAGTATTCCATTGAATAGATGTACCACTATTTTCTAATCCACTCATCTGCTAATGGGCACCTAGGCTGTTTCCAAATCCTAGCTATTGTAACTTGTGCTGCTATGAACATAAGGGTGCATATATCCTTTATGATTGGTGTTTCTGTATTCTTGGGATATATTCCCAGAAGTGGTATTACTGGGTCAAATGGGAGTTCCATTAATAATTTTTTGAGGAAACGCCATACTGTTTTCCACAGTGGCTGCACCAGTCTGCATTCCCACCAGCAGTGCACAAGGGTCCCCTTTTCTCAGCATCCTCTCCAGCACTTGTTGTTTATTGATTTGTTGATGATAGCCATTCTGACAGGTGTAAGGTAGTACCTCATTGTTGTTTTGATTTGCATCTTTTGGATGATTAGTGACTTTGAGCATGTTTTCATGAGTCTCTTGGCTTTCTGAATGTCCTCTTTCGAAAAGTGTCTATTAGGTCATTTGTCCAGTGTTTTAATTGGGTTATTTATCTTCCTTTTGCTGAGTTGTTTGAGTTCCCTGTAAATGTTGGAGATTAAACCCTTATCGGAGATAACATTGGCAAATATGTTGACCCATGAAGTGGGCTTTCTTGTTGTTTTGTTAATGGTTTCTTTTGCTGTGCAGAAGCTTTTTATTTTGAAGTAGTCCCATTTGTTTATTTTTTCCTCAACCAGGAGGAATAAAAAAAATCTGAATAGGCCAATAAATATGGAGGAATTGAAGCAATAATAAAAAATCTTCCAATAAACAAAATCCCTGGACCAGAGGGCTTCACAGGGGAGTTTTATAAAACATTAAAAGAAAAAATAAAACCTATCTTCCTCAGACTATTCTGAAAAATTCAAGGGAAAGAAACACTTTCAAGTTCTTTCTACAAAGCTACCATTACCTTAATCACAAAACCATAAAAGACAATACAAAAAAAGAGAGAATTATAGGCCAATATCCCTCATTAACATAGAAGTCAAAATTCTCAACAAAATTCTAGAAAATCATATTCAGCAATACAATAGAAATATCATACATCATGACCAAGTGGGATTTATTCCAGGGATTTCAGGATAGTACAATATCCACAAATCAATAAATGTGAGAGATAAAAACAGTATAATCATATTCATTGATAAAGTAAAAGCATTTGACAAAATCCAACACCCTTTCTTGATTAAAAAATACTCAGCAAGGTGGGAATAGAAGAATAATACATCAACATAATAAAAGCCATATATGACAAACCCACAGCCAACATCAGATTCAATGGGCAAAAACTAAAATCATTTCCACTAAGAACAGGAACATGCCCACATTCACCACTCCTGTTAGACATAGTACTGGAAGTACTAGCCATTTCGATCAGACAATACTAAGAAATAAAAGGCATCTAAATTGGAAAAAAAAGAAGTAAAACTGTCCTTATTCACAGATGACATGCTATTGTACATAGAAAACCCCAAAAACTCAATAAAAAAACTACTAGACTTAATAAATGAATTCAGCAATGTAGCAGGATACAAAATTAACACCCAGAAGTCTATGGCTTTTCTATACACCAATAATGAACTCACAGAAAGAGAAATTTAAAAAGCAATTCCACTTAACATTGCAACAAAAAAATTAAGATACCTAGAAATAAACTTAACCAAGGAGATAAAGGACCTGTACTCAGAAAATTTTAGAACAAAAAAAAAAAAAAAAAGAGAGATAGAGAAAGACATGAACCAATTTTTTCCAGGCCGAAAGGCCTAAAGCCCCTCTTATCTTGTCTCCTAACCAAAGTCTGAAAGAGCCTGGCCTGGCAGATTGGCAGCCTGTGCCCACACATGCAGGATCTTTGTGTGTAAGACACAGAGCTGGAAGCTGTACCTCCCACCTTGTATTGCTCGCCACTCCCAGACTGTGCAGGGGGAGCTCTGTCTGACTCTCCCCACAAGGAATACAGGAAAGAGGCTCAGGGAGGGACTAGGCCATACCCACCCAAAGCCACATTAAGGTGGAAACCAAGCCAGAACTTGAAACCAGATTTCCAGACTTCTAACCCCATACTATTTTTCCACCCTATAGTGCTTCCAGATCTTTCCAAGAGAAAACTGAGTAGGAGAATGGCTTTGGAGCAGGAAACTACAACTCCCTTGCCAAGTCCACGTTCACAGCAGAACAAACCCTTTTCGTTCTTCAGCCACATCAGCAGTGGAAACCACCACCACCTCCCTTCCCCCCGCCATTCCCATCTTTTACTGCTTTTAGACCCATATTTCACTTTGCCTCACAGCATTTGTTGGAAAGAGCAGGGCTGAATTAGGGGATATGTATATAGATGGTGCGCAAAGAGGGGAGATGGAATTTGAGGCCAAAATGAATGCTGGTTATGAAAATCATTGGAAATCTGGTGGATTAAGAGGGTTCCGATCTGATTACATATTATAAGATTTAACTCTGCTTCCAGATATTGCTCTGGACATACCAGTTCCTAGCCCCACAGATTACAATCTAAGTGTGCAAGGAGATTACCTGCCCCTGCCCAACATCTTTGGAGGTATGAGCTGAATGTGAGAGAGCTCAGATTATATTGGTTACCACCTCTATAGTGATTTTCTGTTTACCTTATTGTGGGACTTTGAGTTTCTTCCTATTCCTGGGCCAAATTTTCCCATCTGTAAAATGACAAGTTGGCTTAAATCACCCTTGACTAAAAACCTTCCAACAATTCTGTGGCGTGAACTTTGTGACACGGAAGAGTGCTGAACTGGATGAATGGTCAAGACAGCAAAAGTTGGATCTGGGGAGAAGCTGGCTTGAGAAGGGAGCTGGCATGCTAGATTTAGAGGCATGGAAACAGTCTCCTCTATGTAAAAGACCACACTGAAGGGCTCTACACTCATATACCACAGCTAGAGCCAGTTAGGCCTGTGAGTAGGAGGTAGGAAGTACAGCCCAGGTAGCAGGAGTGGCAGAGAGGGACCCTATATTCACCAAAGCATGCAGTAATAGTGTCTGAATTAGAAATTTCTCTGTGCCCAGCCTTGAGATGTACTCTAGAAAGGCTGAGGAGAACAGAATTGGGAGACAAAGAGGAAGAATGAGGCAGCTACAATAGATTTTCATGAAAGAAAATCTATTTAAAGCTATTTAAAGAAGCTATTTAATAAACATTGCTTTGTGGTATATAATATCATCTCTGCCTCTCCCTGAAGCCTTCAGTGAAATGCGACATTAGCCAAAACCGGTTTGGCTTAGTGGATAGAGCATCGGTCTGCGGACTAAAGGGTCCCAGGTTTGATTCCGGTCAAGGGCATGTACATTGGTTGCAGGCACATATGGAGCCTGTTTACAGAACCCCTGCCCGATCCAGACATGGGCCCTCTTCTGCCCATTGATGCAGATAGAGGGCTGGATAGATGAGGTCTCAGTCCCAAAGTGTGGGCCTCTTTGGAAAAGACCTTACATATGCTTGTAAGGGCCCACCCTAGCCATGCCACATTAATCAAGTGAGAGCTGAGCCTATTCCAGCAGCTATGAAAGCAGCTGCTGAGATGATTTTCTATAAAGATAGCTGTGTTTCAGAAAAGGGTTTGACATCATCCCCCAGGCATGTGGGGTGGAATCAGAAAGCTCCCTCTGTCCTGCCTTGGCTTTATTTGTGTGCACATCTGTCTCCTTCACTGAACTGTGGGCTGTTATCTATCACACTTCTTCCACAGACCGCACCCTATAACCTGGCACTGAATAGATGATAGCTAAGTGTTTGGGAGGGAGCCCAGTGACCCAAGAGACCTTTGAATCTAAAGGAGAAGTCACCACTGCAGATGTGGGTCAGAAGTTTAGTAATTCTGGGACAGGCAGC
This sequence comes from Pipistrellus kuhlii, assembly GCF_014108245.1. Taxonomy (NCBI): domain Eukaryota; kingdom Metazoa; phylum Chordata; class Mammalia; order Chiroptera; family Vespertilionidae; genus Pipistrellus; species Pipistrellus kuhlii. The sequence continues at coordinate 1,246,602 of NW_023425550.1, read as the reverse complement.
CTCTCCCCAGAACACAGCTGGGGCTGGAATTGATGAGAACTGTGTACTTCATAAACTAAGTGAGAACTGGCTTGCTTTCTCTACCCATGATGGATATGCAGGACCTGATAAGGAAGCACTGGGCTCTCCAAAATGCTTTCACATCCACACTGGCTTTCCAAGCCAGTTTCTTTCTTTTCTCCTCCTCCTCCCCCCCACCCCACCGCCTTCTCCTACCTTCGCCTACACCTCCTCCTCCTACCCACCCTCCCATCTTTGTGTATATATTGACTTTCTCCATTTTATCAGCAATATATACTTATTAAAGAACATTTGAAACATTTCAAATAAAAGTAGAAAGTGTTATCCACATTTCACCCACCCAAGACTGTCAGTTAATATTTTGAAGTGTCTTCTTTCAATATTTACTCTAGTCTTTCTGAGCAGTAAGACTAAGCAGTATGTGTTTGCTTTCTTTCTACTGCTTAGCAATGACTGACAACCAAGTGAGAAGGAGGTTTCAGAATGAGGCAATGTAAATGTCAGGAGAGTGCTATTTGTATACCCGCTGTGCTACTGATATGCTCTGTGATGTTGGACATGCCACACCCACCCTAGGTTTCATTTTCCCATCTGTATAATGGAATATTGGATTAGATGAGTTCAGAGGTTCATTTCCATTTAAAGATTATTTGAGCCCTAGCTGGTTTGGCTCAGTGGATAGAGTGTTGGCCTGTAGACTGAAGGGTCTCTGGTTCAATTCCAGTCAAGGGCACATGCCTAGGTTTCAGGCTCGATCCCCAGTAGGAGGCATGCAGGAGGCTACTGATAAATGGTTCTCTCATCATTGATGTTTCCATTCTCTCCCTCTCCTTTCCTCTCTGAAACCAATAAAAAAATATATTTTAAAAATAAAGATTATAATGTTGGAAGACATAAGCTACCCTTGGAGGACAGCCCCTGTAGGGTTTAGTGTGTAGGAAGTGTCAGTGGGAGATGCAACTGGGGCTGATATCATTTACCCGGAATTCCTTCAGTTGCAGGCCCTCTGGGTCCAAGATGGGTCCCAAGCACAGGGCGTATGAGCCTATAGAATAGAAAGTGGTTGTTGGGAGATGAACAGAGGACAAAACCAGCTGTTACTCACTCGTGTATGAGATCTCAGGGTGGGTCTGGCCTTGCTAGCCATGCTGGGATAGCCATGGAATCAGAGCAGGCTGGATCCTGGAGCCTAAGGACTCCATCAATTGCAAACACAGCACAAATGTTAAGGTAAAAGACTCAAAGAAGCTGGAATGAGAAAGAAAAAGCAGAAGCCCCAGTAAGAAAACAACTAAAAAACATAAAAAGGGTAAAATGATTACCTAGACACAGAGATTATCCTACCATCTCTACCAGTCTTATTTTCAAGTGAGCCCCACAGTAATGTGAATAAGCTGGCAGATGGGAGTGAAGATGTTGAGAGAAACAGTCAAGCTTTCTAGGAAAGAAGACGGTTTTAGATAAGGGCCTGAGCATTATTTCACCTATTTATTTAACAAGAATTTCCAAGGACTTACTGAGTGGTCATCCTTGTGTAAGAGGGTGTCAGCCAAACTCTTGACCTTCCCTGTCAAGACTTAACTTTAAAAGATGAGCACATCAGAAATAGTTGAGCATTGCTCAATAATTTGTCCCAATTTAAATAAAGTTAGAAGAAATTGTGGTGCTTAGGTTAATGCCTCATGGTCCAAACAGTTTGGCTTCTTACAAACATCATTAACTAGATCAAAGAATATGTAGCCTGCCTGTATTTCCATTTATCCATGATACTTTAATTATAACAACATATAATAAGACAATTTCGAGGATGAACTAGAATTGAAAAGTCACTTAGTACAAAACCATTATTACTGATTTAAATAGGTAAGTATAAATATTTATTGGACATAATGCTTCTAAAAAGACATACAGGTTTCTAAATACAAAGAGACATAGAAAGCTAGGTCCCTACATGCCAATCTCCCACTAATATCCACCAAGCAAATAATACCATATAGTCAGTATAGAGAAGAACATTCCAGGGGGTTGCTTCTGATAGGCCTCAAACCTTCCTGAAGTTTCTCATTAAGTTATTCCCAGGCAGTCAGCCAACATTTGGTCTCAGTTCAGCTGGACAAAACTTTGGCAGCTGGGTGGATAACTCGGGGGATACCTATGTTTGGCATCACTATGACTCATTTACTTCATGAAGGGCTTCAGACTGCCTCCAAAACTCTAGCTGCTCTGAAAGAGAAGGAACAGATTCAGAATTCTGAAGCCCTTGGGACCTCATTCTTTCTCATACTAATTGGCATGTTCATCCCAAAGGCTTTTGTGTCATTGCAATCTGTCCATTCTCACCCTTGATAAGTCACACCTTGAGGGAGGATTCCCTGGTGTCTCTACTGCCTGTGGTGCCACCAAATGTCACTTTGGTTCTGACAGCAGGCAAGAGGGGGATGTTGTAAACACAATGTTGCCAGTGATGTGTCGTAACTCAATCCAAAGCACAGTGTTGAGCATGACTCCTGTGTTGTTCCTATCCAGCTGTTACAGCTCTCCTGCTGACATAGGACCTCAGGAGGCTGACAGCAGATGGACAGTACTATGAGCAAAGTCTTCTCGGCTTCCAGCACATGTCTCACTGATGGATAGCTCAGGGATCATCTTGCTGCTACACAAAGCTTTCTGACCCAGCAGCTCCTTGTTGACAAGATTCTCAGGAAAGGATTATTGAGTAAATGAATAATAAACAAATGAATGAACAGGAGTTTAAGAAAAAGACTTGTCAGTCCCTAAGGCTTACAACTCACTCATTTAGCCTCCCACAGTGGCCAATGGACCCACTGCAGGATACCTGACATCTAGTTCTATGGTCACCAGGAAATATTTCCTCAAACTTACAGCTAGAATGTACTCATGAAGCAGTCCAATCTGTTATTGGGATCAGGGATCACAGAGGCATTTGTAATTTTATGTTGACAAAACATAAAATGATCTTCCAGTAGCCAACAGCTTCCTGGATTTTGCAGTTTGTGTACTCATCATTGGATTTCCTTCTGGAACCCACAAGCAGGTAAGCCTGTTCTCTCCTCCCCAGGACAAAGTTTTAGAGACCTCCAAGAGGGTGGCCATGTCCCCCTATGAATCTTCTCCTCTTCATTCTGAGCAGTCCTTTAACTTACTTCTCCTGTTCATCCATCCTAGTAGTTTCCTTTTTTACACATCAGTCTGTACCCAACTCCTATTCAAGTGTGGGCCCCAGAATTAAGCTGAAGACTCTAGACATGGCCTGATCAGAAGAAAGTCACTATTTATACCTTTCTAGATAGGGCAGCCAAGTACTATGGCAGTTCATTCTCTAGCCATAGCACACTCTGGACCTCTTTTGAGCCTTGTGGTCAACCAAACTGGATGTTTTTCTTCTGAATTTCTTCAGAGTCAGTGATCTTTAATCAAGGGCATAAAATTTATTTTTAAAAACATGACCCTTCAAAAATCATCTTGTTGAGTTTGGCAAAGGTGCTAAATCCTTTCTCTAGGACTTGGGTCATTGGCAACTTTGACAAATCCTTCTGTCCTCAAATTTATGACCAACAAAGTTCAAGAACAGAGCTCTAACACATGTCACATTTGGCCTGTATTCAATGTGGAATCCTGGCTCTCAGTGCATACCTTATTGCTATAGTTGATCAAGTAGTTGTGAGTACACCCAGTGGTCTGAACATTCAACTCATTCTGGGAAAATCATGAGAGTCTTGCTTGGGTGGCTTAAAATCCTGAGATGCCTAAAATGTCTCAAGTGGATAGGCACTTAGTGATTACCTGCCCCTTTTCTTGGTTGAACAGGTAAGACAGAAGCATAAAGAGAGGAAGAGGTTGCCCAAAGCCACCACTGTGGTAGAATAGAATGAAACTTTGTCACAGTGTAATCCTGACTTTGTCCTCTTTACCTTATTATAGACTATCTTCACAAAGAGACAATGGAAGTTACATTGTTTCTATCAACAGAATATGTGAAGCTTCCTTCCCATTGACATTGAAAATAAAAGCAGAGACATGCTGTCCCACATTTCCTTCTCCTGTACAACACTGGAAAAACATAAAGCATTGTTCTTTCTATTTGGCATTGAATGTCACCCAGCTCTAATATACCCAGTGCCAAGGAAAATTCCTGGGTGCTGCAACTGTGGCTCTTCCCTCCTGCCAAGATATGAAGCAGGTTGGGGACAAAACCCTCAGCAGGGTGCCCAGACAGTTACTGGTTATTTAAAGCTTCTTAGGTTGAGAAACCTGAGTATCTACCTTTATGCATATGTTTCACAGATTGGGCTTGAATGGAAGAAAATCAGTGGATATAAAAAAAAAATGTTGCTAGTAAACTTCTTAACCAACTGACAAGCTTATTTTTCACTTGGCTTCCCATGATATTTTGAGGGTTTTTTTCCCCCACTTAACTCCCAATTCTAGAGCTTATACATCCCCTTTCACTGTAAGGAGGAAGTCATTTATCAGAAGCTGAGCAAGCCAGCCCACTAGTTACACACATATTTGTGCTTCTGACTGGGCCTCTGGGCATTTCTCACAGGTATGATCTCTCTTGGGTTCCTTGGCCTTCATGATCATTCATTTTGTCTCTCTAGCTCTGTCTCTGTCTTTCATTGTCTTTGTTGTGTCTCTTTTTTCTCTCTGGCATGCATGCAGTCTCTCTCTCTTTCTCTCTCTCTCTCTCTCTCTCTCTCTCTCTCTCTCTCTCTCTCTCTCTCTCTCTCTCTCTCCCCCTCTGTCCTTTAGCTCATCTCTTAGGCTCTAAAAGTTATAGTGACTCTAACCCCTCCCAGAAGCAGCAATATTTTTTCTCCAAACTTATAGCTAAAATGTATAGCTGTGGTCCTTGCCTCTAGTGATCTAACTTTGAACAAAACTTAGTTAACAGAATAGCTGGGTATTGAGGATTTAGTACATGCTTTTCTCAAAACACAAAAAAATTCTCTTAGGCTTTGTAAAACTTAGGGTAAGAAAAAATAGAAATCACTGGGACTCCCTGGGACTTGGCTTGCAAAATTTCACCCTGATTACTTGGAAGTGGCTTATAATGAAAGATGCCTGGGGCCAACTGAAGGAGACAGAGAACTTATTTGGGGCCAGCCTTCCTCAAATCACACCTCTTCCATGGCTGCCTATTGCCCACCAGATAAAAGTGAAGCTATTAAACCTAGAACACAAGATCTGATATGTCTTGCCATTGCTGTCATCTCCATCTTAACATATACCTTCTTCTTTAGCTATGACAATATTTCCACTTTTCTTTCAACCCACCCTCCAATTCCATGGCTTCATGCCTTTGTTTATGTTATTTTCTCATCTAGAATATCTTTTCCTCCTTTGATACCACCCAATCAACAATCTCCTGTAATTTTTTTAAAGGTCTGTCATCTCCAAGCCAAATCAAGGCTTACCTCAATGATTCAGCCTTTAACAACCATTCATTGAAAATTTACTATGTGCTATATTTCTTATAGTTATTAGAAGCATAATTTCAAACAAGACTTAAAATCCCTGCCCTTATGGGGCTTTTAGTTTGAGTGAAAGAGACAGATATTAATCAGATAATCACATCAATAAAGATATAATGACATCTGGGCTAAGAGCTATGAAGGAGAGTCCCAGGGTGCAATGAGAACAATGTAATAGAGAACTTGTTCTAATAAAGGAGGTTGGAGAAGTCTTCCTTATAGAAGAATTATAGAACTGAAGGATAAATAGGAAGAATTAACTGGGTTTTAGCCAAAGAGAGCAATATGTGCAAAGGCTTTGAAGTAGGATACTATCTCTGTTTGAAGAAGAGCCAGAGTGTCAGTGTAGCCAGAACACAATGGAGGATGGGAAGAGAGGCAGGAGATGAGATCAGAGAGATGGGCTTGGCCATATTATGCAGGGCTTGGAGGCTAGGGGTAAGAATTTGGATTTTATTCTTTATGTTATGGAAAGCCACTGGAGCTGGAAGGTCCTGAACAGAAGTTATTAACTTTTAAATATCCTCCTGGCTGCTGTAAAGGGAGTAAACTTAAAAAAAAAAAAGGGCAACAACAGAGGTAGAGATACCATTTGGGAAGCTATTGCAGTTATCCAGGCAAGAAATGGTGGTGACTGGGAGGAAGATGATGAAATACGGATGAGGAAAGAGATATAATAGTTAAGAATTAGAGTTAACATAATATAAAGTATATCAGGGAGTGGATGGTAGAGACATTTATTGAGTGTGGAATACAGGAGAGGAGAAACAATTTATAAAAGGTATTGAGTTTTGCTTTAGAACACTTGGAATGGATCATAATATTAGCTAAAAGATCTTCAGTGCTGTAGAGGGTACTCTGTATTCCAGGATCCTTTCCCTACATTTTATATGTATTACATCACTACTTCTCAAACTCTATAAGGTAGGTGAGGAGGAGTAAGAAAAGGAGGACTATTTTCATTTTTAAATGAGGTAACTAAGTCTCAGAAATTAAATAATCTTATAACTAGTCACTGAAGGAGCAAATATTTAAGCCAGACAGTTGGGCCCATGAGTGTGGACTCCTACTTACAAGGCTCACCTACTGGACATATTGAATTTTCAGCCTTATAGCACTCAATAGGTGACTGGAGTTACTGGTTTGGTACTCACAGGACAGGTCTTGGTTGGAGCTGGATGTTTCTCAGTCATGTGCACAGAGGTCATCACTGAAGACAGAGAAAGTGGGTGAGCTGGCCTAAGGAGAGGTCACCTTGTCACCTTGTTCTCCACTTTCCAGCATCTGCACATCAATTCATTAAAAAATTACTTAGGACTGCTCAGGGAAAATCCCTGGCAAGGCACTTGAGTTATGGACAGAAGGGCAACTGGTTCCTTGCCTTCAGAAGGCTCATAGACTTCTGGAGAAGACAGCAGAATTTGGAGCTGGCCTGAGAAATTTTACAGAGAGGTAGGGAGAGGCATAGAGAGCCAGAAACATTGATGAGAGAGAAACATCGACCGGCTGCCTCCTGCATATCGGGGATGTGTCCGCAACCAATGTACATGGCTCTGACCAGAATCAAACCAGGGGCCCTTCAGTCCACAGACCAACGCTCTATCCACTGAGCCAAACCGGTTTCGGCCGGCCTGAGAAATTTTAAATGGGTAAAAACCCTGGGGGCTGGGATGGAGTTAAAATGTGATCTAAGAGGATGGAGATAATATATATACTGATTCTGCTTTTCTGGTAGAATCCTTTAAGTAGATTATATATGATATAAATATAGATATTTATAATCATAAAAGTATAATATGCTAATTAGACTGGACAGCTGAACAACCTTCCTGAAGTCCTTCTGAGTGAACTTTTGGATGAAGCCATGTTGGTGGAGGCCAAGACAGAGGTGGTTAGGGGTGATCAGGCAGACAGGCAAGCAATTAGTGGCAATTAAGCAGGCAGGTAGAGTGGTTAGGGTTTATCAGGCAGGCAGACGAGAGGTTAGGGGAGATCAGGCAGGCAGGCAGAGTAGTTATGGGTGACTAGGCAGGCAGGCAAGTGGTTAGGGGAGATTTGGCAGAAAGGCAGAGGTGTTGGGGCAATGAAGCAGGCAGGAAGAGAGGTTAGGGGTGATTAGGCAGGCAGGCAGGCAAGCAGTTAGAAGCCAGCAGTCCTAGATAGTGAGAGGGTGCAGGCTGGGCTGAGGGATCCCCCTACCCCATGCATGAATTTCATTTCATGCACTGGGCCTCTAGGAGATAGAGATAGAGATAGAGATAGAGATAGAGATAGAGATAGAGATAGAGATATAATTATGGATATGGATACAGATATATAGATATAGATGATAGATGATAGATAGATAGATAGATAGATAGATAGATAGATAGATAGATGAAGGTAGATTTATTGTAAGGAATTGGTTTATTCAATTTCTTTTAATCAACTGATGACTCAATTTTGGGACTGGTAGGCAAGTCCAAAATCCATTGACTATTCAGGAAGTCTTTCTGTATTTTAATTTCATCCAAGTTTGTTCCTAGGAGCATATCCTAGGACCATACCCACTTACTCTGCTACCATCTTTAAGCTCTCCTCCAAGATCCATAGGACAGGCCATCAGGAAGTGCAGGCTGGAAATTCTCAAGCAGAATCTAATGATACCATCCACATTAGAAGTTTCTCATGGTAACCTCAGTTTTGCTCTTAAAGTCTTTCAATTGATTGGCTGAGGGCCACCTACATTATCAAGAATAATCTTTCTTTACTTAGAGTCAGCTAACTATAATTGTTAGCCACATCTACAAAATACTTTCACAGCTACACCTAGGAACTAAGCAGCTACGAGATGTTAAGTAAATGTTGATGCAATAAATTTGTCTTTATGGCAATGAGAGAAAATGGGCATATAGCAGTCATAGTAGGCATCTTAACTAACATGCCTTTCTGAACCATGAAACATTCAACTGGGACAGAGCCTCAGCAATCACTGTGATATATTATTCCATTCCTTTGACTTCAAATGGCCTGTTTCCCTTAATATAGTCTTCCCTGGGAGCTTTTGTGCAGCTGTTACTCTGCAGTCAGTCCCACCCCTGAAGCATTTCCAGAGAAGTTGGGCCTCTGGTTTGGGAACTACATTTTGGAGACCACAAGAGACCTCTTTGGCTCAGGCCAAGTCTTTGCGAAATCAATGTAGGCTTTGTTTAGCATGTACAGTGCGAAATGAGAAGGCATGAGCTCCGTAAAAAAAACAACAAAAAAAAAACGACTTGACAAGCATCTTAGTTCCACTGGTCTGTAGGCTTTGGGAGAGAACTGTATATTCTGCCACCTTTACAGAGAGTGGGAAATTGAAGAGCCAAGACAAACAGGGCAAACTGGGCTCTCAATTGTTGAACCAGCCGAAACCAGTTTGGCTCAGTGGTAGAGCATCAGCCTGCGGACTGAAAGGTCCCAGGTTCGATTCCAGTCAAGGGCATGTACCTTGGTTGCGGGCACATCCCCGGTAGGGGGTGTGCAAGAGGCAGCTGGTCGATGTTTCTCTCTCATCGACGTTTCTGGCTCTCTGTCTCTCTCCCTTCCTCTCTGTAAAAAATCAATAAAATATATATATATTTTTTTAATTTTTTAAAAATTGTTAAACCATCTCCAAAGGGACCGGCCCTAGGAGAGTCTTGTGAGCTAGAGTAGATGCAGGGCAACCATTGCTGACACAGCAGCCTAAAATCTCCAGGAAGTGATCTCTGGAGGAATAGGACTTTGATCCCATCCTATGAAAAACATTGCTAGATAGACTAATGCTAGTTGATCAATAAGAGTAGGTGTTTAGGTACTGTTACATCAATTTGACATGGCTATAACACAGAGATGTGTGATTTTACATTTTACAAGCATATAGATAGTTACAAAATGGATATTAAGAAACTAATTCTTCCATCCCAGATAGTGTGAGAAGCATTGCTATAAACCACTGGTTCTCCAGCCTTAGTGTGAATCATCAGGGCAGGGGCTGGCATCTGTGTTTTTGACCCACTCCCCAAGTGACTCCCATGTCAGTTTGGGAACCAGTGGACCAGTAGTGTAGAATGATCTACACCCCAAGCACATGTACAACTCCCATATTCCTGTAACCCTTCCTTGCACCCCTCGAGGACCAATGAGGTCTCCCATTCTGAAGCAGTGGCTGGCCTTGAAAAAGTACTCAGAGTTGGAGTGCTGATTGGCAGCTGTGCACCTTGAGACTCCACTGGGACAGTGTCTAGGATCATAGCATGCCTGGATCAAATATTTCTGCTGAACTACTGATCAGGTTGAGTCCCTATCTAGACTCAAAACCCCTCTTCAAAGGGTCTCAGGAATTCCTGCTGTTTGCACCATTTCTGTTTGTAGGCCCTACTGCTGACTTCCTCAGTGTAGTTACCAGCACTATCATGTCCTTTTCTCCCTCTTTCTGACCCATTCTTCCTGTTTGCCTGCTGGAGTGTAGGAGAATTTGATCTATTAATACCCATTCAACCGCTTCCATATCCACCCCAATAATGTCCTCCCTTCAATGGCTCTAGAACTATTTCCACTGTATCCTAAACACCCATCTGCTTTGATCATACCATCCCAATTATATTTGACAAGAGGTCTGGTGCACGAAATTTGTGCATGGGGAGGGGGTGTGTTCCTCAGCCCAACTTGCATCCTCTCCAATCTGAGACCCCTTGAGGGATGCCTGACTGCCCATTTAGGCCTGATCCTGGTAGAATCGGGCCTAAACGGGCAGTCGGATATCCCTTTCACAATCCAGGACTGCTGGCTCCCAACTGCTTGTCTGCCTGCCTGCCTTCCTGATTGCCCCTAACCACTTCTGCCTGCCAGCCTGATCACCCCCTAACCACTCCCCTGCCAGACTGATTGATGCCTAACTGTCCCCTTGCCAGTCCTATTGCCCCTGCTGGCCTGGTCACCTATAACTGCTCTCCCCTGCCAGCCTGGTCACTCTTAGCTTCCCTCCCCTGATGGCCTGGTCCCCCACAACTGCCCTCCCCTACTGACTTGGTCACCCCTAACTGTCCACCCCTGCCAGCCTCATCTCCTCCAGCTGCCCTCCCTGCAGGCCTGGGTCCCCCTAAACTGCCTTCCCTTACAGGCCTGGTCCCTCCCAACTGCCTTCCCCTGCAGGCCTGGTCACCCACAACTGCCCTTCCTTACAGGCCTGGTCCCTCCCAAATACCCTCCCCTGCTGCCCATCTTGTGGTGGCCATCTTTTATCCAGATGGGGCAGCCATCTTTGACCATATGAGGGCAAGCATCTTGTGTGTTGGAGTGACAGTCAATTTGCATATTACTCTTTTATTAGATAGGAATGAGGCCTGGTGCATAGGTGAGGGCTAGCTGGTTTGCCCTGAAGGGTGTCCTAGATCAGGGTGGGGATTCCCTTGGGGCATGGGGCGGCCTGGGTGAGGGGCCTGTGGTCGTTTGCAGACCAGCCATACCCCCCAGGGACCCAAGTGGAGGCCAGGGCTGGCTGGAAGCAGATATCTGGGATTTATTTATCACCTATAATTGAAACTTTGTAGCCTTGAGTGGAAGCCAAGGCAGGCCAGGGTAGGTGGGAAGCTTAGCTTCCTCCATTGCCAGGGAGCAACCCAAGCATCCTGCTCACTCCAGCTCCATGGCCACCATCATCTCAATTGGGTTAATTTACATACTCACTCTGATTGGCTGTGGATTTAGCAGAGTGATGGTTAATTTGCATGTATCTCATTTATTAGATAGGATGACTTCCCTTGAAATGCCTAGTGTTCCGAAGCTTTGCCTCTTCAGTTCTGGCCATGCTATCCCTTCACTTTGTTCATCTGGGTAGAGAGTGGTGGTGGCCAGTGTTTGTGCTTGGGAGTACCAATATTCTATTTTCCTTAAATACAGTGTGGTGACAAGAGATAAAGATGGGGACTCAGAAAGCATGGGTTCAAATTCCACCACTTTGACAAACATTGTACATCTCTGGAAATCCATACCTCTTTCTGTGCTTCAGTGTCCTTATCTATAAAATGTGATTGCTTTTCTCAGGGGTTTCTTGAGTGTCCTGAGATAAAACAAGGAACCCAAAAGGAATTGTGATGGTTGAGACACTAGCTCCTATGAAGGAATAACTCTGCTCAGGATATGAGATGAAGGGGGGCATTCCATTCTGCTGACAATCTCAATGCCATGAGTTTGTTTATACACTAAATGGCCAGATTATTATGATTTCTGAATGCATAATAATCTGTCCATTCAGTGTGTGTGTGTGTGTGTGTGTGTGTGTGTGTGTGTGTATTAGAGGCCTGGTGAATGAATTTGTGCATGGGTGGGGTCCAGCCAGTCTGGCCAGGGTCAGGGGACATGGGCAGTTGGCCGGCCCGCCTGCTGATCAAACTCCTGGTTGAAGGGACAATTTGCATATTAGCCTTTTATTATGTAGGATATACACTGAGTGGCCAGATTATTAGGCGTTCAGAGATCATAATAATCTGGCCACTCAGTGTATGGGAAACAAGAAAAGAAAAAGGCATTGAAAGAATAAAGGACTTGAAATAGGTAAATCAATTTGTATAGAAGAAGAGCAAAGAGGAAGACTTGTCCCACCAGATTGTGAGCTATAATACAAATTTATAGCAATTTTAAAAATAAAAATAGGTCCTGGTACAGAGGAAAAATGTCCCAGAGGAAAGTGATAGAGAATTAATATATATTAAAGTTGGGACCACAAATCAATAAACAAGAGAAAGGTTTTTGAGTAAATAGGTCTAAAAAACCTGGCTAGATTCCCACTTCATACCACATATAAAAATGATTTCTGACAGATTAAAAACTTAAATATAAAAGGTAAGTAAGTAAAGTTATTGACAGAAAATGTAGGAGAATACCTTTTGGTCTTGGAGAGGGCAAAGATCAGACTTAACATAAAACTTATCAATGCATATTGATAGAGTTGATTAATAATTTTTGTTCAAAAAATATAGCATTGGGGGAAAAATAAGTGAATAAACAGTGAATACATTTGTGTTATCTAAAGCTAAACAAGATAGAATCATTCAGCAAAAAAAAAAGACAGGAACCCAAATTTAATAAAAATAATTTGAATAGGCAATTTACATGAAGGTCAAAAATATGTGAAAAGATGCCCAAGATCACTAGTAATTAAGGATATGCAAATTAAAACAACAATAAGAGTCATTTGGCCTCTCTCAGTTTGGTAAGCATTAGAAAGTTGGAAAATATCAAGTGTCAGCAAAGATAAGGTGACACTGGGAGCCTCCATGCCCTCCTTGCTGAAGTGCCCTACTGTTTGGAAAGCAAACCAGCCAGGTTTAGTAAAAGGGAGTGCAAGTATACTCTGATCCACAGAGGCCACATCTGGGAGCCTATCCCAATGCAGATACCATCGGGACATATGTAAGGAGGGCCAATGTGGCACTGTATGGACTGGGATGGGTCAATTGTTAATCCCCAGGAGAAGGGATAATAAAAATTAAAAATAAAAAAAACTAAAGTTTGAAGTAACTAGATTATGCACGACATGGAATGATTCACAATCATTGTGCTAATTTTTTCTAAGTAAGAAAGAGAACAAAATTTATAGCACAATAACATGGAAATTAAAAATACATATGCAAAAAAAAACCCTATATTTTACAAGAATGCATAGATATTCAGAGACTCATCTCAAATGCATTGAAGTAGGTGCCCATGGAGGAGGAAAGGATGTAGGGATCTGGAATAAAGGGAAAAATAAATGAGAAAGGGGCCTGGCACACCCCATAGGTAATGTGATAGCCAGCTCTGAAATGAGGGGTGGATTTAATTCAACGCTCTGCACCCAAAGTTTACATATAAGTTCTAATCAGTTTTTTAAAGGAAAAAGAAGGGGGGAGGGAAATAAGGATTGACTGCTTAATGGGTATGAGTTTTCCTTTTGGGGTGATAAAAATGTCCTGAAACTCTATAGAGTTGATGACTATACAACATTGTGAATGTATTAAGTGCTATTGAATTGTACAGTTTAAAACGGTCAAAATGGTCAATTTATCTTACGTGAATTTTACCTCAGTACAAAAAAATATATTTAGGAGAACCCACTCAGGGTTCCTCAGAATGCAGCCTGCTCCCCTCACCTCTTCTCATCACAGCCCTGTTTCTTGTTTGCTGGCTCTTGAGACTGGGTTTTCCACTGCAGCACAAAGACCTCTTGGGCCTGGGCCTAAGCTTGAAGTGGTTCAAAAATGGCATAGACAGCAGTGCACTGGGCTGGGGGTTCTGGCCACACCTCCCCAGGTAGCTAGTCCTGGTCCTGTTTACCTCGGGCCCATTGGGAAGAGGCAGTGGGTTGGCATATGGGAAAGAACTCAGCACCTGACGAAGCGCCTCACTGGTGTGAAGGATTATTGGGGTTATTTATAACCAAGCCGAATTGTTCATAAGGCAATTTTCTTGTATTTCTTCCTGCCATGGCAACCTATTTCCATTTCATTGACTTGGGACTTTGAGGAGGAAATATCGCAATCCTTCCCCTCTTTCCTAGGACTTGTCAAACATTTTGTCATCCCTCCTGATGTCAAATTAAAATAACTGAGAGGTGTGCAGTGGCAAGGTGGGGGACCAGAGTTCAGAGCCTGTGACTCAGACACAGGATGGCTCTTCAAACAAAGGTTGCTTTGTCCCAGAGCCCCAGGCAGAGAAAGAGAGAGAGAGAGAGAGAGAGAGAGAGAGAGAACACATGCATAGGTTTGGGTCCATGTACCACACTGTGTGCCCAGGGGCCTTAATGGCCTTAATCCTCACCCTGCATGGTGATGTCCTCAGAGGACCCAGCTCTGGCAGTGGTGATACAATTTCCGGCTGCAAGACAAGCTGGTAGGACACATTCAGGATATTCCCTATCTTTAGAGGAGCTTCTGGCAGCTCTTTCTTTGTTTGGAGGCCCCTGTAGTTACCTCATTGATGCCACTGGGTCTCAGGTCTTGGTGTTCAAGCCCAGCACCTCTGCTCAGGGAAAGTCAAGGCAGGAGGTGATAATGCTAACATTCCAACACATGTGCCTTTTATTCTTTTACAAGCTGGGCCACTGCACACAGCCCATGTATACCTTCCTGTGGGACAGAGCATTTGGCATGCCCTCCTCTTTCAGCAATGCCACTGCTCACCACCTCCCCTCCTCTCTGGCCATGTTGCTGGCAGCAGAGAGGCTGAAACCTGAATGAAAACAAAAAACCTGAATGTCTGCTTCCCCTGCTTTCAAATATTGTAAACAACTTAACAAACTGCAACTGCCTCTGCAGGGTTTCCACAAGTCTCCATGATCAGGCCCTGACTGCCTTTCGTGCTTTATCTATTGTCTTCTTCCACACCCAGTCTTTTAGCTGAAGCATTTCCCCATTTTTCCAAACATACCAAGACTTTTCCTACCTTAGATTTTATACATATACTTTCCTTACTAAAAATATCATGTCTTGTTTCTCTGCCTGGAAACCTCCTACTCATCCTTCAATCCCTTCCTTAATGCTCCCAGATGAAGTTAGTCACTGCTTCCTCTGGGGTTTACAGCAAATATTCATCGAGCCCCTGCTGGGTGCCAAACACAGTGCCAGATCTTAGGAGTACAAAAGGGATCAAGAGAGGAGTGATCTTACAGAAACTGGTTTGGCTCAGTGGATAGAGTGTCGGCCTGTGGATGAAAGGTCCCAGGTTCGATTCCAGTCAAGGGAATGTACCTTGGTTGCAGGCACATCCCCAGTGGGCGGTGTGCAAGAGGCAGCTGATTAATGATTCTCTCTCTCATCGATGTTTCTAACTCTCTACCCCTCTCTCTCTCTGTAAAAAAAAAAAATCAATAATATTTATATATATATATATATATATATATATATATATATATATATTAATAAGGTTTTTTAATACATTTTATTGATTTTTTTACAGAGAGGAAGGGAGAGAGATAGAGAGCTAGAAACATCGATGAGAGAGAAACATCGACCAGCTGCCTCTTGCACCCCCCCCCCCCACCAGGGATGTGCCCGCAACCAACGTACATGCCCTTGACCGGAATCGAACCTGGGACCTTTCAGTCCGCAGACCGACACTCTACCACTGAGCTAAACAGGCTTCGGCAATAAAATATATTTTTTTTAAAGAGAGAGAAGTGATCTTACACTCACAGAGTTGGCAGTATAGTGAGAAGGGAGAGAGACATTGAACAAAGAAGACAATTAAGGAGGACAATATGAGTGAGCAGTACTAGCCATACAATTAAATGTAGTGATGTGACAGAAAGTAGCTGAGTGGCTACTTTGGAGTGGGTGTCCAAGCATGGTGACATTTAAGCTAAGGGTTGAATTTCAAGGAGTTAGTAATGTAGAGATTGGGGGACAGAGAATGCAGGCAATGAAAACAGCAAGCAATCAAGCAAATATGAAGAGCCTCAGCCACCATTGAAACAATGATTAAACACTTGCTGCCTTGTGGGAGGTGCCCTACTTCCCAACTTGTAGCAGGGACAAAAGGAAGACAGCTGACCGAAGGCAACCACCTCCCTTGAACGGTTTTGAGGTTTGTCCCTATCAGATTGGCCTTTCCATCTGTCAAGTTGCTGCTGCTAGGTAATAGCTCAGAGTGCCAGGCCCCTGGACCAACTCCATCAGGAAGTACCTTGCTATGGCAAGCCAAGTAAATGTGGAGCCAGCTAACTGTGTTCCAGCCCTAGCTCTTCCACTTTCTCACTGTGCATCTGTGGCCAACCTCCTAAATTTCCAGTGCCTTGGTTACTGCATGTGCAAAATGGGAACCTCCAAGTTGTCAAGTTAATGAGAGGATTAAATGAAAGCACATTATGAACAGTGCCTACAGAAAAAGGGGTCTTGATAAGCCAATATCACCACAGCTGAAAGGGCAACTTGTCTAGTTCTCTGTTTAATATGGGGACCGTGAGGCCCAGGCTTTCCCAAAGTTATCCTAGATTTGCTTCTGGCTCCAGTTCTTAGACTACCCAAGTGTAGGGCCTTAACTGGCCCTCAGTGCTCTCTGTACAATAAACTTGAGTCCATGTCTGTGCATCTATTCCCATCCCTGGCTCCCATAGGTACTCTGCAAGTCCCCAGCATAATGGTGCCACTATCTTCCTTCCTTCCTTCTTTATTTCTCCACTCAGAGCTAACCACAGCCTCACTTATCCTCTAAGACCTTTGGTGCCCCAATGCGGAAGGTGGGGGGCTGGACCCAGTTCCAGGTCCAGGGTAAAGCCCCACAATGGAAACCAGGCAGAACCCAGGTATGTGTGTGTGGCAGCAACTCAGAGCTGGCCAGTTGTTACAGACTCTACTCCTTTGTGTAGCAGGGGGCAAACTGCCTCCAGCTCAAAGTTTGTGGTTTTGCAAGGTCACTAAGACAAAAGCACTAGGTCTCCCCAAAAGTAAGGGGGAATAAGACAGATTCAGTTGTGGTCACTGACTATGAAAAACACTCTTAAAATAACAGGCAAATATAGGCCAGACAGATAGAGAAAAAGGGGATGTTTGTCATACTTTAAACAATAAAGATAAATTTACAAAATAGCATGCAAATATAAATCAGATAGTGGAATATAAGTCAGATTTTTGTGCCATTCAAAAAATTATTCAATAATTTTATTAACCAATGTCACCCCAACAGATTCAATAAAAATTTAAAAATAAACAATAAAAAGAATATTTTACCTGCAAAAAATGATTCAATAGATAACAAAATTTTAAAACAGACAAATATCAAGTTCCAGCAGGCTCTAACTCAAAATCCTTAAATGTCACCAAACATGGTTTACTTCATTTGGTTGTGATGTTATCTCTGCATTTAGGCAAACAACCCTTCAGACACCTGGGGTTTGGACTCATGGAGGCTCATTTGGGGGCTGCTGTCACATATGAGCTCAGAAGCAGCTTCTGGGTAGCAATCCCAATGGCATCCTGGCATCCGGTGCTTTGAATCGCCCACTCCATGGATCTTTCTATAGAGAATGTCTAAAGCTGTCCCATAACACGCACAATTAGTGCTCAGCACATTCACACAGTTGTTGCCTTTCCTACCTTGTCTCTGAGCCAAGGAAAACTGCTTTCTGTTCCACACAGTCAGAACAGAAAAGGAAGAGCAAGACCATGCTTGCAAAATGAGCTGCATTTCTGGGACTCTTTCCAGCAGATTTCCTCTTTCCCAGACTATTTCCCCACCTAAATCCTGGCTTGGACCTGAACAGAACTCATTTATTTCCTGATACCCCTCTTGCGCTATGGACACACTGGACACAGGCTTGTGTCCTAAAGGGCTGTATTTTTATTTCATGGGTGTAGCACACAGACAAATCCAAGCACATTGAAAAATTAGAGAAATACACTGATTTCCTCATTCTTTCAACTATTTATTGGCATCTACTCTGGGCCAGGCAGTGAACAGGGAAAAAGAGATTGAGCCACCATAGGTGACTTGTTCAAATGGGACTGGGGGGATCTTTGGAGACCCTCAAGTCAGGCTGGCTTTGGAGAAGGTAAATTTCAACTTGAAACCTGGGGAAATGTGGCCAGCCATTACAATAGAGGGGTCAAGGAGATGAGGAGATAAAGTTAATGGCTCTGAGCCTGGCATAAGGAGGCAAAGCTTCTGGGTCACTGTCAGGCACCCCTAATTGTTCCATTGTTTTCAGGGAGGGTTTCAACAACCAGCCTCTCTTTCTAAGCACATTACATATCCCAGGGCTCAGGAATGAAATCATTTGCAGAGGTGACTCACAGGCAGACAGCCAGCTCAGCCATGGGGCCCCATCTGCATTACCAATTTGCCTGCTCAGGTTGTCTCCTAATTGTTATTTACCAAGCCCCATGCCCCTAATGCCTATCCTTAGCCCCTGCTTGAGCCCTCTGGCCATTGTCACTGTAGGACTGTCACATCCTGTCACTATTTTCCTGAATTCGAAAGGTCTGGGCAGCCTGACTAAAGACTCGCCTGCTAGCTCTAAGAACCAGGAAGGTAGCCTAGTGGCCCCAGCCCCATCTTCTCTCAGAGCAGGTTCCAAAGGGATATGATCCACAGCTATGCCCTTCTCGCTGTTCCTTACGCAAGAAAAGGAAAGAGAACAATGACTCTGTAGTAAGGTACTGTGCTGCTGGCAGATATGGTCAGGTCCCTGGCATAAGAGGAGAGGGGAAGGTTTATTGCTCTGTGGAGCCAGATGGGGAAATCAGGGACAGGAGCTCATAAAGGAGCTCATATAGCTTCCTTCTGCCATGCCCTGTACCCACGGTTGCATTTCTAACCTTGTCCAAACCCCTTCTCTCCCAGGTCCTTAGGGTGCTCCACTCCCTGAAACACAGATCCCCATAAAGGTCTTCTGCTACTTGGAGGGTGAGCAATGGCTTGGAAAGCACAACGCTGTGCTCTACTGACGGAGCGAGAGCGCCCTCACTCTATTCTGTGGTCAGTAATGGAACAGCAGCTGGGAGGGAGGTCTTGAGCTAGAGACAGCCTGGCCTCCCAGGTTGCTGCTCACCCCCATCCCTGTAGCCTGCCCACCCCCCCTCACTTGGCCTCCAAGACCTGGGTCCCAAAGACTGTGTACTTCTCCAACCTGAGTCAGTTTCCACTACCTCAGAGCCTGAATGCCCCAAAAAGCCAGAGTGGGAGGATCTCCAGAGACCTTACCTACAGAGGCTGAAAATTCAAGGCAGACCCTTGTTCATGGGCAACTCTGGGAACTTCTGATTATTATCATATCACCACTGTTCCTATCCAACACTAGTCATGAAGTCTCTCTAACCACCCATATTGCCCTCTTAACCTGTAAAGACAGTCCAGTTATGCCCCAGAACTCAGACCCTCAAAAGCCAGAGGATCAACCTATAGGTCCAAGGATAACTACTCCTACAACTGGCCTCTGATTCTACCACTCCAGGAAGAAGTTGAAAAGACTTGCATAAGGCACAAGCCCAGATTATGAAATCAAGTTAACATTTAAATGACCTAACAACGTATTGCCCAATTTAATTTGCTTACTTGATTCAATAAAGGAGAACAAGAAAACTCATCTAATTAAATGCATTGATCCATTCTGAACCTTGCAAATCTGAAAGTCTGCCTGGAAGTTAGTGGCTTGAAAAACCTGAGTGACACAAAGGTATGAGTTGAAATAAGATAAATTCATTCTCCTCCAAGCCCCAGGAAAGTTGAAAGGTGCCCTGGGAAACATTTTACATGAAAAACTGAGTCAAAAAAGGGAAAGACACTTGTCTAAGTTTAGCCAGTGAGGCCAAGTTAATTCCAGAGTCTGTGGAGCCTAAGAGAGCATTTGATTCATGCTCCATTCCATCCACAGACTGAGGCACTTGGTCTTGTTCTTCAGCATCCTTATCCAATTGGCTCTTTGGACCTGGTATACCACTCAGATTACCCAGACAGCTCCTTGAACCCTTCAAGACCCTGAGTAAACATCAGGTTCTCAGGGATAAATCTATCCATTGAGAGCAAAGCAGCAATTTGCTCCAACCCCTCTACCTGGGTTTGGACATGCGAGTACAACTAGATGGAAAGTGATGGAAAATACCAGGGCCTCACGCAGCCTGGAGGAACCAATACAGGATGGTTTAGTTGGAAATAAATAAGATGTCTTCTTTCCCAACTCCCCAACTGTGCTATGCCCCAGGTTTCCAAGGGCAGAAATTTCTAAGTCCCCAGCAAACAGAGTAGAACACAACCTAACTTACATTACTGATCTTCCAGGCCTGTGTCCCTGTCGGGACCTCCACTGGCATGGCCCTGGTCCTAGCCACAGCACTGAATTTTTTTGGACCTGTACTTAGAAAACCATTTTAGCTAGAAATGCATTTTCATCACCCTCCTGGTTGGGATAACTGTAGCTGCCTTGGTGTTGGGCCCTAAATCAGGGTTGGCTAACCCTTCCAAGGAAATGAATGCCTTGGAGAGAAGTAAAATCACTTAGTATGTGGCATCTCAGTCCATGCCAAGGTGAATGTGACCTGAAACTGAACCCACAACCAATAAAACAAGCCATTTCTCCTGCTAGGACCAGATGATACTACATGTCTGCCTATTCCAGCTCCCTGTGGAGCTTATGGAGCTCTGGCTTGAGAAGGGATCTCTAGGAACCAAGTCCTCACTCACACCCCCAGCCTCAAGTAGCCTTGGCTATGAGTAACAGTTTGACTCCCACACAGACCTCTCCTCAAGGAGAAAGGGAAACAAAGACACAAATGCAGATGAGCAGTAGGGACAAAGACAAAACACTTGCTTGTAAGAAATCAAAGAAAGCTTCCAGGAGGAGGTGGCATTAGGGCTGACTTCAAAGGAAGAGAAGGATGCTGTAAGCAGAAATTTGAGGGAAGAGGTAAGTATAAGGTGAGTTCCCCATGGAACAGTTCCAGGTGGATTATGTAATGCAAAAGGTCTTCTAAGGCCAGAACACTCTCAGGGTATATGGGGTTGGGCAGAGATAAATGAGACTGAGAACATGTGATCTAATTCATTAGAGAAACGTAAGGGAGCAAGTCATTCAAGGAGTTCCCAGCATTAGGCATTTAAATTAAAAAAAAAAAAAAGAAAGAAAGAAAATAAAAAGCACTGTGATGTGCCAATGGCTGCTCTAGGTGCTGGCAATACAGTGAGGAACCAGCAGTAATAGCTGCCTCAGAGTGTTGATAGTCAAAAAGGGAAAATAGACAGTAAATGGAGAAACAAACAAGATGATTGCAGAGAGTAATAATACTATAAAGAAAGACAAATATCAAATGATCTCACTTATACGTAGAATCTAATGAACAAAATAAATTGAAATATAAAATAGGTCCAGAGGCATGGATTCATGGAACAGACTGAAAGATCTCAGACTGGAGGGGTTGGGAAGGAGAGCAAGAGAGTAACCAAAGCACATATAGTATATGCATATATGCACAGTTAGCTAGTGGACATAGACAATAGTGTGGTGAAAGCCTGGGGTGAGAGGTGGGATGGAGAGCTGGGTGGAGGGGGATACAGGAGGGGTGAATAGAGGACACCTGTAATACTGTCAGTAAAAAAAAAAAATTAAGAAAAAAGATGGGCAAACATTAAAAACAATAGTGAAACAGGGTGATGTGATAAAGGTGATAGAGAAGAAGAGGGCTACTTTTGATGTGGATCTCTGTGAGGGCTCCTTCAGAGCCCTGAAGACAAAGAGCCTGCCATGGCAATGTCCAGAGGACTAGTCAAGGCTGAAGAATTGTAAGTGCCAGGCCACCAAGACAGGAAGAAGCTTAGTGGACATGTACAAAAAATAAATGGAGACTGAAGGACTTGGGGTGGAGAGAAGCAGGAGGAGAGAAAGAGCAGGCATGGTCAGAGATGTAGGCAGGGACCATAACACACAAAACCCGAAGACCAGGGTTATGAGTTTGGGCTTTATTATAAGAATAATGGAAAACTACTGGTAGATTTTAAGTAGGGGTGTAATGTGACAGGATTTTCATTAAAAATAAATAAATAAATAAAAACAGTGGGTGGGCAGAGAAGATTGTAGATAGGCAAGGTGAATGCAAGGACACCAGTCTAGAGATGAGTACAGACTTCCAGATGAGAGCTGGTCATGGCCTGGAGCAGGATAGGGTCAGTGGAGGTGAGAGGGGTGCATGGATTCTAATTTTACTTTGAAAGTTAAGTAGAGAGCATTTCCTGGCTGGTTGGATATGGTGGTTAAAAGATATGTGACCTGAAAAGAAGAATCCAGGATGATTTCACAGGGTCTGAGTAACTAGAAAGGTGGACATGCCATTACTGACATGGGGAAGATGGGAGGGAGCTGATTTGGGAGAAAAGCAATCAAGAGGTACGTTATTACAGTGCTAATTTTGAAATGCCATGGTAGTGTCAGGTAGGCATTTGAATATTTACCATACTTGTGCACTACCTTCATGTGCCATTGGAATAATCCTATCTAATAAAGATGGAATATGCTAATTGACTCCCACGGCATTGCAAAGATGGCGGTGCCCACAGCCAATAAGGAGGGAATATGCTAATTGGCTGCCCCACCCTCAAAGATGATGGTTTCCACAGCCACAAGATGGCAGTACCCAGTCCCCTCAGTCCTGTCTGCCTCTGGAGTCCCACAGTTCCCTCAGACCCCCAACCCCCAGGGCCACCCAAGGCTCAGGTAACCAGGACCAGCCAAGGTTTGTGCTGCCGGCAGTGGCAGCAGAAGAGATGTGTCGGAGCACCACTTTTCCTGATTGCCTGGTTGCCTCCCACCCCTGAGGTCTCCCAGACTGTGAGAGGGGGCGGGCCAGGCTGAGGGATACCCCCCCCCCTTGCAGTTCATGAATTTTCATGCACCAGGACTCTAATTATTTACATAATTATTTTTGTTAAATCAGATCACTTTTTCTTTAGCTCCATGATAAGCAATAATATCCTTAACATCAAATGGTTTTGTGGACTACTGGTATTTTTTCTGAATACACATTAAAATTAATAATGACAACCATAGTTCCTAGGTCCCCTTGCAGTTCAATCTTGATGTTTCCTCCATCCCCAATCTCCAGCAGAGTCTGGGCACCTGGCATACACAAATTTCAACAGAGCCATCAGCTTTGACACCCAAGAATCTCTGAAGGCATTCAAAGGGATAATGGTAAGGCATTCAGAAGGAGACCTGATTCTACAGCTTGGTGAGGCCCTTGGAGAAATCACCTAACTGCCTCAGTGGGTCCTAGTCAGCCCACTGCTACATGGCGGAGGGAGAGGGGTTCACAGAGCAAAGGCCACCACCCTTTCCTTAGGTTCATGCGCCCTCTGGTGGCTGGGTTCTCTGTCTCTATGGACTGGGGGCTACGGAGCTTCTTTCCACGCTACACAGAAGAGGACCCTCTGCCTTGGCCTCTCCTGAAAGGAGGGGCAAGAAGTCAGGCTAGCTTTACTATCCAGATTGGGGGACAGATAGATGCTGCTGAAGCCAGGACTCAGGCTGGATGGAGACAGAGGCAGCAGTCTGCAAAACAGGCATAGACCACCAAAGGTCATACACAAAAGGGAGGGAGAATGGTGGTAGGGAGCAGGGGCTTTTGTTTTCTATAAAAGCTTACCAATGCAGAGAAAAGGAAATTGATGGCCATATACAAATAGGGCAATTTACCTTAGGTGGGTACTTTCTAAAGAAAATAAAAAACACTCCGATTAAAAAAAAATGTTTTAATTAAGAACAGGGAACACCAGCCTGTGCTGAATAAATTCAACACACAATGGAAAATGTACTTTAGTTCTTATATAGAGTCAGTCATGGGAGAGAAGCGTGGGTGGCAGCTGACGACAGACAGGAGTGAGTCGTGCTCTTGCAGAGAAAGCAAGCAGGAAGGGGGCTGGGAAGTGAGCAGCAACAATCAGACACAGACATCCAGGTGCTCAGACAAGCATTCACATCACATCCACACCGGCTTGTATGCATGCGCGCGCACACACACACACTCACTCTCTCTTTCTCACTCTCTCTCTCTCTCTCTCTCTCTCTCTCTCTCTCTCTCTCACACACACACACACACACACACTACAAGCTACAATGGATAGTCTTTCTGTCACTTCTTCCTTTTTCTCAATGAACAAAATATGTTAAATGAGAAGAGATCAATTGCTAAACACACTTGTAGTCCAGTGTGCAAAGGAGTCTCACATAGAAGGCTATGGTGGGGCTCAGAGTAAGGGCTTGTGAACTGAGTCTCAGAGAAAGAAAAGACAGAAAAGGGTGATCTAGGCAGCACAAACAGCATGAGAAAAGATCTGTAAGCTGAAAAGAACATAGATATTTGAGGCACTGCAAAAAGCCAGGGTGATTAGACCAAGGATGTCTGGGGAAAGAGAAGTTGGGGGAGGGTGAAAGCTGAAATTGAAATCTGAATTCCAAACGATTGGGCTCCCCATGTTACCCTTATGAGCCACCTTTTTTGACCTTGAGAAAACCAGATTGAAGGTACAATGTCTGAATTGAAATGGGTTGGAAATCAGGCACATTCTGGGGTTGGATTGGGGGTAATCCAGGCTGTGAGGAGAAATGCTTCAGATTTCTTATGGAAACCAAGGCAACATTTTTCAATACACTTATCCCTCTGCCTCTGGGCACATTGCCATCCTTGGACCACAAAACTAATGCCTACTCCAGGTTCCAGCACATGGTGAAAATTGAGTTCATCATGAATGCTCTTTTCTTACCACTAAGGCCTAGGCATGGGTAATGTTACAGATCCCTTCAAGTGAGTCTGCTCTAAGTTAAGATTTATTACTTTGTAAGCTACAGAAGAGACCAAGAAATTATATTAAATTTAAAAGAAGGCTAGAGCCCAGCCGGTGTAGCTGAGTGGTTGAGTGTTGATCTATGAATCAGGAGGTCACAGTTTGATTCCCTGTCAGGGCATATGCCTGGGCTGTAGGCTCAATCCCTAAGAGTTACAGGGGTCCTCAAACTTTTTAAAGTGGGGGCCAGATCACGGTCCCTCAGAGAGCTGGAGGGCCGGACTATATGAACTACTAATTCCTACTGTAACACCTCGGCTGCGCTCACTGCCCAAAAAACCTAGCTGGCCGGATCAGACTCCTCTGCAGGCCGCATGTGGCCCGCGGGCCGTAGTTTGAAGTCGCCTGACTGTTAGACAATCATTGATTCTTTCTCAACATTGATGTTTCTCTCTCTCTCTCCTTCTTCCTTCCACTCTTATATTAATAAAATTGTATTTTAAAAATGAGAATAAAAGAAGGCTACAAAAATTAATTCTAATAATAATGAATTGTGACACCAAAACTCAGGAAACAAAGTGAAAATAGATAATTGAACTACATCAAAATTTAAAGCTGTGCATCAAGTGACACAATCAAACAGAGTGAAAAGGCAGCCTATGTAATGGGGGAAATTTTCAAATCATATAACTGATATGGGTGAATATCCAGAATATATAAAGAACTCCTACAACTTAACAACAAAAAGACCCCAAACAACCCAATTAAAAAATTAGCAAAAGACTACGTATATACTCTCCAAATAAGACAAATGACCTGAACAAGCCTGTGAAGAGATGTTTAACATCACTAATCATAAAGGAAATGAATATCGAAACTATCAATGAAATATCACTTTACATCCATAAAACAGAGAAAACTAGTGTTGGTGAGAATGTTACGAAACTGTAAGTCTGGCCCTGGTTTGGCTCAGTGGATAGAGTGTCGGCCTACAAACTGAAGGGTCCCTGGTTCAATTCCAGTCAAGAGCATGTACCTTGGTTGTGAGCACATCCCCCCAGTAGGGGGTGTGCAAGAGGCAGCTGATCAATGTTTCTCTCTTATTGATATTTCTAGCTCTCTATCCCTCTCCCTTCCTCTCTGTAAAAATATCAATAAAATATATTTTAAAAAAAGAAAAAAGAAACTGTCCATTGTTGAGTGAATGTAAAATGGAGTAGTTACTAGAGAAAGCAGTATGGTGTTTCATCAAAAACTAAAAATAAAAAATAGCATTACTATATGATGTAACAATTCCACTTCTGGGTATATTCTCAAAAGAAGTAAAAGCATAAACATAAACAGTTATGTGTACACTCATGTATACTGCAGCATTAATCACAGTAGCTAAAAGATGGAAACAGCCCAAATGTCCATTGATGGATGAATGGCTAAACAAAATGTGGTTTCATACTGTCGAATGTTATTCAACATTTAAAAAGAAGGAAATTCTGACACATGCTACAACATGGATGAACTTTGAAGATGTTAGACCAAGTAAAGTGAGCCAGCGACAAAAGGAAAATAGTGTATAATACCACTTTTATGAGCATCTAAAGTAGTCAAATCCATAGAGACAGAAAGTAGAATTCTGGATGCCAGGGAATGGGGAGTGGGGGAGGGAGGACCCAGTTTTAGATGGGAAGATAAAAAAAAGTTCTGAAAATTTGTTTCATGAAAATGTGAATGTACTTTACCAAACTGCACACTTAAAAATGTTCAAGATGGAAAATTGTACGTGTATTTTACCACAGTTAAGGGGAGAGGGGGGAGAACTGGTATGCACAAAGGCATTTGAATCTGCACCTAGATTTTCTTTCCCACCAATTAACACTTGTCCTTTAGGTTCCTGATCATCCAGTGGTACCCACTCAAATATCTGCTTCTTCAGGAGATCCTCCCCAACTTCCCAGACATAGTGTTTCTGTTAAGATGTGGCTGCTGGCAAATGGAACCGTATAGAGCTATGGTGTATCTGATTACTGCCACAGTGAATAAACATTCTCAATGACAAAGCTGTAGACAGAGCAGTGAGGGAGACTGTCTTTGTCCTGCCCTCAGAGCCCACAGTCTGCAGGGGAAATTAGATCTTTTAAAACCAACCACAGAGTGTGATATGAGCCAGTGAGCACTGTGAATGCCTAGAGTTATTGACTGCATAGCATGGAAGCAAATGCAGTCAAGGGGGCCTTCCCCAAGAAGGTGGTGCCTGAGTTAACTCCTGAAGGATCAGGAGGGTTTAGGCAAGCAGAGAAAGACAACAGAGGGTATTCCAGGTGAGTGAGCCCTGGATAAGGAGGAAATAGAAATATGAGAGAAAGAGAGGGGTTTAGAGAGGAAGGGAAAGAATGTGAGTAACAAAGTTGAGAAATAACCACAAATGATTCAAAGGAATTTATTAACTTATAAATGCCTCTATTGCAGATATTTTTGTGAAGAGTCTCCCACCCACCGCTAGCTTTCAGGGCCTTTTCAGAAATGTTCTGCATAGAGGGATGATGGGCAGAGCTCCTGGCCACCTCCTTCTCCCAGTGGCATTGCGCACTGGCTGACTGACAGTTACACTGGTCCTCACTTTCTGCCATGGAATGGACCAGAAGGTAGAAGAATCATCACCTCTCTGGTCCAGAGAAGACTGCAGAGATCCCACTCATGGTGGCAGACAGATAGATCAACCAAGCAGAAGTTGAAGTTCATGGCAGGGAGAGGTATTCCTGAGTGAGAACCCTTCTCCCTGCCCACCTCCACACTCTTTGCCTGAGAGATAGGCAGGGATGCCTGTGGTAAATGTCTGCATCCAATATTTGAATGATATACATGTGCATGGAAATGAGGATATTCAAAACATATATTAGAAAAAGCAAGGACCAGAATCAAGTGGGAAGTGCCTGAGTGCAAAGGTACCCAAAGATATGGGAGTACTGCAACCGAGTGCACACCTTTCATAGATTATTGCCTAGGCTCTCGGTCCCAGGAGAGACCCCTTGAAGAGAGTTCAGCTACTCTCCTCTTTCTTCTTCAGAACCGGCAGGCTGAAGCTCCTGAAAGGCAAGCCAACAAGGTCTGCACTGTGCAAAAGCTTAGCTGATAGCTGGTCTTAGAGGAGGGCTCCTGGGTTATTGAGCCCAAAACCTGGTAACAGATAAGCTTTGGGGGAAAGTCAAGGCAACCTGAGGGTAATGTATTCAAATGTGAAGACCTACATGGCTCTTCTAGCTCCTGGGGTCAAGGTCAAGGTTGGAGAGGCAGTTAGGCCCTAGCCCTTATGGCTTTTCAGCAACAGCAGGCTCAGGGCTGTTCACCCCATCAGAAAGGTAATCATCCTCATTGTTCTGCTTCATCTTGGTTTCCAGAACCGTGATGCGCTGCTTAAGCTTTTGCTGAGCCCCGGTGTACTCAGCCAGCAGGCGGCTAAAGCGAGTGTATAAGGTCTCCATGTTGGTCTCCAGCTGTTCTAGCTTCTCCTGCACATTCACCTCCATGTTGGCTGCCGTCTCATTCTCATCCAGCAGCCCCTCCTTTATCAAGATCTCTCGGCCTCTCTCCTCCAAGACCTTCTTGGCATCAGGGTACTCAGTCACTGCTTCCATAAGATCATCCTTGGACAAGCAGAAGAGATCTGAGTAGCCCAGGCTGCGGATATTGGCTGTGCGTCGATTGCCCATTTTGCTACCCTTAATGTTAAGGATACTGATCTCTCCAAAGCAACTCCCGGCAGAAAGCAGGGCATACTGAGTGACACCATCATCAGCCACCACTGCCAACTTACCCTCCTTGATTATGTACATCTCTTTGCCAATATCCCCCTTGCGGCAAATGTAATCCCCAGGGCTGAAGACCTGAGGACGAAGTTTCAATACCAGCTCCACCAGCAGGCCAGCCTCACAATCCTGGAAGATGCGTACTTTCTTAAGTGTGGACAGGTGTACATTGATAGCTATCTCAGCCCTCAGCTTGGCTGGTAGGTTTTTGAGAACTTCCCGCTCATCCACACTCTTCTTATTGGTCCACAGGTAGTCAAACCACTTAATCACCTTGGCTTCCATCTCCTTGCTCACTTTGCGGAACTGCATGTAATGTTTGACCGCATCGATCTTGGCCTGGAACTCGGCCCGAGTGGCATTCATGTTGGAGATCATGGAGCCCACATTTCCAACGATTGTGGCAAAGATGAGGACGCCAATCAGGAAATCAAATATGACAAATAGGTACTCCTCATCCTTTACAGGGGGTGGTGTTTCCCCAATAGTGGTGAGGGTCAATGTAGACCAGTAAAGGCAATAGATGTATTCCCTAGCCAGGTAGCCATACTCAGGGTCAGTGATGTTGGGATAAACCCAGGTGTCAACCCCAAAGCCAATGGACTTGGAGATGGCATAATAGATGCAGGCATTCCAGTGAATGATGACCAAGATGTAGAGAACCAGGTTGCTGATGCGGAAGATATTGGGGTAACTGGTGCGTGTTTCAGTGCGGTCAAAGAATTCAAACATGCGGGCAAAGTGTAGCAGGCGGTTAAAGCGCAGCTCAGGGCTGTGGATGCCCACAGCAAAGTAGACCAGGTCCGTGGGAATGATAGAAGCCATATCTAGCTTGAACTGCAGAGTGTGGATATAGTTGTCCCGCAACTTCTTGGTATCTTTGACGAGCAGCCCCTGTTCTAGGAAACCTAGTAGAGATGCAAACCAACATATCACTTCTGCTTTCAGCCCTCTCCCTCTTGATAGGCTAACACTCTGGAAGGGACAAACTGTTCACTCAATTTTCCTTCCCAAGGAGGGGTATAGGAAACTCATGTAGCAGGGATGGCCAGAAAGACCTCAGGGGAGCATCCCCTGGTCTGTAGCTCACTAGGCATGTGAGGACCATGAGATGCAAAAAGGGGCAGGCACCAACCTAAGTCCCAGCCAAGCAGTTAAGTCTAAACTTGTGTTGAGAGGGCTTCTTGAAATTTTGGACTCAGGCCTTTGGACATATGGGTCATGTTCCTGCTTGTGCATTTCAGTTGCTCACTTACCTGTGCGCAGTCGGACGAAGAGGTCAGCAATATAAATCGCATCTGAGTAGTAGTCCAGCACCAGCCACACTAGATAGTAGTTTTTCTGTAGGTCACTGAAGCAGGCTCTGTAAGAAAACAGGGCTGGGCTTTTCTCCTCAATTCCAAGCCAAGTTCCCCTAGAGGCCCCAAACTGAGTGTCTATTGTGTGCAAGGCATGGGATGGCTACCAGGGGAACTGATGAGTCACAGTCTGCCTGTTGCTAAGCCACATCCTTACTGAATGAATGACTGGGGTGGGGGACATAGGTGGAAAATGTTATCAGAGAATGATAATGTAGAGAGAGGCTTTGGAACTGAGACTGCAAGAAGAATCTCCATATGTTGAAAATGGAGAGAGGAAATTGTCTCTTGAGAAAATAGCATGTTGTGATGCTACCCTGTTTCCCTGAAAATAAGACAGTGTCTTATATTAATTTTTGCTCCCAAAGATGCGCTAGGTCTTATTTTCAGGGGATGACTTATTTTTCCATGAAGAAGAATACGGTACACATTTATTGTTAAATGAAAATAAAGGAAATTTATTACCTGTATATGGTACGGTAGTATTGTAGTTGTCAACACAAACCAGACAAACTGTGAATCCTACAGTATCAAGAATTTACTCATTTATTCAATGGCAATCATGTAATCATCTTCTGGAACATCATCATAACAATCCAATTCCTGAATTTCCTGGTGAATTTCTTGCGACTCCATTTCTTTCAGAATCAGTGGACCAAATCTCTCATGTTTAGCCTAGGGGGGCCTTATTTTTTGGGGGGCGGGGGATGCCTTATATTTCACTCAGAAGGAAACCTGTAAGTCTTATTTTTGGAGGATGTCTTATTTTTGGGAAACATGGTAAAATAATGAATTCTGGGGGTGGGTATTCCAGAAGGTGGAGCTAGAGAGAAGGCCAGGCCCAGAGGGCCTTGAAGGCCATGCTGAGAGCTTAAACTTTACCCTGTGGGCAATAGGGGCCCATAAAGAGTTTGTGAGGAGGGAGTGACATAATCAAATCCCAGTTGCAAGTGTGGATAATGAGCTGGAGGGATCAAGGGTGCCTGCAAAGAATGGGTGTAGGGCTGTTGTAGTTGTCCCAGGGAGAGAGGAGGGTAGCCTCACCTAGGACAGTATTGGTGGGATAGAGAAGTAGAAACAGATTACAGACACCAGAAAAAAAAAAGGATAAAAGGATAAACATAAAACTTTTGTATCATATTAATTGAGAGGAGTGGGCTTTAATAGGGCAGTAAAAGGCCTAGAGTAAGCTCTGTGTCCACAACTGGAACTGGTATGCTCTCAACCCCTGGGTCTGAGGATTGGACTGCTTTGGCCACTACTTACCAGACCCTCCCTATTTACCTGGCCACAAGCAGGCACCAGTTGTAGAGAACAGGCATGGCAATGACAAACAGCCAGCGATAGTACCAGTCCCCAGCTGGGTCCAAGACAAATAGTTCACATTTCTTTCTAAGGAGACAGAAAGAGGCCAGGCTTGTGAATCAGGTGCTCAGTGTGGCAACACCCCCACTTCCAGAGGTCAGGGGTCCCTAAAAAGCAATGCCTAAGGGGATATGCAGGGTGAAGGATAGGTTGACTTAGGGCCCTGTTTTTTAGAGAGCCACAGCTTGGTACTGGTTATCTGACCAGAGCTCAGATGGGCAAAGGACACTCCTTTTCCTATTTTAATCTCCCATAGGCCCATTGGTTCCCAGGTCCTCTGGAGTCCCTTTGTTAAGAGGGAATGACAAGGAGCAATGCTTTTACTGGGGTGGGCCTCAGAGCCTGGGGAGGGACTTCCACAGGATTGTAATGAGGGCTCAGGACCTGTTCCTACAATCCTCCCGGGAAGAAAGAGGAACTCCAAGCAAGTGAGTGCCAAGTGCTTCCTGCCCACCCCGCCCTCTCTCTTTGCTGCCTGGCCTCCAGCTCCCAAATAACTTTCCCAGATGCTGTATCCTGCCTTGGCAAGAACTCTTATCCTACACTGGCCAGAGGTGGGGAATGTCGGCTTGGCCAGACATCTACAGTCGCCTACTCATTCCTCCAACAACATACCCTCCAGCTCTGCCTTCTCTATTCTCCCCACCCTCTTTTGCTCAATTATTTCTAGGCCTTCCCTGCCAATGAGCCTCCAGCATGGCCTCTTCAAAGGCCCACCTCTGAGCCCACATTGGCACTGGTATGGGTACACTCTCAACAGCACTCTGTAACTGTGTCCTACTCTATGTTTACTTGCTGCTGGAATAGAGGCTGAAAGTAAACCCTCCCTCTGCCCACTCTCAGGTGTCCTTGATACTTGCTTCATGAGCAAAGAGAGGACATCTGGCAAGGGGCAGCTTAGGTGAAAAAGCCACTACAGGCTCCTATAGCAAGTGGGTCACTGGCTATTGTAAAAGCTATTAGCTGGGACAATGGAAATATTCTAGGGTTAAAACTGCAACAGATCTCCTCTGCCTACCCCATTCCCTGCATGGCAGGGCTTGGTATAGAACCCAGTGTTCTCATGGACATAAGAAACCCCACCGAGCCCTCCAATTATTGCATGTTTGGGAGCCCTTCCAGTCCCACAGGTTGGATAGATATACTTGGTGCCCTTGCCCTCGCCGTCCTTGTTGCCTTTGCCATCTCCTTGCTGTGTTGTCACGGTCTGGAGCTCAGGACCACGAAAACGCTCAAGGAATGAGTCAGGTCTAGGTTCCTCCTCCCGGAAATTCTTGTTGGCCCACTCTCTAATGACCCCCACCAGGCGGATGATCCTAGAGGTGAGAGAGGAATGATAAGTCAGAAAGAACTGTGTGTTCAGAACCTGTACTCAGGAGCTCAGTGTCTGATAAAGGAGATGGGAAATGGGCCAAGTCATTATTTTCCAGTGCCAAGAATTGGGATCAAGGCCAGTGCTGAGGCCAGGGAGCTGGGACTCAGACATGACTTGAAATGCAGCCTTAGGGGAAAGAGAAGACTTCCTGTAGGAGGTACCATCTCAGTTAATTGTTAAGAACAAATAAGAGGTCTCCAAGACAAGATGGAGGTTTGTGCTAAGACAGGACAGGCCAGAAAGATGGTTATTCCAAGCTTTCTGATTTCCCTGTGAAACCTACAGCTCTGGGCTTCAGATCTCAGGGCCCTCTATGTAGGCCCCTCTGTGGAAAGGATCTCTTCCTCCTGATACCAAGACAGGCAAGATTAAAGAAAAGTCTCCTCTGGCCACTCCAAGGTTGTTCAAAGAAGCACACTCAGGAAGAAAGAGTTGAACTTAAAATAGCACTGTCAGTGTTTCCCAAATGTCTCATTGGGAAGGTCCAGTAGCACTAAAAGAAGGAAACACATGGTATCCACTTTGACAGTGTCTGTGGCAGGAGGGGATAGCATCAAGGCTATGGTGGAACCCACCTGCGAAAACCACCCCTCCCTCGCTGGGGGGCATCCATCTCTGCCAGCCTCTGCAGTTCTGAGGAGGTGTCATCATCGGTCGCAGACTCTGGCCTGCAGAGGAAGAAGCAGGTAACCAAAGGTTCTCTAAGCATACCTATCAGCACTGTCTTCTCTTATGACTTGCATAGACATCCCATGGTTCCTTGAGAGGATGTTCTTGAGTCAAAGATTGCTCAGTGACAATAAGGAAGAGTTTAAGGACATAGCAACCTCCAGGACATCTCAGAAATAATGCTGACTCACCTACTACTCTTCCTGTGGTCATCTTTGCCATTGGCCTTAATAGCAGTAGGTGCATGATGGTTGTGGTTATTGGCTGGGGAGCTCTTTACACCATTAGATTTTTCTGTCATCCTGCATGTACAACTGGGATCCTCACCTGCCAAGGAGAGGGCAAAGAGTAAAATCATAGAGGAGCCTGACACCAATATAAGTCAGGAGAGCTGAAGGTGAGCAGTGGGAAGAGAACCAGGGCCCACCTGGCAAACACCAGCACATCTTACTGATTTGCAGTGTAGAGCAGGGGGACCCAGCATTGCCTAAGTGCCAATCTCTAAGCACCAAGATGATACTGCTCTCTCTATTCTGATAGTTCATTAAAAAGGCAACCGAAGTTAAATTGAAAAATGCGTTTCCTTTTCTTTTACTCCAGTGAAGCCTTTGTGAACTATCAGCTATAATGCAAAACAAACAGACAAAAAACCATTTAAGCCATCTTCTGTTGCCTTCATTTGAAGATGTGTGGCACATGTTTAGGTTACTGAGCATCCCCGAAGCAGCCCTGCCCCCAAACTCCTGCCCCATGAGAGGATATATATCTCCTTGGCTCAAAGAAGCTGCCACCCAACCCCCAAGCTCTCTGGTTCTCCTATCCCAAGATCATTCCAGAGTTCCTGCTCCTCAGGTAGGAGTCTCATCTCTCATTGACCTTTTCAACCAGAGTTTCTTCTTTTCAATTCAAATCACATTTGCTCCAGCACCTTCAAATAATGTTGCTCAATCTGAGGGACAGAGAGGAGCCCCATGGGTGAGGAAGGGATTGAGGAGGACAGAAGGGAGAGCTCCAATAGGCTCCAGAGGCAGTGGTCCAAGTCAGGACTCTCTCTTTAGGGCTATGGGAAGTCTTGGAATGACTGATAAGGAACATGACAAGGACAGCATTATATTCTAGTAAGATCATTGTGGCTGCTAGATGGAGACTGGATTTTAGGGGAGCAAGAGCAGAAACGATGTGGTAGGGAAAAGGTTAGAGAAGATGGTACCACTGAAGTCTGAGACAGGGCAGAGTGGAGAAATATTTAGGAAGTAAAAAGAACAGGGCTCAGAGAAGGATTGGTTGTGGGAAACAAGGGAGAGCAAGTGGTGGGATCATGCAGGTAGAGAATACAGAATGAAGGTCCAGGACATAGCCCTAGGCAGCACCAATATTTAAGAGTTGAATGAAGTAGGAGATGTACACAAAATAGACTAAGGAGCAACTTAAGAGGAGAAAATCCAGAAGAGAAACAGGAGATTGTGTTCCACTGTGTCTGCCATGGAGTCAGGGAGGCTGGGGCAAAATAGATTTCTAGCAACTCTTCTCTGCTGAGCCTGATTGGTATGCCCCACCAGATTTGGCCAGCACACCTGCCAAATTGCCTGTGGTCCCTATGCTGGAGCAACCCCAGCCCCCGCCCCCCACCCCTCTTGTTCCAGCTTCTGGAGCTGTCTCCATGGTGATAACAGGCATGTCAGCCTCTGTGGTAAGTGGTAAAACAAACAACTTCAAAGATGCTCTGGCAGCTCTCTGTGGGACTATAGCACTGGGATGCTAATAAGGGCACCTGAGGCAGAGGAACCTGTTTGGACTCTAGAGGCAGCAGACCATGGAGACAGAAACTTCCAAGCAACACAAACAAAACCGGGGCCACTCGTATTGATCGAGGTTTCAGAGCTGGCCTCTGGAATCTTGAAGGTTAAGAGGGGTTATATCACAGTGAATGAAGGGCAGTGGTAGAGGAATATCAGTGAAAGGCAAGTCCATTGCAAGGATGTAGGGAGATGGATCTAGGCTGGAGTGTGAGCTGTGCTTGCAAGAATAAGACAAAGGAGACCAAGGACAGCCCGGGGAAGCTGCAAGCACCAGGCAGAGAATTTGGGACAGCCTTTCGCTGATAAAGAGACAGTACGGGCCCTGCCTGCCAGCATTTGGCTTCCTCCCTTCCTTACTGATAATGGACAATAGCAGTGACCCTGAGCCCACAAGAGGGTAGCTAAGGTGCCATGACAGCATTTATGCTTTCTCTAAGGTTCTGGCACCAAGAGAGATTCCTCTCCCATGATCCCTGATCCTTCTCTGCCAGGAGCAAGCCCTTCCCTGAGTCTGACTGCCAGAAGCAGCTATTTTGCCACACACACTTTCCTGCATCAGAACTGCTCCCTCAGATCACTTGCCAGGAAACAAGCCAGCGGTTCTCATACTCTCTCCAAGAAACCTCATTTAGTCCCAAGTCTTCAGTTATCATCACATTCCAAATAAGGCATCTCTCCCAAGCTCCCCACCCATATCTACAGCCACTGCTCTTTTTTGGCACCTCAAACCCTATATAGCTAAAACTGAACTTGACACCCTTAACTACATTTTGGCTTCTCTTCCAATGTACCTACCTCCTAGAAAGGCCTGCCCTCTGCCCAGTCCCCCAAGCCAGAAAACTGGATGTCAACCATACTTCTTGTTTTCCTCAATCATCACATCCAAGTAGCCTTTGTCCTCAGTCAATTGTCCCCCAGAGTGTCAAAGATCTGTCCAACTACTGCCTTCTGTACCCTAGGCCCTGTTCTGGTATCAAGATTCACTGCCACTCCATGTCTGCTGCAGCAGACTCTGACTTACCCAGCACTCACTGGGGTCTGGACTAGAGGGGAGACATGGACACAATTAGGGTTTGCTGTGAGTTAAAGCTCTCAGAGGGAGATAAGCCAAATCACCCCCCATAGCATAAGAGGTTGAGGGGAGAGTTCTAAGAAGCTGCAAAGGTGGCCGATGGCTTGAAGAACCGACCAAGTGAAGGAGACTGAGAAGGACAGGTCTCAAGGAAGAGAGTCTCAGGAAAATCTGTAGGGCCAACACCCCACCCCCATGTCAGGAAGAGCAAGACTGCCTATAAGAGATGAGAGCTGGAGGAGTCCTGCAACCACCAACAGAGGCCTCACTGGTGCCCTTATCCAGAGCAGGCTTAGGAGTGGTGGGAAGAGAAGACATATTTTTCAGAGTTTCAGAATAAGTAGTAGGAGGTGAGGAAAAAGAGATAGAGAATGTATCTGACTCTTTTTAGAATGCTGAATGAGTGAAAAAAGGCAAAGATAAGGAGGGAAACTGGAGCGCATGAGGTTGCAAAAAGTTCTCTGTGTTTCTATTGTTTTTATCCTTTTACAGAGAGGAGATAACAAAACAAGTGTAAAGGTTTTGAGGAGGGATTCAATAGAAAATGAAAATATTTGTACTTGTGATCAATCCCAATTAAGGTTGGAGTTCATTAAAGATGGATATAACGGGTGGCTTTGTGCATGAGAGTTGAGGAGAGAAGACTTATCAAGCACACAAGGGAAAGGGCCACTAAAGAACAGGCTAAGAGGGGAAAAGGTGATAGATGAAGATTTTAGATAGGAGTGGGGTGCAGTGAGAGACAGTTGAAGAGGATCACTCATATAAAACCTCAACATTCTCAGTTACATTGGAGAGACATCAGGCAACGATAGATGCAGACTTTGGAGAAAGCCAAAAGGTTTATAATAGCTTCTGTGGGGTTGCATAGGGGAAACCAAACAAATATGAGGGTAGGACTGGAATGGGTGAGGAAGACATCAGATTATGTAGTTGACAAAGAGAAGAGAGGTGGGCAGCAGTCCTAGATGGAAAGTAGAATCTTCAAGAAAGGAGACTTTTAAACCAACAGTAAGGCAGAGTGCTCCTGTAAATAGCCCAACATCAATTATTACAGTCCTGGGCCTCTTTAATCCTCATCCACAAATTAAACAGCCAGTCCAAGACTTTTATAGAAAATCCAGCTTGATCCAAGAAGTGTCTTGGACCGTGGTTGAGGGCATTCTGAGGACAATTCCTTTAGAGATGGTAAGGCCAGGAACAAAAGGGACAAGTTAGTCATATACCCAAGAATAGAAGAGCTACTAACTTCCAGTTTGCAACTCTTTTAAAAGTTCACTGTTGCCCAATGCTCTTTTGTTCACTCAAGCAGTCCATACATATTCCCAAGGCATCTGTTGTGCACCAAGTCCGTGCTAAATGCTGAGGTTAGGGAGATGAATCTGCAGTCTCTGACCCCAGTGTTGCTCCAATAATAAAAAACAGCCAGGAATATAATTCATCCTCAGAGTCACTTGTTTTTTCAGTAGCATTTGACAGTTTATCCACTTTCTCCTTGAAATAATGGGTTCCTTCTCCTGGCGTCCTCCTGCCTCACTCGCCACTTCTCTATAGTGTCCTCTGAAGAAGCCCCTTCCTCTTTCAAAACTGAAGGTTTGGAGTGTCTTCAACTCAGTCTTTGGATGGAATCCTTATCTTTTATGTCTTCATTTCCTCAGCCAGTCTTGTATGCTTGTGACTTGCAAATTTATAACACCAGCTCAGTCTATCCATTGAACTCCAGTTTGCCTTTCTGACATTACCACTAGGATGTTGAACAGGTATCTCAGGCTGAATATGTCCAAAATTGAGCTCTTAATCTTGCCCTCCAACCCTTATCTTCCCATATGCACCTGCATCTTAACAAAGGCAATGTCATTCTCCCATTTATTTGAGTCAAAAACCTCAAAGCCATACTTGACTCCTCTCTTTCATATCTTCACTCTCTACCTATGCAAATCATGTGAACTTCACCTTCAGTCACTGTATCCAATCACTTTTCACTATCTCTATCATTAACACCTTAGTTCAAAATACCACCTTTTCTCCTTGCCTGGCACATGGTATATGCTCAATAAATAAGTTTTTCATGTAGTCTATTACTCAGCATAGGCCTCTACTACATCAATTAGCTGATTTTAAAGGAATATACAACACTTCTACATTTGGATAAGACAGAATAACAGGAACCAGACAAATTCTCCAGAATAAAATAGCCAAACTTAGGCAAAATATATGAAAGAGCTATTTTTAAATATTAGACATTAGGCAACAATGAGCAGTGACCACTAAGAAACAGGAAACAAATGGGGTGAACCCTACAATTGCTCCAGATTATTTTCTCATGAGAGTTTCTGGGTCATGGCACAGAGAGAGGAAACTCAGGTGAAGTCTGACAGATTCACTGAATTGCAAAGACAGAGAACAGAACTCAAGGACACCAAGGCAGCTAGAGTTTGCAAAGCAGAGTACTGGAAAAGAGAGCTGCACAGAGAGAAAATTCTGGAGATCTGCAGAGAATCCTCTCAAGTACTCAGCATACTCTATGAGGATGCTAGGCATGCCTGAGGAAAGAACCACCCTTCCCCCCAAACTAGAATCCTATCCCTATCCCTAATTCAAGGCTTGAAATAGTCTCTGATGCTACCAACTAGACTGAAAAACCCAATGATTCACGGGGTATTGGGGAGTGGATCCAGAAATGTCTTGCATTTATAATGGGAACAAATCTCAAAAATGAGATTGAAAACATTAACTGGTTGCCTCCCATATGCACCCTGACCTGGATTGAACCCGCAACCTGGGTATGTGTCTTTATAGCAAGTCAAATCTGCCACCTTTTGGTGTACAGGACAACACTCCAACCAGCTGAGCCACACCAGCCAGGGCTGTGTTGGGATTTTGATTTTTTTTAAAATTAAATTATTATTTGTGTACATATTTTAACATTGCCCCCCTCCCATACATACCCTCCCTCCCCAGAGTTTTGTGTCCATTGATTGTACTTATATTCATGTATACAAGTCCTTCGATTGATTATTTATTTTTATCATTATTTATTTTTATTTTTTCAAAATGTTTTTAGAAAAAAAACACAAAAACTATCCAGCACCCAACAAGGGGAAACTCAATGTGTGGCAACCACTCAAAAACTTACATTCCTATTATCTGATCTAGAAATTGCAGGAATATACATAGTTTGTCCATAATAAAGAGGAAACAATCTATCAATCTATAAACCCAGAACTGACACAAATATAAAATTTCCAGACAAGGGTATTAAAACACTTAATATAGCTGCATTCTATATACTCAAAAAGTTAAGTAAAATTATAGAATATTAAAAAAAGGGATTATGGGATATATAAAAAAGACCCAAATCAATTTTCTAAAGATGAAAACTATATATTTTGAGATGAAAAATACATTAGATGGAAGTCATTACAAATTGGATACCTTAGAAGAGGAGATTAATGAAATTTAAAGCAATACAATAAACCCTAGCTCATTTGGTTCAGTGAATAGACCACTGGACTGCAGACTGGAAGTTCCCGGGTTCGATTCTGGTCAAGAGCACATGCTCAGATTGCAATCGCTATCCCCAGTAGGGAACATGCAGGAGACAGCCAATCAATGATACTCCTTTTTTTAAAAAAATATATTTTATTGATTTTTCACAGAGAGGAAGAGAGAGGGATAGAGAGTTAGAAACATCAATGAGAGAGAATCATCGATCAGCTGCCTCCTGCACACCCCCCACTGGGGATGTGCCCACAACCAAGGTACATGCCCTTGACTGGAATCAAACCTGGAACCTTTCGGTCCGCAGGCCGACACTCTATCCACTGAGCCAAACCAGTTTCGGCCAATGATACTCTTTTATCACTGATGTTTCTATCTCTCTCTCCCTCTCTCTTTCTCTCTCTGAAATCAATTTATATATATATATATATATATATATATATATAACAACACAATAAAACTACCCAAAATGAAGCACAGAGAGAAAATCAAATGAGAAAAAGGAAAAAGAAAGAG
The DNA here is from genome assembly GCF_014108245.1 of Pipistrellus kuhlii. Taxonomy (NCBI): domain Eukaryota; kingdom Metazoa; phylum Chordata; class Mammalia; order Chiroptera; family Vespertilionidae; genus Pipistrellus; species Pipistrellus kuhlii. The sequence continues at coordinate 1,206,389 of NW_023425550.1, read as the reverse complement.
CAACCATTGTCAAATGGTGGCATAACTTCAAGTGGTTTAATATAAGTGTAGTTGAACTTCTCAAAGGAGGCAGGGAGAAAAAAGATATTTGAAGAAATAGTGGCCAATGCCCCAGCCCAGTGGCTCAGTTGGTTGGAGCATCTTGCCTTACACCAAAAAGTTTGTGGGTTTAATCCCCAGTCAAGGCATATATCTAGGTTGCACATTTTATCCCAGGTTGGTCAGGGTACATACAGGAGAAACTGATGGATGTTTCTCTCTCACATTGATGCTTTTCTTTCTTTCTTTCTCTCTCCCTCCTTCTCTCTCTCTCTCTCTCTCTCTCTCTCTCTCTCTCTCTCTCTCTCTTTATCTCTCTCTCTCTCCCCTCTCCCCTTCTTCTCTCTCTAAAATCAATAAGCATATCCTTGGGTGAGGACTTAAAAAAAGAATAAAAGAAATAATGACTAAAATTTGTCCAAGTTTTATAAAACTACTAGAGGCCCAGTGCATGAAATTATGCACTTGGGCGGGTGGCGGGGGGGATGTACTTCAGCCTGGACTGTGCTCTCTTGCAGTCTGGCAGTCAAACATCCTTAGTGTTGCCACAGAGGCAGGAGAGGCTCCCACCACCAATGTTACACGCTCACCAGCTGTAAGCCAGGCTTCTGGCTGAGCGGTGCTCCCCCTGTGGGAGTGCACTGACCACTGGGGACACCTCCTTCATTGAGCATCTGCCCGTTGGTGGTCAGTGCCCATCATAGCGACTGGTCAACTGGCCAACTGTCTGCCCCCTAGTGGTCAGTGCATATTATAGTGAGCAGTTGAGCATCCTTAGCATATCATTAGTATATTATGCTTTGATTGGTTGAATGGCCAACTGGATGACCAGACACTTAGCATATTAGGCTTTTATTATATAGGATAAACCAGCGTTTTTCAACCGCTGTTCCGTGGCACACTAGTGTGCCGCGAGATGTTGCCTGGTGTGCCATAGGTGCAGACAAGACAAGAATTTTATAATTTTTCACTATTTTGTTTACTTAATATTTCATAATAAAGTAATTATAAAATACTTTCTTTGTGTTTATTTGATTCCTATTCAAGAGAATTACTTTATATATAGTCAATATAGGCACAGAGTTAAATTTTTCAACATTTTCTAATGGTGGTGTGCCTCGTGATTTTTTTCATGAAACAAGTGTGCCTTTGCCCAAAAAAGGTTGAAAAACACTGGGATAAACCCACAGATATAAGAAGCTTAATGATACCCAAGCACAAGAAACATGAAGAAAATATACCAAGGTATATTATAATCAAATTGCACAAATTCATTAATAACAGGAAAAATTTGAAAGTAGCCAGAGAAATAAAACACATTATCTACAATCACAAAAGTAAGCATGGCATCCAATGTTCAGTAACAAAGATGAGGGCGACAGCAGCACCTTTCTTCTGAGCTTTAGGCTTTCCTTACAACTGGACTTATACTCCAGCTGCCCTTGGACAGGCACAACCCACCTTGCCCCCAATCACACTGAATTCATCATCATTGACCCTTAAACATACATTTATGGAAGACTGAGGCTTCAGGATAGCTTGGCACTCACACTTCTCCCTGAAGAACATATCTAAATTCATTCTGCCTATGCATAGTTCCCTGTAAAGTTTCTCAAGGTCCTGGGGCAAAAACTCAGTTCAGATTATGCCACCTTTCTTGCCAGGACCCTCCTGTACTAGAGTGTGCATCATCTGAGGGCAAGCATGAGTGTCTGCATTGATATATACTGTATCCTCACATAGCACTGGAGCTGGCTCCTGGAAAGCATTCCATACATATTGGTGGAAGGAAGAAAGAAAGAAGGGAAGGAGGATGGGGAAAGGGAGAAAGGGAGGGGGGAAGAATACATAAAGGTTAGATCTTAGTGCAGTTCTGAGGACTCCAGAAGATAGAGCTACTAGTAAGAGAGACTAGCTCCAGTGGGTCTTCCCAGAAGGAACATGATACCTTCCAGGTGGCCAGGTGGTCCAGCTTCTTCTATATTCCAGGCCATCCTGGTCTCAGATTCAAGTTAATATCAACTTTTGTTTTGTTTTGTTTTGTGTGTTTTTGTTTGTTTGTTTGTTTGTTTTTTACTATAATTGGGGAAGGAACTCTTCCATAACTAACAGCCTAATGAGGCAGGCTCCAAGTCTCCCAGAAACTAATTCTCCAGATATACTATTCTGGTCATTTCAGTGGAAAATGTCCTGGACAGCAAAAGAAAGTTATGTCAGAACTATACCAGGCTCAGCGGGCTCTTGGGGCTGACTTTTGAATGTGGAGCTGAAGCTGCAATGGCACCCTTGTGCCCAAGGTCTGGAAAGATAGTTGGAGGGGGCCCAACCATGGACAAGGAGGTTTCAGGGGCTGAGGAAAGGCAGCCCCAAGCTAGAGATGAATAGAGTGTATGGCACTCATTAGATAGGTAGTAGGTCGTTGATGCTGATTCACCTTTGACTATAATCAGCCACTCTGAGATCAGGCTCCAGCCTAGCACCTTCATGAAATAGATGCTTGAGAACTACTTGTTGAGAAAATGAAACTTCCAGTGGGATACAGAGAAGACAAGGTTTGCCCAAGAAGCCTGGCAGGCCATCATGGTTGGTCACTACTTTAACAAAGGGATGGAGTCTCTAGTGTGGATGTCATTACATCAGAAACTTGCCATGACTGGGCCACTTTTTATTTCTTTACAAAGATGGGGCCAAGACAGTATATCTGACATCAGCCATGTTCAGTTCATACCCAAGGGGAGGCTCCTCCTAGAGGGACAGGCCAGATCCCAGACCATGCTGTCTTCCTTAGAAACTCCTATGTTCCACATTCTCAGGTACCTAGGGGCTATCTCTATTTCCTGGGGGCAGTCACTGGGATTCAAAATATCCCAAACTGGCATAACCTTCTCACCCCAGCCCATGCTCTTCTAATAGTAGGGCCCAGACACTGGTAGTTTTAGAAAACAGGCTACCCCAGCACTGACTGCCTCCAATAGCCTCTGTCTGACAGTACAACGTTTGAGCTTTCTTTGGAGAGCAAAATTTTTAAACTTAAACTTCTTCTAACACCACTTCTTCAAAATAAACTCTCCCAGGCCATGGTATTTTGTGGAAGAGCCACACTCTAGGGGCCAAAGAGCCGCATGTGGCTCGCGAGTCGCAATTTGCCGACCATGAACTTAGCATAATCACTTCAAGGTTGGCACTGTGTATTTTTTAAATTGGCTTGGAAGGTCTTAGGCAATGAAAATAATTACTAACATAAAGCTCACTGGAGCCAGGTGCTCTGCTAAGCACTGCACTCATGTAATACTAATAGCAATCCCATGAGATAGATGGTGTGGATATCCCCATTTTTCAGATGAGAAAACCAAACTACCGAGCAGTTAAGTGATTGCCCCAGGATGTAGTAGCACTGGACAGGATTTCCCCAAAGCCTGCACTCTCCCTGTCAGCCGGGTTACCTCTCTTTAAGGGAGCAGGCTCTCTCACCACACTTATTCTCGGCCACTTCTCACATTTCTATGATCTACTGTAACACTCAGTGCCTCCATACTCCTAGAGGTCTCAGGATTTAATTTGGCTGCTTTGACAAGCAACAGAGGTTCTCCATCTACTTTCCCTCAGCAACCTAGGCAGATCAGACATGCATGGACCCATGTCACACCTGACTCTTAAGATCTGCACATTTTCATGAGCTCTAGTCACCACCCCCATAGAAGCCATTGGCCTGTGGCCACAAAAAGGTGTCAGCCTTGGTCAGTTGCTCTCTCAGCCCAATGCCAGCCCTTTTCCTCACCAATCAGATGGCTTCAGAGGCAGGTGTCGCTGGCCAGAGTCAGCATCCGTTGGTCTGTCCGTGTAGCTTCCAATCAGAGATGAGCCCCTGGGGACTCATTAGCTCCTGAAGCCAGCAGAGACCACCTGGCACTCCTGTCTCTAGGCCAGTAGGGTCTTTGAACTCCCATGAAACTGGCAGCCTCTCAGTCAGAGAGCTAGCCTACCTTTCCCAATGCCAGCACCGGAGGCTGGCTGTAACCCAGAGGTGCTCATGCCCACAGCGAAGGCAAGCTGAAGGCTCTGGCCCAGTGTGGCACCTGACCACTGGAGTAGCTGTCCTGCCTCCTGGCTGGATGACTGACCCCCTCACTGAGGACCCTGCACACTCCAGGCTGTCAGCAGATGAGGGCTGGATGCTGGGCTTTCCAGCTGTAGAAGCTGCTTGTCTGCTCAGACCCAGAAGCCAGCTCCTCCCATGCTCCCTGAGGAGCCCTCTCTTACATAGAGCATGCATCACTCAGGGCTTTGTGTCTGGGGACTCAAAGCCACCAGCTCACTATTCTCATGCACCTGCCTTCCAGCCTTAGTAACAGTTTTGAACAGCCTACCTAACCAGAGGGCAAGCCAGTGAGAAACTCGAGAGAGAAGAGGTATCCAATGTGGGAGGAAGTACATTTCTTCCCTCCAGGGCTCCCTGAACTTGGCCTCCAAGAGGGGATGGGGTTGGGAAAAGGAAAGTAGCAAAAGCCCTTGAAAGATGAGTCATTTGCTCCTTTTGAAAAGGCCAGGATCTTAGATTGCTCCAAGGCACAACATAGCCCCTGTCTTCTCCCCCACCCACACGCCCACCTTATTCGCCTGCCCCTACCCAGCTGCTAGGAAGCCAACCTGAGACAGAAAACCTGGAATATTGAGTTTCAACTTCTGCTTGGGCCTGCCCAGTAGGGTAGCACAAACCACAGCCTTTCAGATTTTCACACCTGCACATATGGCTTGGGGGACTATACCCTCTCTCAGAGGACTATGTGAGGCAGCTTAAGTAAGACCCTGTGCACAAAACCCAGGGCACATACAGGTGCATGTATCTGCATGTGGCAGCAAGAGTTTGCAAGGATGAACAACAAGCCAAACACAGGAGTTAGTTCTGGGGTGGCTTGACATTGGGGGGCAAGGGGCTTTGCTAGGTACACCTGTAATGTTTGCATTTTTCAAGAGGGCATTGGCAAGTAGGATTTGTGTAATCAATATTATTTAAATGCAACATGCTAGCACATAGTTCATTCACCAGAGGAAGTAGTGGTCAAAATTGACTGATTTTTATGCAGAAGGCTTTTCCGCAGTGGTCATGCCCTAAAAGCCAGACTTGTATGACCAAGGCAAAGCCAGCTCTCCCTTCTGGAGGTAATCAGGCCAGAATTGCTCTCTGGGGACCCTGGTTGGAGGCATTCTTGCCACCATTTGCTTCTCCTGGGTGCCATGGATGTGGAAGGCAATGGAAACTATCCCCTGCCTTCAAGCAGCTCCTGATCCACTGGGTGGACTGGCTATACACTGAGTGGCCATATTATTATGACCTCTGAATGCATAATAATCTTGCCACTCAGATTATATATATTAGAGGCCTGGTGCATTAATTTGTGCGTGGGTGGGGTCAGGCCAACCTGGCTAAGGGGAGGGGTCATGGGCAGTTGGCCGGCCTGCCTGCTGGTCGAACTCCTGGTTGAGGGGACAATTTGCATATTAGCCTTTTATTATATATGTTATACACTGAGTGGCCAGACTATTATGCATTCACAGATCATAGTAAACTGGCTACTCAGTGTTTAACACTCTAACACCAAGCCTAGGCAACCCATGTGAATTTTCACAGAGGAGCAATAAACAACATGCTGCAGAAAATAAAACATGCCCATACCCCCAATTAGAGTCCCAGCTTCCCCTCTTCTTGACATGGGAAAGTTCCAGGCTTTCTGGGAAAAGTTGGAGAGCTTGGGCAAGGCCAAGGCATCTTGGCAGGGAAGTAGCATCAAGGAAGCAAACAGTCCAGACAGATCATATACAGAGAATCAGGTAGGAGCTATCAGCCCTCACAATAGGGTCCATCACAGAACCCTGCAGAGGGGTCTACTACCTATGTTCCAGGCTTTGGTGGAGGCCAGCATGGAGTAGCTCTGGGAATGGTTTCCCTCTGGAAGACCCTGGAGATGAAGCAGACAGACAGGGCTAGGAACAGCCAGTCACACTTCATTCTGAGTAGAGGAATAGCCAGGGCTCAGGCAAGGGCTCCACCTTAGCTCCCCCAGCCGAAGAGGCATTTCTCCAAGGGGCCACCACACTGTTTGCATTTCAGCTAAATTGCTCCCAAGGGTGAGTCTTCGTTTCACAACATATTTTCAGCCAGGCTTTTTCTGCAAACGTGTTCATGTCTGCTCACAAAAGACAGACACTTCCCCAGCCACAATAGCCTTCTCTTCCTCTTAGCTTTCCTGTGTGGCCCAGCTGAAACAGAAGAATGGGGCAGCTTGAGGAGGAGCACTGGAGGGAAGGCTTCCTGGCATCCTTAGCTCCAATCAATTCCACTCTGCTTGGCTTACCTTCCTGTCGTTAAAGGCAGTGGGGATTTGGATTGGTGGCAAGAAGCTATGCATGCTGCTACTCTCTGAACCTTAATAGTGGGATGCTCCTTTTAATTAGTCCCCAGACCTTGGTCTATCCTGAGGCTGTGGGGAGTGGAGGTGTGACCTTCGAGGAGAAACCCCAATCTTCCTCCTCGCTCACTGGTTATTCCAGGTACTCCAGGACCCATTAGTAGGGGGCAGGGAGCCTCCAGGTTCTACCCAGGCCTCCTGGTTCTTAGAAGTATTGCAATCCCCAAAAGATTCAGGAGTGGATAAAGCCTCTCATTTTATGGGGGCCAAGGAGGACCAGAGAGGGGAATGTAGCAGGGGCAGAGTACACTTGAAAACAAGTATCTCCCTCTCCCTTCACCCCATTTCCCTCACTCTTCCTCCCACTCCTCCATCTCCTCTCTATATTCTCTCTCTCTCTCTCTCTCTCTCTCTCTCTCTCTCTCTCTCTCTCTGTCTCTCTCTCACACACACACACACACACACACACACACACACACACACACACTCATGCAGTCATGTTTATTTTACATCTCATAACTAACCATGACTAACATACACTCTCTCTCTTCTTTATAACGAAGAACTCATGATAAGTTTGGGGGTTGGGAATGGTCTGGTTAGTCACTAAAGCCAATGGGAATGTTCTGGTCCATGTCCCCCAAGAGACATGCATGTATCCCTTTGTCCCCAGCACAGCCCTACCCAACAACCCAATCCACCCTGTCTGAGATGAGCTTCACAGGGTTGTGAACATGGATGAATAAAATTCAAAGCCCCTCCCTGTGGCTGCCCTCCAGAGATGAGTTGGGGCCTCATCCCAGCAAGTCTGTAGGAAAGACTCAGGAGAACACATCTCAGACCCAGCCCTGTGTTGCTAGACAATCTCAGGGCCATGTTCTCACTTACTGAGACGCAGTTCCCTCCTGGGTAAGTGAAAAGTTTTCTGGTCATTTCCGGGACATTTCCTTTGATTGAGTTTTTGTAACACCTGGCCCAGACAAGCTGCTGCAGGAGCACTTCCTCACAGATTCTTGCTGGCCTTTGTCCAAAAGGAAGGATCTGCAAGCCGTGCCCCTAAGGAGGCCCCTGCAGGGCTGGGAACAGTGGCAGAGAGGAAGGAGGGAGAATCAGAGCCCCACATGAGTACTGGATTCAAGAAACTCAGCCAGCAGGGTTTGCCATCATTGAACTTTTATTGAGCATTTTCTCTGTGCAGAACCCTGTGCACAATGTGGAAGGAAACAGGAAAACATAGCCAAGCCCCTGCCACATAGAATGGAACAAAAGGGACAAGATGGTCATTGTGGAGTCCTGATGGACAGGCAGGAAGCACCTGCCACTGGTGTTACTGCGAGGATCATATGCCCCACCCCCTTTTACCCTCCAAAGGGCTGCATCTCAGCCCTTTGGGATCTTTCTGCACCTCCAAGCAGCTAAAGGCCTCCCCCAGTAGGGGATCCAACCAGAGTTAGAAAATGGCCCTGATGCTGATGGGGGCTGCTGGGAAATAGAAGGAGGAAGGGCAGGGGTGGCCCAGGGAAAGAAAGGAATAAAGGGAAGGAGGAGAAAGCTCTGTTGGTAGGATGGCTGGAGAAGCATCACTGGCGAACCCACAGCCACAGGTTGACTATGCAGACCGAAAACAGCACGCTGAAGAGCATAAGTTCCCGCTGGGTTCTGGCAATTTCCTGGTCCTCCAGGTTGCTCAGACGCTCATTGTTCACACACAGCTGCAGAGAGACCAAGAGCAGGCTGGTAAGCAAAGCTGGTCTAGGGAAGCCCACGGCCCACCAACTGGGAAAAAAGTATGAAGTTCAAACAGGAAGGGACTTTGCTGCCTTTTGGAGGGGGGTGGGGGACTACCTCTGGGTAAGAAACTGCTGATACCAGGGGCCTGAGTGGGATGGGCTGCCTATGTTGGCAGGCCCAACTGCTTTGCACATTCCTTTGAATGCATCAGTTGTCTTGATGAAGCCAGTCCTTCCCAGCTGTGCAGGGTGAGCAGGGAAGGGCATTTTAATCCTGAGGAGACCTAGTATGGAGGAAGCAGCAGCACTGGAGTGAGGGCTTCAAGATGGGGTAACACTCAGGGGCCAGAGAGGGCCACTAGGCTGATAGCCCTCCACACCCACATCCATGTCCATGGCTTCTGCAGTCTCTGCACACCCGAAACCCCTATCTCAGACCTCTCAGCCATTCTCTCTGAATAGATGCCATTCTCTTTCACTATCTTCTTCTGTTCCCTTTTTGTCGTCTTTTTCTCTTCGTGTTAAAGCTGACTTAAGGCTGTCAGAAAGATGGGTATTGGGTGCCATGGGCATTGAGCATAGAGGAGGAGAGCCTGACCTCAATTTGGCTGCTAGAGAGTAAGATAACTGGAATGGCTATGCAAGCTCAAGGGGGATGATTTATTGCTGTTGAGGCCCACCTGCCACCAAAGCACCGTGATTCTGCCTCCACCCACCAAGTGAGTCCCCAGCAGAGCAGACATTCACCTGGTTTCTTATGGCCTCCATCTCCAGTTCATGTTCTTCCAAGCCAATCTCCGCAATCATATCTTCCTCTGAGCTGCTGGGAAATAAGAAAATATAGCAACTCAGAGCTGCTGATTGTCCCAGGCCTGGCAGAAAGCACTGGAAAGCCAGGAGGGCCAGTGAGTAAGATCAGGGGTTTCTCTGGACAGTCCCTCTGCCAGCCTCTAGTCCCTCCCCTTCTTTGGTAAGCAGGTCCTAGGGCTTGAGGGCTGGAACCCAGACCAGCCCAGCTGAAGAGCACTCAGAGGACTCAAATAGGCAAGGAGCCAGGAGGCTCAGGGGCTGTGGTGAGGAAGCAACAGATCTCCAACAATCATGGCCAGCTGCTCCGAAGCCCTTCCTGGCCAGTCTGACTCTCTGGCCCACTCTGATCCCTGCCCGGGAAGCTCCTCCTTTCCTCTTGTAGGGTCTCTGGGATCCATCTTACCACTCATAATGGAATCTTGAACCATGGAAGCTGCCAGGATACTCCTGGGGATTACCATCCTCGTGGCGTAGTTCTCTTGCCATTCTGCGTACTGGCAGCTGAGTACCATAAGTAAAGGAATGGTTAATCAAAGTAACCTTCATAGCACCAGCTGAGAAATTTGGTTGCCCCACACTTTGCCCAGGTATATCTGCCCCCAGGAGTCACATGGTGTCTGATCCTCCAGAATCAGAGGCTTGAAACTTCAGATCATTAGGAGAGCCTTGGAGGCTCATAAGTTGTCTGCCTGCCTTCCACTATTCTACCCACACCATGATCCCCAGTAGCTCCTAGTCATCTAGGCTGCAGTGAAGGAAAAACAGTGATAAGGGTCCCTCTGCCAGCACCATCACATGCTGACAGCTGAGTCTCATCAACCACGGAAGGAGACAGAAAACCTCAATTTTAGAGCCAAGGAAATTGATTCCTAGAGAGACGACTATACTTCCCCAAGGACACATGGTATCAGAACTCAAGATAAAAGTCTGGCTACCAGGAAACCATAGCCTCTTTCTCTTTCTCTGGGTGAACCCAGCCATCCCCATGTCTTTCATGTCTATCCATTTCCTAATAACTGGAGTGGATATCTCTGGCCCAGAGCTCGGAGGCCAGAGGTATCTCGTGCTTTAAAGAGCTAGTGTGAGCTAGAGAAGCAGAAGGTGACAGATCCACCTGGGTTCCAACCTCAGCTCTGGGTTTCCCATGCAAGATGAAATATCTCACGATATGTTTGTTTAACACACACTTACCACATGCCAAGGACCATGACATCCTCTAAGCCCTTTCCCATATCAAGCCATTAAATCCTCATCATGACTCTTTGAAACAGATATTACACAGAGAGGCCAAATAACTCGCCCAGGTCACATAACTGACAGGTAGCAGAGTAGTAATTTGAACCCAAGACATTTCATTCCAGAGGTTGTTCTCTTAACCATTACACTGTGATAACTCTCATATTTGGCATTGCTCCCCTTTAAGACTCCATTAAAGTGACAGTGAAGACAGTGAAATGGCATAAGCCCATAGGAAGAGTTCAACAACATTGTAGAATTCAGAAAGTATCAATAAGGAATGAAGCAAGCCTCAGTGTGGCTAGAAACAAATTAAGAGCAACTGAGGGGGATCCCCACCTGACAGCACTCAGAAAGGCCCCAAACTTGGAGGCTGCAGGGACACTGGGGTGGTCTTGAGGACCAAGGTGGAAAACAGGGGCATTAACTGAAGGTATATACATGGAACAATTATCTGCCCCTCCCACCCAATCTGGTTGGCAGTTAGGAACTTACTTCCTTAAAACAGTTAGGTCCTCTTGCTCCCCAACCTTGTTGCCTTTCCCCAGTAACCTTTGCAACAGTATAACAACCATTTTTCTAAAACTTGCCTTCATCCACTGGTGAATGTAGCTAACAGAATTGGCTACAGAAATACTGGGCTCAAATGATTCCCTAGAACAATCAGGTCTTTCTCCTCTCCAAAAGAGCTGCCTTTTCCCAGTATCCTTTGCAACAATATGGCCACCATTTTTTTCTAAAATATTCCTTATTGTAGCTTTAAGGATTGGCTACAAAATGGTCAGATTCCATTGACTGGATTTCCTAACAGCCAAGAAACAAAAGGAACTTCACTTGCCTTACCATTGTCCTAGCCCTAATATATATATATATATATATAATTTTGTATTTTAGTATGTTTGTACTAAAAAATAAACATTCAAAATAAATAAATAAATTTGTATTTTAAATATTTATATATTTACATATAGAAATATATTTACATATAAATACAGAAATCTAGACATATTTATAGAGAGAACAATATATACTTAATTAATATATACTTATTTAACTCTTTAATAAAGGGAAGTATCATTTCACAGACACTGGAGTTTTGCAGAATAAATATATCTGCTCCCAGCATTCTGGACTCTCAAAGATTAACTCCCAGCTTACAAAAGATGGCTCTGACCTCTTGCTGAATGCCTCTATCCTCATTTGCCTGCTCCCTCTTCGCCCCACCCCCAAGTCAACATCTTGCCCTGTTCAAACTACCATCATCAAGCTGGAGCCCTTACAGCCAGTACTACCAGCCCAACCCAGCCACCATGTGCCAAGGGCCAAATAAAGTACCATTTTCCTGGGCCGGGAGTCAGTCACATTCCAAGCCGGTTGGCCTCCAGCAGGGTCAGCAGCCTTTGACTCCAACTTCTGTCGCCGCTGAGAGGTACCCCTGGACCGGGATCCATGATCTATTATTTCTGGGAAGAAGAACAAAGGCCCTAAGAACACCCATAGAGGCTTTACCAAGGCTTCATGGGCACAGGACACCCAGAAAAAGGTTGGGTCCCCAGACTTCTTAGGAATCACTCAACACCCACTCACTGCTGTCCACTGGCCAAACCCAGGCCCCAGTTTGTTCATTTGTTCAAAAGATTAGCAAGTATTTACTGAGAGCCAAGCTCTGCGGTAAATTACTAGGGAGAGCAAAATGACAGACAAGATCACAGCAATCAAGACACTATATGTATACGAGGGGAGTAAGGGAACAAAACAGAAACAGGCCATCAACTATAGATTCAAATCAAGAAATACATGTTTCCAAAATGATAAAAACAGGGCAGAAGGTGGCATTGGAGGGTTAAGAGAGAAAATTGATCTGATTGATCTTGTATTAAGCCCTCTGAGTTTTTGCAATAGGCACAGTGGTAGCTTGGACAAAGAAGGGACCATACATGTTGAGTCTGAAAAATGTTCATATCAACCCATTTCCCTCCAGCTCTCGGTCACTGAAGCTAAGAATACAGGTATATGGACACCAAGATACAGACAGTTGCACATACCCACCCATGCATTCAAAAACACGTACATGCATATAGATGAGTGTCTGCCAAGTCAAACACGTACTTTCTCCATCACACATACACAGGTGCAGACAGCCAAAGGATGGGACATTTCAGGGGATCCTCACCTGCTACCACCATGTGTTCTTGACTTTTACCATGGTTTATAAGAATCAGGTCTTCATCCATGGACATTTCCATTTCCTCCTTGATGGTAAGGGGGCCTCCAGCCATAACAACCAGTTATTCACTTACAAGCGACGACCAAGGATGCACAGGGAGCAAGGCAGAGAAGCACTCTGAAAATGAGCGCTTTGTGGCGTCAGAATTCTGGGAAATATATCCTGACATGGGGGTGGGGCCAGATTCCCATTTACACTCAATCTTTAGACCAGAACCTTCTGTTCCTGCTGTATCTTGTTGTCTGGGTTTGTGGCCTTCTCCCCTGCTACTCTGTAAGCAACATAGGAGAATAGATAAGACTCAGGACGTTTGCCTGTGAGAACTTCCCTGGCTCTAAGGTCACTTGATTTGACTCTACTAGAGTACATATGGGGTTCATCTTCTACAATTTTGAGAGAGGCAAGGACTGGCACAGGACCCCAGAGTCAGTCAGTGGTCAGAGCAGGGTTAGATCTCAGGCCTGTCATGGTTTCTGAAAGCCCAACTCTGGTTACAGGCATCCTCCAAAGGCATCCTCTGCAGAGTACATCCTGCCTCCCTTTTTCCAGAGTTCCCAGGTGCAGGGGTGGGGTGGGGGTGGGGAGATGGCCTTTGGATGTCCTGAAGTCAGCATGTGCAGGAACAGTGAGAACCAAAGGAGGGAAGAGCAGGAGAGAAGAACTTGCCTCTCAACAATATAACCTCCAGGGTTCTGAAGCCCTTCACCCTCTGATCTAAGTCCAAATTCTCCCTCAGCTTCCTTGCTGATTAGACCACTGTGAAGTTGTGCCCACTTGACTAGCTTATTCCCAATTATTCCATCGAACACTAGTCTAGATATTGCTGTGCATGTATTTTGTAGCTGTGGTTAATATTTACACAATTATTGGACTTTAAGTAAAGAAGACAACTAACCCTCAATAATATGGGTAGGCCTGATCCAATCAGTTGAAAGGCCTTAAGAGCAAACACTGAGGTTACCTCAAGAAGAAATTGTGTCTCAAGACTGCAGCATCAACTCCCACTTAAGCCTATTGGCCTGCCCTGCAAATCTTGGGCTTGTCAGCTCCACAATGGCACGAGCCAATTTAAGTAAATTTCTATAAGTATACATACATGCATACATATACATTCACACATCTTATTGGGTCCTTTTCTCTGAAGACCCCTGGTTGATAAGAACAAAAAAGGTTCTATAGGTTAGCTCTTGGGAACACCCCAGGGCCTCCAGGGGAAGAAGAAGCTGTTTGTTTGTTTGTCTGTTTGTTTGTTTGTTGATAGTGTTACAGATGACCCCCATTTTTCCTCCTTTCCCCAATCTACCTAGTCCCCACCCAACTCCAGGCCTTCATCACACTGCTGTCTGTGTCCATGGGTTATACATTTCTGTTTATAAGTTCTTTGGTTAATCTCTTCCTGTCCCCACACCCCTGTCAGCTCTTATCCAGAGAGATTGGTTCCAGAGCTAGACAGGTGGGGCCAGAGAAGGGGACAGGCAGCCAAGATCACGCCACCCTCTCTAAGTTAGTCCTGGAGCAGAGCTGGCATAGGCCCTGCCTGCATTCCTGAGGGCCCCTGAAGAAGCCCTTCCCAGCTCCAGCAGAGCAACTGCCATGAAATATGAGCTTTCTGGAGGGCACCTTAGGGGCAGAGAAGTGTACTCTGTGGGACTCAGAGGCTTGGAAAGCAGGAGCCGTGGATTTCTGCCAGAGCAGGCTTGCTAGATGAAGGAAATAAAAATACAGGATGTCAACTGAATTTGAAATTTAAATAAACAACAAATATATATATATATATATATATATATATATATATATATATATATATATATATATATATATATTTAGTGTAGAATGTTCCATGTAACATGTGGGACATACTTACACTAAACATATTCATAGTTTATCTGTCATTCACATTTTACTGGGTATCCGTATTTTATCTGGCAACCCTATGCTCTGCCCATCCTCACCATGATCTTGGTATTTGAGCTTGAACAAGGCTTTCCTTTCTTGGGGCCTCAGTCTCCCCATTAAAGGATAACAATTGTCTCCTGGCTGGTATGGGAGAACACTCAAGTCAGCAGAGTCAAAATAGTGCGGGCAGGCACAAGCAGGACTTTGCATCATTAACCTCAAATCAGATTACCCTCTGATTGCCAACTGGCCTTGACCAGTTGGGACTTCCTGGGAAATGGGGCACTAGGCCTACAAAGGCACTACTCCCTAGTGGTAGAGGAACCCACCACTTAAAGCCAAGCAAAATGGATAGAGAGACTTCCCTTCCAATCTTCCAATGAGACCCAGAAACCTTGGCACTTGACCTTGGGCATCAAGGAGGCGGGACAGTAGGAGACAAAAGTTGCATGCTGTTTCTTTCTCAGCCCTTCTTTGTAGGAGGAGATTTGAGTTGGAGGACAGCATGGACATAAGACGAAAACTGTCACAGGCAAGCTGCCCAGAGAATAAAAGGATTTGTGGCTTCGTTAAAGGCAGACAGAGGAAGGGGCTTGAATTTGTCCCTTAACATGTCTCTCTAGCATGCAAAACGTTTGCCTTCATCATAATTTTCTTCTGTCACAAACTCACATTCTGAAGACTCTGAAAAGCCCCCACTGCCTAGTATGTCAACCTCGGGGGCCTGAAGGAGTAGAGTATCTAGAGTTCAGAGAGATTTGTCAAGCCTTATGGGATCAGGAGAATGGCCCATGGCCAAGTGTCAGTGATGGGCTGCAGAGACCTAGACCCTAGTGGAAGGCTCCCAGAGGATAGGGCTAGGGGGCCCAAAGCTTTTCCCACCTCAGAGATTAGACAGATGCTTCTGGAAAAGGGTGGTGGGTTCTAGATAACATCTGGCTTAGATGTGTGTGTGTGTGTGTGTGTGTGTGTGTGTGTGTGTGTGTGTGTTTTACATAAATGAGACCATACATTTGAGATATGGGTTATTCTGCAACATTTTTAAGTGAACTGTGTTCCTTGGGGGATCTTCCATGTCAGAACAAATGCACCTCACATCTTTAAACACAGCAAGCATTTTGCTGCACAGCTGCACCCCTGTTTATTGGCCTTTTCGTGGGCATTGGGATGTCTAGAGCTTTTCACTTTTATAAACAAACTAGAGGCTCGGTGCATGAAAATTCATGCACTGGAGGGGGGGTGTCCCTCAGCCCAGCCTGCCCCCTATCACAATCCGGGAACCCTCAGGGGCAGGAGGCTACCCGGCAATCAGGGGAAGGCAACATCCCATCACATCTCTGCTGGTGCCACTGCCGCCAGCTCAAGCCTTGGCTGGCCCTGGTTACCTGAGCCATGGGCAGCCCTAGGCAGCTGGGCATCCACTATCGGAGGCTTGCCTGCACCTTGGGCCAGCCCTGGGCAGCTGGGGGGCTGAGGGGACTGGATGCTGCCATCCTGTGGCTGTGGGCACCACCATCTTTGAGGCTGGGGTGGTCAATTAGCATATTCCCTCCTTATTAGATAGGATGTTGCAGTGAGCATTATTGGCCATGCCTCTGAACACATTGGGTGCAGTTTTTGTAGAGCAGGCACTAGAAGAGGTATTGTGGAGTCCTAGAATATGTGTTGATAATTTTGACCAATATTGACTGATTATCAATGTCCCCTCCAAAGAGGCTGCACAAAGTGGGAAGTCACCAAAAGGAAGAAAGTGCTGGGTTCTTCACAGCTTTATCAAGATAATGTATTATAAAATTGTCTAAAAGGCATCATTATGATGGATGAAAAATTATAGCTATTGCATTGTTGATTTAATTTATATTGCTTTAATTATGGCTAAACCTGAGCAGCTTTTCATGTTTATTGATTTTCTTTGTTCCTCTTCAGTGAACTGTCTGCTGGAGGGTTTGGATCTTTATTAAAATAAGAGCACCTTCATTAACAGGGATGGGGGCAAAAACTTTACCTCCCTTCAAGCTAACCATCCCTAAAGAAAACATATCATCATTTTCCCTAAAGGTGATTGTGAGCACAGAGCATCCACTGGGGACAAAACAAACACAGTTAATTGCATCCAAGTTTGTGCTGAGATCTAGAGGATGTGAGTCCCCGACAGAACAAGCATGCAACACAGGCAGCTGTTGCCTTCCTATCTACCTATTGGCCCTTGTCTTGTGTCTGTCTCTCTGCCTGCCCCACCTCCACCAATGCCTTTCCCACCACTGGCCTCTCCCAGCTGTTTAACCAATCACGTACTCTACTTAGATTCTCAAGCAGCTTGAGATCTGATGGCCTGTATGCTACCTGCTCCCACCTCTCTTGCAAGTAGTATGGTGGTTGGCAGAGACCCAGGCCCAGGGTCAGTACACCTGGGATAGACTTCTAGATCTGACACTGGTCATCTTAGGCAAGTTTCTTCCTC
The DNA here is from genome assembly GCF_014108245.1 of Pipistrellus kuhlii. Taxonomy (NCBI): domain Eukaryota; kingdom Metazoa; phylum Chordata; class Mammalia; order Chiroptera; family Vespertilionidae; genus Pipistrellus; species Pipistrellus kuhlii. The sequence continues at coordinate 1,189,583 of NW_023425550.1, read as the reverse complement.
TGCTCTGAACCTCAGATCCCCATGCAAGATCGGCTAAAATCCTGTTTCAAATTGTGTTGCTTGGTTTCAGGGAGGTGTGAAATCTTACCATTTGTGACAGCGTGGATGGACCTAGAGGGTATTATGTTAAGTGAAATAAGTCAGTCAGAGAAAGACAAATACCATATGATTTCACTTACATGTGGAACCTAAAGAACAAAATTAATGAACAGCAAAAATAAAACAAGCACACAAACACACACACACACACACAACAAAAAAATAATAGATACAGAGAACAGACTGATGGTTAACAGAGGAGATGGGTGTTGGAGGAGTGGATGAAAAAATAAAGGAGTTCACCAGTACAGATTGGTAGTTACAGAAAAGTCACAGGGATGTAAAGTACAGAATAGGGAATATAGTCAATAGTATTGTAGTAACTATGTATAGTACCAGGTGGGTAGTGAAAATATCAGGGAAACACTTTGTAAAGTATAAGATTGTCTGATTAGTATGATATACACCTGAAACTAATAAAAATAATATTTAATGTAAATAAGCAAACAAATAATAGGAAACTATTAGACCGTAGCTCTCTAAAACCCTTTGATTTGATTTGATCACACTTTCACTGCAGGTTATATTGATAATTAAGAAAATAAAGAAAATAAAAAAAGAAGATAACATATCATTTCAAATGCCAAAGGGCACAATTGTCTGCTGCCTCTTCTGCTGGGAGCCCCATCTCAGGCAGCTACAATTCCAAACCCAAGCAAGCAAGCAAGCTGGATTTTGTCTGCCAAGCCAGATTTCCTAGGCATCTGGGAGCTTCCTCTCCACCTGATAATAAAACGTATGAACCTGTAAACACTTTTTCTTCCTGCTCCTGGAAGCAGCTGGTACTGAGGTCATCCCTAGAGCCCTAGACCCTCCCCCATCCAGAAGGGAAGGGGAAGGGGGAGGGAAAAAGGAAGGGAAGCTAGCAAAGCCTTGCAGCTGTCTTTCCTTTCCTTAAAGAGACAGGAAGCACAGAGGAACAAACTGCAGGGACTGAGCTGGCCCAGGGAAGGAAGGTCACCTCATAAGGAGAGGAGTAAGTGGCAGGACACCTAGGGAAGCTCTTGGGACCCAGCCCTCATAGGGACAAGGCAGCCAGCAGGAGGTTACAGGGAGCACCTAGATTTCTAAGTGTGGGCTCCTCTCATATGACTGTTTTGAATCAAGACTGACTAGTGTGCCCTAGCCGGTTTGGCTCAGTGGGCAGAGTGTCAGCCTACGGACCGAAGGGTCCTGGGTTCAATTCTTGTCAGGAGCATGTACCTCAGTGGCAGTCATCTCCCTGGCCCCGGGCCCTGGTCAGGGCTCGTGCAGGAGGCAACCAATCAATGTGTTTCGCTCACATGGATCTTTCTGTCTTTCCCTCTCTTCCACTCTATAAAATCAATGGGTAAATAGCCTTAGGTGATGATTTAGAAAAATAATAATAAAATAAAATAAAATACTGACTAGAATTAGACTCTGGAGGTAAGGTCCCTGTCCTCATGGAGCTCATGCTCTGAGGGCAGATAGAAACATGAGGTTGTGCAGAAAGTCCAAGGGTCTATGGGGACAGTAGCAGGGGTTGTTTTTGTGGTGGTCCTGCCCTTAATCCTGCCACACTCTGCCTCCTTAGGCATATGATGTTTCCCTAGAGTTCTATCAGCTTAAGGGGGAGGAGGACTAATCATTTTTCCTAACACCTGCAGCCTCTGACAGCACAACTCTAGGATAACTTGCAACCTCTCATGGGAGCTCAGATTTAGTAGAAAAGTCTTCTCCAAGTTGAGGGGAAATGTTGGTCACGCCCCCTGAACTCTGGTCTAGTCTGTAGGGAACAACTTCAGCAGAGATTGATTAAAGACACTGAGCCACAGCCCTGGCTGACAAACCTACAGGCGGGCCCATGGTCGCTGGGATGCTATGTTCCTCTGGGTTCCTTCAGATCAGCCCCTAAAAGGTTCCCTCTTCAGTGATGGGCTGCCAGAACAACACAGGTGGAGCTGCAATGAGTTTAGGATAAATGGTTGCTGGCTGAGAGTCGAACCGACAATTCAGGATGGCCCTGCATGTGGAGCTAAGAGCAGCACCAAAGAGCAAAATGCAGTCAGCTTGCCTCCTGCCTTGTAGTATTGCCAGCTGATGTTCTGCTGTTCCTTCTTCTTCTCTGCTAGCCCAAGAATCCCTTCCCCCAAAAGCTGTCAGCCAATTTGGAAACCCAGTGGGGTTTAGTCACCTGTCTACTTGGCAAATTCTGTCCCATGTACAGGGAAGCAGGTGGGGAAAGACCTCTTTCCTGATCTTCAGGGAAGGGGTTGAACAAAATGACTTTGAAGAGCCCTTAACTTTGCCTGTGGGGTGACTCCTGAGGTCAAACTGCGTCTGCTTTCTATTGTTTCCATATCCACAGACTGAAAACTGATGTGTCTATAAAATTCAGGAGAATCAGAGGCCAAAGGAAAATGGCCAACAATAATGAGGAGGTTGAAAGAGTAGTACAAAGTTTCAAACGCTGACCAGCTCAAAAGCACAAGCAGCCACCTCCCTTCTGAGCTGCAAAAAGACAGGGAGGAGAGGAGAAACAAGCCTGAGAAGCTGCTTGTTTTTTTTCAGACAAGAAACTGGTGAAAAGACACTTTGATGCAGACACTCCTCCCAGTATCCCTTGTTTTACAGATGGACAAGCTGAGGCTCAGAGGCGACTGAAACATGACTTGGTTCACTTAGCAATTCATTGGCAAGGGCAACATGTAAACCAGTGTCTTCAGACTGGCAACCCAGGGTCCTTGCTAAAACAGGGGGCAGTTCCAGGGAGGAACTGGCTCAAGAGAGTTTCAGCAAACATCCTATATATCCACGTCACTTTGACATGCCTTCACCCTCACAAGACAGAGCCAGCAGGCACAACAGGAAGGGTTGGGTGAATTAGACCCCAGATCTACAGTCCTATTGCCCCCTCTCCCTGCCATAGGATTTGACCCATAGCTCCTCAGTTAGCTGGGTGACCCAAGGCAATGTACCTCAGTGATCCCACTTAGGAAAGGCAAGTTAGAGTTCATGGAATGTGAAGCACTCACCTCCCAGCAGAGCTAGTGCTTAAAGCCTGAACTACTAGGATTTCCCCACAGTCAACAAGGCCTTCTTACTTGCCCTTTACCAAAGATGAGCTGTCTGTGCCACTAACAAGGCTGGTGTCCCCTATGTTCAGGCTCCAGCCCCAGCTCTCAGTGATTTCTCTGCATTCTTCTGGCCCTTTAGCTCCTCACCTCTCCATGACGATTATCTCCAGTGTGGAAACACTGATACATCTTTCCCAGCACTTTGTAGGCTTCTCTTGCCTCTGTCTTTCTCCCCTGCACTTAGTGTGCTGCCTGACACATGTAGAAGCTCACTGAATAGTTGCTGAATTAAAATGACCTGAATATCTATATATATTTTTAAAAGCCTAAGTGACTGTTAGACCAGATAACTGGATAACGAGCCAGTAGCTATGACGTGCACTGACCACCAGGGGGCAGACACTCAATGCAGGAGCTGCCCCCTGGTGGTTGGTGTGCTCTCACAGCCAACCTTTCATGGCCGGCCAATCTCCTGAGGTAGCGTGCCAAAACCCCACCCCACCCCCCCACCCCCCAGCTCCCTCGCCAGCTGCTCCAGTCAGCCCAATAGAGACTGAGTGTGATGGTGTTTGCCTGCAGGCCAAGATACCCCATCCGTGTATGAATTGGTGCACCAGGCCTCATATATATATTGTATATACATTAAAACCGTCTTCACTCATGCTGTAGTCCTCTCTCAACACCCTGATAGTTGCCCTCACTACCCACACTGTCTCCATTCTTTTACTTACCAAACATTCCTCTCCTCATTCAAGTTTGGCTTCCTCATCAGCCTCTCAGCTAAAATCCCCTAGGCCACAGCCACCAATGACCTCCTGGCAGCTTGATCCAATGAATCTGCTTCACTCTTCGTGTTACTCAGCTTCTGGGAAGCATTTCACATATTTGTCCTCCTCTTCTAGAAACACTTTCCTTCATTGGTGTCTGGGATTCTACACTTCCATAGTTTTCTACCACCACCACCCCCTGCACAGATACCAAAATCCACAGATGAATAAGTCCCTTATATAAAGTGACATAGAACACCCAGCCAGCATGGCTCATGGTTGAGCATCGACCTATGAACCAAGAGGTCTGTTTGATTCCTGGTCAGGGCACATGCCTGGGATACAGGCTTAGCCACCAGTATGGGGTGTGTAGGAGGCAGCTGATCAATGATTCTCTCTCATCATTGATGTTTCTATCTCTCTCTCCCTTCCTCTCTGAAATCAATAAAAATATTTTAAATGGCATAGAATAATGCATACAGTCAACCCTCCATATACACAGATCCATAGCTTTTTTTTTATTATCTGAGGTTGGTTAAATATGCAGAACCTAGGGATGTGGAGGACAGACTGCTTATTTATTGAAAACATTCTGTGTATAAATAGACCCACAAAATCCAAATCCAAACCTGTGTTGTTCAAGGGTCAATTACAAATCTCTCTCTCTCTCTCATATATATATATATATATATATATATATATATATATATATATATATATCCTACTGATTCTGTGTCTCTGCTGAAACCTAATACAACCTCCAAAATATATAATTTAGTGTTTAGGCAAAGATTTCCTCAGTAGTCTAGTCTACTTCTATCTATCTTTTCTGCCACCAACCTAGCCAATCCTATCACTATCTCTTGCTTAGATGACTGCAATAGCCTCCTACCTTATCTCTCTGATCCCGTCATGGGCCTTTTAGTCCATTGTTAACATAGTAGGTAGAGAGATTGTTTTTAATATAAAAGGCCTGGTCATGCCACCTTGCTCCTTAAAGCATTCCTCAGTGGCCTGCCATTATCACTAGAATAAAGACTATAGCTCTGAGTGTGGCCTAGGGAGCTCTGCATGGGCTCCCCTCTACTTTTCCAACCTCATCTTGCACAAGTCTTTCTCCTTATGCTACTCTGGCTTCTTCTGTTTCTTTAAAAACATGGTGGCCTTGCCGAAACCAGTTTGGCTCAATGGATAGAGCGTTGTTCTGTGGACTGAAAGGTCTCAGGTTCGATTCCGGTCAAGGGCATGTACCTTGGTTGGGGGCAGATCCCCGGTAGGGAGTGTGCAGGGGGCAGCTGGTCGATGTTTCTCTCTCATCGATGTTTCTAGCTCTCTATCCCTCTCCCTTCATCTCTGTAAAAATTCAATAAAATATATATTTTTAAAAATATGGTGGCCTTGCTGATCTCTTCATAATCTGCTCCTCCTCTGCCTGGTTTAATTGTCTTTCATGCTCTTTGCTAACCGATTTCTACTCAGCTTTCAATCTTTCAGTTGGGCATGGCTTCCTCAGGAAGTCTTTCTTTGGCAGTCCCCATTCCAAACACAATGGATCTTCCCCCACTGTCCTGTCCTTTCATTTCACTCCATGCAGTTTCAGGCCAACTGTTACAAGGGTGTGGCTGTGGGGAAAGTGTGAGAAGAGGGGTCTCACCTTTCCAAGTCACACTCCCGAAGCAAAGTCTTTGCCCCTGACCTCATTCCCTGTTGTCTATTCCAGCAGGGACTGGGAGACACTGAAGTAGGACTGCCTCTCCTCACCATCACCCCTTTAGGTCCCTCATACCCCTGACTTGCCCTAAGTCTCTACAAGCAATCCAACTGCCTTGTCCCTATAATCTATGGTCTTATGATACAGCTGGCAGATCAAAAAGGGAGGCTCAGTTCCTTGGATAGTACCCCAAGGGGGACTTTGGAAGCCTGGGGTCCAGACTGGCATAAGAACGGAACTTAAGGTCTCTGGCTCTCTTTCCTGGCATTTAGCCTCTACATTCAATCCTGAATTTTATTGCCATTGTCTCATCACTACCATGGCTTTTCTTTTTTTCTTTTTTATAATTAATTTCTTTATTGATTAAGGTATCATCACAAATTTGTCCTCAACCCTCCATTCCAATCCCCCATTCCCCCACTCATGCCCCCACCTCCCTATTGTCCTTGACCACTGGTTAGGCTCATATGTATGCACATAAGTCCTTTGGTTGATCTCTCCCTTTTATCCCCACCCTCCCGTTGAGGTCCAACAGTCTGACCTATGGGATCTCCACCAGCTTCCCTTTTGTATGACACAAAATCAAAACACTGCCCCTTTGTGTGTAAAATTAAAGAGTGGTTTCTGGCTTGTGTGGATACCAAAGAAAGGGTGTCACTACTGTCACTACTAGCCCCTTGGAGAGGTCCAGAAAATGTAACTAAGGCCTGGTCCATAGAAAAAGAAATGGACAACCAATATGAAATGGAATTGCTATGGCCTAGAACAAAGAATATCCTTACATGGCTTTTCCTATTAAAGAGTGAATTACTTTCATTACTGGAGACTGTCACAACATGTGCCAATGATGGCCCATGGCCATAACTCACCCTGCACCAACACCTGAGTGTGTTTGGGGCTAAGATCACACTTCTGCCAAGGGAGAGGTTAGGGCATCATTATCCTCTGAATAGTCTCTGACTCTTGCCATCCTCAAAATTCAGGAAGCTGGGCTGGGACAAAGTCTGAGTATCATGTCCCACCTACAAAAGACATAGGAATAACCTTCCTTCCAGCTCCTCCCCCAGCTCTGAAAAGAAGCAGGGCTTCCTAGCCAGGGACACCTCTGTTAGTAACCAGGGATCAGGTGTCAGGGAAGTTGCTGATGTGATTTGTGACAGATCTTACAAACTTCATCCTAGGGGTGTGGGGCAGGAGATCATCTTACACACATGCAGACAAACATTAGGACCCAGGACATCTTTGCTTCCTGCTTCCAAACTGGTTTGGGCTGTTTCCTTATCTACAGTCTGACTTTTAGAAAAACCAGTTTGGCCCACAACCATCCATCCCCCATGGAAGTCTGGGGATCCAAAATAGACGGGGACAGAACACAAGTGAATTACATTTGCTCTTTATTATTATTCATTATCTTGTACAGAAAGGGACAAAATTTAACAGCTAAACTCAATCATTACAATGAGAGAGACAAAAGACAGAGAAAGCGATCACAAGCAAGTTTGTTGCCCCAGGCCCCAGTGAAATCCTGACCTATTACTGAATGCACAGAATTCCCAGCTGACATGGGTCAACGCATGAATAAGAGCACAGTTGAAAGTGGTACCAAAATGAATCCATTTCACAGTAATCATGTGTATAAGCTCAGTTGCACATATGAGTTTCCACTATCACAAATTCACAATCACAGAGTGAAATAGCAGGTGTGCTCAGGCCTGGGAAAGTGGCATCCACAAGGGGAGATGGATTTGAAGGCAAAAGCAGCTGTGGGCTTTATCCCAATCTTGAATATCTGCGTTAATGCGAGGCCTGGGGGCGGGAGCGGAGCAGGCACTGTTCAACTGGCAGATATCTCAGTACAGTGGAACAACTGTTGAGGCATTGAGCCTGAGGGGGTGTGCTGTTTGGATATCTTTGTCAGAGGAATTCTTGCTAGAGAGAGACTCACGCCCACAGCCTGGGAAAGGAAACGCTCCCTTTGAATATTTGGGGGCGGCAAATGATAGCAACGGCCAGTCTGATAGCAAAGCGTCTGCTTTACAGAATATTTCGCAAGATACATGATTATATTACTTTAAATTGCAGGGTAGTGCACAAACTATATGATTCCAAAGTGATTAGAGGAATAGAATGAAAAGCTGCAATACCCAACATCCCACGATGGAGAGAGAACAAGCGATCATCCAGCACAGAAAGACCCTTACCTATGAGAATTGCTGAACCCCCCCAAAGCTGAAGGCACGGTGCAGGGATCGTTAATATTCTGAGCCTTTTATTTGAAAAAAGGTACTCATTATATACTATTGTAGATCCCTCTTACACATATGACCCTGGAAATTGACTAAGGGGAAGAGTACTTCAAACATTTCTACAGAGCAAGCATTGCAGAAACCATTAATTATCTTCAGCCGTGATTTTCTCTAAATTCAGAATTAGTGGGCTTCAAGTTAATGGGCTTTTTACCATAGTTGCAGGCAGTCTTATTACAGTACTTTTAAATTAGCTAATTATACTAAATAGTATGAGGAGAGTTCGGTGGGGAGGATGTGCTTGTTTCCGAATCAGCGCAATCCTGAAATTGAACTTCATTACTTGTCAAGCTGAAAAGCACCCTATACCAGCAGCTTTGCATCTTGGCTTTGACCACGAGGGCACACACATGAGACATAGCACAAGTACATACTCCTAGAAAGACAGCGCACAGGTGTGTAAGAGTCTCTCTTGATAATCTCTCTCAGATAAAAGAACAATCTAGTGGCAGTGTTGTTTTTCTTTCTTCTTCTCATGGGATGCCATTTGGTTGTCAAAAGATCAAATCTCAGCCAGCCAGAGAGGAACCATCTGGCTCCAACTCCTAACAGACACTTTCCTGTCCTGAATGCCTCATATTCAGGCTACAAAAAAAGACAACATCCAACAAATCAGGCAGATTCCTGTCTTCCAAAGCACCCTAAGGAATTCACACAAATGGCAGTGGGATTGGCAAGTAGACGAGGAGGTCTCTGGCTTCCAGTAGCTCTGTGTCGCATTTCCATCAGCCAGGATACAACGATAATGCTGTGCCCGTCAGCTGGGCACCTGTGAGCTCCAACTCTTTCTCTTGTGCTTTTGGTTTGAAAACCCTGGGCGATGGGGAGCAGCAGGGAAGGGACAAGATTGTGACTCTTGTTTTATAAATTCTTAGAAAGTTTTGGTTGAAAACAAGTTATGTTTCAAGGAAGTTTTAAAGCCTTTTCTTTGTTAATGGAAAATATCTGGATAACTAGCCCCACCCTTCCCAAAGTCAAAAGTCACACATCTTTCCACCAAGAAGTTAAAAGTCTCAGGAGCATTCAAATTTCCATCAGCTGCTGATGCCCACGAAACAGAAGCCAAGGCCAGGGGCACCAAATAAAAAAAGGCAGGTGAGTTGGGATCCCAGCAGGCACGGGCCCCCAGAATGGAGCTGCTTTGTCTTTTTCCGAAGTTTTTTGTGAGTGGGGGCAACTTTGGGGGGGCTCCGACAGCAAATCTCAGCTTTCCTCATTCAGGGCCCTGTCATCAGGCTACCCAGTCCCCGAGAGGAGACACTCCTCCCTTCAGACGGGAACCCTCCTTCCTGGTTACAAATATAGCCACACACCGGCTATTGTTTCAGATAAGCATGTAAGAAAAGGCAACGTGCACAAGAGCGCGCACTCACACACACACACACACACACACACACACACACAAATCCAAAAACAACAAAGATGTGGCTACTGCAGCGTTAGCATTGTATCAAATCTATGTCCATACAAAGACAGATTTTGAAAGATATGTACAGAGCATTCATAAAAGCCAAATGTGCACCGCGAGGAATGATGACCACTGTGGACTGTACAGTCTTTTTTCTACAATATACTGCAAAAAACGTCCCAGAGACCATGGTGGCAACCCCACTCAAAAGAACGCTATGAAGCACCTGAACCAGAGAGCGCAGGACCTTAAAGAAATGCCTCTGAGTGAGCTCTCCCTGCAAATCTGTGCTCAGCGCCTGAAGGACATGTGCCACCCTCCATTGGGCCAAGTTCCTGCTTCCAGATCTATTCGGTCTCCACCCAGCTGCAAATATCTGGCAGCTCAGTAGGGAAGGGCTCAATAGATGCCAAAGGCAGCAGGCATTCCTTGGCTCTGGTTAATGGGCCCTATGCCTGGCCCTCTGCTTAGTGGAGAGGAGACACATGGGAGTAAGTGTCTTCTCCCAGGTCACACACAGGTACCAGTCTGAGAAAATGCTGGAAGGGCAGGGGCTGGCCCCAGAATTTCAGGCTGCCTTGGGTTCTCTAACATGGCCAAATGGGATTGAACCCAGCCTCCATCATGAAAAAAGCATGGGCTTTCTAGGCCAAAAATGCCTTTGTGAAGAAGGGTAGGAGTGTAGTGCTAGAGATCCAGAGGGAGGAAATAAGGAAGGCAGGAAAGTTGGAATGCCACCTGGTCAGCACCTCTGGCACCAGGGAGCACTCGGAGCAGGTGGGGGGGGGGGGGAGGAGAAGGAACAGAAAGCTTTGACTGGAAGGAGACTGATTCCCCAGATTGAGACTCAATATCAGAGTCATATGAAGGCCTCCTCTAGGACTGGTCCCCTATAACCTACACATTTCTAGAAAAATCTTCCTAAGGGCAAACCATACTACCCAGACCTCCACGTAGTCCTGTGAGGTAGGGGGAAGGATGAAAAACCCCAACCACAAGGTCAAGTTGTCCAAATTGGGGGCCTCACTGGGATAAGATCACAAGCCTCCTGACTTGAATCAAGTCTCAGGGCAAGTGTCCAGGACTGAAGGGGCCTCCAGATGTTATCTGTGGCCACAAGGCAGGGCTGCATTCAAACAAAAAGGCCCAGTGCCTGCCTTGGAGAGCTGTTTAAACAGAAAGGAGCTTGTCTTCTCAGTGGATTTTTAAACTGCTGTGGTTGCCAAGAGACCCTGGCTATGCACTCTTTTGGGCTCCACAAAAATTTGCTACATTTAAAAAAGCACCACAGAGGAAAAATGGTTTGGCACCAAGGCCAAGAGGATAGAGATGAAGGGTTGGGGGACAGGGAATCAATAGTCTTTTGGGTGGTCATTGACAGTTAAAGATAGGTCACCTCTGCCCCATTGCTGTCCAAAACCTCACTGAAATGGAAAAGTGGACAGCTCTTGGGCCACAGAAAGGGGTTAATAAAAACAGGCCAGCACCTGGCAATGACAGAGCAAATCCTGGATGGGCCTTCTACCCCAGGTCATGGGCTTCCCCATCTCCCTCACAAAGAAATGTCTAAAATGGGACACATTAGGATCTTCTTCCCGGGTGGGCACCATCATTAAGAAAAAAATAAGCCATCTAAAGTTCAAATTCAACTCAATTCACCTACTCACGAAAAGGGAAATATCCCAAAAGTTCAAAACCGTAGAGCACAGTGCTGAGGAGGCCAAGGTCAGATGGGTATAGATGTGCTATGGGACAATCAATCTTATGAGGAGAAAACTTCAGCTGTCTACCCCAGCCTGTACCCCAACCATTCAGAGGCCAGGGACTCCGCAGGCAGAGGCAGTCAGATAGGTTTTCCCAGGGCTATGATTGGACTCGTGCCAGTGGGTAGCAGTTTGAGCACAGCCAGTGCATACATCTGGAGAGCCAACACCTGGGAGAGGCCAAGCATACCAGAACCAGAACTACCACTCCAAGATAGCAAAGTTCACGCAGGCCCCTTTGATTAATCTGGAGGAGGCAGTTCTGACAGCCAGGTCCCTACCCCTCACCCTTCACACACCCTGTCCTCCTTCCAGGTTATTTGAGACATTCATTTTAACCTGGTCAGGAGGATGGGGGGTGGGCATTGAGGGAGAGAAGCATCACAGATCTGTGAGATTGATTTCCCTTGGCCTCCTAGAAATGGCCTAGGTTATAGTGTTTTGTTTTGTTGTGTTCGTTATTTATGTGTGATAACTCTTTTTGTTTGTTTGTTTGTTTGTTTGTTCAGTCCTTTCCTTGTCCTCAAAATGTAAGCCAGGACACAGCACAGGACTGTTGAGGGGAAATGGAGCTGAGGGCTGGCTCCTCTCTGTCATTTCTGTGGCCTAGGCTTCCAGACACAGATAGGAAATTCAGCCAGCTGTGTGGCCCCAGGGCCCAAGCCTATGGACATTCTAGCCACAGTCAATTCTATGGGGTGATTCCTTTGGCATAAGAGAAGCCAGTCCCTGACAGAGGACAGGATAGAGGGACATAGGGAGCTTCTGGAAGAGCTGGGCTCTCTGGCCTGTAACTCTTTCCAGGGCATATGTGCTCCCTATACCCCTCACCTGTCTCTGACAACTGACTACAAACCCACAGTTAGGAAATTATTTGGCAACAAGGAGGCTAAGGCTGTTTTGTGGTGGCACAGTCTTTAAAAAGTTAAAAAGAAAATAGGAGACCCTCCGAAAGAGGCTTTCATACCAGACAGGACACAAGTCCCATTACTTGTCTGAGCCGGGGTTCGCAGCCACTATCTCCTCATACTTTGGGGGTGGGTCACTGTAAGTGACACTTGCCTCCTCACTGCTGCTCTCCTGGGGTGCGGTCACCTCCTCATAGGATGGGGGAGGAGTGGCACTGGATAATCTAGAGAGAGAGAGCTCAGGAAGGTAGAGGGTACTCTCAAGGCGGACTGTGGTTCTGCTCCCTCCCCGACTGGGCCCCAGCACCACCTGTGGGCTGCTCCCTGCCTCCCGGTGCCCAGAGGACTCCCCCTGGCTATGCACAGTGCCCCGGTACACCATGACCCGGGGCAGGCTGTGCCCGCCTCGATTTGCTAGGTACCGGTTCTGAGCATAAGAAGGGTGATGACGGGTGGCTTTCTGCAGCTGGCACCTCCAGATGATGAACAAGGCGATGACAATCAGCAACGCCACCCCCAGAAGGGGCACCACCACATACATGGCATCTGAGCTCTGTGCAGGGTCTCGAACTGAGTAGACTGCATTAGGATATCCCTTCCAGAACTCCATCTGCAAAAGAAGAAGGGCCACTTACACTCATGCACAAGTGCTCGTGCCCCAGATGAACCCCAGAGACCTTCCGCAAGATGGCTCCCCACCCCACCCCATCTGACTGGCCTCTAGGAGCTAACAGAGAGGCACTAGAATGCACCAAGGATAAAGAGCAACACTCCCATGGAGGAGGCCCCCAGAGTCAGGCCGATGGGACTCTAAGGACATGTTTTCTGTTCTATGGCCCCAAAAGCCCCGCCTTGGACTAGGCTGGCTTTCCTTCATTGCTTCTGGTCCATCTGAGGCACCTGGGCCTGCTCTTCTTATTCCTGATGTTACCTCTCCCCCCAGAACCCAGCCATAGGGTGGTACGTGCCGTTTTCTCTTTGTCCTCAAACACCTCCTTGACCTCCTCGTAGCTGCAGATCTCCTCCATGCACTCCCGCTCGATGGTACCCTGGCGCAGCTCCTCCAGGAATTCATTGGCACGAGGGAACCGCTTCAGGACCGAATGGGCATTCTTGGCCTCCAGAAACACTAAGGAGAAAGCTGCACTGAGGCCTGGAATGGGGAGGTACCCAGGGGCCCTTCAAACCAGACTCAGCCCATGTGCAGAAGCACAATGATGGATGGAAGGAAGACAAAGCCAGCTGGCTGGCCACCATCACAGACATGGCTGGCCCTTTGTAACAGGGGTGGAATGGCTGACTTTCTGTGATGCCATGATGTATCTGCCTAGAATACCATGGACCCAATAAGACTCATGTCTCTGGTGCTATGGAGGAAAATGGAGAGTGCATGTTGTGTAGCGTGTGGATGGAGATGAAGGATTTTGAATAATGTAGTCAGTGAAAAAAACAAACAAAAAACAACAACACCCAATATCTCCTGCCTTACCTCAAAACAAGAAAATCAGAGCCCTTATCATGAGGTCACCAGCATCTTCTTTGATGCTGATGATGGTGACCAACACTAAACAATCTTATAAGACTCTATCAGGGTGGCTTCCCTGCACCTATGCTATCAGATCACCCAGCATTAATTGCCTTGCTCAAGTCAATCTTGTACAAACCCAAACAGGAGTAGGTCAGAGGACTGAATGTACATGAGCCTGGGAAGAGGGTAGCAGGGTCCAAAGGGGAAAATCTACATCTTAGTCTACATGGCACAGTTGCCTCCTGGAAAAAATGTCATTGAGTGGCAGCCATGTCTACTTATTCCAGTTGAGTGGACTGGTATAATATGAGCTATGTACTTCCATAAGCCTGACTTAGGACTTTAGAAAATAAAAGAAGAGGTGACATCTGCCCCTAATATGAACCTAGAGGTGAGACTTCTTAGTCCCCATGTCAAACAGTCCCACTCATGCCCAGATAGGTAGGGCTATGCCAGCAGGTGGACACCCTTCCCCAGACCCCATGACCTGTCATATTAGTTTCTGCCATAGTGGCCTGGGTAGATGCACAGCCCCAAGTGAGCATGTACTCCAGAAAAAGCTAATCAGACAGGGGCCACAGGGACAATCTGGAGAAAGCAAAGCTGGGAAGGACTTGAAAGGTGGATATGCACTTTTCCTATGAGCCCTTAGGCATGGCCCTTCCCTACTTGGTCTAAGCTCAGAAAAACTCACGTGCCATAGTGCTCCCTCAGAACCAGCGTGTCACTTGCCTGGAAAAGGAGAAAAGGAGAGTCACAGTTGAAATGGCATCCCAAAACCTACAGGGCACCCTTCTGATGCTAGAATGTGAACCATAGCCCCAGTGGCTTCGCCTTCTACACAGTTGCTCACAGCACTGTTGCTTTCCATTCTGCCCTGAGCTCTCCTCCAGAGCTTCCCGAGACCCTGCACTTCCTAAAGAAATCTTTCTAGTTCTTTTCCCAAGAATATTCTGAGATTCTAGAAGACCCAGACCTTAACTTTTTCTTTAAACATGAAAAACTCCTACAGGCTGAGGGTCCTCCTTTCTCACTTTGCTCAAGGAATCTGTGCACTTTTGAGTTTTCAAGAACCTCAGAGTTACCAGGACTTAGGCAAGGTAAAGCAAATCAACAATAACAGAGAGAGGATGCATTTTGGAAACTAATTTTGCTCACAATGGTAGGTCCCAGATACCTCTAATGACAAGCACATTTCTTGAAAACAGGCAGTACATTTTGAGGAGCAGGTACTGCCAAAGATTAAGATGGCAGCAAAAACCATCTCAAAAGTCACGGCCCAAACGAAGGTGACCTGCTACGTTCATTTTCACCAGACACGATGGCAAAGATCTCCTGAAACCAGTAATCTCTCCTCTTGGCATGAAAGAACACTGCAGCAGTATACCAAGACATTGACTCATGAGATCAAAACTGAGACGCTAACTCAATACAAGTGTTGCCTCTGAAAGCTGTGCTCCTGCTCAGGAATTACCCAGCCAGTATGTACATCCCAGCCACAGCACACTGCTCTCCCCAACATACACTCCCACTCATGCTCATATTCCAGAGCACTGGCCCAACTGTCCACATCTGGGAGCAATCACCCCACTGCTCCCCTCCCCAAGCAGAAGCTCTAGTTTCAGGACTCTTTGGACACAGGACATGTGAACGGTGTAACTCATTGTGCTACCCTTTTTTTCCTAGGCTGCCAGGAAGTTCACCGTTAACACTGACCGTCACGTACAAGCACCCTGGTTGCCCAGCTGTTCACATATGCTTCTCCCCCTGTGACATGGTATGCACTTTTTTAATGCAGTTACAGAATCTTAAGTATATTTAAAATAGATCTTCCAATCCTTTTGGCAAACAGGTAGGACATAAACAATACATACAATTAAAACCAAAGATAAAGCAGCACATCTTTCAGCCATCTATGGAAGCAACATGTCAAGGGGGGCTTTCTCTTTTGAACCCCACAACAATCCCATCCAAAACTCATTATGGGAATCTGTCAACGACGGGCCTACTGTTGTGAGAAAAGTTGACCCTCGATGATTATGAGAGCGAAGATGGACTATTAGATCTCAATTCTGCTTCCATTACAGATCCCTGAGGTTCCCCTACAGCCAATGCTGGTCATGTGGCCAGGGTGTGGGTGTGGCATGCCTAACAGCAAGGTTTTTGATTGTAGAAAAATGGAGCCTTTGTGCCAGGGTTTGAAGAGAATGAGTAAAGGCTTTACTCATAAATGAAGGTAGAAAACTGTGTTTAATTGCTCATCAAAGAGAACTGCAGCATTGTTGTTGTTTTTTAAATTATTTACATGGGAAAATTACATAACAGCTTACGATAGCCACTTCTTGTCCCCAAACACCTGACTTTGATACATGTACACCCACACATCTCATAGCCCCGGATGTGAGCTATCCAGACACCTGAAAAAAGTCATTAGTTCATGTTCAAGCTTTAAACAAGCCCGGAAACTCCCCCACATAGCTCCCAGGGTAGAGCCACACTCTATTAACAATTCTGTAGCCAGCGTCACTACTGCTGCTGCTATGAGGCCCCCCCCTTCCCCCCAAATGTAGCGCCTGCTTCTTTCCCTATAAATACACCATCGATAGGCTGTTACTATAGCAACAGTGAGGAAGCGTGAGGGCTCCATGACAGAGAAACGCTGCAGCAGTCACGCATGTATATGTTCCTCCTGCCCCTGGTGGATACTGTAAGGCTGATTGTAGGCCGGAGGAATTTTTAACCCACTCCCCACAGGAACACAGCTGAATCCTGAAGGCCCAGAAAGGAAGGAAGGCCACCACAAAGACCTCCAGACTCCAGGCTGGAGCTTCCCGAATCACAGCCCTCAGGGACTTGGCTCCCAAAGTTCCATGTATGGGGACTGGAGGCCAGGAGTCCTGGAATCCCAAGACATGGTCTCCAAACCACTTCTCCAAATCCAAAAACCCTTTTTCTTTCCCTTAATCAGAGCTGATCCCCACGAAAGCTTCTTAGGTTTCCAAATCTTATGACTCATCTGCCCACCCAGTGACATGGGACCTCCAGATTACGCTCGAATTCAAACTCGGGACCCTCCTGGCCCCCTTCCACTCATGCCAGTCCTCAAAGTACCTGTCCTCGCCCTCCATAGCCCGCAACAGCGTCCTGCCCACTAACTCCTGGCCCAGCAACACTCATCTCCCGAGTCTGCTCAAGACCCCAACGCCCTGGCCCGGCCGGACCTCCAGACCCTCCCCCGATAGTGCCCCGCGCCCAATTCAGTGGTCTTGGACACTGAACCTTGCCCTCGGGGCTGGGGCACCCAACCCAAATGGCCTCACCGTTCTCCGGGCCCAGGAGGCGGACGCCCTGTTTGCGCACGCAGCCCGCCACCTCGCTGCTGCGCCTCTTTCAGCAGGGCCCCTGTCCCCGCCCACCTGCTCCCCGTCGGCCAAGCCCCCCGGCCCAGCCCAGCCTTCTCCTCCTTCCTCCCTCCCCGCCCCGCTGCCCTCCCGCCGCCCGCCCCGGGGCGCCCGGGTCCCTGCCCGCCAGGGGCTGAAGTGCCTCTGGAGCTTCCTTTGCAAACTGGCGCGCAGGCCTGCCTATTACCTCGGCACCCCCTGCCCTGCTTTCCTTTGGGGGCTCCGCCGCTGCCCACCTCCCGACACCCCGCCGCGCCAAAGCTGGCCTCGCGCCCCACTCCCTGGCGCGCCACCCTGGAGCGCCCAGACCACCGTGCCCCCCGATTGCCAGGCCGCGATCGTCGCGCCGCACCGCGCACCGGGCTGCCGGGCAGAAGAGAGGAGAGAGGGTTGGGGGGCGATGAGAGCGGTCCTGGGGGGGTCGAGAGGACAGGCGGGCGAGCTGGGCCGGAGGGGCGGCGGCGCGCACCCAGCACCGCGCGCCCGCGCCCCACTCCGCCAGCGCCGCCCCTGACCCCGCCCGTGCCTGGCGGGGCGGGGCCTGGCCCGCGGGCCCCTGGAGCACCAGGGACCCTCGGCTCAACGTGCGGGTCTAGTCCTGCTCCAGGGCGAAGGCCCTCAGAAACCCTGACACCGCAACGGGCTCAGGCAGCCGCGCCCAAGGCCCGCGCACCAGGTGTCCCCGAGAAGCCCAACTCCCCCAACTGTTTCCTACCCTGGCTCACCTGTCATCTGGCCAGCCCTCCCCAAATGCCAGCCAAGGAAAGAGGGGGCCCGGGACAGCAGCCTGGGTCCACCCTGCCAGGACTCAAACGGGCCCGCGGAAGAAAGGCTGGGTCTAGGCTGCGTTCCACCAATGATTGGGTGACCTTGGCTTCTTCACTTCTACCCTCCCCACCCTGCCCCGGCACCGCAGGCTTCTCTCCTGTCAATTTTAGAAAATGGGGAGAATTCTGTCCGGGGAGTGTGGCGAAAGAAAGGAGGAAATGGGCTTGGAAAACTCTTCAGGTGCAGGAGGGGGAGAGGAGGGGATCTCCAGGGCCTGCAAGGAGAGTGCTGGGTGGGTGGAGGAGTGGGTGTACTCAGGAGGCAGCACTATGGGATGAGGTTCAGGGCAAGACGCTGGCAGCAGCGGGATGACACAGTCTAGGGAGAACAGGCGAGGAGGTGGACTGCTAAAAGAGGGCAGGACAGTTCTAAGGGAGCTCTGGATCTCCTTTGCCAAAGCTTCCGAGGAGGGGCAGGTGCGCCCTGCTGAGTTTCAGGGCTCTTTTTGTTCTCTGAGCCACTGGCATCCAGCCAAGAACTGGAGTTGGCGCGCCCTCCCAATTTCGTGCTTTGGGGCAGTTTCCAGGCAGAGAAACTGCAACCTGTCCTGCTGCAGTGACAAGAGCGAGCGGGGAGGTGGGGGAGTGGGGGACCTCCATTGCCCCAGGGTCTGTTCCAGCGCAGCTCCCAGAACTAGCAGAAAGCAGCCTTGGTGGGGGTAAGCGTCGCCTCTCCCTGCCCTCCCCCCATTTTCAAAGGTGCTTTCCTCTCCATCTCTGCCACCAGTTTGGAGTCCTCCCCTGCCTTGCTTGCTGCTCCATGGCTGCAGGAGCTCCCTCCTTGCCCAGGACAGACCCTTGGCACCCTTCCCCCATTGAAAGCCAAAGTACCACAGCCCTTAGCCTGTGGAGTAAGCTACCACAGGGGAAAAAAATCATTACCTGAGAATGAGAATAGGACTTCTTTGGGGCCCAAAGACTGTATGTGTTTTAGAGGTACCCTCAGTTCAGGGGGAGGGAGCCTGGGACATGATTGATAGGGGTAACTAGTTGGGGATCTTTAGGAATTTATTTTCTGGGTCTTCTAACCCACCACCATGTCCCCATCCTGATCTTAGCCACTATATTCACAGGAGACTTTGCACAGCTTTCAGTGGATGAAGAAGGGGTCTATGGCTTCTGCTCTCCTCCCAGCCCCCCTACATAAGTTTCTGGCTCCAGTATCACCAGTCTAATAAGTTCCCTCTCAGCCCAGAATGCCTTTCCTCCCACTGCCAGCCTCTGTGCCCTGTATTCATTCTTCCCACATAGCTCAGATGACATCTCTACGCTGAGGTCTTCTGGGAGTATCCACACCCATCTGTGTTGACTGTTACATTCTCAGCACTCAGTCTGCAGAGATTATAAATGGGGGCGCATCTGTGGGTGTCAAGGGTGAGGAGGATTCAGAGCAGCATCTCTGCAGCATGCTGCCCGTGGTACCATTTGGGGATACTACTGATCAGCACTGCGATCCTCTCAGCAAATGATTTAACCTGTCTGCACCTCAGTTTCCTCATCTGTCAAATGAGAATAATGATAATAGTATTTGTCTTAAAAGGGGGTAAGGAGGGCAAATGGGATAATTGCATCAAGTGAGTCTGGTGCTTAGTATGAGTCTAATACAGGTCAACTTTGGCCACATCCAGATGTATTACATTTGGTTGCTCATGGGGTGCACACTTGCCTCCTCTAGCTTAGGGTCAGAGACCTTGTCTCTTCGTGTGTCCCTAGCATCCAACACAAAGCCTCATCTGCAGCAAGGTTACTAGATACTTGCAAAGCTGAGGTGGGAGAAGATGGGCTGAGGTGAGGAGTTGGAGTGAAGCTCAGCCTTCACCTTAACACCAAGATATCCCCAGCACCACCAGCAATTTTGCTCCCCTTCACCCACCCTCCCAACCCTCCCCCCACTCCATCCCTCCCCCCAGCTTCTTCCCTATGGGGAGCTTGAATCTTGGCTTCCTTCAGATCCTGGCTTTCTCAGAAGTCTTTCTAACTCCCCTTGGGATGGTTTCAGGCACGCCTGGGGATTGTCTGGGAAGGGCTGAAGCCCTTCCTCCCCACCTCTCCCCTGCTTTTAGACCTTGATGTGAATAGTCCCTCTCTGAACTAGGATGGGAAGGGCTTGGCCACTGACTTATCTGCCTTAACCAGGAACTGGGCTATTTGGTGCACTTTTTTTTTTTTTTTTTTTTTGTTCCAACCCAATCAAGGTTACTTTAACTTCCCTGTTTAGATCCTTATTATCTAAATTCTGGAAAGATGTTCTGGTCTTCCTTTGAGCCTTCACTCATTCTCCCCTATCTCCATCACTTTCATCATGCACCCTTCTCTTAGTCACTGCATTGGCAATCTCAACAAACCCACCTTGGCACACATCAATATCACATATGTAGTGCACTAAGGACCATGGGAGGACCCAGCTACAAAAAAAAAAAAAAAAAAAAAAGTGTACAATATGGTTGCTAAGAATTTCAAAAGAGACAAAAGGCAGATCATATTTCAATAAAAATTCCTAGTATGGTGTGAGAGGACAGACCTTCTACTCCAACATTGTTCAAACTTCTAACCTGTAACCATTTCTGATCCGGATCCCATTTGGCAGGACCAGCTTCATGGGTGTTGGAACTATGAAGTTGGACAGGATCCAATACTTAGAAATGTTCCTCATGCTTGGTTTAAGGCTTGGCTTTTTGCCATCTTGCAGTTCTCAATGCTTTTTGAAAAAGAGACCAGCACTGGACCCTGCAAAGTATGTAGATGATCTTGCCCATCAGTGATATTCCCAACATCCTTGACCCTATCTCGGGGTCTTAACCACCTTGCCACTCTTCTGACCTTCCCCATCTCTTTCTCTTAAAACCTTGACCAATCTCTCCTTTTCTCATCCCTCAATGCACCAATTTCTTCATCTTCCTCTACACAGCCTCTCCTAATCTCCCTGTGTCTCATCCTTTGGCTGAGGCAAGTACCTTCTTACAGCCTCATTCACTCCTGGTTCCTTACTCTAACCAACCCTCATTCACTCCAGAATTGAACCCTTTATGAGCTCTGTTGCTCTCCATACCCTTATGTCCTCACTAAGCCTCACTCCATCTCTGATCTCTGATCCTAAACCCTGATCCTTATACCATAAGAGCCTCAGTTCACCTCTGCCAGCTGATTAACCATGTGTTATGGGCTGAATTGTGCTGCCCCTTCCCCATCCATGTGTTGAAGTTCTAATCTACCCTTTGACCATATTTGGAGATAGACTCTTTAGAGTGGCAATTAAGATAAAATTGGGCCATTTAGCTGGGACTTAGTCCAATATAATTCACGTCTTTATAACAAGAGGAGATTAAGACACATACATTCAAAGAGAAAGCCATGTGAGGACACAGGGAGAAGACAGCCATCTACAAGCCAAGAAGAAAGGCCTCTGAATAAACTGACCTTTCTGATACCTTGATTTCAGACTTAGAGCAGAGTATTTAATCAGAGCTATTGTGTGCTAAGTACTTTTCTAGGACCCAGGATTGCAGAAACTAACAAAACAAATAAACAAAAGCTCCTATTACCGTGGAAATTAGACAAATAAACAATGATGTCATAAATGCGGGTTGTTAAGTGATGATCAGTGCTATGAAGAAAAATTAAGCAGAGAAGGGTCTTTGGTCATTAAGTGTTTAAATATAGTGGCCACAAAAGACACTACTGAGAAGATAGCATTTGAGCCAAGACCTAAAGGGGATCAAGGGCCAAATATTCCAGGTTGAGGGATCCACATGTGCAAAAGCCCCAGAATCCTCGAGTCAGAGCAGGAGGCTGATGTGTTGACATGGAGAGAGTGAGAGAGGGAGTTGGTGAAAAATGTGACCAGAGAAGCCATGATGGGGGTGGCTAGAGATCATGCAGTTTCACAGGTCATTGTAAAGACTTTAGCTCTTAGCATGAGGTGGAGAGACATTGATGGGTCTGAAGTAAGTGGTAATATGATCTAATTTCTATTTTCACATATATGACCAATCTGACTGATTTATGAGAACTGATTGAAGAAAGATGAGGGTGGAAGCAGGGAGATTATTTAGGAACTATTGAAATAATCCACGTGGGAAACAGTGGTGGCTTATATGAGGTGATGCAGTGGATGCAGTGAGATGTAGGCAGATTCTAGGTTGATTTTGCTGGTAGAATCATTAGTGTTTGATGATAGATTGATAATGGGCTATGAAAAATAGGAGTCAAGGACAGCTCTGAGAAAGACAGTGATGAATGATGAGGTAGGTTGGATGAGGAATCTGGAGTTTGAAGCAACATCAGAGATGGAAATCTAATTGGAAAATAAGTAGTATCTAATCAGTGTTAAAAGTCATGAGTCTAGCCCTGGCATGTTTTGCTCAATGGTTAAAGTGTCAACCCATGAATCAAAGGGTCACAGGTTCAATTTTCAGCCAAGGGCATGTATCTGGGTTATAGGTTTGATCCCCTACCCTCGTTGGGGCTCTTTGGGGCTCATGTGGGAGGCAACCAATCCATGTGTCTCTCACATCAATGTTTCTCTGTCTGTGTCCCTCCCCATCCCTTCCACTCTCTCTAAAAATCAATAGAAAAAGGTTAGAGAGCAATCAAAGGTCTTGTATGCATGCATATTAGCATAACCAATGAACACAGACACTGGGGCAGTGGGGGTTTGCCTGGGGTGGGAATGGCTGGGCGGGGGGTCAATCAGGGGAAAAAGGAGACACATGTAAAACTTTAGACAAGAAATAAAAAATAAAATAAAAATATCCTTGGGTGAGGATTAAGATTAAAAAAAAAAAAAAAAAAAAAAAAAAAACAACTCATGAGACTGGATGGGATCAGCGAGGAAGTGAATACAGAAAAAGAAAACCCAAAATCAAGCCTGAGAAATCCACCATTTAGAGATGGGGTAGATGAGAAGGAGCCAGCAAATGAGACCATGAAAGACATCAATTTCTCAAATCCTAGTGATTGGGCAAGGAAAAGGAGGATAAAGAATTGACCATTGTGTTTCCTAATATGAAGGTCATTGGTAACCTGCAAGAGCAATGTCCAGGGAGACATGAGGGTATAAAGGTGGATCAGAGTGCTTTCAATCAAGAGTGGTAAAAGAGAAATTGAAAGTAGTGAGTAGTGACTGAAAACCATTTTGAGGAGTTTTGCTGTAAAGGACAACAGAGAAAGAAGAGAATGGTGGTTTTAGAGCTATAAGGGGGACAAGTAAAAAGTATTTTTTTAACATGGAAAAAAATAAATCATGGTAACATGTGTGTGCCAATGAGCCAGTAAAGAGGGGAAAACCATTGATGCAAAAGAGAGAGGTGCACAAATGCAGGTAAATATGAGAGGTAATGGTAGAGCTTGGAGCAGTTCTCTTCTGATAACTTCTATTTTGTCAGCAAAACAGGACACCAGTGGGGGTGAGAGAGGGATGTTAGTGGTTTGAGGAAAGAAGGCTTGAAATAGTCTCCTGGGAGATGAGGAGGCTGGAAATATAATATGATTATTGCTCTGCATTAAGGGTCCACTTGAGGTTTAATGGCTATTAATTTAAAGAGAAATTCTCAGCATGTCTGCATGGCTTTCTCCAGCCACATTCAATCCAGAGTAGGTGGAAAGTTGGATTTTATCAGGTTGAATTTTGTTAAATGAGTCCAAAGATAGGACAGAGGAGCACAGAAGTTTCTTATGGATTTAGGGCAATAATTGATTGTGAATTTCAGGCTGGGTAAGGATGGAAATAAGGATAGAGTCGGGGTTTGGTAAAGGATAGTGAAACAAAACAAACAAACAAACAAACAAACAAAAAAAACAGTGGGATTGTTGTTTAAAGGGTCCCAAATGTGGTAAAAAAAAAAAAAAATTTGGAGTTCATGTAAATACTAAAAGGAATGAGCTGGTTTTCAGAAAGCATCATATAATGGAGATCCTGGAGAGGTGGTGATGATAGAACATGACAAGATCTTAGGATGTGACCATGAGAGTAAGTGGCTGAAGCCTGGAGCAGGGAAGATAATTGGTGGAAAGTAGGTCAAGGGACTGAAACAAAAACAGAAAGTTGAATTATTTATGTAGATATTGAAATCACAAAGAATGTGCATATACCAGGTCTCCTGAAGTCTTATCTCCTCCCTAACCCCTCATTCCATTCTTCTGACTCATCATGAACCTGAAGGGTACCTCATCCCTGAGCTTCACATCTTTCCAGACCCTCACCTCTCCCTCAACATCACTCATCCTGGAAGTCATCTAACATCCTAGCAAAAGTTACACTCTATGTCCTAATCTGCCATCCCTTCCCTGAGTTTTGCCCCTGAGCATTTAATTGAGCACCTCCTGTGTTCCAGGTATTATGTTTGGCTATGGTGAAATAAGGGTGAATCAAACAGACCAAGTTTATGTCCTGCTTCCATTCTAGTTGGAAAAAGATACAATAAACAAGCAAACAGAGAGAATACCTAAAAAGGCAGTTGGTTGAGGTGTGATAGTGGAAACCAAAGCAGTGACTCTTACCTCATGCTAATTCTAATCCCAGCCTGAAGCCTGTCAGGCTATGAGATTCTCACCCCAGGCCAGCCCGTGGTGATAATATGGAGCTTCAATCACTCTCCTGGAGTCTTCCCACTCCATCTCCAGCACATACCTTCACATCCTTCCTGGGCTTGACCCCAGACCAGCACCCAATGACATCCCTATATATTCCTTAACCCTCAACTGAACTTCATCATTGAGCTTCATCTGCTCCCTAAGTTTCACATTGTTCAGAGACTTACTTCCTCCAAGAAGCTTCCCCAACCCTGATCCTCACTTCTAGATAGATCCCCTCCAAGCATCGTCCCTGAGCTCTATCCCCTCCTTGACCTGGTCCTTGCTCACATCTTACTGTATTTAATGCCTCCTTCCTCACACTCATCCCAGCTCCCACACTAGCTCCAGTTTTCTAGCATTGAAGTCACTATCAACACCCCTGCCTGCCCCTCACTTAATCTTGCATCTTCTCACAGCCCCATCCATGACCACACACCATCTCCCTACACTTCTTCCATCCCCATTCTGTTTTTCAAATATATTTTTATTGATTTTATAGAGGAAGGGAGAGGGAGATAGAAACATCATTGATGAGAGAGAATCATTGATCAGCTGCCTCCTGCATGCCCCACACTGGAGATCAAGCCTGAAACCCAGGCATGTTCCCTGACCAGGAAATTGAACTGTTGACCTCTTGGTTCATGAGTCGATGCTCAACCACTGAGACACTCTACTCTGGCCCAGCCTTCCATCTCTATTTCTTAAATCATTCTTGGTTAGGGAGAACAAACTCTGGAGTCAGACTGCCCAGGTTCAAAGTGAGTCTTTGTACTTTCTAACTGTTTGCCTTGAGCAAAAGACTCTTCCTGTCTAGAGAATGAAAAATGGGAGTAAGAGATCTCACTTTCAAATGTCCTTATAAGGACTGAATGAGATAAAGCAAGTGAAGAGTTTAGCACAGCACCTGGTTCAGTGGGGGTGTCAATAAATGCTACAAAAAATTCACTGGGTTAGATAAATGAACTGGCACAGTGAGTGCTTCTGGGTTAATTTCTTTCATTCCAAAGGTGAGACTCAGACTGGAAATCTGCATACCATTACAAGGGAGTTTCTACCCTCACTCTCCACCCACACCTGGGGCTTTGAAATGCTCCCAGCAAGTTCTGATGTTCTTTTGACAAACTGGCAGGGGGAGTGGGACAAGAAGTGAAGTTGTAGGACTAGGGGTGTCAGCAGCTTCTTTCTGCCCAGCTGGTGTTAGACTGCCTCTCAGCAGGGCGGACCTGGGATTTCCTCTGCATGTGGCCTAGGATGTTCCTTGGGTATCCAAGGTCTGAGGGTCCAGAGTCTTGGGAGCATAAGAACAGCTGAAGAAATGACTGAGTTTGGAGTCTAGCCCAAAGAGGAAGGCAAAGTTCCCTCATTGGCCAAAAGGTCCCTGGCACCTCTGCCCTGGAAATGGATTTTTTTCCCCTCTCACTGGGAAATCATTGTCTCATTGGCCATCTGCCCTGATTAGGGTTAAAGGAACCTCTAGGCCAGTATTTCTCAAAATTGTGATGCACAGGGATCATCTAATTTGCTATTTAATCATGGCAATTCTCATGTTTTGGTCAACATTCCAAATAGAAATATAATTCCCACATGCCAGTGACTTGATGATACGGATGCAAGGCCAAACTTTCAGAAACATTGATATATATATATATATATATATATATATATAGATAGATAGATAGATATAGATATAGATATAGATATAGATATAGATATAGATATATATAGATAGATAGATATAGATATATATAGATATATATATCTATATATATCTATATATATCTATATATATCTATATATATCTATATATATCTATCTATCTATATATATATATATATATATATATATATATATATATATATATATTATTTTAGATCTCTCACACACACACACCCTTCAGCATGCCTGCACTGGGGATGGAACCTGCAACCCAGGCATATGTCCTGACCAGGAATCAAATTGTGGCCTCCCAGACTTATAGGTAGATGCTCAACCACCAAGCCACTAATCTTGCCTTTTTATCTCATACTAGTGGCCCAGTGCATGAAATTCATGCATGGAGAGGGGGGGGGGTCCCTCAACCCAGCCTGCACCTTCTCCAATCGGGGATCTCTTGGGGAATGTCTGACAGTTGGTTTAGGCCCAATCCCAGAATCTGAGACTGCTGGCTCATAACTGCTCACTTGCCTGCCTGCCTGATCACCCCTAACTGCCCTTCCTTGACAGCCTGATCTCACCCCCAACTGCCCTCCTCTGCTGGCCAATTTGGCCCTGATTGATTGGTTTCTATGCCAGTCAGCGTCTCTGGGCCTATCAATGGGGCCTGATCGGAAAGGCAGGACTGATCAGCAGCCTGGTGGAGTCTTGGAGAGAAATGGAGGTGCAGCTGGGAGAGAAAGAGAGAGGCAAGTGCTGGTCAAAAGCTGCCACAGAGGCATTGGATCAATCCCTGCTTCTCTTTTCAGGACTCTCTCTGGCCCTGATTCGCAGCCCCCTCAGCAGGCAGTGCAGGGGCATTGTGCAGAAGCTGACTTCCAGTCTGGTCAAGCTCTGGTGGTGATGATATTACACCCTGGCTCTTTATTATAGAAATGAAAATGCCATGAGGCAGCTTCTCATCCAGTTCCCTAGTTCCACTGAGGGACTCTCCACCATGCCTTCTCCTCACCTTATCCACAACTGCTATACAACTGCTTTGCTGCACTATGAAATTGGCTTCTCAGAAACAGACTATACCACCATTTGTTTTGCCTGTCACCTAAACCTTGTGGGATCTAGGGCACAAGGAGGTGACAGGAGCTCTGTTGGAAGACTGGTAAAAGAGGAAGTCAGATGAGGCCACTTCTCTGTGTTACTTCCCAGCCTGTTTTCTTTCCTTCACAGCGCTATCACTGCCATTTTTCTGGTTCTTCCAGGTTTCCTTGCTACCCCCACCATATTGTCAGCTCCTCTCTGTACCCTCAACTCCTTCATGCCTTTCTCATCTCTTTCCACCACATAGCCTAGAATTTCAGTTTTGATTATAAAAATTATCTTCTCCCATTGTGGAAATTCTAGAAATAACTACTCACAATCCCACCAGACAGAGAAAGCCATTACTAAAATTTGTATATATTACCTTTTAATTGTTTCACTATATAAATCCAATTTTACGTCATTTAGTTCATACAATGTAAAGATTTTTTTATTCCCTTTGATTTTATCTGATTGTAAAAATTGTAACATTCACATTATAAAAATATTAAGGCAAAAGAGACATATATAAAATAGAAAGTTAAAAATCACCATAATCCCACCACTTGGTGAAAATCAGTTTGGTATTTGGAATATACAAATTTTCTTCACAAACACAAAGGAACTGTGAACTGCTTTTTTTTCTTTAACAAGAACTGGTGATCTCATGCATGTCTCTCCTTATCAATGCAATATAGAGTGTGATTGAACCAACACTCCCTCCCATATTTCCTATGTCTTTCCTATTCCTGTTCCCATTTCTTTCTTTTCCCTTATAAACAATGCTGCTATGACCTTGCTTGTACACATATCTTTGGTACTTGACCATTTTCTACTTTTGCTTTCATGCTTGCAAAGGCCTTCTCCACCCCCAAGATTAAAAAATATATATTGTTTGCACCACACACTTTTATGTTTTCATTAATTAACACGTAGATTTTCAATCTATCTGGAACTGAATCTTACTTAAGATTTAAGCTAGGAATTAGCTATATTTTCTAATTGTTTAATCTAGTTGTGGAATCCCCCATTTGTTTTTTCTTCTAATGCTACTATAATGCTCCTTGGCTTTTGTGGCAATGTCTCTAATGATTCATGGTGCACAGCAATATTTCATTTACCATTGATTGAGATACACTTAACATAGAATGTTGAGGAAGGACCCTTTTATTCCTACTTCACTACTCTTTGACATTTTAATCAGGAATACAAGTTGAATTTTATTAAGTAACTATTACTTGTTTGCAATATTTTTAATAGATATAAACAATTCCATTTTATGAAGATTTCAAAAATGCGCATAATGGTTCCTCAGGTAATTGAGGGCTTAGGTTGTTTCTGTTTTTCATTATTGTAAATTATGCTGCAAATAAATATCCTTTAAAAATAAATATTCCTATTTTCCTCCTCCTCCTCCTCTTCCTCCTCCTCCTTTTTTCTCTTTCTTCTTATTCTTCTTAAGATGGGAAGGAAGACAAATGAGTGAAGAAAATTGTCAAGCATCTCTTATGTCTCTGGTATTGTGGTTGGTGTTTCAAATGTGTTCACCCTTTTGGTTCAATCATCCTTAAAATAGTTGAGGGACACCTCCAGCAGCTAAGTTTTGGTAAACTTTAGAGTGAGTAGGACATAGCTAACAAGACAAAGTAGTCTAATTATGCTTTTTTATATTCTATTCATTTTTTTCATATTAATTCAGTTCAATAAATAACCACTAAATGCTTCATAAAAATCAGGAATGATGTGGATTAGAGACAGATTATACCCAGCCTCTGTCTTTAGGGTCTCTTAGTCACCACATTTTCATGTGAGTGAGAATATGCATCTACTTCTTAAAAGTAGAATGAAGGGTCCCTAGCACTAAAATTCCTATTTAAAGAATATGCACCTTTAAAGAGTCTGTCCCTAAAGAGCTGAGGAAAGCCCAGTAATAGTTATTTTTACCTCACCCTCACCAACAAGAAATAGTGTAATTCCATTTTGTTTGCAAAATTTATTAAACAATAAAATTTTTATTATTTTAATTTGTTTTTATCGTGTTTAATTTTTCACATGTTCATTCACCATTTTCTTTTCTGTGAATTATCTCTGTGTTTTTTCTTTTTTTTCTTTTTTTTTTTGCTGCAATCTTATGTTTTTCTTATTGATTCACATATCCTGTTTGCTGTTTGAGAACCACTAACAGGGTCACCTAAGACCATCGCAAAACACAGATATTTACATTATGATTCATAACAGTAGCAAAATTATAGTTATGAAGAAGCAACAAAAATAATTTTATGGTTGGGGTCACTACAACATGAGAAACTGTATTAAAGGGTCACGGCATTAGAAAGGTTGAGAATCACTGACCTAGGGTGTGGAAGGAAGGAGAGGGAGAAAAATCCAAAATCCAAGGTCTAGACCCTCCAATATTTATAAATCGGGAGGAAAAACCAGCAAAAGGAGAGTGAGAAGGAGCCTCCGGTGAGTTAGGAGATGGGAGAAAAAGAAGTGAGGTATCATACAATCTTAAAGAAGGTAGTATTAACAAAAAGAAAGGGCTGTGCACTGAATCAACACTGCTGAAAGCCATAGTAACACTAGAATACAGTAGTGGAGAGTGAACTTTACAACATTGGCTACCAAGGAATGAGCTATTTTAGTGGACTGGTAGAAGCTGAGATTGGTTTTGAGTGTGTTGATGACTACCCTCAGAAGAGAAGGAAGTGGAGATGGTACCTGTAGTCAAGTGTTTTGAAAGGAAGCAAGAAATGTGACAATTGCTAGGGAGGGATGGAGGAACCTAGGGATGAAATTTTTTTAAGATGGGAAATATTACAGCATGCTTACATAATATTATAGTGATGGAACTGGTGAAATTCAATGATGCTGGAGAGAGGGGCATGTGGGAAAGTATGGGATCCAGAATGCACAAAGTATCAGTGTTAGAAAGGAGAAGGGATACTTTTACCATTTTAGCTTGAGGAAGAAGGGAAGGCTAAGCACAGAGGAAAGTAGGTTAATAGGCTTGGTGATGGGATCATGAGGAAATTGCCATTAAATATCTTCTAATTTCTAAATTGAATATGAACAAGGAAAGTAAGTAAGAGCAAAGTGTAAAGACATGAGGACTTTGAAGAGATTATCATTCTGTGAATGGGACTGGAAAAACACAAAACATGGAAGTCTTTCTGAGTAGTGAGGTGTGTCTGGGTGAGGTTGGAGATCATAAACGTATAGAGATACACAATCTATCTGTGTGATTCTCTCTAGTAGCACAGAGACACTTAAGTTCAGTCACACAGAGGACAAATAGTTGAGTTCATCCAAAATTGGGGATTTGTCAGTCAATTGTGACAAAGGAAAATAGGAAGTGATTACATGATGGATCATGAGTCATTGGACAGTTGAAGAGTAGAGAAGGGAGATATACCAGGGATCTGACCAAGAGCTGGACTGAAATCTTCAGAATAGAATTCTGTTTGGCATATAGGGTCTGGCCCAGAGTAGGTGCTCAGGAATGTTAACTAAATTGGTCACAAGGGAAGGCCACAGGAGAGCTGTAATACTGGAACCATACACTAGGGGGCAAGAGATGATAAAAAAAATGTTTGACCAAGCCCCTCCTAAAGTTTGGGGGTCTGTACCCAGAGCGCCAGTGGTCCTTCTGCCTGACTTAACTTCTCCATGGCATGGAGGTGAATGGTACTGCCTACCCAAGCTCTAGGTACCACCAGATGGCCGATGGTGGGGTGTGTGGGACAGGAGCAAAATAAACCATGAGCCCTAAGACACCGATAAGGGAACATCTTTTATTCTTACTGATCTTGTGCTCCTGGCCAATGTTTGGACTCTGGACAATTCTTTAGCCCTGATCAACCACAGGAACAGGCTCTGAATGTTCTTTGGTACCCTAAGGTGCAGAAAGTTGGTACCAAGAAGCCCAACCTATGCGTTGGCCCTGGGAACCAAATCATCAGACTTGGCTGGTACCATGATATATAGCTTTACAAGTTAGTCCCAACCTAGAGGCCTCTAGGGCTAAGTGACCAGGGCCTGGAAAGGCACTTGTGTTTAACCAGGGACCTGGGGAGGCTCTGGTGAAGAGGAGAGGATCCATTGTTCAACAGATATTTCCTGGTTCTTTTGTATGACCAACCCTGCTGGGAAGATAAGGTAATGAAGACTATCAAGTCATCTGTTAATAATTAATTTGTTCCCTCATTTAGTCACACTTTCCTTGCTCCCTACTAAGTGTTAGTGGAAGAAACAGACAATTATGCCCAAGAAGACAGACTGGGAAAAGGGAGGAGTCGAGGCGGAAATCTAATAGCTTGGGTCACTGAGAGGATGAAAGTGCCTGTCCCTGAGCGGAGAGTCCATTTCAAGAGATGCTAAAGACCCTGTGTTTGGCTGTGTTGATGCTGACTTGTCTGTGGAACACCCATGGAGAGATGTCCAGCATGCAGTGGGATCTAAAGGTCTGGAAGCTAGCAGGGAGAACAGAGGTGGGGTACTGAGGTTTGGGAATCATGGGTCACTTTTCAAGTGGAGATTGGGGACTGAGGAAGCAGAAAGTGCAGTAGTCAAAGGAGGAGGTGGGTCTTGAAGATGGTTTCCAGGGGACTTCTATCCTGAGCATGCATGTAAGTTGAGAAGAAAGGACTGAGATAGGAGAGGAGGGGAAGTGAATACAACAAGGGGTGGACAGTCTCTATAGTATGATAAGGCACCCCCTTTGTGTCTTTATTAGAGCTGCA
This sequence comes from Pipistrellus kuhlii, assembly GCF_014108245.1. Classification (NCBI taxonomy): domain Eukaryota; kingdom Metazoa; phylum Chordata; class Mammalia; order Chiroptera; family Vespertilionidae; genus Pipistrellus; species Pipistrellus kuhlii. The sequence goes on along the minus strand of NW_023425550.1, from coordinate 1,157,782 downwards.
GGGTGGGGCACAGGGGCCAGACTCAGGGGATAAAAGGGTGACATTTGTTTACTCTTTCATTCATTGGTTCCTTGATCTAGAGCAAACCTCTTATCTTTGTCCTTATATACCAGAGACAAATTGATTTGCCCAATGTTTCAGAGCAAGTGGGTAGCAGGTAGAAATCTAAAATAAAAGCTCAGTGTCTTGCCTTCCTTGGCATCACATCCCAGATGGAAATTGATGGGCATTGCTACAGGCAGGTGATGGGAAGAGAATAAAGGAGCAGCACTAAACTGGATGGCCCCATGTCCTGCCCCAGTCCACTGATGTCCATAAACACCCCTAGGCTTTCCTAGCAAACCATGTGCTTCAAGGTTCTGGGTGTAAATCTCCCTGTAAGTGGAGTTCTAGCCAAGAGACCAGAGCCCGGTTCTCGGCTGAAGTCAGGCTCATCCAAGTTGAGTTTCCAGCCCCTCTCCCCGCTACCTTCCTCACTGGCTGAGGGTAGAAACCTATACAGATTACACAAACACTTTCACATTTCTAAATATTGCAATTTGTCTGTCCTGTCTGTTGACCTTTGTCTCCATGCCTTTGACATGTTTTGATTCTGTAGGGTTGTGGGTTTTAATTCATCAACAAAGTGACCATGTGGCTTCTTGGCATTTGGTTATCACTGCCAATTCCTCTCATTCCCCTTCTCCCTGAAGTGTTCCTGCCTTTCACGTGCCACAAAGGGATTTGTAGAGATTAAATGAAGCCACCAGCACAGACACTTGCCCACCTGAGTATGGTGCTCCTTTGCTCCCCAAGTTATACTCTGTTCTCTTATCCACCAAGCACCCTCCTCCCCTTTAGTCCCATATGAAAGTGGCAATGCAGGGGCCAGGACTGTCGTCCTATTGCAAGGTACTTCAACATGTTGTGAACACCCTCATTTCCTAGGCCCTCCCTGAGGAAGAAGCCTGAAGGGCTGCCAGATTACTGGCTAATGTCAAGAAGCTAAGAACACTTATACCTGAGCTAAAAAGAATAATGTATTTCCTTAGACCCAGGGGGCTACCTTTTGGCCTCAGGGATGGGCTGGCCCATCTTAGGTGCTGGGAAGTTGCCCAAGAAGACAAGGGCCTTACTAGCTTGACTTTCTGTAGGATGATCCTATCCTAAAAAGCTGTTTTTCTTTGTGAAACATTTTCCTGGTGAATGCTATGGGCCTCAGTTACAAAGATGTTGTTGGAACATTTGTAGAAGGAAGGTTCAGTCTGCAAGGCATTGTGTGGCATGGGGGCCCCAAGAATGGCCCCAGTCTCTGCTGCCCACTATAGCTCAGTCTAGAAGCAGCAATGCTACATGTATAGCGGGAGCTGAACAGAGACGTGGGTGGTCCCAGTGAGACATGAGGAGGTAGGGGAACAGAGGGAGCCTCCTAGCTGGGCTTTACATCATGGGCAAGGATTGGAACTGCAGAGATAGGAGGTAAGGACATTTCAGGTGTATGGAATAGTGATAAATGTACAAGGGCAGAAAATCCAGAGCTTGGTTCAAACCCAATGGTTCAGCGAAGCTGGGAACAGAGTATATGAAAGGAAGAGAGACATGCAACTGTGGAGGAAGAGAAAGGCTGAGAATTTGGATTTTATTTATAACCAGTGGAAAACCATTCAACATTATCTTGCTTACCCATGAAAACAAAAACACATTCCAACTATTTAATATCCCCTATGGAACATTTAATTGGGTCTTTGCTATAAACCAGAGCTTTCATTAAGGTTGTTGTAGTCCATTTTGAGAGATGTGGATGGACTTTGCTGTGGCTTCTCAAGCTGGAGATATGTTCCATATTGGAAGACCAACATCCTCCTCTCACCTCAGTAACAGAAGCACCATTTGTGAGCTGTGGTCACATTACTCCCTCTGCCTCTGCCTAACCTTTCTCAACATTTCCTTCTCAGTGATGTTGACAGAGAGCATTCACACCCCAAAATATTCCAAGTCCTTCACTTTCATTGTCTTCAAAATACTTGAGACATTCAAGATACCACAGAGAGCATTAGCTTTACTGTGTCCTGCAAATGGAGTCAAGGAAGAACATAGACTGGGGGTGAGAGTTTTAATAACACTTCCTTCTTTATTTAAAAAGGCATTTGGGAATAGTAACACAAAATTTTTCATGACATAGAAAACACATGACTATTCAGCTGTTAAGTCTGTGCAAGAAAGATTCTATTGCATGCAGACTGTCTTGCTCAGTGACAAGGCTGAGAATGAGTTGATTATGTGTGTGTCATCAACCTGGGAATGAGTTGATAATGGGTGTGTCTAGAAGCTCTGCCATGTGTGACAGCCAAGACACCTCTATTGTCTTTTTCCAACTTCCTCCACACCATCAACAGAGAAATGCAACTCCTATGCTTTCCCAGTCAGGGAAAGTGAATTGGGCTTCATGCTAGAAGGGTAGACAAAATCATTACTGAACAACCATCATATCTTGCAGCATTATCAATCCATTTAGCTGCATCTTCTCTAAGAGCTAGGTAGAAAAGACATTGTCTCCTCACTTTTTTATTATGGAGAAACTGAGGCCCAAATAACTTAAGGGACAGTCGGACCTCAGTTGCCTTTCTTCTAGGAGTAAACCACTCAAGGATCTCCCTGACCATCTCTCCCTTGCCATGTAAAAGGAGAATCAGGACAGGGACCAATATTTTTTGTGTTTAAAATGCCAGGTATGGCTTTGGGAACTACTGATGCTGCACAGTAAACCTCTGCCCCCATGGTCAGAATGCTACCAGTCAACTGAGTAGCTATAAGGAGCCTGTATTCCCTAATGCCCCATTTATGAGGCAGCTCTTGACCTAAGCCTCAGCCACTCTGCACAAAAGTGTAGCAGCACCTTTTGCTCCCCTGCAATTTCTTATCACTCTCATCTATATGCAGTCCTTCTTGTACTCTCTGGTAGGAATGGATACAGTGGTCCCATGTACTCCCCAGAGAAGGTGGCAGGCCACTCATCAGCCTGTCTCCAAACTTGACCTCTCAAGAGAGGCAGCTGCCAATGCAGGAGGCAACAGAATCCCTGCCAATGGCCTAGAATGCCAGTCACTTCCAACCCTGCTTATCCAAAGTCTAAGAGGGTATCAAGAATGCCCCTGACCTCTACTCCTACCTCTGCTGGGCCCTGCAAGAAACCCAAATCTTGAAAATGTTCTGCATCTGCTGAACACAATTGGAGGCATGCCTATAAGTGCCAAATTGTGATTTTGACAAGTGATGGGCCTTCAGCTGCTCTTTTCCAATGGCTACAAAGAGACAAGTCTGAAAGTAAATAGCAGTCAGCTCCAGTTGCCCTAACAAAATACCAGACTTTATCACAATTCTGGAAACTGGGAGTCCAAGATCAAAGTGCCAGCAAGGTAGTTTTTTGTTTGTTTGTTTGTTTGTTTTAAATATATTTTTTATTGATTTTTTACAGAGAGGAAGGGAGAGAGTTAGAAACATCAATGAGAGAGAAACACCGATCAGCTGCCTGCTGCACACCCCCTACTGGGGATGTGCCCGCAACCAAGGTACATGCCCTTGACTGGAATCGAACCTGGAACCCTTCAGACTGCAGGCCGACCCTCTATCCACTGAGCCAAACCAGTTTTGGCCAGCAAGGTAGGTTTTATTGAAACCTCTTCTTTTTGCTTGTAGATGGCCACCATCTTATGCTGGCATGGACCTCCTCTTTGTGCACACAATGTGAAAGAGAACAAGTTCCTTGTGTCTCTTCTAATCCTTTCCTGAGGACCTCACCCTCATCTAAGCTTAAGTACCTCCCAAAGGTCCCACCTCCAAATACCATCATATTGTGGGTAGGGCTTTAACATGAGTTGGGGGGAGGTGGGATTCAGTCCATAGCACCCTGATAGAAATCAGGCTGGATGAGGAATGTCAAGCTCCTCCTATGGGTGTGAGAACTCATGTGCCACCTTTAACTTGTCACTAGACACTGGAAGTTTTCTTTGCCTTCAACCAGCAATGGGTCATTACATTAATACTGATATTAAAGGCACAAAATGACTTCTGGTAAAGTTACCCAAGCCCTCCTCCCTGCTCCTCCTACTGTGTGGATAGCTAGAAAAATGCTCTCTTTGGTGCTTGATATTAAGCACATCACTTAATCACTTTTTTTTTTCCAGGAAGTGTACCCTTCCCCCCAAAAGAGCTATCCTAGGTGAAAAGGAACCTGCATGCCAACTGAATGGGAACCTTGCCCTTTATATAGTCTCTGAGGTGGTTAGTAAGGTATAAATACAATCTACACACTGGCTAGCTCCTAGGCCAAACTATTGTAGCCTAGTGAGTCTGTGGCTGCCCTAGTGTCAATCTAACTGGCTTCTGCCAGCCACATAGGGGGCCTGAGCACACAGCCACTTGGGAAGGTAGGAAGGAACCAATGGCCTCTGCAAGAGTAGTAGGGAACTCAGATGTGAATGGGGAGCTTGGTCACATACAAGGAACAAAACTCCAGGAAAAGAGCCCTTTACTCAGGACCTTAGCATCAGTCAGCTAAGGCAATATTATTTCTAAGTCCCATGAACCAGGCATAGAAAAATAAGAAAACAAAGTCAGTCATAAATGCAAAAACAATTTTTATTAAACTGTGAAACATTAAGTTGGAGCCCCTCACAATTGTAATGCTATTCCCTGCGGGTTTCCTGGTCCCAGTAACACTGTAGGGAGCATCCGGGGCTTGACAGGGTCTCAGAATTATTTCAGCTTAAGACAAAACAAGCTTCTTACTAGATTGCAATACATTCGAGAAATATTTTCTTGACAGAAAAAGAAGGCATTTTAACTTGGGCACACTATAGCCTGTTTGGAAGAGCTGTGTGCAAAGTTGGGCAGGGTATATTGGCACAGTGGTCTCCTGCCATGGCCTGGCTGCTGTCACACATTAGTACACTAGAGATAATACTGCAGTATAGCTTAAAAGACATAGGTTGTGTTCAACTAAAAATTACAAAAACAGTTTTATGGGGGGAAAATAGTAAGTATAACTCCAAGGGACTTTAGGAGCCCTTCCCAAGGCTTTGTATGAGAATATTGCTGGTTCAGCTAATCATCTGAGTCAGACTGGTCTGAAGATAAGTAAGCGTTGGCTTTTTCTATTGGATCATCAGTAGTGTCCTGGGAACCCCGTGGACTTGAAGTTTCCTCGGTTTCGTACCCAGGATTTAGTTCCTCCTGATGGGGGAAAAATGGGAACAATGTGAAGTCCTTTGCTAAAAGTTCCTGTGCCCAATTTATAACAGTGGAAGGACCCCTTGGTTTAAGTCATGAAGGTATAGAAAAGTACCACTTTGGAACACAAGCCTGAAAGGTGCTGGCAGAGGGTAGAATTGGAGAAATGGAGTTCCTTCCCACTTCCCTTTCCCAACAGCATTTTGACTTAAAGACCAGCAGAAGCAGGCTTGGGCTCTCCCAAACTTGTCTTAATGCCTAAAGCTACTGGGTCCCTTATTGGCCCTCCCGGCCCAATTCCTCTGCCAGCCATGGCTAGTGAAAACCTTAAATGGCCTCTCTCTGCCCCTACCCTTGGACTTTCCCACTACTTGGCTTCGACTTGGTTAGACTTATTGGCAGTTACCTGGCCCACTTCCACAGGGTGACACGAGTAGTAACAACACACTCTGGGCTGTAGAGAAAGGGAAAAGGAGAAACAAACATAAAAATAGTATTACTAAGAGTGGGCTGTGAGAGTCTTTTCTGTCGAAAAAGAGACTTGGGCTGGGCTCTGAAGATAATGCAAGATTTCAACAAGTGGAATGCAACAAAGTAGAGAAGAAGACAGAGGAAACAGAAGGAGAATAGCTGAAAATGGACAGAGAGCTGGAGGTATCTGGGAACCTGGTGAGAGGGAGGGCCAGAGGGCAGTAGAGATGAGCCAGGGCAGGGTGTGGGGAATCCTGAAGTCTTACAGACAGGGGGGGGTCCTACTCGGTTCTGCCCTTGGCAGCTCCAATGCACTCTCCTATCCGCTCACCCTTCCAGGGTTCTCCCTTCTCAATTTCCCTGGATTATGTGCTCACTTTGTCTTAGCTCTGCCTCTCAGGGTCCATCCAGAAGGGAAGTACCTTGAGAGTGGGCACAAGGAAGGGTCTAATGGGCAGAGTCTGGCTTGGTAACTGAATCACAGAGTCCGATGACTATCTGATCTCTTTGTGTGAGCAGTACCTCTAACTGATCAACTTTCTAGACCAGGGGTGTCAAACTCAATCAGAGAAGGGGCCAAAATCTAAAATCCAGCCTAAATCGCGGGCCAAATGGTTTACTGAACAGTCATAAACTGTCATTGTGATGGAAACGCAGCGGAGTGCAGTGATGACAGCGCGGTGCGGGCCACATTGCAAGGCCTGGCGGGATGGATTTGGCCCGCGGGCCTTGTGTTTGACACATGTGTTCTAGACACTTGACAGCTCCTTTGCTTAGGATGTGCACGTGAAATTAACACACCGTTAGCCATTTAAAGTATCCAAATTCTTTCATTTTGCTTTAGCTTAGTGTTTTTGTTGTTGTTGTTAGATTTTTTTTAAAAAAGGATAAGCTCTATTAATATTTCTAAACCCAGAATCAAAACACTTTTGTAAGTGCTGTTCATCATAGCAAGAATCTGTGGTCCCCAAGGGGCTTCTGGGACTGACCTGGGAGCAAAGCCTGCTATGTGACTGCCATCTGAACCAGCTTCCATCACTGCCCTGGAAACATGGCATGCAGATGCTTTCTGAGGTGGGGTTTACCCTGTCAGGTTTACCCCCATTGACATATACAAGCACACTCACAAGAAGGACCCTTGGTTTATTTTCCCTATGTGGAAACACCCATACTATGTTCTGGGTTCTGTAGCAGAACTAAAAATCTACAAGTTTTAAAGGGGTCTGGGCTGGGATAATGGGCATATGCTTGACCTACTCTGCCCATGTAACATATTTTTGAGAATTTTTCTAATCCTCATCTGAGGGCATGTTTTTTTTTGTTTGTTTGTTTTGTTAATTGGACAGAGAAGGAGGAAGGGAATGAGAAGGAGAGAGAGAGGGAGAGAGGAGAGAGAGAGAGAGAGAGAGAGAGAGAGAGAGAGAGAGAGAGAGAGAGAGAGAGAGAGAGAGAGAGAAGAAACATTGATATGAGCAAGAAACATAGATCAGCTGCCTCCCATACATGACCTGACCAGGAATCGAACCCACAACCAGGGTAGATGAGATGCCTTGACTGAGCATCAAACCCACCACCTTTTGGTTTATGGGAAAATTTTCCAACAAACCGAACCACATGCTTTTAAAGAAGTTTTTCAGTCAAATTGCATTTAACATCCATGAGAATTGCTGACTTTTTCATGGAAGCCTAAAGAGAATCTTTTTATTCAGCAGTGAGTACTACCAGAATATGAATAACTTTCCTGACACTGAGATTTGAAGTTTGGATTTCATACACAGAGCATAAGCCCATGATGTGTGCCTTATAGGAAAGGGGCCAAGCCTCTGTGCAGAACCCCTGGCCTGGGTCAGAGAGCAGAGGAGAAGGGGGATGGTATACCTCAGATGAATTGCCGTCATTCTGGTCAGTGCAAGGCCAACTTTTCACTACATATTTGATATTGCTATTTGGGTCATATATCTTAGGCCAAAGTTGGAGGTAATCCAGTGTGGTCTCCAGAGTGCTTATATCTGAGTCAGAATATACAGCCGATGAAGAACTGCTAGCAGGAAAAACATCACTATCTGTGCTATATATTACTGGTGGCATGTCTTGTTTCTGCTGGTCCTCAGGAACAAAACTGTAAGAGAGGATAGGATACATGTTATAGTGACATGGATCTAAAGAAGATGGACCAGGAAACATTGTTTTACTCATCAGTAGGTGATAAGGCACATTTGTTTTTAGTGGCTAAATAAGGACTCCCTTTTGCATACTTTCACTTTGGCCTGAATAAGACTCATTTGCCAAAGTAAAGCAAATATAAATATCATGATAAATTATAGTCATTTGTCTCAATTGGTTTCATTTATATTACTTGGACAATCCTGGTTCTGACAAAATGATGATCTCTGTGGCTTTCTGCAAATTACTTCACCTATTCCAGTCTGTGACCTGCCCTTCATTACTAAAGAAGGTAGCAGCTGAGACAGGCTGCAAGACTAATGTCCTCACTCCAAAGTCCAGGGCTATCTCCATAGCCCTAAGCCTGAATGTCTTACAATAAATATATTTATGAGCCCTATGTCAGACTCTGAATCTTCACTTTCAAAAACCTCCTCAGATTGATTCTGATGATCAGGCCACAGGGAAACACAGCACTAATCCACCTCAATGATCCTAAAGGAAGGCTAAAAGGAAATCCAGAGAGTTTTGGGGAGGCCTGCTCAGAAAGCTGGCATTTATTTTAAAAATGTTTATCGGGCATCAACTATATGCTATGAAAACCCCTTCATTGTTGAGCAGAACTTTCTCTTTTTTGGCATTTGAGTCCAATGACTTTATCACTGAGCTGAAGATGTGTTCATGTTCTCATACTGTTTCCCAGCACTTAATTCTGTATTCTTGGCTCTTTAGGTATCCAATGGAAATCTAGCAACTATAACACCCACACCAGGCAGACCTCCTTCATCTACTCTACTGTGATCACCAGATTCTATTGAAATTGGAGAAGGAAACTGGGATCCCAGGAGTTATTTAGCTGTGAGCACTTGTGACTTCTCTTATACCCTGTGACATGAGACTGGGCCTGAGTGGATGAAGTCAAGCAAATTCAATATTTGGATCCTAATTCCCTAGATGGGAGGCTTCCTTATCTAATCCTCCTGTCTCACACAGATTCCTGTCTCATCAATATATGTTTGGCTATGCACCATGCATATAGAGGAGGGGAGGGGGAGGGGGCTGTGGCCACAGAGTAAGATGTGTAGGAGATACTTTTGATGAGGAAAACTTATCAGTGACCTTATCCCTTATCACCATCCCATGCAATTCTTACATTTGACTTTCTTCTTCCTGGCTCTCAATGTTTTTATCTTGTTCCTCAGCTGTTGATTGGGAAAAAGCATCAGTGAACTGGACCTGCATAAAAAAACGGAATCATCATAGAGGGGCGCAGAAAGGTTTGGCAAGGATATTTGCAGTATCTGGTTTTCTACCATGATGTTACACTGCTGGGGCTGAAGTTCCTGGAGCAGCTGCAGGTATTGTTCCTGCTTCTGCAGGTACTGCTACATTAAAAGGAAAAAGATGAAAACATCTCAGTGTTTGGAAAAGCCTCTGAGAAATCGATTGACCACTCTCCATTTCCCCAAAGCAGAATGCAGCAGTAGTCCTCCCTCTCTGGCAATAGGGGTCTGGGTGTCTGTCACCTTGTTTAGTAGGGCACTACCTACCATCATGTTCATGGCTGCAACAAGCTGGAATCTAGCAATTGCAGCCAACTGAGTAGTCATTACCCATCAGCAGAAGCAGGTAAACATACATTTTCATGAAAATGAAATCCCCTTTAAGCTACCCAGTGAAAACAGACTTTCCATACCTGGCTGGAGGAACCAAAAGGTGTAGGATCTTTATACAACTCATAGAATCTTATTGAACGAGGTGGACATAAAGCATAAACGCTTTGGGTCTCTCTGGTATCTGAACAGGACGTCGTTTGCTCAGTGCATTGTTTCTTGGGAGCTGGCTCCAAAGCCTCGGGCTCATAATTGCCAGTGTGTTGTGGCATGGTTGGCTGCATCTGTAAGAGCACAGTATCAGTGTATTCAGGGTCCACACCTTCCCTTGGACACAAGGCAAGGAGCAAGACTACCCACAGGCAAACCCACAAAGAATCCTTGGCTATACATGAGCCACATCTGCCACTCTTAGAATCTGGCTAGACCCATTTAGGGTGCTACAGTCAAGAGAAAAAGGGCAAAGCCTTAATTCCCTGCTGAAGATTATTCCAGACGACATGTGCTACCCTGGGGCAGCAGCTGTCACTTCTAGCAGACCCTATATATGAACTCCTTGAAGACTGTCCCCTTTTCCTTTCCCCTCTGCCACTTACATAGAACTGGTCTCTGACCTGAAATTTGGAAGCCTGCATTGTGTTAAGCTGCTCCTTCAGCAGCTTCAGTTCCTTTCTCTGCTTTTTGATGTCAGCCTGCAGCATTTGAGTCTTCTCTTCCAGGTTCTTCTTAAAATGCGTTATTAGTTCCTCCTCTCGTTTTTTGATGTACACTGCAATTGGTGATGTTATTTTGAATGTCTGTGAGGAGGAATAACTTATGGTTCACAAATAGGGATACTACGTTTTACCAAATCCTACCATATTGTTTTATTCTTAAGTTTTGAAAGATTGAGCACAATGGCACTCCAATTCTGATGTCATTTATCACTAGAAAGTTTTTTTAAAATGGTTCAAGAACACACACACACACACACACACACACACACACACACAGTACCTGTATATATATCTGTTGCAGGAATATTCCTATAAAACTTCAGGCGGGCTTCTCTTCCCCTCAACCCCACCTTTCCCACCCACCCCACCCCCCACCTCTCCCGCTGCGCCCTGCCCACCCCACAGTGCCAAAGCCACTGTCTTTGACGCTGCACCCACTGCCACCACCGCTACACGCCTCGCCCCGCACCAAGTATAGCAGGTCAGATCACAAAGGAAACATGTGGGGAACATCCACCGGATGCCTGTTATCAATGCCTATCAATCTATGGCACTCAGAAATAAGCCTAATACACTATCACATACAGAGCCAGACTACACATACTCACTGCTGGTTATTTTGATTAATGTAAATAAAAGTTATATTTAAAGTTTAATTGTAAATTAATTCAAAGGAGAAGAGAAGCCTGTCAACAGTGAAAGAAGATCAAGTTTTTAGCATGACATAAAGAGAAAATGGAATTCTACAGAAATTTCCTTTTAAACAATTCAAAGAATTTCCATGGCAGTTCACAAATCCCTGCAAGGCAAGCAGACCATTTCAAGATAAAGAAACTGAAACTCAGGAATGTGCCAAGATCACACTGCTGGGGCCAAACTCAAATAACTGTCCTCTAGCCCTCAGTTATTCTCAATAGAAGAGAATGGCTTGGCATCAGGAATGGGGTGACTCACCTTTGGCTTGGTAATCAATACATGCAATACCACATAACAGACTGTAAGTTCATTATATTGGCTGCCATAAACCTTACTGAAATAAACCTTACCGGTCTTCACACCACCACCCTTCTCCAGATAGGAATCCTGATTTTAATAATCCTAATATAAAATATTATATTCATCCAAATATGTGATTATATATACAAATTATATACACTCCCAGTTTATGAAAATGATTATAGTAGTTCTGTTTATAGCCACTAAAAACTTGGAAACAACAGCTCAGTCTGGCTTGTATGTGATAGTGTATTAGTTAATTTAACTATCCTGATTTGGCCTCAGACCATATACATTAGTGCTTATTATTGAAGGTTGTATACTAGTATATATAACATTCTGAAAGTCATGCTTCTAATCTATAAAAATTCCATTGAGGAAATCTAGTTTTGTTGGGTAGGTATTGGTATGGGTATGCAGTAATGTCATCTTCCTTTGAGGTCAGCATTCTCTCACAGGTGATGAAGAGCATGGGTCTTAAGAATACTTTACTGCCTTTTCTTGGGGTTAATCTTCCTATTCAGCTCAAATTTTTTCTCAAGCATAAAGTGTCTTTGCATATTTAATATTAAGAGAATAAGGATTTGGTCTTAGAGAAATTCAACCTCCCTGTTTGCTGGGACCCACTAAGTCAGTGGTTCTCAACCTTTCTAATGCTGCCACCCTTTAATACAGTTCCTCATGTTGTGGGATGATCTTAGGCCACCCTGATAGTGGTTCCCATATTATGGAATGGTCTTAGGCCACCCTGCTACATGGTCTTAGGTAGTGACCCACAGGTTGAGAACCGCTGCCTTAGAGCCTAAGACCATCAGAAAACACAGATATTTACATTAAGATTCATTAACAGTAGCAAAATTACAGCTATGAAGTAGCAACAAAAATAATTTTATGGTTAGGGGTCACCACAACATGAGAAACTGTATTAAAGGGTCGTGGCATTAGAAAGGTTGAGAACCACTGCAATAAATTTTCAGCTACATCTGAAAATCCAGTACAACAGAAATAGGGATAGTTAAAACAAACAAGCAAAAAGCATGCTTTCTTCTAACTGAAACTGGGCACAACAGAAATTTGGAGCTTTCCAGAGTTACTGGTTCAGATAAATATGTGGAGCAAGATTTTCCTGCTCCACCTTGTCCAATTGCTTCACCTCTTCCTCCATTGCTTCGGTGCACTGCACATGTTCCACCTCAGCTAAACTCCCCTCTTCCATAGAAGATTCATGTTCTAAGTTCTGTGAAGGTGTTGTAGCTGTTGTAGCTGAGGAAGCAAGCACAATGAAATTCATGACCCCCAAAGCAAAAATAGCAATTCTATAAAAGAGATTATATAGATTTATCTTTGTTTGTTTCCTTTTATGTTGTATAAACAAGAGAGTCCATTTTTATTTCATGTTGAAGATTAGACATGCCAGGTACCAGGAGTAATTCAGAAATTACTTTAAAATCTGTCCATATCTGCAAATGAAGAAAAGGGAAGAAGTGTCTGACTTTACCTTCACCCAACCAAGCATAAGGGGGTGCCCAAACTCATTAGTGTTAAGTATCTTTTCATTATACAGTTCTTTTGGTACCTTCCAACTGATTAAAAAACAAACAAACAAACAAAACACACACACACACACACACAAATTAAACCTGGTCATAAATCACTTCTGAAAAACTAGATTCCCCAGGCTATGGGATTTCAGGAGTTCTTGAATGATCTTGGCGGTGTTGCAACATGATGCTCCTTCAACAGCCCCAAAAAGCAAAGTGAAGAACATTATTTGAATAATACAAAATGGTAGAGTCATTTTGGAAAATAGTTTGGCAGGTGTTGTTTTTTTTTGTTTTTTTGTTTTTTTTTTTCATACCCACTTCCATATGATCCAGTAGTCCCACTCCCAGGAATATATCCAAATGAATTAATAACATATATATACATTAAAAGTTTATGCAAATGATTATAGTAGTTCTATTTATAGCCACTAAAAACTTGGAAACAACTCAGATGTCCTTCTATGGATGAATGGATTCTAAAAAACAACATCATAAGATACATCACTACTCAGCAAACATAAAGAAATGGAGCATTGATTCATACAATATGGATAAATCTTCAATGCATTTTGCTAACAAAGCCAAACCAAAAAGGCTAGATACTGTATTATTCCATTTATATGACATTCTAAAAAAGAAAAACGGAGATGCAATGTTTGTCAGAGGATTGAGAACAGAGTTTGAGTTCAGATAGCACAAAGGAATTTTGTGCCTGGTATTGTAGTGGTAGACACCTGCCTCTTTGTCTTTGTGAAACCCACAGAACTACACACCCCAAAGAGTGAATTCTGTGTGCAAATTTAAAACTAAATTACTCATATATTTTAGAAATCACAATCATGAGTCCAGGGACTTTGCCCCCTCTCCTCCTAAATCAATTGTTTTGAAGAATTTTTAAAAACAAAGTTTTGAGATTGACAATAATAATGGAAGGGTTGTTAACTAGAGTATTTAAAAAAAAAAAAAAGAGGTATCAGTTCTATATATGAATACTACATAATATAAATTATCTTTTTTTTCTAATATGAATATTTGTGGAAAAATAGTGGGGATATGTTAAAGCTGAATCATCTAATTATGCAGATGAGCAAAAAAGTGTGACTAATATATATCATACAGACAACATATATACTATAAAGAAAATGGGGCCTTATGTTTTGAAAGAATTTATCTAACAAATAAATTATAATTACAAATTATCTATGGTAAGATTAGCTAATTAAAGGATATGGTCTGCATTATGCATCCCCACTGCTTTAAATGTGGTATTTTATACAATTATGTTTATGAAATGTATTTAATGTTGAAACTTATATAATAATATTGTTTTTGAGAGACGTTCCCTTTTTCCCTTTACTAGAAATTCTTATTATATACTGTATAGTACAGTTTTTTTAAACAAGAGATTTCTCTGGAATGTAACTATTATGCCATAAGCAGAAAAGACTGCATGGAAATTAGAAGATAAGGTGCTGTTCTTCCAAAGACTGAGATATAGCAGCGATCTTTACAAGTTTAAATTTAAATAGGAGGGAGTAATACCAACTTCCAAGCACTTCCATTGATGAAATATTCATTTTCACTGCTATCAAAGCATCATTTTAAAAAATTACAGAAGATTAAGAAACTTAGAATTTACTCTTTTGATTTCACACCATTATAAATAAACCATTATCTTCATTTGAAAAACTGTAACTACTCTGTAGGCCACTATTTTTCTTCTGGTAGTCCCTATGCAAATGCCCAAATGCACATACCTGAAGATCCTGTGGTTTCTGGATAAGCGGGGCTGGTGTCACCAGATGTGAGAGCAGATTCTTGTGAGTCATACTGCTCAGTATCCTAGGAATTTCCAAAAGAGAAAATGACGTTTCAATTTAGAGACAAAGAGATATGTAAATAAGAAGAAACACAGGCAGAGCACAAACTTTGATGCATTTCCCATTTCTTACAATGCTTCAACCAACTGAAACATGTCCGTGAAAAAAACTGCTAGAAGATAACAACAAGCAGAGATTATGGCTGCCATGTGCTATATATTACCAAAACCTAGAAGAGAAGCATATTATAGATGTGCTAAAAGAGCAATCATAATAAAAATGTGTGCCAATCACAAAGAAAATATGCCTGTCAGAAATGTTAGCATGCTGACGAGCTGGTACAAAGAGGTAGGAACAGTGAAAATGTGCCTAAGTGTTAGAGTGTGGAAGAACAAAAATTAAATCCAGTAAATTTGAAGACCCAGTTGGTTTGATTGAACAATTCTTGAATCAAGCAGTATCCCATCTGGCAAATAGAGAGTTGCTCTGAGGAATAGTACAAAACAGAAAAGTTTTATAGGCAGATGGAGGGTGGGGCAAGGAAGATCATAATACAGTTATAATTGTTTTTAATAGCCTTCACTAATTCTAAAGTCTGTTTGTTTGAAGTGGGTTTCCACTGATAGGTTTTTCTCTTCAATAAGGGCCACATATCTTTGCTTCTTTGAATGCCTGATAATCTTTGCCTGGAGGCCAAATATTGTTCACCTTGTAGGAGACTGGATATTTTTGCATTCCTATAAACTTGCCTCATCTTTGTTCTGGAATGTAAATTACTTGAACTCAGTTTGACCCTTTGTCTTACACCTTAATGATTTCATTGTCAGAACCAGAGGACTAGTTAGCCTAGGGCTAATTTTTCCCCACAAGGAAGGTAAAACCATTATGTACATTCTTACACTTCAATTCCTATGTATTTTGAGGCTTTCCAGTGTAGCTGATAGAAACAAGAACTATTACCATGAATGTTGGCTCTGCTGTCTGGAATCCTCTTGGATGGTTCTTTCCTTTCACATATCCCTGGCATCCTCTTTCCATGAAACACTCTCCTCTCTGGTACCCTGCTAACAACCTTAGACTCCCTATATTCTCACCTCAATCTCATCTCTGGCAGTCCACTCAGATCCCTGTGTGTTCTCCCTCTTAGTCACATGGCCTACCCTAGACACTTGTTAGGGAGTAAGCCGTGGCAATTGGCTCACTTCATTCTTTCCCATCTCTTAAGAGTCCCTATCCTTTGTTGCCTGATGTTGATTATTTTGAAAATTGTTATTTTATTTATTTTGTCTGCTCTATTTTGGCTATTTGGGGCTGAATGTTAATATTAATTTATGCACATAAATTGATGAGTGCCTACTGTGTGTGGTAAGCCTTGTTCAAGATACTAGTACTTGGAGATATGCTGATAAACAAACAACCCCTGCTCTCACAGAAGCTTCATTTTATTTCATGTATACAGGCAATATACTAATAAATGAGGTTCCTTTGAGCATGATTCATCTATATGAGGTAGAGACTATTACTACTTCCATTTTACAGATCACAAAACTTAGGCTCTCCATGATAAAATAACTTTTCCCAGGTCACATAATTGGTAAGAAGCAGTATCAGGAATCAAACTCTTACCTTCTGATGTCCAGCCCATCTTTTCCCTCTAGATTACCATCAACATTTCAGGGATCCAGCCTAGCAGCTATGTTATATGCACTTCACAGAGTGGCAAGTAAGGTGAATGATGATCCATTAGGAAGGCTTTGTAGGATGCTTTTTCTGTTCTTCTATACCTTTTTCTCCCCTTGCAGTTTGATTTTATCTAGATTCAGATTATTGAGGGGGCACCTATGTGTATCCCTATAGGATTCTCTAGTAACATCTGGTGAATGGATAAATGAATAATACATTCAATGGCTTAAGAGGATGGGGCACAATCTAGGATAATTAAGACTGGGTTCTGCCCCTTATGGGATTACATCATATCCTGAGTCTATTAACATGTCTAATGCAGCAGACAGGTCAGAAAATTTTGCACTCACAAGTCAAAAAGACCTTGAACAATAATGTCTGGCATAGAGCTTAGTTTAATCCTTTTTAAGGCTACTATGGGGACCATTCCAAGCATGCCATTCTTGGCTTCCAATAAGAAATGGCTACAAAATGACAGCTGTGTAACACCTCTCTTATGCTATGCCCATATAGTATATTTCTTGAAATTACAACCTTTATATATTGTTGAAGGGAAGCAGAATTTGTCACCCCAAAATATGCCCTTTTGGCAGATTATTTTAAGGTGGTTATTTTTAAGAAATAGCAGACACAGATGAAGCTCTGAAAACTGAGTCTAAGTTACCCTTTTGTAAGAAACATTTACAATGGCAATTTCCATTTGTAAGGGTGTCTCCTGCTCTGTGATAAGAAGAGGATAACCAAATATCTAGAAACTCTTATCTATGCAGAAGTAAAGGAATTAAATATGGATAACAACCTTACCCTTGTTCACTGTGCTTTCTATGGTAACCTCCCATAATTGGCCTCCTCCCAAACCACCCCAACATCATTTGTGTTTAGCTGAAGATGATATTTAAGGTGGTGGCTTGGGTCATTTCAGGAAGTTACTAGATTTTCCTGGGTATCTCCCATTTATACAGGAGTCATTCATGTTATGAAACTTTTGCTTGTTTTTCTCCTGTTAATCTGTCTTTTAAAAAATATATATATTTTTATTGATTTTGGAGAGGAGGGGGGAAAAGATAGAAACATTAATGATGAGGGAATCATTGATCGGCTGCCTCCTATATACCCCCAAATTGGGATCAAGCCCGCAACCCTAGTATGTGTCCTTGACCAGAATTGAACCTGGGACCCTTCAGTCCACAGGTCTATGCTCTATCCACCAAGCCATACCCTTTAGGGCTTAATCTGTCTTTTAATATAAGAGCACTTCACCTAAGAACCTAGAAGGGTTGAGGAAAAATTATTTTTCTTCCCCATATTGGCACACACATTAACTATAGAATCAATATTATAGGAATAAAAGTCCAAACTTTTAGTCTCTGGCTGTCAGTATACGTACGCATGAGGCAGAACCAGAAGATGCAGAATGCAAGGGTTCCATTTGGCCTTTTCTATAAATAGGTAAAAAGAGAGATGGTAAGCACATCTTACTTGCCATTTTTTTAATTTTTATAATTATTTATTGTTGAAAGTATTACATATGTCTCCTTTTTCCCCCATTAATCCCCTCCATCCTGCCCTACCCCTCATTTGCCACTTAAATCAAAATTTTCTGTAATTACAATAAAATAAGGTTCAAATATTTTTTTAATTATTATTTTTCTTAATACATAACATCATCAATCTTTGAGGTGTTGCTTTTCCCACAGAAAAGGTTGTTCTTTAAGATATTAATAAACCATCTGGACCTTCTTTAGAATGAAGTTTACTGTAGACCTCAATGCCTGTTTTTGACAGTGGTGAGCAAAGCGAGCTTAAAAAAAAAAAAAAAAAAAAAAAAAAAAAAAAAAAGCCAAAGTGTGTACCAGTGAATTTTCTTAATTTTTAAACCAACTGAAATTACAAAAAATGCTTCAGGCCAAATTTAATTTTGTTTCCTGTAATTAGAGAAACTCTCAGTTCGCTGGCTCATTAACAATTTATTTCCATTTCTTATTAGAATTTTCATCTCAAGGTGAACATGCAGCTTTATAGAACCTTCCTTTATAAATATTAGCTTACTTTTCACCAAATAAGTAAAGGACGAGAGAGAAAGAGAGAAAGCAAGAGAGATTTCTAATTATTTGAGAGATGCAAATCAAAATGACAATGCGGTACCATTGTCAGAATTGGCAATCATTAACAAATCAACAAATGACCAAGTGCTGGCAAGGATGCGGAGAAAAAGGAACCCTAGTGCACTGCTGGTGGGAATGCAGACTGCTGCAGCCACTGTGGAAAACAGTATGGAGTTTCCTCAAAAAACTAAAAATGGAACCATTTGACCCAGTAATCCCACTTCTAGGAATATATCCCAAGAAACTAGAAACACCAATCAGAAAGGATATATGCACCCCTATGTTCATAGCAGCACAATTCACTTTAGCTAAGATTTGGAAACAGCCTAAATGCCCATTAGCAGATGAGTGGATTAGAAAACAGTGGTACATCTACACAATGGAATACTATGCTGCTATAAAAAAGAAGGAATTCCTACCATTTGCAGCAGCATGGGTGGAACTGGAGAGCATTATGCTAAGTGAAATAAGCCAGGCAATGAAAGAAAAATACTACATGATCTCACTCATTTATGGAAAATAAAGAGCATTATAACCTGATGAACAAAGAGATATATACAGAGGCAATTAAACATCAAACAGACCGTCAAATTACAGCGGGAAGGCTGGGGAGTGCTGGGGAGGCGGGGAAGAGATCAACCGAAGGACTTGTATGCATTCATATAAGTACAACCATGAACACAAGACACTGGAAAGGTGTGGGATGAGGGCATGCTACAGGGTGTATGGGAGGCTGAGGGAAGGTCAATGGGGAAAAAAAGGAGATATATGTACTACTATATGTAAAACTTTAAACAATAAAATAAATTTTAAAAAAGAAAACGAGAGAATATGAATGAATGATAATCTTGTGTTTAATACTAAAATTATTTTATAAGCCTTATAAATTTTATAACTGACAATTATGAAAATGTATGTTTTATGTTCAAGAGTTTTTCTTTGGCAGGTCAAAGAGTGAATAGCCCCTGAAGAGAAGCAGGGTTTGCCACCCAAAAATATCCCTCTTTGGGATATTATTTATATCAATACTTGCTTAATGCATATTTTGATATTTAAAATATATTTTTGAAACTCCTCTTAATTTTCTCCCACTATGAATAAATGATGTAAATAAAATTAATTTTTTACTGGGTCCTATGAAAAATAGAATGAAACATTTCTGTCCATTGCATCAATATTCACTTTTTCAAACCATACAGGATAATCCTGTTAATCTTGTATAAAAACTAAGAGAATTAAATTTTTTTTAAAGAAACAAAAGACTTGGGAAAAACTTTGACCTTCCCCCTAACTCCCTCAAAAAAATC
The DNA here is from genome assembly GCF_014108245.1 of Pipistrellus kuhlii. NCBI lineage: Eukaryota > Metazoa > Chordata > Mammalia > Chiroptera > Vespertilionidae > Pipistrellus > Pipistrellus kuhlii. Next base: position 1,138,156 of record NW_023425550.1, on the reverse strand, counting down.
AGACTTAGAACCTGCTCCAGTAAGGGGGCTATCAGCATAGGTAACCATAGTTTAATGTGAACTAAGTAGATAGACAGGGAAGAGCCCAGCAAGGCCTCTTTGATCAAAGCCCTCTCTGTGTCCCATTGTTAATGATGGCCCAACAAACATTTGTTTACCAAACATTTGCTTTTCCATCGCCCTGTGAATTGCCTTCCTCCCCTTTAAAGTCCCAAACCACTCCCACCTTTTTCCTTAGCTTAAGATGGCATAGAAGCCTCAACTACATGACTTATATTCAGGCCCCATATTCTTGTAGACTCCCCCTTGCCCCATACTTACATATGTATTTAATTTGGTCATTTTCTCCTTTTAATCTGTCTTATGTAATTTCATTATTTAACCAGCCAGAAGAATTAAGATGGGAAAGGGGAAGTTTTCTCCTCCCCCATACTCCCATCACTGCACAAAATAAGAAACTGGAGTCTGATAACAGATATAATAAAAAGCAAGACAGAGTAGTAACACAATGACAAATTTGTATCTGTGAAACCTTCCAAATTCATTCAGAACATATGAAAGTAACAGAATAACTGGGTCATCCTGCATGATTTCAAAAGTGGGTATTGATCAAATGGAAAGAAAAGTTTTACTTATATAATTTATTTATAATGGTAGGAAATTTAAGTTTCAAAAATATATATTGGATATAATAAAATATACAACATTTAGGAAGTACTGATTTAGATATCATAAAATAAGTTACAAATTAATTCGTTCATTAATTTATGTTGGTACTATAAAATGTCTAATATGTACGGTATTTATTTTTGGTTTGACATTCAATACCAAGTAACTTAGACATAGTTACTTATAAATTTGTCTCTACATCATTTAAAAATAAAATTCCTGCCCAGCCAGTGTGGCTCAGTGGTTGAAGGTCAACCTATGGAGTTCACTATTCAATTCCATGTCTGGGCACATGCCAGGGTTGTGGGCTTGGTCCTCAGTAGGGGGCCTGCAGGAGGCAGCCAATCAATGATTCTCTCTCTTCATTAATGTTTCTATCCCTCTCTCCCTCTCCCTTCCTCTCTGCAATCAGTAAAAAATATTTTTAAAAAATAAAATAAAAATGAACTTCCTAAAAGATTATCATTTATATTTAAAAATTTTTCAGTCTTTGACTTAGTTTATAAATCTGTTTAGTCTAACAGAACATTTAGTGTTACTTAGTAAGTGTTGATATTTCTTCAAAGTTGTTCCTCACTTTCTGTTCTTTCTTTATAGTATCTTCTTTGCAGAACATTGTGGACAAAAAAGGGTGGTATAATAAATCTAACCCACAGTAACCTCACATGGTTTTCTAATCATACATTACTAATTGGGCAGGTCGTGGTGGGTAGTCATGCTCCAGGCATATAACTTCTTTAGTAAAAAGATTACCTTTGCCTTAAGCAGGCCCTGTTCATTGTTTCCCTGCATGTGGGTTAACACACTTTTCAAGTGCTTCTTTTTTAGACCCCTTGAACTATAACCACCCTGAGGAGAGCACATAATATTGCTAACTATTCTATAATACAATTCCCACTTTTCTTTCTCCCATCATCACATAATCTTCCTTATGTTCCTTCCTTATTTTCAAATTAAAAGAAACTGCAAACTGTCATTCTCAGAAGTATTTTTCTCAGGCTGTTGAGATCTTTTGTCCAGATGTATTCTCTGCTTGGCTCAAATAAACACATAAAAATTATCTACAAGTTTGGACGTTCTTGGTTAACACCATATTTTATCCCTTTGCTTCAACTAGGGATGACTTATATCTCTAGCTCAAGACCTCTCCCTGAGCTAGGCCCATATATCCAACTGCCTTTAGGACATGCAGTTTGGATGTCTAAAAGATATCTCAATTCAACATAGTCCAATTAACTCTTCCTCCAATGTCTCTTATCTTGGTAAACAGTGCAGTGTCACCTTCTACCCAGTTACTCAAGACTGAAACCTGCTCTTTGACTTTGCCCTCTTTTTCTACTCTTCTTTTTTGTGTATGAAATTTTGTTATTACTTTTTGTCCACGTTTTCTTTTCTTTTTTTTATTAATTTTTTACAGAGAGGAAGGGAGAGGGATAGAGAGCCAGAAACATCAATGAGAAAGAAACATCGATCAGCTGCCTCTTGCACACCCCTACTGGGGATGTGCCCGCAACCAATGTACATGCCCTTGACGGGAATCGAACCTGGGACCTTCCAGTCCTCAGACCGAGGCTCTACCACTGAGCCAAACCGGTTTCGGCTTGTCCACGTTTTCTACCTAGTGAATTTCCTAAAGGCAGTGCACATGCTTTGAACCCTTTGTATCCCCAGCACCTCTCACAATGAAAAGCACTTACCAGGTGCTTCATGAATATTTGCTGAGTGAATAAAGGAATAAACAAACTGGCAGTCCATTCAGTCAAAATATTTGCACATCCCTCATCCCAGCTCTTTTTGGCTTAACACAATTATTTTCAAGGAAAGATGAGGCTTCTACCTCTTCCTTAAAAGAAATTAAATGACTCTAGCTGGGTTTCTAAATAGTAACTATCTATACCTGAGATAGGTAGGATGTGACTGAATGACAACATGGTAGCCACCAACCACATGTAGCTAAATTAAAATCAAAATTAAATAAAATTTAGTTCTTCAGCCACATCAGCCACTTTCCAAGTTTTAAGCAGTTACTTGTGGCTAGTGATTACTGTATTAGAGTAGATTAAAAGGATTTATATAATCTCAGAAGGATTTATTTGACAATGCTATATAAAAGGATGCAGTGAGTTATACTGGACAAGACACTGGCTTTGACAACAAATACTGTGTGACAACTAGGTTATGCTTAAGTCCACTGGCGTGGATGTCAAGAATGTAAAATAAAGGAAAGCAAATTTTTTGAAATTCCTCTGTAAATTTAAATGTCATGCTTCTCTATAAGTCAATATAGATGAAAAAAATATTTGACTTATAATCAGAATATACAAGTAACAGATAAACACATACATTGTTAATGAAAATCTTAATGAGTATTTTACATCTTATTGGTCTGTGCCTATATACAATAAATTCAGGCTGAAGATATGAAATGTAACAGGATTTGCAGTCACATTTATTGCTGGCCTTTGGTTAGGAACAGAGACAAACAGAACTTTCTTTGTCCAAATTGTATCAGTTAATTTTCAAAAAGAAAGAAAATGATCAAAGAACTTTCTGCTAGTTGTATTTACATGAAAAGAACACCTTCTAATTTTACAAAGAAAAGTACCTCTGTCTCATTATGTAAAAGCTCAAAATGTTCTTTTTCAATTAGCTTAGTGTTTTTTGTTCATTCCATTTTAAATCTTTCCCTAAGATTTGATATGCATTGGTAAAGTATTCAATGCTGCTGAATTACTTTAGTAGAAGGTTGTTCTTGGCTGAAAACAGTGTCTAATTCTACTTACTACATAACTGAAACTATAAATATGAAAAAGACTTTAAAAAAGTAAACATTTGTGACTGAAAGTCAGAAAACTGATGACAGTAAAAAATAATCCTAAATAACTCCCCTCATTTAGCTTAGAGTTGAGATGATTTAATCTGAAGTAATGGAAAAAAGGAAAACCAGATATCCCTTCTTAGTTGCAAAAGTTAAGGAGCTAATTTTTTTTATAAATTCAGATAATTTTTAAAAATACTTTTATTGATCTTTAGAGAGAGGAAGGGGAAGAGATAGAGAGGTAGAAACATCAATGAGAAAGGGAAACATCATTGAGCGGCTACCTCCTGCACTCCTACTGGGGATCAAACCATCAACCCAGGCATATGTCCTGACCAGGAATTGTATCAGGATTGTATCATGAACTCTTGGTTCATGGGTTGACGCTCAACCACTGAGCCATACCTGCTAGGCAAGGACCTAATTTTTAAGATTTTTTAAAATCAAAGCCAGTCTACAGAGGGAACCCACTACCACCCCATCCAAAACATAATCTTGGGTCAGGTATCAGGCATCCTCTTTTTCTTCAGGACCAACTGCCATATCTGACAAGATTGGTACTGTCATCTCCAGAGTGTACATTCCCCCAAGAATCACTATGCTCTTAAGTGGTTCCCTAGGGATTGTGCCTGAAACAGTCTCTATTTTCCCCATCCTCCACCATAGCATTCAGCATCACAGATCTGCCATAAAAAGTGGACAGAATTTGAGGTCACACAGGCTTGGGTTCAATCCTCAGTTCTGATACTTCCTAGCTGTGAGACATAAACAAGTTTGTTAGCTTCTCTGAGCCCAAGTTTCCTGGTGTTTAAAGTGATTCATAATATGATTCATAATACCAGAACCTTGCAAGGTTATTGTAAAGATAAAATAGTATTTGGGAAAAGTGCTTTGTAATCTGTACAGTCCAACGTGATCATCTCAAGTATCCTCATTAATCACTCTCCCTTTGATAGCTCCATTCCTCTAAGTATCTTCTCCACTTAAATATATTATTAGGGATATATAATACTGTAATTTTCTTTTAAATGATTCTTTTGTGATTTTAATTATCTCTCTTATAAAATGTGTTCCTCAAAGATGAATTCTGCATGCACTATCATTTCCCTGTTTCTTCAAAGCCAAGCAGAAGACTCTCTGGTATAGAGATAAGCAGACTGGGGATCAAGAATTGCTATTGTTAGAGATCACCTAGACCAATATTTTCCTTTGGGCAGGTTTAGGGGTGGGAAAATAAGTGTTGTATGGCTAATTCTAGTAAATACCCCCTTAGTAAATCTATTGTAAAAACTGATCCCTCCTGTTAAAAGAAAACTACAGGCCCCAAATGGTGTCACCACACTAAAAGCCCATAACACAGCACCTAAATTTAATACCTGGTCTAATTGCAATTTCAACCTCTCCCAGAAACATAATCTTAGTCAACCAGTATGAAAATTTCTGCTCAAGCACTAGTATGGTAATCTGTAACACAAGCCCTCTCTCTAACCCCCATAGAAAGAAGAGGCAATCTGCATGATAAAAACACTTCCCATTCTTTTCCTCCAAAGAAAAAGTGTTCTGGCCCCAAAATATTCCTTTCTTTTCTTTTGTTCATATCTCCTTACTCTGTACCCTTCTTTCTATAAAGACCTTCTATTTTTTACAACCCTTCATAGTGCCTTTGTAGTTGCTAAATGAGAGGCTGCCAGATTCCTGAATCATTTAATTAAAGCCATTTAGATTTTCAATGTTACTGGGTTGGCCTGGCCAGTGTGGCTCAGTTGGTTGAGCATCGTCCCATGCACCAAAAGGTCACCAGTTCCATTTCAGGTCAGGGCACATACACCGGATGCAGGTTCAATCCCCAGTATCGGGCGTGCAGGAGGCAGCCAATCACTATTACTCTATCATTGATGTTTCTATCTCTCCCTCTCCCTTCCTCTCTGAAATCAATAAAACATATTTTAAAATTTTACTGGGCTGAATTTTGTTTCTTAACATGTTAAAATCAAATCCATTCCTTTAAAGTCATACCACAAGCTAACCTATGAGCATCTTACACAGAATGAATTGCAAATGAATATGAGCTATTACTGTTACACATATACTATGTTCTCCATTCTTCACAGAAACAATGTAAACTTGCCCCACTACTAGATCCTTCTTAGTTTCATTTTTGGAAAACCTTAGTCTTTTAGAATGGAAGCAGGCCAATTCACCAAGTCAATTTATTAACATCAAATTTGCCAAAAGCAAACTTGCCAATAAACCATTTGACAGAATGACCAATGAAACAAAGAATTGTGGATGAAAAGTGGTTCTATGGAAAGTAACCTGACGGATGATCTGATCATAAATTCCTAACTAGGAAGATCATGGTGAGTAGACACACCCAAGGCATATAACTTCTATAGGAAAAGGACAAGAACCATATAATTACATTAAAATATAGACGATAAAACAAAAAAACAACAACAAATGGAACAAACACACACATAGACACAGACAACAGAAGGATGGTTACCAGAATGAAAGGGGCTAAAAGTGGATAGAAGGATAAAGAGGGTCAAATTTATGGTGAAGAAGTAGACTAAGACTTTGGGTAGCGAACAAACAATGCAATATACTGATGATGTATATTGCATATATATTGTCATTTGTAGGTCTTCTTCGGAAAAGTGTCTTTTCAGGTCCTCTGTCCATTTTTAATAGGATTCTTTGTGTTTTGTTGTTGAGTTGTATGAGATCTTTATATATTTTGGCTGTTAGAAACTTGTTATTTATCAATGTCACCCTAATAAACTTAATTTAAAAAGAATAGTATTAAAAACCTGCTTAATCTATTCAAAATTTTTAAGTACACTGGCTTGGCAGAGTTTAAGACTGTAATAGAAAGAAAAGATTTCAGGGTTCTGGGACCTTCAAGCACCAACTTGACACCTTCTCTCCTCTTATGGACACCAGGTTCCCTCTCAACCAAAATCAGGCTGGCCTGGATGCTGGCTCTCCTCTATTTCTTTTCTCTGGTACAGATTTTTCTCTCCTGTCCCTGTTCCATCCAGCTGCAGCACTGGGACCTGGGAGTTCCCTACATGGAATATTTCTTAAAATGCTAACAGGAAATCTGGCCAAGAAAATATTCCATGTATCTTTAAAACCCTTAAAATCTTACAATCTACTATAAATCACTAAATTTTACCAATTAAGAGATACAAATTCTGGGGAAAACTGGTAAACTTGGCAAATGAGTCTATAGTGATAAAGTCTAAAATAAAGCTAGATCATTGAAAAAAATAGAAAATGAATTATTAAAAGAATTAATATTACATTATCATAAACTAAAAAAAAATTATATGAAATCCTAGAATACTCTTGCTATTCATGTTAAACCAGCCCTAGCCGGTTTGGATCAGTGGATAGAGCATCGGCCAGCAGACCAAAGGGTCCCAGGTTCAATTCCAGTCAAGGGCACATACCTTGGTTGTGGGTTCCTCCCCAGCCCAGGCTCTGGTCAGGGCTCATGCAGGAGGCAACCAATTGATGTGTTTCTATCACATCAATGTTTCTCTCTGCCTTTCCCTAAAAAATCAATGGAAAAATATCCTCAGGTGAGGATTAACAAAACAAAAAAATTAAAAAGAATATCATTTGACCCAGTGATCCCACTTCTAGGAATATAGCCCAAGAAACTAGAAACACCAATCAGAAAGGATATATACACCCATATCTTCATAGTGGCACAATTTACTGCAGCTAAGATTTGGAAACACCCTAAATGCCGATCAGTAGATGAGTGGATTAAAAAACTATGGTACATCCACACAATGGAATACTATGCTGTGGTAAAAAAGAAGGAATTCTTACCATTTGCAACAGCATGGATGGAACAGGAGAGCATTATGCTAGGCGAAATAAGCCAGTCAGAGAAAGATAAATATCATATGATCTGACTCATTTATAATGAACATAAATTATTATGTTCATCAACATAAATTGATGAACAAAAATAGATCCAGAGTCAGAGAAGTATCAACCAGACTGTCAAATCTCAGAGGGAAGATAGGGGAGGTTAAGGGTAAGGGGGAGAGATCAACCAAAGGACTTGTATGCATGCATATAAGTCTAACCAATGGATACAGACAACAGGGGGGTGAGGGCATGAGTGGGGGTGTGTGGGGGGGCAATGGGGGGATAAAGACTTATGTAATACTTTTATCAATAAAGAAAAAAATACAAAAAAGAATATTAAACCATTCTGTGATGTTTAACTTTTAACAAATTAAACATTCCTTAAAATGCTGATAGCAAAGATATATTCTTTGACTATATTCAACAATTAGTCCTTATATACAATTAAGAACAATATATTCATATGAAAAGATAAAAATTATTTGAAAAATACAGCCTGTGAGCCAAAATTAGCAGCAGCTTGTTTTTGATATTAGGTTAAGAATGGTTTTTAATTTTTCAAAAGGTTGTCAAACAACAAAGAATATATTATAGAGACCTTATAGCCTATAATGTCTAAAATATTTACTATCTGGTCCTTTGCATAATAATGATTATATATATTCAAGAAGAGTATTTCTTAATACATGATTTTTATTTTTCCATTGATTTTTACAGAGTGGAAGAGAGAGGTAAAGACAGAAATATTGATGTGAGAGAAACTCATTGATTGGTTGACTTCTGCATGCGCCCTGATAAGACTGGGGGAGGAGATTGCAACTGGGGTACGGGCCCTTGACTGGAACCATATTCTGGACCCTTCAGTCTTTAGGCCAATACTTTATTCACTGAGCCAAACCAGCTAGGGCGAGACATTTTTGATGAATTGTAAATTTGGAAACAGACCCAGAGACAGGGAAGCATCGATCAGACTGTCAAACCTCAGAGGGAAGGTTGAGGAGGGTGGGGGTAAAGGGGAGAGATCAACCAAAGGACTTGTATGCATACATATAAGCCTAACCAGTAGTCATAGACAACAGGGGGTGAAGGCATACATGGGGAGGGGTTTGGGATGGGAATGGGGGGATGAGGACAAATATGTGATACCTTAATCAATAAAGAAATTTAAAAAATAAATCTGGGTAAATTTTATAAATTCATCATTTCAATGGATTGGTCTTGGAAAATTGATTTTTGGCAATTTGGCCACTGGAGAAATTAATCATTTTGCAGAAAGCTTCCCAATTTTTGTCTTTAGTGAATTTATCTGAATTCAGCATCACTTCTCTCAAGTGAAAGATAATGTATAAAGAGACATATCAAATCTTTAAAAAACATAAGCAGATAAAAGATTTGTTTGCTTCCAGTAACTACAGAAGCCAGTGGAAAACTCAGAATCCCACTAAAGAAGCCCAGTCTATTTTCACCTGGGAAAGATATTAATGAACCTGAAATTGTTCAAGATCATATTTCCTGTTAATAAGAGATCACAACGCTCATCTTAAAAATATTTAGCACATGAATATGGAAACTTTCTGAGTGACTGTTTCCAGAAATATTTTTATCTTAAAGGATCATTTTTAGTCTCAAAAGGTTTTCTTTCTGTTTTTGATGGGAGGGGCACAGTATATTTCATTCAGATATTCTGAATGAAAGAAGTATGCTATTTGAATCTACCAGTCTTCTACAATAGAGGAATTTATACCACTAACTATCCTATAGTGAAGGTCCTGGCTAATTTTAGGTGCAAATTTTAGCAGAAAGAGTACACATTTTCTGACCCATTAATCCAGGGCCAAAAGGATACAGTGAAATGTTTGAGGCATGCTTGTGTGTGCACATGTGCACATAAGGGTTGTGAGGTGGGCAGAAAATGAAATGAAATGACTTAGGAAATACTTGGCTCTTGCTCACAGATTCCCTACTCTGAGCACTACACTCCTCACTGCTCCCTGGCCAAAAGGACTGATGTCCATAAGAGGATAACTTAGGGTCTGTAAGCCAAATGTACCAATGACATCTCCCCTTCTTCTGTTTAAGCCACAGACATAGATTTTTTTATTTTTCCATTATCATTGGCGTTCAATATTATGTTACTTTTAACTGTCCAGCATAGTGGTTGGACAATTATATATCATACGAAGTGATACTCCTGATAAGTCTACTACCAACCTGGCATTGTACATAAGTATTACAATATTATTGACTATATTTCCTATGGTATACTTTACATCTCCATGACTATTTTTTAAAGGTGGAAGGAAATAGATTCTTCTGGCACTTAAAATCATATTCTTTGTGTGGGCTGATATATAGTTGATATACAATTGATATGTCTGAAGCTTATACATTTAAGCTTATTTATAACTAAACCTGCATCATACACAATAGTTCAGATAATTTTAGAATTTTAATATGAAAATTTAAAAGAAAACATTGAGCTTCAACTATTTAAAATAGGGTATTCCTTTAAAAATTACCCGATTGGTAATTACTTTAATCCCATAGCTAAAAAAATCAATCCCTGTCTTAGTTATGTATTAACAGACTTGCATCCAACCATTACTAATAAGCAATTAAAAAAGGAATAAAACTCAAATGCTCCAATACTCATATATTTCAATGTTTTACAAAAGATAGAATCCAAATGGGAAAATATCCACCAGAGGCTTATTTGATCCATTTCATAGAAAACATCCCTGTTTCTAAAGGGCCTGTTTGAACTACTCTAATGTGCCTTTTTTGTCACACCAATTTTCCATAAACACATCAAAAAATGAATACATCTAACATTACTTGGAGGTATTTCCTCACTAGGACAGAAAAATATGAAATTCTTAATATTCATAAAACTTAGAAAGTATATACAAATCATCAACATGGTAAAAATCCTAGTCTGATGTCCTGTGTCTTGAATGGAAAGTAACTATGATAAGCAGTGCCCTGCTATCAAAGAATAAAAACAAAATAGATAAGCAACAAGTAAGCAAAATCCCTTTGCTATGAAAATAAGGTAGGCCATCAATAACCAAAATTTTTTCAAGGTTTTTCAAGTTGAAAAATATATTGCTGTTATTGGCCTCTCCTTAACAGTACAGAAATATCAAACCAAAAAAATCACCTTTTGAATCCGATTAGTGTTCTGTGGCTCCCTTTTTTCAAAAGTAAAGAAGGCAACATATAGTGTTGACTGGTGAGTCACTGGAACATACCTGGATCCCAGCCTGGATGCCAGCCGCTAACACTAATGACATTCATAGGCAGCATGAATGTCAAGGCTACACAGTTCCCCACCATATATTTGTGGAAAATTCATTCCAGGAGAAATTCATAAATCAGGCAAGAAACTATACTAAGACCAGCACTGTGTGGTAAGGTATAAAAAGAGTTCGCTCTGTTCCCACTAACTAGAAAGCCTTGCAAGCCAAGCTTTCCAGCAGAGGATAAGATGTTCTATGGGGATGCATTTCCTGCTCCAAGAGAACAATCTTTGTAGGCCTAGAACTGCCAATTCAGTGTTTTTATAATTTATCTGGTACCATATTTATTTGCATATATTATTGTTTTCATATCTACCTCTATTATCTAATATTTCTTCCACTGTGAAAAGGTCTGAATATTTTTTTATGAATTAAAGTTCATCATTGTTCAAGGACATGACTCTTCAAAGGAAGGAAACACACATAACATTTTCATATCATAAAAGAGAGAAGGATCAATTTCTTTAAAATACAGCCAGTGGTTCACAGGGCCTGGCCTGGGAATATATATTCAAGGTAAGATTTTGCCAAACAGCCCATAGTTTATTTGGCATCTCAATATTCCTAATTTATAATCCACTCTCTCAACCATTTATTGAAGGTGACATTCTATGTGCTTCTTCTGTCACTTGGACTATGTCTGAGCCAGTTGGGGAAATGAAACATCAGAAGTCAGTCAAGTCCTAGCATATGTTAAAAGAAGAACAATCTTTTATATGTTTCTTTGCTGAACATTAAAACACTGGTAGCTTAGATATTGGCTGTGTAAATATGATATATGACTTTAAATTTAGTTTATTTTTATTTTTCATTCTGAAAATCACCTCCCTTAGTTTAGAGTGGCAAGGTGGGCACATGGCTAAAACAAGTTAATTGAATAATATGAGCTACTCTCTGTACTGAGGGAGACGCAAGCTGAATGCAATTTGGATATTTCCCTCTTGGAGCTTTGGATTATCTAGAAGTGCTAAGTCTTTCTCTGTGATCTCAAGGAAAAGTGAAGAGTGTCAATAGGAAAGGAGAAAGTAAAGAGAGCTCTTTCAAGCCATGTGGCAGGAAGAACTTCCGTGAGGAGAAAGAATGAACTGGTTTCTGGATGGCAAGGAGGATTTGAGTATACACAATATAGGTGGAAAAGATATCTTAGTGTAGAAAACAGGAACAAGGATACAGTAAAAGAGCTTAGATGGAATTTACAGAATGGTGACTTCATTATGGTTTCTTGTGCATATCACCACACTAGGCAGTAAGTTTTATGAGGGTAGGCACAGTGCAGTGCTGGACACTGAGAACACAGACTCATAAAGTTTACAGTTCTGTGGGGAATCCAAAAAATGAACAAAGAGTCCAAAGATAACTTACATCCAGAGACAGAGAAGTATAGATCAGACCATCAAACCTAAGAGGGTGGAGGTAAGGGGGAGAGATCAACCAAAAGACTTGTATGCATGTATATAAACCTAACCAATGGACAGACACCAGGGGATGAGGGCATGAGTGGGGGGTTGAGGGGCAATGGGGTGATAAGGACACATATGTAATAGCTTAATAAAGAAAAAAAGATAAAAAGACAACTTACATTTACAAATTGTAAAAAGTATGATGAAGGCGAAAAGGGCAGGGTGTCATGGGAAGAAAACCAAAAGTGGACCTAGGGGAGTGTTGTAAGCCAACCATGTGACAACACCAGTGGAAGAGTATTTTAAGTTCAGGACATAAGCACTTGCAATGCTTGCATGTTGGAAAATTCACAGATGAGAAGAGGCCAGTGCAGCTGGAATATAATAGATAAAAGGGAGGGTAGCACAAAAAGGAGGTTTGAGGAATAGGTAGGTATGAGAGCAGTGTGCTTTACAGTTCATACAAAAGGATTTTGGATTTTATTCTAAAAGTAAGTGGAAACCACTGAAAACTTTTGAGCAGGAGAAGGGCACGGTTATATTTCAACAAATGGTTTCATGTAAAAAAAATATGAACTTAAACATCACATTTTATATAAGTATGAGCCCAAATGGGCCACAGATACAAATGTAAACCCAGAACTATAAAAAATTTAGAAAAAAATAGGAGAAAAATCTATGTGACTTTCAGTTTGGCAATGAGTTCTTAGACATGGCACCAAAAGCATAATCCATCAAAGAAAAAAAAAAGGTATAATTATCCTTTTTCAAAATTAAAAACTTTGTTCTACAAAAGACACTAAAAGAATCCTACCTAATAAAAGAGTAGTATGAAAATTAATCATCACTCCACTACACCCACAAGCCACACCCACAAGCTAATCAGAGCAAGTATGCAAATAAACCCAACCAAGATGGCTACAGCCACAGAGAGCAGGGGGGAGGCTTGGGTTTCCCAGGCAATGGAAGAAGCCAAGCTTTCCACCCTTGCTAACCTATGTCTCCACTCAAGGCTACAAAGTTTCAGTTATAGAAGGTAAACAAATCCAAACAGAAATGGCTAGTGGCCCTGGAGCAAGCAGGAGGCTTGGCTCCACTCCAGGCTACAAAGTTTCAATTGTAGAAGGTAAATAAATTCCAGATACCAGAGCCTCCACTTGGGTCGCCAGGGGCATGGCCAGCCTGCAAACCACCACAGGCCCCTCGCTCAGGCCGCCCCATGCCCCAAAGGAACGCCCACCCTGATCCAGGACACCCTTCAGGGCAAACCAGCTGACCCCCACCAGTGCACCAGGCCTCTATCCTATCTAATAAAAGAGTAGGAGAAAGGCACGGTTATATTTCAACCGTGATGCAGATTGACCATCACTCCAAACTCAAGATAGCTGCCCCATGTGGTCAAAGATCCTGTCCCCATGTGGACACAAGATAGCCACCACAAGATGGCCAGCAGGGGAGGGCAGTAGGGAGGGACCAGGCCTGCAAGGGAGGGCAGTTGGAGGTAATCAACCCTGTAAGGGAGGGCAGTTAGGAGTGACCAGGCCGGCAGAAGAGGGAAATTGTGGGCTAACAGGCTGGCAGGGGAGCAGTTAGACATCAATCAGGCTGGCATGGGAGTGGTTAGGAGGTGATCAGGCTGGCAGGTAGAAGTGGTTAGATGCAATCAGGAAGGCAGGCAGGCGAGCAGTTGGGAGCCAATAGTTCTGGATTGTGAGAGTGATGTCCGACTGCCCACACTGGGACCGGGTCTAAATGGGCAGTGGACATCCCTCGAGGAGTCCCAGATTGGAGAGGGTGCAGGCTGGGCTGAGGGACACCCCCCAACTCCCATGCATGAATGTCGTGCACTGGGCCTCTAGTGAAAAAATACGGTACAAAAAACAGTGCTCTGACAAAAGACTTATATCCAAAATATACAAAGAATTATCAAAACTCAATAATAAGAAAACAAACAGCATTATTTTAAAAATAGAAAGACATTCACATATTTTAATGATGAAGATATGCTCACTATTTTTAGTTATTAGGGGAACACAAATTGCAACCATAATTCAATACTCTAGAGAAGTGAAATGAAAGCTCATGTCCACCAAAATCTTGTACACAAATGTTTATACAGCAGTTTTATTAAAACCTGCAAAAACCCAGCAAAAACCCTGATACCTAGCCCTCAACAGGTAAATAAATAAACCATGGTACATCCATACATTATATGGAATGCAACTAGGCAATAAAAAATTATTGATGCATACAACAACTCAAGTTAACTTCAAAAGACTAATGGAGCAAATCTCTATAGATTATGTACTATAGGATACTAATTATGTGACATTGTCAAAAAGATAAAACTATAGAAATGAAAAATAAAATCAGTGGTTGATAGTAATAGGGGTGACGGAACAGCAGAAGAGAGCTTTTTTGGGGAGTGGGTGATGGAACTGTACTTTATCTTGACTATGATCGTGGTTACACAAATCTATGCATGTGTTAAAAACCACAGAGCCCAGCCAAGGTGGCTCAGTGGTTGATTGTTGACCTATGAATCAGAGGTCATGGTTTGATTGCTAGTCAGGGCACATGACTGGGTTGCGGGCTCGATCCCCAGTGTGGGGTGTGCAGAAGGCAGTTGAAAAATGATTCTCTCTCATCATCGATGTTTCTATCTCTCTATCCCTCTTCTTTATTCTCTGAAATCAATAGTATATATAATTTTTTTAAACACATAGAGATGGTCCCAGCCAGGTGGCTTGGTTACTTGAAGTGTCATTCAGTACACCAAAAGGGTTTCAGGTTCAATTCCCAGTCTGGAACATATTTATTGCAGGTTCAATCCCCAGTCCAGGCACATGTGAGAGGCAACTATTTGATGTTTCTCTCACATCAATGTTTTCTCTATCTCCTTTTCTCTCTCTCTAAAATAAATAAATAAATCGTCAGGTTAGGATTTAAAAAAACAAACCATACATAATAAGTCAATTTTAATATATAATTAAAAAAATGAAAGTATGTGTCCACAAAAAAAAAAAAACTTGTAAAAGAATATTATAGCTCTATTTGTAGTAAGCAAAAGGTAGTAAGAAATGTCCATTAAAAGAAGCATGAAACAGTCTGTCAAATCTCAGCAGGAAGGTGTAGGTGGGTGAGTGGGTGGGAAGAGATTAACAACAAAGAAAGTCTAACAAATTGTGGTATATCTAGAATAGATTGCTCCTCAGCAACAAAAAAAGGAATGAACTACTGATACATATGATGTGATAAATCTCAGAAACATTATGCTGAATTTAAGAGGGCAGACTCAACAGAGTATATATCCTGTTTCGCAGAAAATAAGACAGTGTCTTATATTTTTTCTCCAAAAGTTACGCTAAGTCTTATTTTCAGGAGATGTCTTATCTTTCCATGCGCTAGGTCTTATTTTCGGAGGATGTCTTATTTTCGGGAAAACGGTGTTATATGGTTCTACTTTTATGACATTCTATTGTAGTAAAGGAAAATTTAATCTATAGTGAAAACTATCACAACAGAGATTGCTTCTAGGTGGGAGGATAACAGAAAAGGGGGCACAAAATACTTTCTAATATGTTGAAAATATTATTATATATGTCTTAATCAGAATGTGGGTTGCATGGGTTCATCAAAGCTCACAAGGAATGGTACACTTAAGATCAGTACATTTCATTATATGTAAAATTTACCTTAAAATATAAACAATATGGACTCACTTGAAGAAGCTTTCTTTACACCATGATCTTGAATTGGCAACCTTAAAACTACTCTCTGTGCCTTCTAGATTTGAACAAATGAGTAAATACGTTGATGACAACGGGGCCAATCCTCTCTGATTATTGACCAGTGTTGCAAAGTGGAAATGGGAAGACTAGAATGAACCCTATGGTGCTGGTTTACAGTAGGAGGTACTAATATGAACTTATGGTTTATACTATTTTATATATATAAATACACAAAGGTACTTATACATATAAATGGATAAGATATGAAAATATAGATATGTCTTTATGGCTATGTCCATTCATGTGTAGTATTTGTTTCCTAGTTCTGAAAGCACCTAGAAGCAATAACAAACCAGTAACAATGAGCACAAGTAATGCCCAGATCATGGTTTCTAAATATCTCCACTTAAAGAAGCCAGGGTTCCTTTGACTAAGGCTTAGAGAAACAAATGGCTGAGGCAGAGAAAGTACAAAATGAAGCTGAAACATCATATAGCACCAAAAAGTAAGGAATACTACAAGAATGGTGGAAAGCACCAAAAAGACACAGGAGCCAGAATAAAGGGGCTGCCACTGGTTGATTCTGAGATAATCTAAGCATTGATATCCTGTATAATAAAGAGGAAATATGCAAATTGATCATCACTCCAACACACAAGATGGCTGCCCCCATGTGGACACAAGATGGCTGCCACAAGATTGTCAGCAGGGGAGGACAGTTAGGGGTGAAAAGGCCTGTGGGGAAGGGCAGTTGGGGGTGACCAGGTTGGCAGGGAAGGCAGTTAGGGGTGACCAGGCCTGCAGGGGAGGGCAGTTAGGGGCAACCAGGCTGGCAGGGGAGCAGTTAGGCGTCAATCAGGCTGGTAGGGGAGTGGTTAGGGGGTTATCAGGCTGGCAGGCAGAAGCAGTTAGGGGCAATCAGGCAGCAGGCGAGCAGTTGGTAGCCATCAGTCCTGGATTGTGAGAGGGATCCCAGATTGGAGAAGGTGCAGACTGGGCTGAGGGACACACACCCCCCCATGCACGAATTTCCTGCAGCAAGCCTCTAGTAAATGATAACAGCAAAATGTTATCCATTGAATAAATAAATTGAAAACATAATGAATGAGGAAAAGGGGAAGAGAAAGAGAAAGAGAAAGGAGGGTAGGGATGGGAGGGAGGAGAGAAGGAATAGAGGAGTGAAGGGGAACGAAGGGGGAAGCAAAGGAGAGAATAATGATAAATCAAATGGGGCAAAGTGTAAACAGTTGTAAGTATAGGTAAAGGAAGATACATATGGTAGGTCCTGGCAATGTTCAAATAAAAAGTTTTTTTTTTAAGTTTAATGGAGCAAAACAAAAAGCTTTTAAGTCAAAAAAGAGCTAAATGTGACACACTTCTCCAGATCCCTAATACACAGTCTAACATTTTCATTAGAGGATGACAAATGAATACCATGAGGTAAAAATTATTCCATTGTTAATTGTCTGAGTAGAACAAGCAACTGCAAGCATATTTTTCTACAACTACTTTTTATAAATCGGTTAGTACTCAGATAATTCGCCCCATATTTTTCTAAACTTTGATATTAGGCTTCGTTTTTTCCATTTTTTTATTAAGGTATTATATGTGTACATATCTTACCATTACCCCCCTCCACTTCCATACATGAGGGAAGGGTAGGGAGACATGGGGGAGATAAGAGATCAATTGAAGGACTTGTATGCATGCATATAAGCATAACCAATGGACGCAAAACTCTGGGGAGTGAGGGCATGTATAGACTTCTTTTTATTAGTGTCTAAATCTTCAGTGATTTCAGGGTTGCTTCAATGAGTTTTGAGTACAAACTCTTACTAAGAGCTTTTCAAAAAACATTAATAACAAAATTGTTTTTATCATCTGTAAATATAAAACGGTGTAATTTTATATTTTTAGGTGATCAAACTAATTTGACATGTAGCTGAAGATAAGAATGTGGGCTGGTTAGAGGTCATCTACACTAATAAAAGAGAAAGATTCAAATTGACCATACCTCTATGACACCCATCAGATAATCAGGAGTATGAAAATTAACCCGACAAAGATTTGCATACACAGGCACCATTCGGCTGGGGGCAGGGTAGTGCCAAGCAGCCTAGTTCCCAGGGATTGGCACCAGACCCACAGGCTCCCAGGACCATCACCAGCCCCTGGAGGAGAGCAAAGGCTGCGCTAAGGCAAGCCCACAGCCTCCTAGGACCATTGCTGGCCCTGGGAGGTGAGCACAGGCCTGGAGTAAAACGTTTGACAGCAAGTCCTTTCAGTTTAGAGGCCCAAAGAATGATCATTTCCTTTTCTATGAAACACATAACTCTGACACACTATTTACAATTAAATAAGTTCCATATATTTTGATATTTTATAGCCCTGGAAAGTTACATATAATGATCAGCAAAGTGATAAGATGAAAATAATTTTTAGGTTTTTAAATATGTAACTAATTTCTGTCTGGAAGACATGCTAATTCAAAAAGTGATGGTTTTGTTGTCCTATAGGACATTAGCCAGATTGTATCTAATTTAGCAGTTGATTGTATCTAATTTAGCAGTTTTACTTTAGGCTTTCATCATTGGAAATCACATTTGGAACAGCATTATAATCCTTCCAGTCCCTTTGCTTAGTTAAACAGAACTTTTGCATCTGCTATTATGTACTTAAATAAGAATTATGTATTCAACACATGCAAAATTTTGTTTTGACACAATAAAACAAAAGATCATTTGATTCTTCCATGGAACTCAGAAAAGCACAAACTTGAATCATTGGTGTGGCTTAGGCTAATTTTCCAATCGTCCTATATAATAAAAGCCTAACATGCAAATCGTCTCCTCGGGAGTTCAACCGCTTGCTATGACATGCGTTGACCACCAGGGGAACATGGCGTGTGACATGGCGCTGGAAACGGGCAGCAGTGGAGGCACTGCCAGCCCCAATGGGCCTCAAGCTGGAGCCCAATCCCTGCTTGGCTTCCTCCATTGCCAGAGGCAAACCTAGCCTCCTGCTCTTTCTAGCTCTGTGGCTGCCACCATTTCTGTTTGTATTTACAATATGTACCTCTGTCTTTGAAACTTTGTAGTCTTGAGTGGAGGTCTGGCTGGCAAGAGCAGGTGGAAAGCTTGGCTTCCTCCATTGCCGGAGAAACCCAAGCCTCCCTCCTGCTCTCTGTGGCCATAGCCATCTTGGTTGGGTTTATTTGCATATTTGCTCTTGATTGGATGGTAGGTGTGGCTGGTGGGTGTGGATTGTGGGTGTGGTTTGTGGGTGTAGTAGAGTGATGGTTAATTTGCATATTACTCTTTTATTAGATAGAATAGGGTAACAAGTAATTTCCATATTATCGAAATATTTGATGGATTTTTAAATAGGTTTATAATGGAGTTTTAGTGATATTTGAGAAATTGGCATTTCCCTGTGGGTAAAAATGCATTTTTATTTTTCCCACACAGAATAATGAAATACTGACTTCTGTTCTCTGAAAGTTTGTTAACAAACAGATGTTAAAGAACAGATTAGATTCTCAAAGAGGGACACCTGTATGATAGCAGTTCCTGCAATGCACAATTATTCTCCTAATATTTAAAAGTATTTTTTAAAAAGAAGTTACCAAGAAACATTTTAAATGTATGATCTTAATTTGAAAGTCAATAAATGTCCATGTTCGTTGTTAACTCTACTTATTGCTTTTTAAATAAAAAGCCAACACACAAACAAAATGAAGAATAAAATCATATATGATCATACCAATGTATGCAGAAAAGCATTTTACACAACTCAGCACTAATTTGTGATAAAATCCCTCAGGAAAGTGGAAATAAAGCATACGTCAATATAATAAAGGTCATATATTGACAACCCCACAGCTAACATAATACTGAATGGTAAAAACAAAAGTGTTTTTCTTAAGATCCGAAACAAGACAGGGATATCTACTTTCCTAACTATAATGATGAGACAAGAAGAAGAAATAAAATGCATACAAATTGCCCAGCAGGTGTGGCTCAGTGGTTGAGTCAGGGCACATGCTTGGTTGCAGCCTAGATCCCCAGTAGAGGGTATGCAAGAGACAGCTGATCAATGATTCTCTCTCATATATGTTCCTCTCTCGCTCCCTCTCCCTTCCTCTCTCAAATCAATAAAAAGCATTTTAAAAAAAAGCATCCAAATTAGAAAGGAATAAGTAAAAACTTTCATTATTTTGAGATGACATGAAACTGCATATAGAGAACCTTAAAAATTCCGCAAAAAAAAAAAACCCAAAACAAAACAAAAACTACTATCTACTGAGCCGGTTTGCCTCAGTAGATAATAGAGCATTGGCTTGCATATCAAAAGGTCCCAGGTTCGATTCTGGTCAAGGGCATGTACCTTAGTTGCAAACTCCTCTCTGGCCTGGGCCCTGCTCAGAATTGTGAAGGAAGCAACCAATCTATGTATTTCTTTCACATCAATGTTTCTCTCCGTCTTTCCCCTCTCTCTTCCACTCTCCCTAAAAATCAATGGAAAAATATCCTTGGGTGAAGAATAACAAAAACAAAACAAAATAAAACACCTACTGGAACTGATAAATGAATTCAGTAAAGTAGGATACAAAAATAAATATTCAGACATCTTTTTGCATTTTAATACACTAAAAACTATTAGTGGGACTTTTTCCCCCTCCCTACTTGGGAGCCCATTCTGTGGGACTCATCCCACTTCCCATATGGGAGTCTGTAGTTGTTCTTCAATAAATCTCCACTTTTGCTATAAAAAAATCATCAGAAAGAGACACTAAGAAAAATATCCCATTTACAATAGCATAAAGAAAAATAAAATATTTAGGAATTAATTTGACTAAGGAGGTAAAAGATCCATACTCAAAAAATTATAAGACACCAAAGAAAGAAATAGAAAGTACAAATAATTGGAAGAATATACTGTACTCAAGGACAGGAAGAATTAACATAGTTAAGATGTCCATACACTCCAAAGCAATCTATAGATTCAATGCAATTCTTTTCAAAATACAAATGGCATATGTCACAGAACTAGAGTAATCCAAAAATTTATATGGAACTATAAAAGACCTGAAATAGCCACAGAAAACGGAAGAAAAATAAAGTTGGAGATATCACACTATCTGATCTCAAATTACACTACAAGCCTATAGTAATAAAATCAAAACAGTATGATACTACTTGGCCAGCAAGGCTCAATAGTTGAGTGTCAACCTATGAACCAGGAGGTCATGGTTCAATTTCAGGTCAGAGCACATGCCTGGGTTTCAGGCTCTGACCTGGCGTGTGGCAGGTGGGAGGTAGCTGATCAATGATTCTCTCTCATCATTCATGTTTCTATCTCCCTCTCTCCCTCTCCCTTCCTCTCTGAAATAAATAAAAATATTTTTAAAAAATCAATATGATACTGGAATATAAAAAAGACACATAAATCAATGGAACAGAATAGAGCCAGAAATAAACCCACACCATTATGAACATTAGTATATGAGGCAAAAATATACAATGGGTTAAAGACGGTTTAGTCAACAAATGGTGTTGGGAAACTGGACAGATAAGAAAAAAAAAAGTGAAGTTAGACCACCTTCTTACACCATATATCAATATAATCACAAAATATATTAAAGACTTAAATATAAAACTTGAAACCATAAAACTCCAAGAAGAAAAGATAGGCAATAAAATCTCTGAGATTTCTCTTAGAAATATTTTTTTCTGATGTATTACTTAGGCAAGGGAAACAAAATTAAAAATAAACAAAAAGTACTATATCAAACTAAAAGTCTTGGTTATTTGGTTTTTGTTATTTCTCACTGGAGGATTTTTCTTCCATTGACATTAGAGAGAGTGGAAGTGGGGGAGGGAGAGAGAAGAGAGAGACACAGATGTGAGAAAGCCACACCAATCAGTTGCTTCCTGAAACCACCCAAGCCAGGGCAAGGAACCTGCAACCCAGGTAAGTGCCCTTGACCAGAATGGAACCCAGGAACCATTCAGTTCTCAAACCAATGCTCTAACCACTGAACCGCAGGCCAGGGCAAATGTTTCTGCACAGCAAAGGAAACCATAAACAAAACTAAAAGACAACCCATTGAATGGGAGAAGGTATTTGGCAATAATGCTTGGGATAAGGGGTTAATATCCAAAATTTATAAAGAACTCATACAACTCAATATCAAATAAAGCACACAATCCAATTTTAAAATGGGCAGAGTCCATAGCTGGTGTTGCTCAGTGATTAGAGCATCAGCCCTTGCACAGAAGCATCTTGGGTTCAATTCCCTCAAGGACACATACTTGGGTTATGGGTTCGCTCCCCATCTCTGGTCAGGGTGCATGCAGGAGGCACCAGTAAATGTCTCTCTCATATTGTTGATTGTTGTTCCTCTCTCTCTCTCTCTCTCTCTCTCTCTCTCTCTCTCTCTCTCTCTCTCTCTCTGTTTCTCTCTCTTTCTCTTCATCTTCCTCCCTCCCTCCCATCCACTTTCTCTAAAAAGCAATGGAGAAATATCCTCAAGTAAGGATTAACAAAAAATAAATAAACAAATAAATAAAAATGGATAGAGGACCTAAATAGTCCCTTTTTCAAAGAGGACATACAGATAACCAGTAGAAATATGAAAAGATGGCCAATGTCACTAATCATCCGAGAAATGCAAATTAAAACCAAAATGAGATATATCCTCACAGTTGTCAGAATGGTTGTCACCAATAAATCAACAAATAACAAGTACTGTTGAGACTGCAGAGGAAAAGAAACCCTCATGCACTGGGAATGCACATTAGTGCAGCAGCTATAAAAACATTATGGAGGTTCACCAAGCAATTACAAATGGAACTGCTTTATGACCAGCAATTCCATTTCTGGGTATGTATCTAAAGAAACCTAAATCACTAATTCATGCACCCATATGTTCATCACAGTGTTATTTAAAATAGCCAAGCTATGCCCAGCTGATGTGGTTCAGTGGTTAAACATTGACCTATGAACCAAAAGGTCCCCAGGTTTGATTCCAGGTCAGGGCACATGCCCAGGTTGCCAGCTCAATACCCACTAGGGGGTGTGCAGGAGGCAGCCAATGGATGTTTTTCTCTCATCATTGACGTATCTGTCTCTCTATTCCTCTCCCTTCTTCTCTCTCTAAAATCAATAAAAATATTTAAAAATAAATAATAAAATAGCCAAGCTATGGAAGCAACCCAAGTGCCCATCAATAGATGAGTGGACAAAAAGCAGTGGTATATATGTACAAGAAATATTACTTGTCTATAAAAAATGAAATCTTGCCAAGGCCGGTTTGGCTCAATGGATAGAGCGTCGACCTAGGGACTGAAAGGTCCCGGGTTCGATTCCAGTCAAGGGCATGTACCTTGGTTGAGGGCACATCCCCAGTAGGGGGTGTGCAAGAGGCAGCTGGTTGATGTTTCTCTCTCATCGACGTTTCTAACTCTCTATCCCTCTCAATTCCTCTCTGTGTAAAATCAATAAAATATATATATTTTTAGAAATGAAATCTTACCATTGGAACCAACGTGGATATACCTAAAGGGTATTATGCTAAGTAACATAAGTTAAACAGAGAAATTATTATATGATCTCACTGATATGTGGAATCTATAAAACAAAATAAAGGAACAACCAAAACACAGAAACAGACTCGTAGATACAGAGGATAAACTGATGGCTTCCAAAGGGAGGGGTTTATGGGGCTGGGTGGAAAAGGTGAAGGAATTAATAAGTACAAATTCGCAGTTATAAAATAGTCACAGGGATATAAAGTGTGCATAAGGAATATAGTAAATAATATTGTAATAACTATGTATGGTGCCAAGTGGGTACTTGAAATATTGGGGGAATTGTTTTGTAAAGTATATGATTATCTAACCACTAGGCTATAAGCCTGAAATTAATATAAAAGAACATTGAATGTCACAAAAATAAAAAATAACAACCCAATAACTTGTATTTATATTCAGTTGGGAAATATTAATTATATTATCTGGGAAAATATTTATATTAGTAGATTGCTCTTCTGTATTGAATGGTTTGCTTGTTTTAATTTTGATGAAAAATATTTGATGATTTTGTTTCTCTTGTTTTAGTTTCGTTTACTATAAGTATGTTCCAGGTCTCCATTACTTACGTTGATGAATTTTCATCATCTGAGATTTCTATTATCGGAGGGATTGGACCAGTAGTATCCTTTAGAGTTAAACGTTCCTAAAGAAAAAAAAAAAAAAAGGCATTCTAGATACTTAAAATGTACTTATAGAATAAAAGTACCTGACACATTTGTATAGCATGTAGTAAATTTAAAAGCAACCTCATATTCAATGTCATAATTAATCTGCATAGCAATGTAGAAAGACACTGGATTTTATAGATAGGAAACTGAAAGTTACAGAGAAATAATGATTTGGCCCAAGACACACAACTAGTAGATCCAGGGTCAAAGATCATTTCAAAGTTAAACTCTGAGTTTGCTGCTATTACCACTTCCACACAGCCACACTATGAAAAAAATCTTCCTCCAAAAATCCCTGTTCTCCAAAATGACCACTAATATGGAATACCCTAGGAACCCAGAGAAGAACTGCAGTAGATCACAAATAGAGACTCTTGTTACATGAGGGGGACAAGGGTGAGGGTCATGTGCCACATGAGATTTTGCTTCTTCTCAGAGGAGGAAGTAATATCTGGGGGTTACTGCCTTCATATGTGAAAGCTCTGTTTCCAGAGGTCTGCCAGAGAGGAATGATGAATGGGACAATCAGACCGAGCAACTTCCTTCACCTGTTATCTCTCTACCACTTTTCTCACCATCTTAAATTTGGAAAAATGGTGACATATATAACTGGTCTAAGATTGAATGTAAAGGAGTCCTTCACCATTTCTGAAATGTGATCAGCTAAAGCTCACATTTTAAATCAGACAGAAAGAGTAAAGCAAATCTTTTTCAATCTTTGGATCCTAGTAACAATAATTATGATGATAATAATGATGATGATCATGATAAATGTAATAGCTCTCACATTTACTAAGTGCTTACCATACATGAGATGCTTAATTTCTCTTTGTAACAATCCTAAAATGAGGTACTATTATCACCATTTATAGGGAAAAAATTGAACTTAAAAGATGTAAATGACTTAAAGAAGGTTCTGGGGGATTTGAATTCAGTCAGTACTAAAAAGAATTTGAAGCTGACTGGTAAGAAAATGATTTGAAAACAAGTGGTCTGGCAGAGGTCTCTCCTATATCCATTTATTGTGATAAATGAACAAATAAAACAAACTCATAGATAGGTAAAACAATCTGATGGTTGACAGATGGCAGAGGGGTTAGGAGACTGAGTGAAAAGGGTAAAGGGATTAAGAACAATTGGCAGCTACAAAATAGACATGAATATGTAAAGTATAGCTTAGGAAATGTAGTTAATGTTTTAATAACTATGCAAGGTGTCAAGTAGGTGCAAGACTTATAGAACGTCACTTCATTAGTTATATAAATGTCTAACAACTATGCTAAATACCTAAAACTAATATAACATTAAACGTCAGCTGTAATTGAACAATTTAAAACATTTTTTAAAAATCAGATCATGTCATCCTTCTGCTTTCCACTGCACTTGGAATAAAGCCTAAACTCATTATCATGGTTCTTAAAGTACTACATTATCTTCCCCCTGACTACTTACTGTACCTTATTTTCTACTACTCCTTCCCTTTTCACCTTATTGTAGTCACATAATGATCAACGCTCCCTTAAACTCTCTAAGGCAGTTACTACCTCTGGACTATTATAGCTACTGATTCTTCTCTGTGTTGGCACCTTATCATTGCAGGTCTCTTTCAAAACACAACCTCTCAGAGGGTTTCCTGACCACTCTAAACTTCCTGCCCCCACCAGCCATTGGCATAGAGTCTATTTTATCATAACCATGACACTTTTCTACTATTTCCCCTAATGTTTTCCCAGCACCTTGCACAGTGCCTGGCACATAGTAGGTGCTTATTAAATGTTACTTAGTTGATAAATCCATGGAGCCTAAACCTGCTAGATTAATTCTAATGACTGTGTTTAAGAGAGAAAATCTGTGAGTGCTATATTAGGAGACTATCAAGTGATCAATGAGAGGGCTGCCTCAAATCTCACCTGTAACAGAAGCCTTCCTTTATTCACCTGCCAAAATAGTAACTTCTCTTACTATGGCCCAGCAAACAGTCTCTTTATATCTTTTATGTTATATCAAAACCACTTGTAAATAACTCTTTCAGGTGCGCTCATATCTCCACTCAGGTTTTTACTTTCTGAAATGCAGTGTTGATCTTTCCTTATTCACATATCCTACCATAACCCCCTGCACACAGCAGGTGCTTTAGCAATCCTATCCAATGGCTGAAGGACCAAAGGTGATGTGGCCCTTTATAGGAAGCTCACATTGACACAATGGGGGAGGGACATACACAACATACTCACCCACAGGATATGAGTGTTGAGGATGCAAACAGTCCCTACCATATAAAAACGATCCTCCAAAGGAAGCTCAGTATTAGATGACTCAATGTACTTTGGGCAGGGGAAGAAGCGAGTCAAAACCCCCAAAGGCTCTAAGGGAGACATAGACACACATGTGACAATCTAATAGAAAGACAGGCAAGTTAGATAAAAAGATGGACACCTGCCACCTTTGTGTTTGCTAGACCATTAACAACTTTCGGAATTCTGAGCCATAGATTTTTCCTATCTTCCTTCCATTCCAGTCACCTTCCCCACCATGGTGTCCACCAAAATATGAAGTCATTACTGAGAAATAATCATTATAAGTTCAGAGCAATTTTCAGTCCTATTTTATCATAACCATGACACTTTTCTACTATTTTCCATGATGTTTTAGTTTCCAAAAGAAATTTAGCTCCCTTCTTTTATAAAGACCACTTGAGTACTAAGGGTGACATATAATTTGTGTGCATATGTAGTCAAGCAAGTTTCCTTTTAAAGAAAGGTATCTGAATTTTAGTTTCCAAGACACACAAAAACATAGCAATCATTGTGTGAGCTAATTTTTGTTTATTTACTCATTCATTCATTTTATTTGTTTATTATATTAAGACCTCAGTGGCAAAGTCTCTGCCCTTTTTATTTTTTCTTTCTGCCCCTTCATCACTCAAACACCCACTGTCATCTGCCACCTTTAATATATATACTTATAAAATATGCAGTTTGGTTTTATTTATATGTTTACAATTTTCAAAAGTGGCATTGGGCGATAGTTCTCATTCTATTTCTTACTTTTTTCAATCAACAATATGGTTTTTAAGATCTATGTTGTAGTATGTATATCTTGAGTTCATTGCTTTAAACCAGTTGCCGGCAAACCGAGGCTCCTGTGCCACATGCAGCTCTTTGTCCCCTTGAGTGTGGCTCTTCCACAAAATACCACGTGCAGGCACGCACGTACAGTGCGATTGAAACTTCGTGGCCCATGCGCAGAAGTCGGTTTTTTGCTTGGGCGAGTCTATTTTGAAGAAGTGGCATTAGAACACTCAAGGAGCCAAAGAGCCGCATGTGGCTCATGAGCCTTGGTTTGCTGACCACTGCTTTAAACTATTACCAAGTTCTCCTTGTTGTATATTTCTTAAATTCTACTTGTCCATTTCCCTAATGATGCCCACTGAGGCTGTTTCCAACTCTCTCCTACCACAAACTACACTATGGCATATAGAGTACATGTACCCTTAGACACAGATCTCTCTGAAAGTTTGTCTCTGAATTATTTAAACTCAGTAATGTTGATTGCTAAGCCCTAGGATAATCAACATAACTTAAATTCACTCTGCTTTTCAAGAAGGCTTAGGAGTTTACATTTCTGTTATAGTACTCATATTCTCACCAATGTTTGGAAATATTAACATTTCTAATTGTTAACATTCTATAGGTGTATAGAACTCACATTGTTTTTAATATTTTTAATACATTTATATTGATTTCAGAGAAGAAGAGAGAGGGGACAGATAGAAACATCAATAATGAGAGAGAATCATTGATCAGCTGCCTCCTGCATGCCCCTTACTGGGAATCAAACCCAAAACCCGGGCATGTGCCCTTGACCAGAATCAAACCTAGAACCCTTCAGTACACAGGCTGATGCTTTATCCACTGAGCAAAACTAGCTAAGGCTTTCATTGTTTTTTAAATTTTTCATTCTTTGCCTTGCTGGTTTGGCTCAGTGGGTGAGCATCTACCATTCAACCATGTTGTCACAGTTTGATTGCTCAGTCAGGACAATGCCCAGGTAGCAGACTCGATCCTCAGTAGGGGGCATGCAGGAGGTGCTGATTGAACATTCTCTCTCATCATTGATGTTTCTATCTCTCTCTCCCTCTCCCTTCATATCTGAAATCAATAAAATAAAATAAATATATTTTAAAAATTTTAATTATTTCCTTACTAGTAAGTTCAAGCATCTTTTCACGTATTTGTTGAACTATTTATCTCTGATTCAAGTCCTAGATGTTTTAATGGCCCCAAATCCATGCTTATGTTAATTTCTCAGCTTCTAACTCCTGAAAACTTAAAAGCTATAAATTAGGACCCCATATTCATAGGACACAGATCTGGGTTTTGATTTCCTATAAATGACACTTTTTTCCCATTCAAATTCTGAGAGATGGCAACCTTACTCTTCCTCTAGACCAGTGGTTCTCAACCTTTTTAATGCCACAAACCTTTAATTCAGTTCCTCATGTTGTAGTGACCCCCAACCATAAAATTATTTTCGTTGCTATTTTATAACTTATAATTTTGCTACTGTTAATGAATCGTAATGTAAATATCTGTCATGACCCACAGGTTGAGAACCGCTACCAGGGTGGCCTAAGACCATCAGAAAACACAGATATTTACATTATGATTCATTAACAGTAGCAAAATTACAGTTATGAAGCAGCAACAAAAATAATTTTATGGTTGGGGGTCACTACAACATGAGAAACTGAATTAAAGGGTCGCAACATTAAAAAGGTTGAGAACCACTGCTCTAGACCAACAGAAAGAATTAACTTATTTAATGCCAGGACCGGTTTGGCTCAATGGATAGAGCGTCGGCTTGGGGACTGAAGGGTCCCGGGTTCGATTCCGGTCAAGGGCACGTGCCTTGGTTGCGGACTCTCTCTCATCGATGTTTCTGACTCTCTCTCTCTCCCTTCCTCTCTGTACAAAATCAATAAAATATATTTTAAAAAAAGAATTAACTTATTTAAGTCTCTAGGTTTTATGTGTAGGTCCTTGAATGAGTGTAAGAACTCCTGACCCCAAACAGTGGAGCCTATGTATTATTTAAAAAACACATAAGTAACTACATAATCAGCTCCCTCTTATCACTGTGGTTCTGTACTTCATGCATTAACTTCCTTTAGACTTTCCTTTCTTTTAAGCTTGGCTACGCATTGAACTTCTTTTGTTATTTTTTTTTTAACAATCATTTCCTTGTTTTTCTATAAGGAAAGAACCATCCTTAACATCTCAGTTCACCATGTTACCGTATGACCCCCACCTTGTAAATTTCACCTTGTTAACTTTTTAAGTCTAATTCATGTCTGTAACCAAAACCTGTGTTCATATGGCTATGAGAGTTTGAGTACTAACAGCAGAAGGACATTTATGTTAACAAAGGGTTGCATAACTCATGAACTTTATTTAGATCAAATTAAAAACTGAACTGCTTACCATCGGTAATACTTTTTAGACACAGGAAAAATTTTGCATGTTCATAAGTAATTGTATTATCATTTTGAAGTTCTCCTCTTCTCAAATGACAGCAAAACTCTATACATCTCCCAACTTAAAAAAAAAAAAAGAAAAAAGAAAAAAAATACAAAACAAGGTTACATTTATATTTTTACCATATTCTTAAGGATTATTTCATATGATTACTGTCTCAGACTAGATTTTTTTTTTAAATTTCTTTCCTTGAACATCAGCACTTGCATAACTATCTATGTTGTATCTGTAGAGTGGGTTACCAGCTAGAACATTATTTCTATAACACTAATGCAATTATACAGACACTGAAGCAATTGGGGTTAATAATAAAGAGCAATATTCAATGTAGAAGAGATTTTTAACACTAGAAATATAGTTTGTAAAATTATATTAAGTCAAACTAATATATAATCAGCAGCTATATTGGCTCCTAATGTCTTTATTTTTGCTACTCTTTAGAGTTTTACCTGTTTCTTAAAATCTAAGAATTTACCATTTGAAAAAAATCTATACCTAAGTTTGACGCAGGAAATTTAAGACAAATCTTTTGGAAGACATCTCTTTTCTCTTCATCAGGCAGAAGGCTTAGTAATTTTTTACCCACAAGTTCATCCTTAAGAAGGAAAGAGAGAGATAAATTTTGTTATATGTGCTACTACTGTTCACTTTCTCTACCTCCTTAACTTCAGTTAGCTTATCATCTGCCCAACTCAGTCATTTTATAGTCATACCTATTGTACCTCTTAAAGTCCAAATTCACATTACCCCACTCTGTGACTATCTCCACTTACCTTTCTAGTGCACTCATGCAAGTACCACACCTCTCCAATAACTATGCCATCAACTGAAAACCTCCAGTCCATTCCTATCACATTTTCACTGTGCATTATCTCCTTTAAGTTGTCACATCCCTCCCTATTTGGCTCAGATTTCATAGTCAATCACTATACTCCCTCCCCTGTGCTCTTTCTTTCTGAAATATTTGCCTGCAAAAAAAACACCAACACTGGTTAATTACAGCTCCTCATCTCCTCTGTACCTTCACCAAGGCAAGTGAATGTTTATGGAGAAAAACCCACAAACATTCTGTGTATCATTTGTAAATAGACACTTAGCTCTGTCTAGAAATCATTTCACGTTTTATTAGACAATTCACTCTCCTACTCTTCAAAATAACTATTTCTTGCCTACAATTCACTCTCTGACCCTCCAAGCTAATTATTTCTTGCCTTTTCCTTCTTTTTCAAACCTCCAAACACTCACCCTCTGCATATTCGGCCGGGGATCTCATTTCTTATTTTCACGAAAAACAAAGGGGATGGCAATGCTAATATCGTTTTGCCACTAAATGTATCAACTTATCTCTTCCTGTGGCCAGAGAAATGTATCAATGTATCTGTTCCTGTGAACAAAGACCTACTTTTTCTCCCATGTCAATGAATAAGATTCGCCGAAACCCATTTGGCTCAGTGGATAGATTGTTGGCCTGCGGACAGAAGGGTCCTGGGTTCGATTCCGTTCAAGGGCATGTATTGTATCTTGGTTGTGGGGACATCCCCAGTGGGGAGTGTGCAGGAGGCAGCTGATCGATGTTTCTCTCTCATCAATGTTTCTATCTCCCTATCCCTCTCTCTTCCTCTCTATAAAAATCAATATATATATATATATATATATATATATATATATATATATATATATATAAAATAAAAAAATGTTTGAAAAAAATGAATAAGATTCTACTTAAGTTTAGTGGACTGCCTCTCATCATCTCTTGACTTTTCAAGGACATCATTATAGGAAATTTTCCTCACCCCCACATCATCACTCTATTTTCTTTTCTAATAGATCTTTCCCATGGTATGCAAATGTTATGTCATAGATACTGTAATAATATCTGTTACCTCAAAAACAACACAAAATCCAAAACCTTCCTTGATACTACATTCTCTCCTCTAGCTCTATTTCTCTGGTCCAGTTTAGAACAAAAATATTTGAAAGGAACTATATTTGTGATCTCTTATTTCTTCACTTCTCACTTTCCCTTGAAACCACACTAATCAGATTTTTATCCTAACCATGGCACTTTTTTAAAGGTCACCAATGACCTCTATATTTCCAAATCCAATAATCAATTCTATACCCTCATCTTACTTAACATTTTAACATTTGGTACCACTGACCCTTCCTTCTTCCTTGAAACATAACAGGTAGAATGATCCATTTAAAACATAAGTCAAATTTCTGTTCACTATGGTCGAGTACATAAGTATTGTGCTTGGCTCCTCCCAAGACCACATCAAAATTACAACTAAATTATAGAATAACCCGCAAGCACCACCTGAAGACTAGCTGAACAGAACTCATATAACTAAGGAAATAAAGAAGTCATGCCAAGACTGGTATGAAGGGTGCAGATTGAAGAAAGGGCAGGTCCCACACCCAGGTGTGGTGGTTAAGAATTAGGAGCAATATCTCAACTGCAAAGGTCCTTCCTGAGGAGCAAAGGGTCCCAGCCCCACACCCGGCTCCCAGCCAGAACCAACAGTGCCAAGAAGAGAACTCCCCACAGCATATGGTTGTGAAAATCAGTGGAGATTCAATCTGAAGTGGAGGACTGTTGGAGTTCTGAGTGTTCCTCTTACAAGGTCCTCACGTGAACTTACTTAATGACGGACTCACCTACTCTGAGCTCAAGTGCTGGAGCTCAAAAAGCACCAGGGACAAATGAGGCAAAAAAGAATTGTCTGGTTATAGGGCAAGAACTGGAGGAGCAGCTGTCCGGCGGGGGGGGGGGGGGGGGGGGGGTACTGCTGGTAGGTTCCACTGTTCTTTTATTAAGCCCTCCCACCAAACAGCTGGCAGGTGGACCTCATTGTTTCTTTACTAAGCCCTTCCCCAACCCAAGCAAATATGAGATTCTGTCTAACTTGCCCCATCCTAGCACCAGCCTGAACCTCTTTCAGTGGCTGTTCCTCACAAGCTGCCAGCCTTGGCGCATATGGAGATGTTCATAATCTCCTTGGAGCACTCCACAAACCCCAACATTACCAAGTGGCCCCTAGTAATGTTGGCAGTCCTACTCTGTTTGCAGCACAGCCTCTCTCCAGTGCCTCAATGTCCAGCACAGGCAGCCACCAATCACAGATCACTTTGTAGCTTTTACCAGATGGCACCGGGCCAGACGGGGCAGTGGTTGATCTGGGACAGCTCCCATGCCCCTAAGCCCCTCCTAAGAGGCTGCAGAACCAACACACCTGGTGGCCAGCTTCTCACCACTGTAGAACACTACCCAATTAACTACACTAATTATAAACTCAAAGGGTGAACTTGACAGGCACTAGATCCTCACTACAGGGAATTTCACTGTGTGGGTTCAGCTCCCACACTATAGTTAATCTGCTATAGTCATGGCTAGTCCTCACAGCCAGTCAGACTGAGGGTCAATCACACCCACTGACGTGCCAACGGCAATAAAGGCTCAACTACAACAAGAGATCATACAGGACCCATACAAGGGTCACTCCTGGAGCACCTGGCTCAAGTGAATAGTAAAACTGCACCACTAAGCCCCATAAGAAATTTACTGCATAAGGTCATGCTACTGAGACTGGAAGATGTAGCAGATATACCTAATATTTAGAAACACACACAGGGAGGCAGCCAAAATGAGAAAACAAAGATACATGTCCCAAATGAAAAAAACAGGATAAAACCATAGAAAAGGAACTAAACAAAATGGAAGCAAGCAATCTACCAGATAACAGAGTTCAAAATACTGCTTATAAGGATGTTCAATAAACTTAGGGGAAGAGTAGATGAAATCAGTAAGAATTTATACAAAAGATAGACAGTATGAAAAATAAACAGTCATAAATAAAGAGTATAATAACAATGAAGAATATATTAGGATGAGATTGACAGAAGATTAGATAAAGCAGATAATTGAATCAGCAATTTGAAAGAAAAGGTAGCAGAAAACACCCAATCATAACACCAAAGGGGAAAAAATAGAAAATGAGAATAGTTTCAGAGACCTCTAAGACAATTTCTAGCATAACAACATCTGCATTATAGGGGTACCAGTAAGAGAAGAGAGAAAGTGATTGTGAATATACTTGAAGAAATAATGATGGAAAACTTCCCTAATCTGGTGAAGAAAAAAGGCACACAAATCCAGGAAGTGCAGATAATCCCAAAAAAAGATGAACCCAAAGAGGCCCATACCAAGACATGGTTAAAGACAATGAGAGAATATTAAAAGCAGCAAGAGAAAGGCGGCTATTTACCTACAAGGGTAAATAAAGACTGTTAGCTGATTTCTCAACAGAAACTTTGCAGGCCAGAGATGGATTGGCATGAAATATTCAAAGTAATGAAAAGCAAAGACCTACAAATAAGATTATCCAGCAAGATTATAATTTAGAATGGAAGGAAAAATAAAGAGTGTCCCAAACAAGAAAAAGCTAAAGGAGGTCATCACCACCAAGCCAGTGTTACAAGAAATGTTAAAAAGATTTAAGAAGAACATAATATAAAAAAAATATGGCAATAACTACATACCTCTCAATAATTACTTTAAATCTAAATGGATTAAATGTTCTAATAAAAAGACATAAGGTGACTGAATGGGTAAGTAAATAAGACTCATACACTATGCTATCTACAAGAAACCAATTTCAGATCAAAAGACACCCAGGATTAAAGTAAAGGGATGGAAAAAGATATTTAATGAAAATGGAAATTTAAAAACTGGGGTAGTACTTATATTATACTTTTATCAGACAAATAGATTTTAAATCAAAGGCTATAATAAGAGACAAAGAACATCTTATATAATAAAAGCCTAATATGCAAATTGTCCCCTTGACCGGGAGTTTGACCAGCAGTTCTACAGCTTGCTATGATGTGCATTGACCGCCAGGGGATGGCACAGAACATGGTGGACATTGGTGATACAGCATTGGCAGCAGGCGGCAGTGAAGGTACTATAAGCCCTGACGGGCCTTGGCAAGAGCTGGACTGCGTAGGGATGGTGGAGCAGGTGAATGGATGGTGCCAGGCCAAGGTAGGTACTTGCAGGGCCCGATCACTCCACAGATTACCCCACAGATGGCGACCAACTGAAGTGGTAGGGGACGGGGCCACTGCCCAGCTCTCAGGCACTGAGGAAGCCAGTCAAGGGCCCAATCATCCCACAGACCGCAGTGGAAACGGGTGGTAGTGGCAGTGGAGGGGATGCTGATGCCCAGCTCCCAGGTGCTTAGGGAGAAAGGGCAAATAGCAGTATTAAAATATTTCTTCCAATTATTTTCCTTTCAATGTGCACTGGGCCACTAGTTTCATATAAAATAGCCAAGATATGGAAACGACCTTTGTGTCTGTCAAGAGATAATTTGATAAATAAGTGTACAATGTAATATGACTCAGCCATTAAAAAAATAATGAAATTTTACCATTTGCAATAACATGGATGGACCTAGAGGGTATAATGCTAAGTGAAATAAGTCAGACAAAAATAAATATCATATGATTATTTCCCTTAAATGTGGAATCTAAAAAAGAAAATAAACAATCAATCAAAAGAGAAACAAATTCATGTATAAGAGAAGAAACTGATAGTTTCCCAGTGGGATGGGGCTTGGTGGACTGGATGAAAAATGTGAAGGATTAATAAGAACAAATTGACAGTTACAAAATAATCATAGGATATAAAATACAGCATAGTAAATATAGTCAATAATATTGCAATAACTATGTATGGTGCCAGGTGGGTAGTAGACTTAGGAGGGGATTACGTTGTAAGTTATTTGAAAGTCTAACCACTGTTGTACACCTGAAACTAACACAAAATAATATTGAATGTAAACTATAATTGAAAAATAAAATATAAAAAAACATTTAAATAAAACATAAATTATATCAGGTGATTCCTCTGCTAAACATTTTCTACTAGTTACCAAAGTCATTCAGAGTAAAAGCCAAAGTACTTTTACAACTTTATATTCTAGTTTTTTGCTACCTATTGACCTTAGCCCTCTCACTGTCCCTTTTGCTCACTGTATTCCAGGTACACTGAACTCCTTATTCATATTCAAATACAGCCATCAAATAGTCTTCTCATTGGAGCCCTTAAATTTGTTCTTCATTCAGTGTGTAACACTCTTTCCCAGATATCTGTAATGACTTTCTCCTTTACTTCCTCCAAGTCCCTACTCAAAAGTATTGTAATAGCAGCAATTTCCTCATATTCTCTTATGTCTTTTTTATAGCACTTATTACCTGACATTATAGCCACACGTGTTTATCTGTTTATATTCTGTCTCCCTCAGTAAAATGTAAATTGCATTAGAATAGAGACTTTTGCTGACTTATTCACTGCTACATCCTCAACACCTAGAAAACAGCTTGACACAAGTGAGTACCCAATAAATATTAGTTGAATTAATTAATAATGTTGTATCATGTAACTAAAATATGGTGACACATAAATAGAATATCAACTAAGAAGTTATGAGCTTTTAATGTGATAGGAATAAAGTAATAAACAAAGTATTCCCTTCCTTCTTCCTTTCCACCCTTTATCCCTCCCTCCCTTCACCCCACTTCTCTCTCAAGATCAATAAGAGAATATCCTGAGGTGAATATTTTTTAAAAAGATGGACCTGATATGAATTCCAATTTCAATGAATACATAGTTCAGTAGGACTGATGTGCATAAATAGTTATGTGCTGCAAAGTATAAAATATTACAAGAGTTACAAAATGCTATAGCTCACCAGTTCTTTCATTAGTAGAAGAATGTGATAGCACTGTAACAAAAGAATTCAAAGTAAGCAGTCTTCTGATAGTGTACATTCCCTTGGATGGAAATAGTGGCAATGAGTTACTTATTAACTACATTCTTCAAGAAAGGTAACAGTGACAATGAATGCCTTATAACTGACGACCAACTAAAAACAGTGGATATAACAATCATAATTAAATGAAGGGTAGAAACCTCAAAGTATTATCAACAACATGCTATTTTTATAAATCTTTGGCATTTGCTCTTATTACTCAAGGCAGCAAGATCAAGATATTTAGAATGTAATAATGCAAAGAGAAATACCAGTGGAAAATTAAGGAGATTCTTCAAAAGCCAAGTTTGAAAATACCTATTAGTTATCCCACAAATATTACTATGGTGAATCTCAGTCATAAAACAAAAAAGAATAAAGAAATTTACTCCATTCCATGACTTTTACTGAGAATCCAGGCAAGCAGCATTCTTTGCTGGCAGAGACATTCACATTAAACATGCATTAGAAAACTGTACAGAGCATCAGGAAAGATAAGAGCCTCTGTACCGGACTAACACTATCCTGAATCAAACAAGACTCATCATTAGTATTTTGCCTGTTATGCTATAAATTTCATAGGGACAACAGAGCAAAACTCATCACAATTATCACAAAACACCATATACCTATGATTAAAAAAAAAATGCTTACGTCTCTTAAATACTCAATGCTGAGAAAGTCCATTATGAAATTTGTATTTTTAAAGTTTCATTTGTATGAAAATTATAAAAGAGGAAAAAAATTTGGGGTGGGGGTGGGAGAAGAGGGATGAAGTAAGGTGAGTAGGAGGGCAGACTACTAGGAACAGAGGGTAGTGACTACAAGTTTCTCCAAAGGAAAAACTGTCAAGGAAATCAATGACTAGGAAAATGTAATGACAGATTTTGAAGTTTAATACCATGATGATAATAGCCATCATTTTATTCATAGCATGTGTTATAACATCATAACTTAGATTCTTCTAATCTTTTTATCACACTCATCCATTTTATCAGCAAAATGTATCTTGCTTACAAAATGCTAATTCCACATCTACCTAATGCAACCAATTACCATCTATTATTGCCTGGACTATTACAATAGCTTTGCAATGGACTCCCTACTTCCATGCCTTCTCCCATAACCAATTCTTAACACAAGAACAAAAGTGTTTCTGATGAAGCTGAAGTTCTGATCACTTCCCTCATCTGCCCCAAACTCCCTAATGGCTTCCTCCCATCTCAGGAAAACAAAAAGTCATTGCAATGGATATAAACAAGGTGGACCTCTGTTACTGCTCTGATCTCATCACTTTCTCATACTTTTCCTTTTGCACACAGTACTCAATCACAATGGCTTTTTACTGCACCTTTTCTACACCAATTACATTCCTGCTTTAGCGCAGTCTCACTTGCTCTTGCTTCTGCCTGAAACACACTTGCTCCAGTTATCTGCACTACTCACGTACTCACTCTATTTAGGTCTTTGTTCAAATGTCACCTAATCAGATAGGTTTTCACTAACCACACCATTTATAATATCCCCCTCCTGTTACTCTAAGTAATATATTTTTCGATTTACAGATGAGAAACTAAAGCTGATGTAGTTATAGTGAGTGGCAGAGCTAAATTTTAATCTGCACATTGACTCAGAAGACCAAATTCTTCCTCTCCCACTCACTATTAGGTTAGAGTTGCCCAATAGACAGGGGCCTGGATTTTTAATGAAATTGTAGATTCCTGGAGCCAGGCAGATATTCTAGAATTGGTTTGGTCTCCATCTACACTAATAAAAGAGAAAAATGCTAATTGACCATACCTTCATTACGCCCACAGCCAATCAGGAGTAATATGCAAATAAATCCAGCAAAGATGGTGGGTAAATTTGCACATGCAGGTGGCTGAGGCAGAGGCCCTATGTGGCCAATGGAGTTGGGGACATGGGCAGGCAGCAGGAGGCAGTGCCTGAAGCCACTGGTGGATCCAAGCTGAGATGGGGACCTGAGCATGCAACATCAGGCAGCTTGGACCCAGGCAGGTGATTGTGGGGTGAAGAGCCGGGGTCCAAGCTGCCCTGCAATCACAGAGCGAACAGGCCAAGCTGAGCAACCCAGTGATCATGGGGCGAAAAGCCCAGGTCCTAGCCGCCTCGTGATTACGGAGCAAACAGGCCAAGCCAAGCTGACCCACAATCATGCGCAGAACAGGCCAGGCCGAGCTGACCTGCAATCATTGGGTGATCAGGCCAGGCAGAGCCTGGCCAAGCTGCCCTGCAATCCCAGGCTAAGAAGCTGCTCTGCTGACCAACCTGCACTATGGACCTGTTCCCCTCTAGCCTGCAGCCATGGGAAGTCTCCCTCTTCCCAGAGTTAGGAGCACCAGCCTAGGTCTACCCAGGGGCCTGGTCCTGACTGTGGGGGTGAGTTCCTGCAGGCTGGGGTTTGATCCTTATGCATTAGCAGTAGGAGACCAGTGCCTTTGTTATTGCTGTGTATCTGGGTTTTAATTGGACAATGCCCGGTGGTCCTGGTGGCCAGCTTAGCAAAATCTTTTAGGAGGAGAATTCTGTCTGGGTTTCCTCAAATTCCCTCTGCCCCTACTCATCCCTCTGTAAAGGCACAGAACAAGTGAGGCCCTTAAATAAAAAGCAGTGGCTTCCTGAGTATGGCATCCCTTCCTATTTTAAAGGAAGCTGAGTTCCATGTGTACTATGCTATGATATCTGAGGCACAGGACAAGGGAGGCCCTAAGTGTACTATGCTTTGATATTTGAGTCATTCTTTATTGTTGAACATAATTTATTTCTGTACACCTCAGTTTTATAATAGTTAAATTACTAGAATAATACATCTTGCTATAAAATATTACTAGAAGATCAAACGATCAAGTGACATTTGTTATTTTCTATAAATGAACACAATCTCTGGTAAGCTAAAGTGATAGGTATTACAGAAATATTCAGATAGAGAGACCTATAAGTGAGGCTTACTATCACAACCCAAATTTATTGCTTAAAAAAAACAGGGAGCCAACTAGAAACTGAACCAAATATAAGCTCTTTAAGCGAAAATGTAAATTGGATAAGCTTTGCTATTACAAGAGCAAGAAGAAAAAACTCAGATGCAAGAATGAAAACCACATTGCATCCACTCTAAGTGGCTGTTAAAGAAAAAGAATGGTATACATCCACTCTAAGTAGCTGTTATAGAAAAAGAATGTAAAGAAAAAGAATGAAAATACTTACAGATTGTAAAGACATTTGTTCAAAGAAGATTTCCTATAGTAGGTGATATTTCAGTTAAATTTTTTTAATGTGAAAAGGTTAGCTAGATAAGAAAAAAGTGTAGGGGTCCCGAATTGCAGAGGGTGCAGGCAGAGCTGGGGGACCCTCCCTCCCACCCCCCGCCCATGCATGAATTTCGTTCACTGGGCCTCTAGTATTAATATAAGAAGTGTGAATTATAAAATGATATTTTTAATCAAAGCCTGAAAAAAGAATGCATGTTACAAATTAGAAATAATTAGGATTTAATGGAGAAAAAATATAAAATGCACCTCAGGTATAGTTCTTTTTAACCCTATTTTATAAGAATGTATAACTTCATTAACATTTAATGTTTAGGGCCAGACATAATACAATAGTTATAGCTTAATTTTTTAATATTCATAGTTTGTTAGTTTTTATTTTTAAATATGTTTTTATTGATTTTAGGGAGAGAGGAAGGGAGAGGGAGAGAGAGATAGAAATGTTGATGAGAGAGAAACATCTACCAGCTGCCACCTGCATACCCCTAAGTGGGGATCGAGCCCGCAAGCCAGGCATGTGTCCTGACCAGAAATCCAATTCCTCAATTGTTCTCTTAGTTTATGGGTCGATGCTGAGCCACTGTGCTACACCGACCAGGCTATAACTTTATTTTAAAAAATTCTTTATCATTGAAAGTATTATGCATGTCTCCTTTTTTCCCCATTGACCTCTTTCCCCAGCCCACTCCCAGCCCCCATCACAGGCCTCTATCCCCTTACCGCCTGCATTCATTTGTCAGTCCCATATGCATGCATACAAGTCCTTTGGTTGATCTCCTATCTCCCCTCCCAACCTCTTCCGCCCTCCCTCTGAGGCCCAAATGTCTTTTTATAGCTCTATTTTTAAGTATAGCTTTATCTCTGGCAATCAAGTCCATAGTATAGAATTAGTCATTCAAACCTATCATGTCCTAGACACCTTTACTTCAGAGTGATTGTGTGTGTGTTTGCATGTGCATGTGTGTGCTATTTGTGTATAATACTTCAAATATTGAAGGGTGAAAGAGTCTCTTGAGACTGAAAAATTTGAACCAAAATATATAAAGAATCAAGAGTAGAACGTCAAACCTCAGAGAAGGTAGGGGACAGTGGGGGTTAGGAGGAGAGATCAACCAAAGGACTTATATGCATGCATATAAGCCTAATCAATGGACACAGACAGCAGGGGGGTGGGAGCATGAATGGGTGGTGGGTGGTAATGGGGGAATAATGACACATCTGTAATACCTTAATCAATAAATAAATTAAAAATAAATAAATAAAAGAATCAAGAGTAATATCATAACAC
Organism: Pipistrellus kuhlii; assembly: GCF_014108245.1. Taxonomy (NCBI): domain Eukaryota; kingdom Metazoa; phylum Chordata; class Mammalia; order Chiroptera; family Vespertilionidae; genus Pipistrellus; species Pipistrellus kuhlii. Next base: position 1,097,155 of record NW_023425550.1, on the reverse strand, counting down.
CATCACTATGAAAAATCCCCATGTAATAGGAAAACATCAGCAATCTCAGTAAATAAGCAATTTGGTTTGAGTAATATCTAAAACCATAAAAATTGGGGTAGTTCTCTCCTCTTTGATATAACAAAATTTAGTATGTAATGGGTCATACTAATACATTCTTTCTTTTAATACAAATTTAATAAGATTACTTCCCTTCCATGATATAAATACATTAAAGTCCAATTCAATTAATATGTCTAATATCTGTATTTTATTCAGCTCTTTTAGTATCCTATGAATATAAGCTGAGTTTTAAAATGTAAAGTGTTTTTTAAAAGAAAGAGAATGAGAGATAAAGAGACAGATCACATTATCTGTAAATAAAGACAAAAGAGTAGAAAAGCTCTCCGGGTTTCTAAGTGGGCTAAGAACATGCCAGCTGGAATGGCATACCTAGTGGAATAGTAAGCTTCTAACCCACTTCTAACTTAACTAAAGGATAACACTGAAAATATATTTTATGAGTTGTATGTTCCTGAAAACAAAACTTCTACTGATGTACAGATTTCAAATTTGAATGCAGGGTTTCACTACTCTCTGTGGAGTAGTGAAAAATATACCATGAAGGCAATAATCCATATATTATTAACATAAGCAGCCAAATGACAGAAATTTCAGGAGTGGTTCTAATGGTAGATGTATTCTACACAGCCCCTCTTCACATACATGCAAGAGTGGAATATGAATGTTTTAGTACTTTCATATTTAAGTGACATATTTGTTAGGTGTGCAGCCTAAAGAAGCAGAAAAAAATTAGGAAATCCTATATTCTAAGTCAATGATAGTATGAAGATGGAAAAAGCTTTCCTGAGAGGGACATAGAAACACCAAAGGGCTCAGGATGAGTGATCATTTTAGATACTGGAGACCATGATTATAACTCATATGAAAAAGTTTCTCCAGCAATTGCAAAATGATGCAATCTTTTTTGTATTTTTTCCTAAATAATATAATAATTTGTTACCTATACTAATAAAAGGGTAATATTAGACTGACGTCTTCTGGATGACCTTCCTGACAAAGCCGGGCTGTGGTCCTGGGCACCTGCAGCAGTGGCTGGCCCAGGAGAAGCCACTCCTGGTCCCTGGCCCCAGGTGCCTGTGGCCAGCCAGAAGGAGGGAAGCCTGGGTCCTGGGTGCCTGAGGCCGGCTGGAGGAGAGAAGCCTGAGTTCTGGGTGTGGGGGCTGAGGCTGAGGCAGTTAGAGGTAATCAGGCCAGCAGGGGAGCAATTAGGGCTGATTAGGCTGGCAGAGGAGCAGTTAGGGGCAATCAAGCAGGCAGGCAGGTGAGTGGTTAGGAGCCAGCGGTCCCAGATTGTGAGAGAGATATCCAACTGTCCTAAACAGCAGACATCCTCTCAGACATCCTCTGAGAGGTCCTAGATTGGAGAGGGTGCAGGCCGGGCTGAGGGACTCCCCCACCCCATGCACAAATTTCCTGCACCGGGCCTCTAGTTTAATATAAAGGGACAAAAAGCAAATCAGAATTGGAAATGAATGTCATGAGCCAGCATGAACAGATTATGACATTTATCAATTAATCAGCACTTGTTAGACTTTAAAGGAAATGGACAATCAAACATACCCACACCAGGAAAAGCTGCCTTGTTTGCAGCTACCTTGGGGACCATCCACTGATTCTGAGGAGAATGCTATTCAAAAATCACATTCTTATTTAGAGATTGCCTTCAGGAACAGTTTACAAGCCACACACACACACACACACACACACACACACACACACACACGTTTCATTATCTCATATCAGAATTTGTTTTTATAGATTTAAGCTGAGACCAATGGAGACATCATTAGAACAGGTGCACATTTTGACAACACTGAAAATATCCTTCATGAGTTGTATGTTCCTAAAAACAAATAATAACCCCCTAAACAACAAACTGAATGATCCTTTCCCAAATTGAGCTGAAGAACTTACTGTTGTATAACCAAGTAGAGTATAGACATTTTCCATTGCATAAATGATCACTCCATCTGTGCTCAGTATTATAATAAAGGTACCTATGGACTAATGAAAAGAGAACAATAATGTAATAGTGGTACAATAATAACATGATAACTTTAGTTTAAATGCATAAATAATTATAATAGTACACTAAAAACGTATTGTGGTCCTTAAATATCAATAAAGCAGACACAAACTTAATAAAAATTCCATTATTCTGCCTCCTACACAGAATCTACTTAACTATAAGCATGAGATGTTTATCAAAGTATGTGTCACTTAGAAAATGGATTTCAACGTACACCAAATTAACACAAAACTCTCCAACACAAGCTAGGGAGATTCATTTCCATGTCTAGGTTGTTTCACATTTCAAAATTAATTTCAAAACATTAAGAATATTTTGGAGGCCATTTTCATTTGTGGTTAGTTTAGTCATCTACTTATAAATATGGATATTGCAATCACTTCCCTGCTATATAATAGATTAGATATCCAGATAAATGCCTTCTGGTAGAGAACACCTAAAATGATGAATAAAATATAGAAAAACTTGTATTTCAAAATAAGACTGAGTTTCTGATAAAGTAAGGAAAGAAACCTGATATTAGAAATTACTAGAACATGGGGCTTAAAAGGCAGGGTGATATTGGAACTTGTATTTTCCTTGAAAATACTGCATGACACTAATAGCATAGAGCTTGGAGAGAAGGAAAGCAAAGCCAGGGTCTGCTCAAGGTGGGAGGTGAAATTGGAGTTGCTTGTATAAAGCCAGGCCTCCTAAATAGTAACAATCTCAGCAAGAACAATAGAAAGATCTTATCCAGCAAAGGGAGACAGAAATGTACATGCCTGCCTCAGTTTCGGCTAAAGAAGAAAAGAAAAACTGGTCTCATCTGCTTATAGCTAAAGAGAAGCACACACTCACCTAGATTCTAAGCTGTAATTCACAAACTACCTGTGAAACCCTCAACACCTCAAGCCTATTATTTAAAGTTTGACTACAATTATTTTAAAACCAAGGCTCAAAGAATTCATGCAGATAAAGTTTCAAAAGCATGAGCTTATAATAAAACATTAATAAGCACAAGAAAAATTAAACAGTGAATGAGAGGCAGTGTAAGTAATAAAATGAAGAATCAGATTTTAAAAAGAAACTGGAATTCTAAGAGATAGATTAAAAATAAATATGATTAATGTGCTTAAATAAATAAAAACGGGTATTGAAAATATTATAAAGAAACAAGAGACTCAAAACTAACCAGGCATATGTGAAAATAATCAAACAAAATGTCTAGAATTTATATTATCATAAAAAATAAAAACAATGTATAGATTAAATAGCATCTTGGAACACAGCTAGAAAGACAGTTTTTGACTGGAAATAGAGCTAAAGAAATGACTCAGACTGCAACACAAAGACATAAGACTGAACAATAAGAAAAATTAAATGACATGGAGAAGAGAGTGAGAAAGTGCACTAGACACTTCATACATGCTTACTTTTTTCTCACAACTAAGTGAAATAAAGATTTTTTTAACCCATTTTACAGAAAAAGAAATCAAAGCTCAGTAACAAAGGCACAATTCATATCCTTGTCTGACTCAGAAGACCATGTTCATGAAGTCATTAGTTTATGGCCTTTGAACTTAGTGAAACTAACCAGTTCCCCTGGAGATAAAAACCATAAACATCTCATGTCCTTGAGGGGGGAAAATAAGACTTAAAGGTTTATTCTTTAGAGTCTAACAGTCTATGTTGAATGAGTCTACCAGATAATTACTAAATGTGTCACTAACCTATGCAAGGACTTGTGCGTATTTGTTATCACCCAAGATCAGTGGTTTTCAAAACAAAAAGGAAACAGATGCGAATACAGAGTACAGACTGATGGTTGCCAGGGTTAGGGAGTTTGGAGGACTGGGTGAAAAAGTGAAGAGATTGAGAAGTACAGATTGGTAGTTGCAAAATAGTCATGTGGTGGTAGAATACAGCATAGGAAGTATAGTCAATAATATTGTCATAACTATGTATGGTGATAGTTGGGTATTAGAAATATTAGGGGGAACACTACACTGTAAAGTATATGATTGTCTAACCACTATACTGTACATGTAAGCTAACTGGAAACAAAATAATTTAAAACAATAAAAATTAAAAAGGAAACACTTAAAAAAAAAAAAACACCTCAGTTGGCATAAGAAGTGTCTGGGAAGCCTGTTAGAAAATGCGGGCTCCTGGCCTTACCAGGATTGAAATTCTTGATTCAGTTTAAGGTGGGGCCCAAGATCCTGTATTTTTACCAAACTCCCTAGGTAATTATTTTATGCATGGTTTCCTAATTGCACCTAGAAAAACACTATTCTTTATCTTCTACTGCAGGTATTCTACATATGAAGTAATCAAAAAGCACACTATTCTTACCTGTAGTATGTTACGGTGGAAGTTGTCATAGCTATGAAAAAATGGAGCGAAATCAGGCTTCGATACAGAGCTTTCTGAATTGCCTTCTTCTTCTTAGAAAAAGAAATAAAAGATATAAAATTGTCACATTAAAAAGATTAGCTATAGGTATTATGTTTTTCAAAGTCAAAAATAATTTTATAAAGAACACTCACATGAAAAAAACAAGAGTTCTAGTGAGGAACTCTGATGTAGGCTGTTTATAAATTATCATAAACAGAAGTGTTTGGAATTGAAAAAAACCTTGAAAATCATTCAACTTGATTTATACTATACACATGACCTGTCCAACAACTTTATGATTTTTTACTTCCTATTCTTTCCTTTTATTGACAACTTTAAGCCTTCTGAATTCTATCAGACCCAATATTCATGACATGCCAGATAAGATATGGCCTGTGTCAAGGGCTTTAGGTATATCAAGGCATCTAAAATCTTCTCCACCCCTGGCTTACACAATTTAGTTTCATCTAATAATTAAGCTTTTAGCGAGGGCCCTTACCTAGATAATCTTTAAGCCTCATCTTTTATCTCTTCAATGCAAATGACACTGTTCTATCTCCCACTCATCCTTCTCCATTCTTTAAGGTTTTCTGATTTTCCCAATGATCAGTGTTTTTGCTACTGTACTAACTCAGAGCCCTCTCCACCCATGCTAACCTCACCTACCATATTCCATAACTTCACTAATTCATGGACTTCAATAACACAGCCCTACAATCTCCACTAATTATAATACATGTCAATAAATGCTAGTTTCTTCTCCTCACAGAAAAATTTGAGACCCATGGCATACGTCTTTGATCCCTATTAAAAATGTTAAATGCCCTGGCCCGTGTTTGGTTGGGCATCTTCCCATGCATCTAAATGTTGCTGGTTCTATTCCCGGTCAGAGCACATGCCCGGGTTGCAAGCTAGATTCCCAGTAGTGGACATCCAGGAGACAGCCAATGGATATGCTGCTTTCACATTAATGTTTCCCTTTCTCTCTTCTTTTCCTCTTCTCTCTCTCTAAAAGGAAAAAAATCAATAAAATATTTTATGTTAAATCCCCTGATAAGGACAATTCTTTTTTTTTTAATGTTTTTGTTGATTTAGAGAGAGAAGAAGGGAGAGGAAGAGGGACATAGAAACATCGATGAAAGGGAAACATCAATCAGCTGTCTCCTGCATGCCCCCTACTGGGGATTAAGCCCATAAACTGGGTATATGTCCTGACCAGGAATTGAATTGGTGATCTCTTGGTTCTTAGGTCAACACTCATGAGTATGATTCTAAAGAGGGAATGAGAAGAGGGTGTATAACTCTATGGGAAATAGAAATATCATGGAAAATTAACTGGCCAACTGCACAACTGCTTCAAGATCAGTATTCTTAACCACTATTCTAGCCTGAAAACTCAATTCTAGTCACAGTTCCTCAAACTCAGAAAATAGCCCATGTCACTTTCCCATAGCTGATTTCTAAAGTCATTTTCCCATTGACTTTCATCTGTTCCTAGTGACTTTCATCCCCTATACATTTTTTCAAAGAAATAAAAAAAGACATAAGAGTATCCATGTATTTTGAAGAAAAGAAAACCAATGCATTTTATCAATCAATCATAAAGGGCTTTCTAATTCACTATTACCAGTGAAATTGTTCTTGTTTTGTTTCTAGGGTGAGTGTCATATACAATTATTCACTAAAAGCCCAGTGTCCAGCATAGTACTTAACTCACAATAGGGACTTGGTAATTCTTGTTAAACTGAACCCTATTCATTATTTAACTAATAATTATCAAGATCCTACTATGTATCCTGCTCTTTTTTTAGAGACTCAGAATACAGTATGAACAAGATAAACAAAGTGACTGTATTTTGTATCTTATAGACTGGCTATAGGGGTTGACAAATAACATGAAACCAATAATTTCATATATCTTTTAAGTACAATAAATTAGACTGGGTGATCAAGGAAAGCCTTGCTGAGAAGGTAAAATGGAAGCCAAAATCTAAAAGATATCTCAGTCAGAGGAAATCAAGTACAAAATGAGGCAGGAAAGAATTTGGCATATACCAGTGGTCGGTAAACTCATTAGTCAACAGAGCCAAATATCAACACTACAGTGATTGAAATTTCTTTTGAGAGCCAAATTTTTTAAACTTAAACTTCTTCTAATGATACTTCTTCAAAATAGACTCGCCTAGGCCTTGGTATTTTGGGGAAGAGCCACACTTAAGGGGCCAAAGAGCTGCAGCTTGCTGACCACAAGCCTATACAAATAACAGGAAGCCAAAGGTGCTTTAGTACGGTGATCAATGAATAGAGTAGAAGGAAATGAAGTCTGAGAGATAGGCAGGGCCAAATCATGTTGGGTATATGGTAAGGAGTTGGCATTATTTTAGTGGAACATGAAGTCTTTTAAACATATAAGTAACACTTTTTTAAAAGATCACTATGGCCGGGACCGGTTTGGCTCAGTGGATAGAGAGTTGGCCTGCGGACTGAAAGGTCCCGGGTTGGATTCCGGGCAAGGGCATGTACCTTGGTTGCGGGCACATCCCCAATAGGGGGTGTGCAAGAGGCAGCTGGTCGATGATTCTCTCATCGATATTTCTAACTCTCTATCTCTCTCTTCCTCTCTGTGAAAAATTAATAAAATATATTTTTTTAAAATCACTTTGGCTGTGAAAATACATCAAATGAGGAGAAAGTGTAAAAGCAGAGTGTCTAACTAGGAAGCTTCTTAGAAAGTAATAAATGATGGTATACCAATGTTAAGAAAATGGGGAGAAATGAATGGATTTGAGATATATTTTAGAGGTAAAACCAAAAGGATTTGATGATGGATTGGGTGATGTGATGAGACAAATGGAGGACACAAGAATTATTTCTAGATTTTTAGCTTTAGTACCTAGGAGAATGATTGGTAGTACCAGACATCAAAATGCAGAAGCTAGGGGAAAGAGTATGGTAGGAAAGCCAATGGAGTGAGGAAGGATCAAGAGTTCCTTGGTCCCTTTCTCTCTTAGTAGATATCCAAATGAAAAGGTCACATAAGAAACTCTCTTACTGGTTTAATAATGAGTATGATACTCAAGTATGGAACTCAGCTAAGTGTTCAGGGCTGGAGATAGATTTAAAAAGTGGGGGTCACTCACATCAAGGTAGCACTTCAAATTAAGGGACTGGATAAGATCATCTAGGAAATAAAGGTGTATATAGAAGAGAAAAGATCTGAGGACTGAGCCCTGGGGCACACCAATATTTAGAAGTTGAAAGGGACAGTAGGGAGTGCAAAAAATGACAAAGAAAGAGTGGCCAATGAGCTAGGAGAAAAACCAGATGTGTTCTCCTGGAAGCCAAGAGAAAAGTGCTTCAAGAAGAAGGGACTGGTCAACTATCCAGTGTTTCATAAAGTTAAGAAAGATGAGGACATTTAAGGAATAAAAGTATTCAGCAATGTGGAGGTCACTGTTATTCCTAGGGAAAGTACAATAGTTGTACTGTAGTGGTAGGTTGAGGAAAGAATGGGGCATGAAGAAGTTGAGACAGTCTATACATTCATTTCAACAATATTTTCTGTGAAGGGGGTACATAAATAGGTCAATAGCTAAAAGATATCATGGAGGTCAATAAAATATTTTTTATATTTGTATTGATTTCAGAGAGGAAGGGTGAGGGAGAAAGAGGTAGAAACATCAATGATGAGAGAGAATTATTGATTTGACTGCCTCCTTCATGCCCCCACCCCCCACACACTGGGAATTGATCCTGTAACCTGGACATGTGCCCTTGACTGGAATTGAACCCAGGACCCTTCAGTCTGCAGGCCACTGCTCTATCCACTAAGCCAAACAAGCTAAGGTAAGAAAGTATTTTTTTTAATGTAAAAGATTTTTACAGCTTTATTACATGCTTATGGGCATAACCTGCTCAGATATTTTGAATTAAAAATACTTAAATATTATGAGTACTATTTTGCACCCCTGGTGCCATGTTTCACTTTCCAACATTCACCATATGCCTTCAAGTGCCTAGCATACAGAAATCCGCATATTGCTCAGTATATCTCTTCTAATTCTTATTTCCTTATCCCACTTTTATATAAACGGTAATAACATTTTCAGCGTCAACCATAAACAAACTTATGAGTGCAGAGAAACTAAGTATCTATGTATTAGAAGGTGTTTGAGAATATACTCTAGTAATTTATCCCTCTCAAAGATGTTTGAGCTATCTCACCCACAACTAATTTTCAATATGGCTATCAAAAATCTATAAAGACAGATTGAGATGCTTAGATCAAACCTCCTTTCTTCTGTGAAAGATCAGCAGTGCTCTGCAATGTTTTTTCTCCCTCTTCTTTTTCAGGATAGCCATGAGCTTGCAGTAAGGCACGCAGTTTAGAAAAGAGGACTTTGCAGCTGCTCCTTTTATTTTCAGATAGAATAGCTGAAGCCCTAATTGATAGGGGGGAAAAAATCAGGGTTATTAATGGTAAGGTTGGGCTGGAAATTCAGATAATAGAATAATGGTTAGGGAGAAATAAGAAGAGAGAAAGGGAAATGTTAATGTCGACATTTGAGCAAAAATCCAGTCCCTTAATCACTCATAGGACAGCAATAACTGTCAATATGAAAACAAGAAAATGAAAGCCAATCTTATTTCCCTTAAACTGTGAGGCTCTTAAGGATAGGTACCAGAACTTCCATAGCAAAGCCCAACACAGTGTCTAACATTGTGGCCTAAGAATAATCCTATATAATAAAGAGGTAATATGTAAATTGACCCTCACACCCTCGCATCATAAGATGCTGCCCCACATCATCACAAGAAGTCCCTACATTGTCACAAGATGGAAAACAGAGGAGGGCAATTGTGGGTGATCAGGCCAGCAGGCGAGGGCAGTTGGGAGGGACCAGGCCTGCAAGGGAGGGAAGTTGGAGGTGATCAAGCCTTCAGGGGAGGCAGTTAAGGGTGACTGGGCCAGCAGAGGAGGGCAGTTGGGGGTGACGAGGTCTGCAGGGTAGGACAGTTAGGGGGGATCAGGTCTGCAGGGGAGGGCAGTTAGGGGTGACCAGGCCCGTAGGAAGGGCAGTTAGGGGCAACCAGATTGGCAGGGGAGGGTAGTTAGGAGCAATCAGGCCAGCAGGGGAGGGCAGTTAGGGATGAACAGGCCTGCAGGGGAGGGCAGCTGGGGGTGACCTGGTCTATAGGGGAGGGCAGTTGAGAGTGACCAGGCCTACAGAGGTGAGCAGTTGGGTGGGACAAAGCCTGCAGGGAGGGAAGTTAGGGGTGACCGGGCCAGCAGGGTAGGACAGATGGAGTGAACAGGCCTTCATTGGAGGACATTTAGGGGCAACCAGGCCAGCAGGGGAGGGCTGTTAGGAGCAATAGGGCCAGCAGGGGAGCATTTAGGCATCAATCAGGCTGGCAGGGCGGTGATTAAGGGGTGATCAGGTTGGCAGTCAAAAGAAGTTAGAGCAATCAAACAGGTAAGCAGTTGGGAGCCAGCAATCGTGGATTTTGAGAGGGATGTCCAACTGCCCGAATTTTGTGTACTGGGCCTCTTGTCTATATAATAAAAGCTTAAGCAATCATTATGACGGAATGACCAGAAGGACTAGTCGCTATGATACGCACTGACAACCAAGGGGCAGACGCTCAATGAAGGAACTGCCCACTGGTGGTCAGTATGCAGAAACTGGGCTCACAGCTGGTAAGCACAGTTGCAGTGGCAGGAGCCTCTCCTGCATCTGCAGCTGCACTAAGGAGCAGCCAGCTGAGCATTAAGGAGCAGCAAGCAGAAAGGCGGTAAGGAATGAGGGGTCCCAGACTGCTCAAGGGCTGAGAGACCCCTCCATCTCAGTGCACAAATTTCATGCACTGGGCCTCTAGTATAAAAAAATTAAATCCAAATTAATTTGAATTTAATGTTTGGTGTTTGTTCTATCATATACTCTTACCTGTTCTTACAAGAGTACTCCTGATTCAAGAAAATTCTTTCTAAATTATCTATAATTAATCAAGAGTCTCTCTCAAAGTCATTTCTCCTCAGAGAGCAGGCTGAGCAATAAAATGCTCATTGGGTTTTTATTTTTTATTTTATCTTATTTTATTTATTTATTTATTTATTTATTTATTTATTTATTTATTTTTGTGTGTGTGTGTGTGTGTGTGTGTGTGTGTGTGTGTGTTTACTTTTAAAACACATAGATCATACGTACTGAAAAAATTTGGGGGAAAAAAAACATTTTATCTAGGCATTGAAATTACTTCTTATGCCTAAACTAAAGAAGAAAAAAAAAGGTAATTTATCTTCTCAAACATAAATTAAAGTTCTAGGCAAGCCGAAGCCCTAAAACAGACTTCTAAACCTATCAAGGAGCGTATACCATGTATAATAATACTAGTGTCCCAGTGCATGTAATTCGTGCATGAGAGGAGGGATGTTCCTCAGCTGGCCTGCACTCTCTCCAATCTGGGAACCCTCAGGGGATGTCCAACTTTTGGAGGATGTCCCTATGGGATCAGGCCTAAACTGGCAGTCAGACATCTCTCTCGCAATCCAGGACCGCTGGCTCCTAACCACTCACCTGCTTGCTTGCTCGCCCCCAAATGCCCTCTCCTTCCAGCCTCATGGCCCCCAAATGCCCTCTCCTTCCAGCCTCATGGCCCCCAAATGCCCTCCCCTGCCAGCCTTATGGCCCACAATAACCCTCCCATGCCAGCCTCATGGCTCCCAACTGACCTTCCCATTCAGCCTCATGGCCTCCAACTGCCCTCCCCAGCCAGAGGCCCTGCAAAGTTGGGTATGGAATGTTTGCCTTGTCGCTGGGGCATTGACACAAACGTTCCCTGCCCCCAGGTGCTTCACAAGCATTCTGCCAGGCTGCTCACACTGCCTGCTTTCAGCAGCCACTTCCCAGGGACTGGGGGACTCTGGTGGAGCAGAGAGGCTTGGATGCTAGTATCTTGTGGCTATGGGAGCCACCATCTTTGTGGAGGAGTGACAATTAATTTGCATATTCCCTCTTTATTAGATAGGACAAGTATAATATGACCTTCCAGACAAAGCCTAGGTTGCAAGGGAAGCCCAGGTCCTAGGTGCCAGAGGGAAGCTGGTGCGATCAGCCAGAGGAAGGAAGGCCTACTCTTGTATGGACCTCTAGTTTAGCTCTGGGAAGCCACTGTGTAAGGCATGTAGCACAAAGTTTGATGAGGGAAGTGACAGATACATAGGAAATGTACTAAATATTATAATAGAGTTGGGGCTATGGGGTTATGGGAAACCCACTGAAGAGACCAAATTTCCATGAGGGAGTCAAACTTCCCCAAGGATATAGGATTTTTCTAGATGTTAAATGGGAACAATGGATGTGGTACAGGGCTTTATGGAAGTATCAATCAATTATGAATTCAAACCTGTTCTTGTCTTCTCTTTCATCCTTATCCATTATTCAATGATGCAACAACGAATTCTGAAATCAAAGTGGAGCAACATTTTACTAAGAAATCAGTCTATGATGCATCACAGTAAAACAATAAGACTAATCAAATTTCTCAATGGCTTATCAACTTTCCCTCAACAAATGCCTACTTCATTTAAAGATAGAATTTCATTAAGTACCAATAACCCACTTATATGTTAGGTAGATAATTAAAATCTACTTAACTGTGTTATCCCCAATGAATACTTGTCATAACATTGCAAATAAATTTATTTGAAAAGTTACAACATTCTGTGAAGTTATATAACTTAATCTAAAAAAAAACAAGTATTTGCAGTTTTAATACCATACTCTTAAATACCTTTAACTTTCCACTAACTTCAAGAGTACTTATTGTAATACAGACAGATGTGGGTTGAAAGCTTCATATCTAACCACACACAATACCATGACACAACAGACAGCCTGCATTTTAGTGTCAATGTCATAGAAATCCTGGGCATACAAAAAATGGCCATGAAATCACCAGCGTCCTCTGCTTTGAATTGTATAATTAGACTCACACATCACCTCAAGGTCAAAGCTTCAAGGTAGAAATAATGACATTCAAATACGTATGTACTAAGTAAGAAAAAAAAAACATTTAAAACATAGCAAACATCTTTTAAATACTCTTAAGAAAGTAAGGGAAAGCTCAGGGGTCAAAGAACACACTGAAATCCAGAGTCTGTTAGTCCACCAGCCTTTGCTGCTATGGGGATGGGGAGTCACAGCTACACAATTAGGGGCTTAGTTATTAAGGCCCTCTTGGGTGAAGGAGAATCCAAGGAGGGAATTGAAACTAAAACCCACTACCTCCTCCTTCTGTATATACAAGACTTCCAGAGGATATAATTTCATTTTAAAATTGTCCCACCAACAAAGAAAGAAAACAAGGAAGTTTTTATTTCAGCATGCTCTCTAGGTAGGAAAAGAAGGGCATTACAAGACTGAATCAACTTTAGGGTTCCAGGAAAATCAAAGACAAACCCATTCTGGAGGAATTCTTTCTAAATCCAGTTTCCACTGAATTTTATCATATAAAGCACCACTGAAGATGACTTCATCATCCAAAATTAGTATTTATGTAAGGAAATAATTCACCATATATCAGTATTAGGAAACACACACACACACACACACACAGCCATAGGAGACCTCCAAGAACTTCAAATAACTAAAATATCTGAAATCCATCCTATTTAATAAAAGCATAGCATGCAAATTGTCCCCTAGACCAGGGGGTGGGGCTTGCCCTGGGGAAGGGAGGGAGGCCCCAGCCAGTAGCTGTGGTGGCAGGCAGCCAGGGGAAGGGAGGGAGTACCTGGGCAGCCACTAGAGATCCTACCAGTGTACAAATATCATGCACTGGGACTCTAGTTATAAAATAATTGTTTTAAAATAAAAAAGACAAACTAGATAAAATTTAAAATATGAGAAAAGACCAGGTAAACAAGAAAAAGAAAAAAAAAAAGAAATTCTATAAAGGCATATTCAATGAAAGTAATTTCAAAATGATGGATTAAGCAATGTATTAAGGCACAGAAGTTTGGCTCAGTGTATAGAACATAGGCCTGTAGACAAGAGTCCCAGGTTTGATTTTGGTCAAGGGCACATGCTCAGGTTGTGGGCTTGCTTAATCCCGAGTAGGGGTTGTGCAGGAGGCAGCCAATCAATAATTCTTTCTCAACACTGATGTTTCTATCTCTCTCTACCTCTCCCTTCTTCTCTGAAACCAATAAAAAACATTTAAAAAAAACATACACCAGATAAGAAAATTAGTAAAACAGATATGAGGAATTTTACCATATTACCTTTATAGCATGATAATAAAATGGAAAATATTTAATATGAAATGATGTTATAAAACATGAAGACAGCTCTGACCAGTGTGGCTCAGTTGGTTGGAGTGTTATCCCATCCATCAAAAAGTGGCAGGTTCAATACCTGGTTAGGACACATATTCAGGTTGCTGGTTCCCACTTGATGTTCTGCAAATAAATGTTTCTATCATCTATCTATCTATCTATCTATCTATCTATCTATCTATCTATCTATTATCTGTCTATCTCTATCTCTACCTCTCTCTCTCTCTCTATCTCTCATTCTCCCTCTTCCTCTCTCTCTAAAATCAATTAAAATAACAACATAACCTCAGGTGAGGATTAAAAAAATTTTTTAACATAAAGGACACATAGGAAGACCTAATACATATCTAATAGGAGTTCCAGATGAATAGAATAGCAAGAACGGAAGATAAGCAGTAAAGAGTTAATACTTAAATTTTTTCCAGAATAAAAATAATGTGACCAAATATAGATAAAATAAAATCACATCTAGTAATATCAGAACACAAAAGACAGCAAGACCATTGTAGGCAATCAAACAGATCAGAAATATCAAAGAACAATGTCATATAGACCATATGCCCTGGACCTAATGCAACTGAATTAGAAATCAAGAACAAAAAGACAAAATAAAACCTTTCTGTCTCGGATATTTAAAATAATAGCAACACCACCAACAAAATCTCCTAAATAGCTCTGGAAATCAGAAAATATTCAGAACTGAAGTATTGTAGGAATACTACATATTACAAACTATAATATGAAACTAAAGCAGTACTGAGAAAATTGCACTTTTAAATGCTTATTAGAAAAAAAGACAATAAGTGAGCTAAGAAATCAATAAAACAAATTATAAAAACAAGAGTGAAGCTAAAGAAAGGAAAAGCAAGGATATAATAAAGATAAGACCAGAAAACAATTTAATAAACAATAAAGATATGCCCAGCTGGCGTGGCTCAATCAGGTTGTCATGGTTCGATTCTTGGTCAGGGCACATGCTTGAGTTTCAGGCTTGATTCCCCACTAGGGGTTGTGCAGGAGGCAGCCAATTGATGTTTCTATATATCTCTCCCTCTCCCTAAAAATCAATTAAACACATTTTAAAAATAAAACAGCATTACTAGATTAATCAATAAATAAGGGAGAAGATATACTGTGGAATGAAAAGTGCATACTTATGAATAAAAGAGATGGAAAACAGCAGTATGATCAACTCTGAGTCCATAAATTTGAAAAGAGAGAAAACAGCATATTTCCCAGAAAAATGTATTTTACCCAAAGCTACATAAGAAAACAATGAAAATCTGAATAAAGCCTGCAAATGTAAAGAAATTAATTCAATAATTAGAAATTCATTAACAGATAGACAACCTAAGCAAACATAAACAAAACAGCCTCATTGTTTTTCACAAATGGATGTTTCCAAACATTTAAATAACAGGAATTTCATCTTTTTTTCAAATTATACCAGAAAACATATGAGAGAAGCCACCCACCCAACTTATTTTATTTTTTTAAATTTCTTTATTGATTATGGTATCACATAATTGTCCTCATCCACCATTTCCATCCCATCCCAAGTATTCCCCCACCTTCCTGTTGTCCATAACCACTGGTTAGGCTTATATACATGCATACAAGTCCTTTGGTTGATCTCTCCCTCTTTCCCCCACACTCCCCTACCTTCCCTCTGAGGTTTGACAGTCTGATCGATACTTCCCTGTCTCCTGTTCTGTTTTTGTTCATCAGTTTATGTTGTTCATTATTTCCCCTAGATGTGTGAGATCATGTGATACAAGAAATACAAAATGAGACAAGCCATAATGGTTATGCTGAGAGGCAAATGAATTAGTCTGTGGTAAGTGGTGGCCACCTCTACCTCGACCCTGCCACCTTCTGGACGTCATTCCAGATGTCCTTCTTGATGACCTTCCAGATGAAGCCACGGTGGCAGGGTCGAGGTAGAGGTGGCCACCATGGCTGCCGGGGGCCAAGGTAAAGGTGGTTAGGGGCGATCAGGCAGGCAAACAGAGTGGTTAGGAGCAATCAGGCAGGCAAGCAGTTAGGAGCCAGCGGTCCCAGATTGTAAGAGGGATGTCCGACTGCCAGTTTAGGCCTGATTCCACAGGGATTCCTGTGGGATCAGGATCACTATGGGATCAGGCTTAAACCAGCAGTCAGACACCCTTGAGGGGTCCTGGTTTGAGACAAAGTGCAGGCTGGGCTGAGGGGACCCCACCTCCACCCCACCCCATGTACAAATTTCATGCACCGGACCTCTAGTATATATATAATAGGACTATAACATGAAATGATTTCTGTAATTAATCATACAGATACTTTCAAGTGTGGCAATTATGACATAGGTCATCAGTGCTAAATTGAGATAAGATCCACAATCAAAAGAATCTTCACTCTTAATCTCTCAGTATCAAAATTGCCAATACCAATTAAGTTATCTGTTCAAGCTCCATGACAATACCAATCTTCTATAATAGTACAAGTGACTTGCAGAATCTGAATTATTACACTCTGCAGCTGGGGAAGGGGAGAAACTAGACAGAGGAGCAACAGTTAATCAAGATCATGACTTTCTCTGGATGCATAGCTAGGGTTGTAGAAAAGTCTTAGAATAAAAACTACAAAATTATAATCCAAGGAATTTACTTAACTATCTGAGGGCTGATGACTTTTCCAACAAATTCTTTCCAAATTCAGATAATTACTTGGACTCATCTACCCATGCCTGCCTGAGGATTTATAAAGTTAATGAAGTTCCACATGAAATGTCTATTCTTATCATATTCTTCAATTTGAAAAAGATGAACATTTATCTAGGACTGCGAATTCAAGCTCCCTTAATCCTTCCTCCGGAGAGTACATTTCTAATTTCACGGAAACTCTCAGCATTTATGACACTCCCCAATTGATTTTTCATGTTTTTTAATCAATGGAGGAAACTGAAAAGTATGTTTGCAAAGAATCTGCATTATGAAGAAATACCTGTTATATTAGCTAAGAACGGGGTCACAGTGTTGTATATGCTATATCAATCAGCCTAATCATATAAAACATGATACACAAATGAATAAATAAAGTATGATGTAGAAAGCAGAGCTAGAGAAATAAAACATTCAGAGGTGTCTTTGGGTGATGCAACTATGGGCAATTAAAAATATTTTTTTTGCATTTTTTTTCTTTTCTTTTATAGTTTTTGTTGTTGTTGTTGCACTTTCAAAGTTTGCTATAATTAGTATGTCTGACATTCAAAATTGAGAAACACCTCTCAAAAATATAGGAGACAGTATTGAACAGTGAAGAATATAGCCTTTAGAATCAACTGGACCTTGTTTCAAATTCCAACTCTACCTCTTTATAGTTGTGTGACTTTTGGTGAGTTCCTTCACCTTCATAAGTCTCAATTATCTCAACTGTAAAATCTTGGTTTTAATATCTACATGTGAAGGTTTTGTTAGAATTAAGTTAATGTATATAAAGTGGCTGGCACCGAATCAGGCACATAGTAGCCATTTAATAAATTGTAGCTTTAATTACAACTACTAATATTAATACCAGTACAAAATCTAAAAGACTGTAAGATGCACTCTAAGAGAGGGAAGCAATGGTAAATATTTGGAAATAGGTTTCTTTTTAAAAATGTATATATTTTCATTAATTTCAGAGAGAGAAAAAAAAGGGAGAGACAGAAACATCAATGATAAGAGAGTATCATTTATTGGTTGCCGCCTGCAAGACCCCTACTGGGGATTGAGCCATAAATCTGGGTATGTACCCTGATTAGGAATCGAACCATGACCTCCTAGTTCATAGGTTGAGTCAGGCCAGGCTGGCAAGAGGTTTCTTCATACCATTTGTGGCGAGAATGGGAGAACTGTGAAATCAATCTCCATGCAGTGAGCCAGCTGGGTAAATAACATGCATGAATAAGTGGTGTCTCAGGCCTACATACAGAGTCAGGTTATAATGATACCTAACATATGCCCTCAGCGTGGGTAACATGTGACAGAAGAGCATGACCCTATAGTAGTACTGAGCTGCGCAGAAGTGACATTCTTCTCCAGCAGCACTCAGTAGCCCATATACTATAGGAATGGAGGAGGAAGAAGCTCAGATGTACCCTTAGTCAGAGTTTTTCTGGGCATGAAGTAGAACAAGAAGCTCTAAGGATAATGGCCAGAAAAAGAAGATGAAATTTTGGACTATAATACAAAGATTAACTAAGTCAAGAAGTTGTGGACAATGATGGGAGAGGTTCATTGAGAAAAAAAGTACAGTAGTCAAGGAACTGGAATAAATTTGAGTTGGACAAAGAATAGGAATATTAAAAGTATCACAGAAATAGCAGTAGAAAAATAGAAGGCTCTGGCATAATTGGAGAGAATCAGTTGAAAATGATACTTGTAGTTTCTGGTGATACCAAATGCAACCATGAAAAATACTATTTCAAAGAGAGTGAGAGTAAGAAAGAGAGCACATCTTCACTCTTCCACACACAAAGAGGCTGAAGTTAACTAGTTAGTACTCTATAATCAGGAACAGCTATCCTTTCTGTGGGGTTGCCTGAATCCTAGGCAGTCACTGGCAGACATATGAGCTATTCAGCAGATTTAGTTCTATTTCAGCAGTAGCCAGAAACCAGAAAGGTCCTCTCCTGATCAGTCTGTGCTCCCCCAACCCACCCCCCAACCCGTCTATTAGTCAATTCAGCTTACTGACAGAGAAAAGGAAACCCTGTGGCCTTCACAGTGCAATAGTGGCCAGAAAGTGTTTGGCTCATGTAAACATCATTTAAAATGTTTATATAGAATTTTAAAGAAACCCAGAGAGGATCTGAAGAAAATTGGAATGTAGAGGTGAATATATCTTGGACCATTTTTTTTTTTGGTTACTTTATTTATTTATTTATTTATTTATTTATTTATTTATTTTAAAGTAAAAACCTCAAAGTATTTAAAATGCCATTGTGGAAGATAGTCGGCCACATATTTATAGTTATAAAATTTTCTGTGCATTATCAGGAATAAACACTCTCTATACAGAGATATACATCACATTTTATAAATAAGTAATTAAGAAAAGTGGTCTTTCAAATCTCAATATGATTCTGGGGATTTTTTAAAGCTATAAGATCATGTTATCTCACTCATATAAGGTGTACTAAATATGTTTAATCAGTGAGAAATAATAAACATTTATAATTCTCATGTAGACAGCAATGATATTAAATATGTATAGCATATCAACCAAGTCAGTGGAATTTTCGAATTTATTTTCAATCAAATCTTTCTTCAAAAATTGTAACTCATAAAACTGTATTTTATCAGTTACTCATCCATCTTAAGGAAACATAATTTTCCAATGAATAAAATCAAGAATGGAAATTAACCAGAATGGACTATGTAATATGTGTGCCATGTATCACACCAAATAAGCCAGGAAGGGGAAAGTGGCAAAGTCATCCTTCAAAAGATATCCAGAAGCATGACCAGGCTTCTGGATTCCTTTGGAGTATCCCTAGTGAGTGGCTTTTTTTTTTCACAAACCTGAATTCCTTCAGCAGGCTCACTGCACAGGCATGAGCCCTGGCCTGGGTGAGGGCGGTGATGGGGAAGCCAGGCAATGAAGGAAATGAGCCATCTGCACAGAAGCACACACACCTACACAGGTAAAATGTCCACTGTTTCCTAGACCAAAGCTGAGGCTCATTCTGTGGTCCCTTCAGAGAACAGGGTCAAGTCAGTTTTGTTCATTATTGTATTCCTAGCACCCCAAACTGTTCCTGGCAGAAAACCCATGCTGAATAAATGTTGGGTGAATGAATAAATGAAAGAAGAAACACTGAGTTCTACCTGGAAAAATGCTGATGAGCATCCAAAGATTAATAAATACCTCCCACCCATCTAATCCTATTCTTTAAAAGACAGACAGGCAAAAAAAAAAAAAAAAAAAAAAAAAAAAAAAAAAAAAAAAAAAAAAAAAAAAAAGACAAACCCATGTCATCTCCAAAGGGGGAAGGTCAATGGTCAATTGGGGAATAGAGGAATAGAGAAGACATTGTACTATTATTTGTAATACTTTAAACAATAATAAAAAATAAAATAAAAAGTGTTATCTCCTTTGTTTCACACTTTTGGGAATTCCATATGGCATGTTCTCCTAGCCTGAGGCAATAAGGACTATTATGAAGCAAAAAGTTTCTTACAACCTTCAACATTTTGGCCAAATATTTTATGTTTCTACAGGGCTACTAAAAACTGAACCTGACCCTGAAAGAGATCAGCAATCCAATAAATTCCTAATCCTCGTTTTATTCCTTTAAGTCTCTGGATCTTCTACAAAATCCTTCCGTAGTCCCACAGGCTCTAAAATTTCAGCAATTTATTCAATCCCTGTCCCCTCTACACCTGGGCAGCACACAAGTTTACAGGGAAGAATGACACCTATGTAAGTCCATTGATTCAAGGCAAGGGGTTCAGCACTACTGGACTAGAAACTTCACAGAAGTTGGCATCTAAGATAATTGCATAATGGATGCAGAAGACCTCAACTGGTGAATGGAGAGAAAAGGACACTGCAGCAATAAAATAGCCTGAGTAAGGACACCGAGGTGGAACATCACAATATGGTGATATCAAATTGTTCTTACTGCTTCCTAGTGAACTTTGACCTTTAAGGGCCCCTCATCTATAAAATGGGTATAATAAAGCACCATTCATTACACAAGGCTGTTGGGATGATTCACTGGAATAATGTATAGCAAAGTGCCTATCTTGGCCTAGTGGCAGATACAAAGTAAGGCCTCAACCAAACTTCAATAAGAGTCTGGAGTAAAATAGTGGTTACCAGGAAGAAATGCGGAGGTATCATTTAATGGAGACAGAGTTTCAGTTTGGAATGATAAAGTTTGGAGATGGAGAGTGTTGATGGTTGCACAGTACTGTTAATTAACTCAACTGTATGCTTTAAAATAGTTAAAATGGTAAATTTTATGTTATGTACGTTTTACCACAATAAAAATGCAAAATATAAAAAAAAATAAAGTGCAAGGTCTTCCTAGCAAGCAGCACATTGTGACTGAAATAAATATTGGGAAGGTATGCTGAGACCAGAAGCAAAGAGCTTTGAATGTCAGGCTGAGAAGTGTGAACCTGATCTACCTTAGTGCTCCCTGGAGACTCTTGGAAGGATTATGATTTGAATTGGATTTTAAAAAGATATCATTGATATTTATTTTTATAAATATAACCCTGTGGCTCTTGCTGATTTGGCTCATTGGATAAAGCATAGGCCCACAGACTGCAGGGTTCTGGGTTCAATTCTCGGTCAAGGGCACGTACCTAGGTTGCAGACTCGATCTCTGGCCCTGGCTCAGGGTGTTTGCAGGAGGCAACCAATAGATGTGTCTCCTTCACATTGATGTTTCTCTTTCTTCCCTATCTCTCTCCCTCTCTTCCATTCTCTCTACTAGTAAATATAAATGGAAAATATCCTTGGGTGAGGATTAACAAATAAATTTTAAAAAAATAACTCTGTGGATGGATTAAATGATTAGGAAATAAATTGAGGCTGAAAGTAGGGATGCCCATTAGACTTCCACTATTTTAAAGTGTGGTCCCCAGCTAAGCAGGGTTGATCTTACCTGACTGCAAATTCTCAGCCTGCCCAGATCTTCTGAATCAGAATCCTTGTGCTACAAAATTTTAAGTAATGCCCATGCACGTGAACCTTTGAGAAGCACTGAATTTAAAGACCAGGGGAGTCCAAATAGGAGAGGTTGAGTACTTGCAGTGGAACTTTGACAAAAATAGGTGGAACCATAATCATCAATATTTATGGAACTTACTATATGTAAGCTAGGTTCTGTGTATTTCAAACACCACCAGTCAACCCTCAAAACAGCCCTGTGCAATAGGTACTATTTATTCTCATTTCCCACGTGGAATGTTAATTTGCCATGAAAAAGAAGAAAATCGTGTCATTGGCAACAACTTGGTTATGCCTTGAGATTATTATGTTAGATGAAATAAGTCAAACAGAGAAAGACAAATACTGTGTGATATCAGTTATATGTGTAATAAAAAAAAGAAAGAATAGAAACAGAGCACATTGGTGGTTGCCAGAGGTGGGGTCTAAGAAGTGAGGAAAATGGATGAAGGTGTCAAAAGGTATAAACTTCCAGTTATAAAATAAATAAGTCTTAGGGATATGTATAGCATGGTAACTATAGTTAACAGTACTGTATTATATATTTGAAAGTTTCCAAGAGAGTAAATCTTAAAAGTTCTCATTACAAGGGTGGAAAAAGTGTATAACTATGTTTGGTGTAAACTTAGTGCGGTAATTATTTTATAAAATATACATATATCAAGTCATTATGTTGTGCACCTTTGGGGATGAACAGGGGCCACATGCTAAACCTGACAAGCTCAGAGAAGGCCTGCATGGTGGCCTTACAAACTCAGACCTAAAATAACCTAAAAGATGGTCTAAAATTAAAAACTGTTTAACATAAAGCAGTTCATTGTGGATATTCATGTCTTAGGCTAGAATCTTCCCTGACAAAGGTCAATTTTCACCTTAATTAAGCCTGTCTATTGTCTTATTACATCTGTAATAGCACACCTTTGGAATGTCAAAGTAATTTCCTTTTTCCAGATCCCTCAAAGCACAGGTACCACACCAGTGCAGAGTCCACAAATCCCCTCACTGTTATTGAGTTAATTGTTGACTATTAACTATCCTTCACCCACCTATGTAAAAGAAGTATGTGTCTATCATTTTACTTTTCATCCAATCCCAGAGGTTTCCCCAGAGTTGCTTTCTCCTGCCTCCCTAATCTTTCACCAGTGGATTTCATATAACCCACTTACATCTCCTATTTTGACTATAATGTATAAAATAAGATGCAAAACTGCCATTCTCTGAAGCATTTTCTCAATTCATTGAAATTTTGCTTCCCAGAAATTGTAGACAGTTTGGTTCAGATAAACTCACAAAAATTCTCTACAGGTCTGAATGTTTCTTACACTGATACCTTAAACTTACACACTGATATGCGTCCATTATACCTCAATAAAACTGGGAATTTTTTTGAATTAGAGTTGAAGTAATTTGTCTGAAGTTACACTGGTAGCAACTGACAGAACTAGGATTTGAAACAGTTTGTAAACGTTTGCTTCATCATATCCTCTGTACTGCTTTTCAAACCTTACTTTCTTTCTGTGTTATTAAACTCTGAGATGATTACACTAGAGGCTCTCTAAACTATTTTGCAGGTCTATCTGAGGTGGAAATAGCATATGAATAAATGGAAAACTTCTGAGCTTTCTAGCTTACCATCACTCAGATTCAATCTTCTACATCCTGTCTCTCAGCCTTTGCCTGGATTGTACATGAAGCCTCTAAAGAATCTGCTTCTTCATTTGTGATCAAATTCAGTATCTCTGCTGTAACCCTGTCCTCCATAATCCCAAGACTATGTAGGAATTTGACTGCTCGGTGGCAGGAAGGTATTTGATGAATGTTTCTGCTCCTTCCTTATTTATCAACAGGACTCAACATGTCCTTCCTTCGGTAGCAACAACAAAAGTTCAGAACTAAATTTCCACTGTATTGTACAATTACCCTCTAAAAGGAGTAAAAAATCAAATTTGTCAACTTTACCAAGGTATTAGCAGAGAAAAATCCCAGTTATAGGACAAAACTCCTCAAACATAAGTATCATCAACCTATTCTTGCAAATGAAGGTTGCCAAGTTATCGTTCATAATTTTCTCTTCCTTCTCTTCCCTTGTCTGGGCACATCTGATTGACACTCATGGCCTCTATGGATCCCGCCTCTGCACTGTGACTCATGCCTACTTGCTCCTGCTTATCCTCATAGACTGACCTCAAGCTCAGGCCTTTCACTTTAATTCCTGCAAACACCTCCACATCATGGGTCTTCCCTCTTGCCCTGCTCCAGTCCATCCTCACCTAGAGACCAACATGATCCAATTAACCTACCTAATCCTGTCCCTTCTCCTAACGTCCTCCCCTCGGTCCTCCACTATCTCAGACTTACTAGGAAGCCCTAATCTCTGCAGCAAGTAACTTATTTGATTTTCACATTTCTGTGATGTATATTCTGATGTTATCATCTCAGTTTCTCAGGAAACTCAGGCACAGAAAGATAGCTCAAGATCTCCCAACTAGTAAGTGTTACATCAGATATTTATTCTAGAAAGTCTGGTATTAGAGTTAAAAACTATACTAGACTGCCTTCCATCCCTATGTCACTATTTCCAAGAAGTCTTCCCAGATTTCCCCTGTCTTTCCTTTGAAGGCCTCTATATAAACTGTGCCCTGTGTGCATTAAAATGTAAAGTCCCTCATGGAAGAGACATTTTATTTACTTTCTACATTCTAAAGTATCTAAAATCATTCTCAATATACACAAATTATTGGATACTTGTTTAATCCAAATTAATGTGCATAAGTACAAAAGACAATATGGAGGATTTATTTCCTATCGTGAAAGTGCCAGGAGCAAATTATTTCACCTTAACATCTCTCTGTGCAAAGTTCATAGTGGCAGAATATGGTACCACACACCCAGATAACAGAAAAGAATGGGATTTAGAATGCCAAAAATCAAAGGATGTGGTCCCTGGGAGTCTAAGGATTTCAGAGAAGAAATGTTTCCAGAGAAGTCCAGCCTATTAAATGTCCAAAGTTAATTTTGTGTGAGGCTTACCAAATCTATCATGTCTTAAACCATTTTAAAGAGTTAGAGGATGGGTAATGGCCTATGAAAACATTTACAAGACCAAGGATTCCAAGTTTCTCACATCTAATGGTTAAAGTGCTGTTTAGCATTATCTGTAACTGTCTAGGGCTACCTACAATCCAGGCAGGAACAGATAAGGTCAGCATTGGGCTCATTTCCACTAAATGAATAAGGCATCTCTGCAGGACTTAACTTCTTAGAAATGTAGAATTGATCCAAAGTCTCTCCTGCTCTTATGTGCACGTTATATTTGCTAGCTGAAATAGCTAGACAATGACAAAACCTTATGCACAAACCCTATAGATATCTAGGTGACAAACAAGATTTTAAGTTGAATTCAGTCAGCCTGTAGAATTTAATGTTTTCTATTATTCCCAAAGTATGTCCTAGTATTAAACACAGACATCAATCCTCATAGAAGTATTATAGAAGCTCTAACCCCTGAGATGGAAAAAATAAGCTTCAATAATGGAAGAATGATGAGGACAATATTTCTGTTTTTCTTCTGGATGCCCTGTCTGACACTATCTTTCCCTGTTTCTTTCAATCTCTATTACTTGGGCTAGCTTTCATTTTGCAGTGAGAGTGCTCTACTATAACATCTGGAAGGGAATTCTATTTTTTCCAGCTATATTGAAGTATAACTGACAAATAAAATTATATTTATTTAAGGTGTACAACATGCTGATTTTATATACATGTACATTGTGAAATAATTACCACAATTAACATCCATCACCTCACATAATTATTTTTTTTATTATGAGAACACTTAAGATCTACTCTCTTAGCAAATTTCAAGTATATAATACTATATGATTAACTACAGTCACACTGGTGTACATTAGATCTCCAGAACTTATTCATTTTATAATTGAAATTTTGTGCTGTTAAAACTATTGCTCGCCAAGTCCTTGCATTTTTAGCTATGCCACTGTATACCAATCTTTATTTTCTATTAATCCACTGAATTTAAATATTCTCCTAATTGACATTTTTTTAAAATCTAAGAACTAACAGGAAGCATCTGTATATTTGTATCATACTTCTTTTAGATCTTTTGATTTCCTCTAGACTTAGTCTGAATTCTTTTAGGACTAGGATACATTTCATAACTTGAAAAGCTAAAGTCATTCACTTATTTCCAGTTCATTCATGGAGTGCCTACTCTGTTCTGGGCTTGGCAATGCCGAGCATGGGAATCTAAAGATGAAGCTGAAGTAGGTTCTGCCCTAATGAAATTCACTGTCATTAATGGGGAGTATTTAAACCAATAGTTATAACCCCTCACTTAAAAAGAAATTCATCAAGTTAAAATATTAATAGTCTGTGAATTTCTAAAGCCATGTCAAACTGAAAAATACTGCCAAGTTTTCCAATTTAATTACCAAGAGTATATTGCTGTCCTTCCCTTTGAAATCACAAAGAAACTAGGGTGGGACTTATTAGGAATTTGTCTTCAGGTCCCTTGCTATCAGTTTCTTGGACATGAAAACATCCTTATTATACTATTATTTTTATATTTAACCAATAAATCTCCTTTGGGGTGGGGTGCATACTCAAGCACCTTTACAGAATTTAGCTTTATAAGTAGTAAGAAGACAGATTTTTTAAATTAAACCTAGTTGTAACATTAGGTGACATTAATTAAGCACTTACTATATCCCAGGCTCTATTATTATCTTTCACATTTTACATATGAGGAAAATGGGATTTGAAGAGATTAAATAACTTTCCAGGCTGCCCTGAGAGTCAGTGACAGTTACCTGAATATTCACTCACTAATAAACTGTCTCTCCATGACTTACCATTGGCCTTTCAAAACCCTGGCCCATCTGTTAATGCATTGTGTCATCTCCCACCTACCCCCCCCCCCGCCTCCATTCTCCATCTGTGCCCTTCTAGATAACTGAGAATAAACACGAACACCTCATGTTTCTCTCAATTCTGGTTCCCCAGCCCATTGACCAACTACTTTGAAGTTCTGTAGCAATCATATTTATGGCCAATTACCTTTCTGCAATTGATCATGTCCTTGAAACTCACCAAATATTATAAATATGCTGACAGACTGTCTAAACACATCAATGTCCTTTACTGAAAAATGTATGGAAGTTCATTTTTTATCCCTGTGAGAGCCCAGTCCCTTGACAGTGATTTGTGAGACCTAAGATTGAGCACTTGAGAATCTCTGCTCTAAAGCAAAGAGTGACAGCCCAGTATATCAATACTTTGAAACTCTAGACAGCATCAAGGCCGAAGTGCAGCAGCCCTCAAGCTTGGTAGGTGGTAAGAATCTTGAGGTGCATTCCATAGACTCTTTCCCAATTCTCCTCCCTCCAGTGGTTAGAGAGGATGGGTTCCAAGCCCCTGCTACACTTCTCTCCAACCCAACAGCTCTCCCAGATCTTCAGAGTGTTTATTATTATCTTTATCCAAGTGGGCCATAGCATCAAATGAAGTTGAATACTCTGAGACTCTGCCGAAACTGGTTTGGCTCAGTGGATAGAGCATTGGCCTGCAGACTGAAAGGTCCCAGGTTCTTCTATTCCGGTCAAGGGCATGTACCTTGGTTGCGGGCACATCCCCAGTAGGGGGTGTGCAAGAGGCAGCTGATCAATGATTCTCTCTCATCGATGTTTCTCTCTATCCCTCTCTCTTCCTCTCTGTAAAAAATCAATAAAAATACTCTGAGACTCACTGAAGACTCAAGAACACATTGTCGAAAATACTGCCCCTGAAGTCTCCTCGTCATATATTTATTTAGACAGAAAAATGTTACTGTCTATCCTGAACATACGTCTCCAAGGACATAAACTCATAACTTTGTCCTATCTATTTTAGCTACTTATTGATACTGTGCAGAACTGACTGTGCACTGCTTTTCTTGCCAGGCTTAGTCAAAAGATACTTTCTTCCTCTACCCTGATCATTTACTCTCCCCTTTTTTCATCATTTAGCCACCGTGTTCCAATATCGTTTCATCTCTAAAGAATCAACCCAAGCCGAAACAGGTTTGGCTCAGTGGATAGAGCGTCAGCCTGAGGGATCCCAGGTTTGATTCCAGTCAGGGACATGTGCCTTGGTTGTGGGCACGTCCCTGGTGGGGGGTTTGCAGGAGGCAGCTGATCAATGTTTCTCTCTAACTTTCTATTCCTCTCCCTTCCTCTCTATAAAAAAATCAATAAAATAGCCGAGACCGGTTTGGCTCAGTGGATAGAGCATCGGCTTGGGGACTGAGGGGTCCCGGGTTCGATTCCGGTCAAGAGCATGTACCTTGGTTGTGGGCATATCCCCGGTGGGGGGTGTGCAAGAGGCAGCTGATCGATGACTCTCTCTCATCGATGTTTCTAACTATCTCTCTCCCTTCCTCTCTGTACAAAATCAATAAAAATATATTTTTAAAAAATCAATAAAATAAAATAAAAGAATCAACCCAAGAATTTACCAAAACTGAAGAACAAGAAACACAAAAGTGTAATTGATAGTTCATCTGTTCTTTAAAAAAAAAAAAATAGGAGTAAAGAGAACTGAGCATTCTGTGATAGTGGTGCATAAGGGCAGGCCAAGGCCACAGGCATGGATTTCTGAGATACAACCCAGGCTTCCAGGGATTATCCTAAACTGAGTTGCTAATCAAGAAGCACCTTACAAAAGCTTATTAATAATTTATTTTGACTTGAATTCTACAGATCTGCATAACAATTTAAAAACTCCTCTGCTGATCAACCAAAAGACTTGTGTGCATGTGTATAAGCCTAACGAGTGGTCATGGACAGCAGAGGTATGGGGGCATGCGTAGGGAGGGGTTTGGGATGGGAATGGGGAGGATGAGGACAAATATGTGATACCTTAATCAATAAATAAATTTTAAAAAATTAAAAAACTCCTCTGCTATAACTCATGTAGGGATAAAACTACATTGCACATTACATTAGAACTTATAGATCTTCTTGATCACAAATAGCTTGTCAATCTTATTCCTGGAGAGTTCAAGAATGCCAGGGACAGATGCTATTGCTCACTTATATGAAATGGCTTAATGCAAATAACCCAGACTTTCTTAAAAGTCATTGCTCCCACAAAACACTAACACCAAAGGAGGTTGATAGATATGAAGCATTCCTTAGTTGGATATATTTGGAAAATTCTGAGTTAAATATAGTGAAGTAGATTTCTTGACTATGAGACATATCAGGACTTTTTACAAGTTTAGGACCACTCCAAGACACCTTCACAGGGTCTTTTTTTTTTTTTTTTTTTTTTTTTTTGCTTTACCTCCCATCCTCAAGCACCTTCCATGGCAAGATGAATTTTAGCTTATAAATGACAGAAAGGACCTTTAAAAACTTAACAATAAATACTTGATATCGGGGATAAAAATAACAGTCTAGGATAACCCCAAAGATTATGAAGGGTCCAGGGAAAGGAAAAGTGATAACTGCAGAGGTCATTTTATTCTAGTTTACTGGTTTAATCTAAGGTGCTCCCAAAAAGGCCCCCAGCATAACCTGCTCAAACATCTGGGACACAACTCTGAGGATAAAGGACTCTCACCTAGCGTTATTAAAAAACAAACAAACAAACAACAAAAATAATTGAACCCTCTCTGGTTTGGCTCAGTGGATAGATAAAGTGTCAGATTGCGGACCGAAGAGTCCCGGGTTTGATTCTGGTCAAGGGCACGGATCTCGATTGCAAGCTCCTCTCCAGTCCAGGCCCTGCTTGCAGGAGGCAACCAATTGGTGTGTTCTCTTACATTGATATTTCTCTGTCTTCCCCTCTTTCTTCCAATCTTTCTAAAAATCAATAGAAAAATATCCTCAGAGAGGGTTAAAAAACAAAACCCACAATTGCAAGGAGTGCTCAACTCGGTAGTACATCTGCTAAAATTGGAACGATACAGAGATTAGCACGGCCACTGTGAAAGGATGACACACAAATTCATGAAATGTTCCATAATATTTTATATCAGCTGAGACCGGTTTGGCTCAATGGATAGAGCGTCGGCTTGGGGACTGAAGGATCCCGGATTCGATTCCGGTCAAGGGCATGTACCTTGGTTGCGGGCATATCCCCAGTAGGGGGTGTGCAAGAGGCAGCTGATCTATGACTCTCTCTCATCGATGTTTCTAACTCTCTATCTCTCTCCCTTCTTCTCTGTACAAAATCAATAAAATATATTTAAAAAAATATTTTATATCAGCTGTACTTCAACAAAACTGCAATAAAAAAAGAATATGTTCTTTCAGCATAAAAAATAACAAATGCAGCGATGTACATTAAAAATGTATATCAGAATTATATATGTAAGTTAATGTTCTCCTTTGTGCAAAAAAATATGAACCATAAATAAATATGCACTTAATTCCTAACATCTAAATAACTTTTGAAGCAAGAACAAGGTAAAATCTGTTCACTAGATGTACTACCACACTGAAATTTCTATACTAAGGAAATATTCCCATATGGAACTTCAAGGATCCACAAAGACAATTTGTGTTTCTATTGAGATATTTTTATAAAATGAGCAAATTGGCATGAGATACATATGAGTCTTAATCAATTTTTGAAAATATATTTGTGAATTGGCAATTACAAAATAATCATGGGGATATAAAGTACAGCACAGGGAAGTCAACAACATTGTATTAACTATGCATGGTGCCAGGTGGGTACTAGACTAAAGGGGGAGGAGGTCACTTTGTGAGTTATATAAATGTCTAACCACTATGCTATAAACCTGAAACTAATATAATATTAAATGTCAACTGTAATTGAAAAGTTAAAAATTACATATATTTGTGGAACTGATGAGTTGTATACCTGGGAAAATGCCCCCTTTGAAAAAATATGAGATAATGATTATAATTATTACATCCTAATATGTATATGCCCTTTATCCACATTTCTTCAGTTTTCACCACAGAGGTATCAAAGTTACCAGAGAATCTAAAAACCAAATTACATGCATTGCAATATATATGTGTTATATTTTATACACCAGAATTTAAAGGAAATATATAAATTTACTTTCATTTATGAGAATATGATCATATGCATAACTATATAAATATATAACTAGATGCAAAAATTAACATTCAATCAGTTCTATTTGCATTTGTTCTACATGCAACACTCAAACCTCAATGATCTAAAATGTCTAATTTATCATAACCAAAACATATTTTATTTCCTTCATTTGATTTTATAATTTTCTCAGGGAAATGGGTAGCGTGCTATATTTAGAGTGATCAAATAAAATCTCTTTGCATTTTCAATCTGAAGCTAGTGAAAATCAAAGATACCTGTAATCAGATATTTTTATTATTTATGCTACACAATTCCACATGTATTTAATTAACAAGTGTTAAGAGTAAACTGTGGCCATAGCCATTTTGGCTCAGTGGGTAGAGCATCACTCTGAAAACTGAAGGGTCCCAAGTCCATTTCAGTCAAGGGCACGTACCTCAGTTTCAGGCTCAATCCTGTGTGGGAGGCAACCAATCAATGTCTCTCTCTCTCTTTCTCTCTCTCTCTCTCTTTCCCTCTGATTCCCTCCCTTCTGCTCTCTCACTCTCTCTAAATATAATGGAAGAATATTCTCAGGTGTGGGGTTAAAAAAAAAGAGTAGACTGTGACTGCTGAATG
The DNA here is from genome assembly GCF_014108245.1 of Pipistrellus kuhlii. NCBI lineage: Eukaryota > Metazoa > Chordata > Mammalia > Chiroptera > Vespertilionidae > Pipistrellus > Pipistrellus kuhlii. Next base: position 1,065,926 of record NW_023425550.1, on the reverse strand, counting down.
ATGTTATATATATATTTTAAATATATTTTATTGATTTTTACAGAGAAGAAGGGAGAGAGATAGAGAGCTAGAAACATCAATGAGAGAAGAACATCGACCAGCTGTCTCCTGCACACCTCCTACTGGGGATGTGCCCGCAGCCGGGGTAAGTGCTTGACCGGAATCGAACCTGGGACCTCCCAGTCCCAGGCCGACGCTCTATCCACTGAGCCAAACCAGCTTCGGCTGATGTTATATCTTGATATGTGCTTTAAACCTGACTGAGCATGTCTTCATTATATGAATTATTGACTAATTCAGTATTATTATTTTAAAGTGTAGCTCATTACTTAGATTTTCCCAAATCACTTACAACTTGTTGATCACTTTCAAAACACAGGAACTCTTACTTTCATTAAATTATTATAAGTGTACATTAAGATATAAAAGGTAAGCATAAAAGAAAAGTCTAAAAGATAAAAAATTTTCTCTTACCCAAGAACAAGAAATGAAGAAACTGATGAATGTTGTCTGGAGAGTCTATCCAGAAGACCTTAAAAGAAACAAATGTTTCCAAATCAAAAAACAGCCCTTGCAGAAATACAAGGGAAGTCAATTATCATGTAACTGCACATCTTATATAATAAAAGGCCAATATGCAAATTGATCAAACAGTGGAATGACTGGTTGCCATGATGCGCACTCTCACCAGGGGGCAGATGCTCAAATCAGGACCTGCCCTCTGATGGTCAGTGTACTCCCACAAGGGGAGTGCCTCTCAGCCAGAAACCCTGAGCTGGGTTCACACCTGGCAAGTGCAGCAGCAGTGGAGAGAACCTCTTCCACTTCCATGGCAGCACTAATGATGTCCGACTGATGGCTTAGGCCCTGGAGGAGCAGGCCTAAGCCATCAGTCAGACATTCCTGGAGGGTTCCCAGACTGCAAGAGGGTGCAGGCGGGCTGAGGGACTCCCTTAAGTGCACAAATTTCATGCACCAGACCTTTAGTTTAAAATAAAGCTAAGAGAACTCTTTTCAACTACCAAGACTTTCCAGGTTAGAGAAATTGGAATTGCTCTTCACCCAAGAATGTTCTTCAAGTACTTCTAGCTTCTGCATGAAGTTTAATTTCTTTAGTCTCCTAATTCTAGCCCCCTTCAATCACCATGGTAGCCTCCTTGACCAGAGAGTCTAAGCTTTCTGATGTTATCTTGCCCAGTGGACTTGATACAAGGCCTAGAGATGATGAGATCTGCCTCTGTAACAACTCTCCTTTTGTGCAATTAAAAAAAAACAACAACAAAACAAAACAAAAACAAAAAAACCCTCTTACTTGTGATCCTTAACTTGGTTTATAGATACAGAAGTGAATGTTGATATTCACGAACTTCTAACAGGTGCTATGGAGTTGCTTTGCATTAGGCAGGGAGTAGTCCTGCCTTCTCTAAGGGACACACAAACCTTGAAACAAAATGGCATGGTCCTAAAATAGAAATCTGTTTCTGATGTTTGGCAAACATACTCCACATCATCTATGAGGCCTAAAGGTATTTGGGGATCTCTATACATGGGATCCAAAATGACATCATTTTCCCCAGTTTTATCAGAATCATGTAGAATGCTCTCTTGTGCATGCTCTCCACAGATTTCTCCTTCCTGAGCCCTCCAGAGCTCTTTGTCTACCGCTATCTCAGGAGATGTCACTTCTAGGATGTGTTATTACTATCCAAGCTCTTCTCAGTCTCTGCCACTAGAACATGAGCATGAAGACAAAATCTGGTCTCATCATTCCCTGTTCTAAGCACCTGGCACAGAGTAGAAGCTTAAGAAGCATCCACTTGCCCTGCCAGGGGGCTCAGTTGTTTGAGAGTCATCCTGTGCACCAAAACGGTTGTGGATTTGATTCCTGAGCAGGGCACATACCTGGGTTGTCTCTTAGATTCCCAGTGAGGGCACATGCCTGGGTTGTGGGTTCGATTCCCAGTTAGGGTATATACCTGGGTTGCAGGTTTGATTCCCAGTCAGGGCACATACCTAGGCTGTGGGCTTGATTCCCAGTTGGTGCTCATATGGGAGGCAACTAATTAACGTTTTTCTCTGACATCAATGTTTCTCTCTCTGCCCCTTCTTCTCTCTCTAAAATTGGTGAAAATATCCTTGAGTGAGGATTTTAAAAAAGAAGAATAAGCATCCATTTAAGGAAATCATAGCCATTCCTCTACAGATGACCTTGGTTCACATTAACCCAAGAGCATCTGCAAGAACTCAGCTGGGTGCCTGTGGTAGCACTCATGCACAATGCTTATTCCACTGGTAACTGGCATCTAGGACTACTTGTTTGGTACCATTCTGACCTTGAGAAATATCTTCTGATAAGATTGTCACTTGATACCATTATGAAGCAAGTAATGATGTTTATACTTTAGAGCCCAAATGCTTCCATTTACTTATTCAGTTATTTATTGTCTCAAATAGTTATCTGCTATAGGCAAAGCACTGTGCCTGTTTTCATTGCTGTTGTTATCACTGTTGTTAGTAAAACTAAAAAACCTATAGAGAAATAATTATTATTATTTTAAAGAAGAGTTACATAACTGTAATTTTTTTTTTACACTGAGCAGCTGGAATGTTGAGAAGTATAGGAATCAAATGGAAAAATAAATGCAGTCAGATAGGCTGGGTGCTATTTAAATTGTAAGATAGCTGGTCACTACTGCAAATTTCTGTGAAGGAACTAACAAGATCAGATGAATTTTGAGAAAGATGATGCAAGAAGATCAAATAGACAGGCTGAGAAACGTTTAAGTTTAGAAAGTAGTTGGAGGGGAAAGAAGAAAAGAAAGTTGTAAGAGAAAATAGATATCAGACATGCTATATAGGAGACCTCCTAATATGAGAAGGGACAATGAGTAAGTTAAGAGGTGGATGTGATGCCATTATGGGCTTGGGGACAATAAGGGCTGAAGTGGCCGAGGGTCAAAAGGCCAGAGCTATTCTTCTTATTTTTCTTTTTTTCAAGTATTGGGCTTAATGTCACAGGAAAGTCACAGTATCCTGCCACCTGTGAAGAATAAGCTCAAGTTGCTGTTGGATGTGTTATTCACAGAGGAGCCATTCTTCAGGCACTCTGCTCTCTTCCCACCCACCAGAGCTATTCTTTATTAAAGGGAAGCTGGATAATAGAAGAGTCTGGAGAGAAAATCCACCAACTAAGGGCTATTCTACATATTGAGGCATCAATGAAACATTCAGGAAAACCTACCCTATATCTGACAATTATTAATTTGACCATAAAGACATGATAGATAGTTGGACAGATAACTTGAAAATCTCTTCCAGTTTGGAGAGTCCATTATTGGGGAATGTATGGTCCTCAAAATCATTTGATCTGGCCCTGCCAAGGCATTAGGGATAAGTTCATTAAATGTTTGACTAAATATAGCAGGCTAATTTTAAGTTGGTAATTTTGTATGGCCCACGAATGACATTATACATAACCAAATGGGCCCTTGGCAGAAAAAAGGCTTCCCATCCTTGCTATAAGACATGTGGACCAAGAATATATGAAATTCAAGTAATCACTAGAGTGCCCTATGATGAGAGTGGCCTGAGAATGAGAAGATAAAATCCTGGAAATATTCAGTTAGAAGGACAGAGGAGAAAAGCATTAGCGAAAGAGAGAAGGGAGCCAAAGCAAGTGAGGAGGTAAGCACAGAAAAACAGCTTCTCCACTCCAGATAAAAACAAGGAAGCCCAGCATCAGAAAGGAAACAGAGAGAATTGGAAACAACAGATAAAGATATACTTTGCATAACATCAAAGAACAATTTCAGCACTCCTGAACTCTGTGCCACTCCAATATGTTCCATTTGAGGAATAATTTGTTCTTGACCAAAAATATCTTAAGCACAAGAAGGTTTAGCCAGTGTTCAACTTATTAGCAATACCATTTACAAAACCATTTTATTCCACTTGTCCTCCTAGAAACATCTAACCCAGTTGATCTCCCTCCCAGCCCTGCAGCTTGGGGCACTGGGGCGGGGGAGGCTGGAAGGAGAGGCAAGACTCTGGACAAAGAAGAGGGATTTGCATAAAGGTGGCTGGCTGAGTAAAGCCCCTATTTGAGGCTGCACAGTGCTGAAAGGGCCATTCTTTAACCTGGCAGTTTAATCCTAAAGGAGAACTTTTGTCTTAGAGGCTGTGGTGGGCTGCTTTATTCAGCTGACAACCCATAGTAAAAGAATGAATGAACCACTTCCTTTTGGTAAAGCGAAGGCAGCTGGCAGCCCACAGGCCTCACAGCTTACCAAATAAGAGGCAGGACCCAAAAGGTGCTCCTTAAGGGAGTGCCCTCTGCTAGTGTTCCTGGCTGCATGCTGGGTGTTCACCACTCAAGACAAAGGTCCCAGAGCCCGACCTCCACAGAGGAAAGGGGCTTTGGGACCTGGGAACTCCCACAAAGCCCTTCTGTACAATACTTCCTAAAGAGATCAAAAACCTTTCATCACTATGTAGAACTATATAATCATTTCCTATTAGAATGCTTGGAAAGATCCAGGCTTCTTGCTTCTTTTGCAATTTTTAAAACAAATTTATTTTCATTTTCCTATTTTTGAGTGTTAAATTTACAAAATAGAACAGAGAAACAATTCTATATACTAATCCTATACAATAAAGGAGTAATATGCAAATTAACTGAAAGGTGGAATGACAGGAACACCTGCAGTCCCTAACCCCAGCTGGCCCCGCCCCCGAGGGGGCACCCCCACCCTGTTCAGGGGCAGGACCGGCCAGCAAACTGCCTGTGGCCCCTTGCCCCAGCCAGCCCAGCCCTGGGTTGGCTGCCATCAGTGTATGAATTCATGCACTGGGCTTCTGGTGTCAACATAATTCTACCTCTCAATTGTAAATATTACCATTTCAGATTATTCCTTCCCAATATTTTTTATGTAACTATGAAAACTGTAAACACAGTTAGTTCACAGGGCAAGTCTAATTGGTCCCTATTTTTCAACTGAGGAACAAGCCCTTTCAAAACTAGGTGGTTTCTCCTAACTTATTTTAGCCACCTTGTCCTCAGGTAATTCCTCAGCCTACATGCCAGTTTGCTTGAATCCTATTACATGGTTCCATATACCATAGGCTGCCTTATCCAAAAAAGCAGGGAAATCATCTCCAGAATATATTGAATATTTTTAAAAGGGGCCATGTCCACTAATAAAAATCCATATGCAACAATTCAATATATGAATTATGTGCGAATATCGCGTAAAAGATAAAAAATCTGATATCACCTTAGTGAAAAGCAAAAAGGTGCTCAATGTATTAGCCACACAATTCTCAAATTAGAATTAGGAGCAAAAGGAACCTTCCATTTCCTGAATGAAAAACTGGACCTCCTCACTTAAAATGATCCCCCTAATTGTTTCTGACTCCTGGCTACACTTATGGCAGATCCTCTCCTCCCTATCCCACTCCCAGCCCCCGCTCCCACACAAATCCTTTTCTCAATACTTATAGCCACATTAAAGCAAAGCTACTCAAATGCCTGACAACTACAATATTCTGCTCAATGCACTTCAGATACCTTGTGTGATCACATATGTTGGCACTTTACACAAAATGTTCCAGCTTGTTTCTTGTGGAATGCATAGAAAAAATGAAACAGCTTTTACTGAGAGTTTCCAGATTCTTCATGGTGATTAACGTTGTTTGAGAATTTCACCTCAAAGTACAATCATTTTGTACAGACAGACCTTTCAATTTCCTGGTCAAACTCCTGTCTGTTACTTTAAAGCTTTCTCATTTCAAAGTGCTGTGTGGTCCATGCCTTAACGCACAGCTCACAACCTGGGTTTCTTGAGAAGATCAGAAAATAGAACTGATACCAAAGAAGGCAAAAGAGTAAACAGCCTTTATTAAGTTCTGTCTGCAGAGTACCCAGGGATGTTTCAAAGTGGTCTTAACTCCGCTTCAGGAAGAGAGTGAAGCTCCCACAACTTATTGCCTATACTAAGAAGTACACTTATTGCTTTATTCAAGAAAACAACAGCCTTACAAGTTCATTCTCCCAAATGGAAGACACAGAGGCTAGCAAACCAATATATATCTTCATATACAAAAAGCCAGTGACCATAATGCCATAAAGTCTAGAACAATCAGTTGCTATGACACCCACTGCGGCCAGCCAACTGGCAGGATCAGGGGGTGGGGCCAGCTGGTCAACTGCCTACAGCCCCTCCCCCCAACCACCCTGCTCCTGATTGGCCTGATCAGGGGGCAGGGCTCAGGGATGGCAGACCAACCTCCTGCAGCCCCACCCCGTGGCTGGCCCCACCCCTGATTGTCAACCCCTACCCCAATAGGGAGCGGGGCCAGCTGGCCAATCTCCAGAAGCCCCTCTCCCTAGCAAGTTCCACCCCAGATCAGCCCCACCACTCCAATCAGGGCAGGACCAGCCAGCCCACCACCCACAGCTCCTCCCCACATACAGCTTCATCCTGATTAGCCCCCATCAACCTAATCAGCCCACAGCCCCTCTCCACAGCCAGCTCTGCCCCCAATCAGCCCCACACACACCAATTGGGGATGGGGGACACTGGCCAATCACTCACAGCCCCTCCCCCCAGCCAACCTGGCCATGATTGGACACCAATAGGGGGTGGCCTGCCAACTTCCCACCTTCTCCTCCTCCTGAAAGGCCTGGCCCTGATTTTACCCGATTGGAGCCAGGCTGGCTGGACCCTAACTATGCACAAATTTGTGCACTGGGAGATATATATATATATATATATATATATATATATATATATATATATATATATATATATTGTATTTACTTTAATTCACACTTTAAAAATTATTAACCCACTGGCTTATCTAGTGGAAGTTGCAAAACTGATGGAAATCAACATTATTGAAGGCAAAATGCTTGGGATTCTGTCCCAGCTCTGCAGTAGCTGTGAGACCTCGCCTCTCTGAGTACCTGTAAAATGGTTCTAATCCTTGACTGCCCAATCCCATAGTCACTTTCAGGAGGATCGGATACCATAAATAAGGGGAACTTCGATAGAAAGTCTAAAATGCATTGCACACCCATGTATTTTGTGAGTATCTCAAATAAGGTTTACCTTAACCTTGAATGTTAAGGTTTATATTAACAAGGAGACTAACAGCATGATAGCACACTCGGCGTTCAACAACTCTTAGGTGGCTTTCTCCTGGAAAACAATAGCATTCATGAATTCAACAAATACTGCAACCAGTAAAACATTGTCAAAAATTCAAACAAGAAGAAAATATCTTAGAACACTGAGTGCACACATATATTATAATCAAATATCAATGCAGGGAGAACACACTAATGAAATACAAGAATTAATTCTTTAATTTCCAAAGCTAAATTATTAGTTTGATGGTGTAATATTTAGTATATCTTGATCCCAGGTATTAGCATATGAAAGATCTGTCCTTAACTACCTGTCCTTCTAAAAGTACGACTTGTATATTTAAATATGGGGTATATTTATTGGTGGTCATGAACAAACTATAATCAAATAACAACCTGTTTCTTAAGCAATGTGTTTGTTAGAAACAGAAACAGAAAAAAACAACTCATCAACCTCCAAAACATCCTTCCCTAGTGGGACATTGGGTAGATTCAAGTCAGGACACATACTCCATAAATATGGATCAAATAACAAGAAGAATATTCTCTCTCTCTCATAAACAGTGTCTACCAGTTCATTTAATATTTATGCAGTCTTTGAGAAAAGACTGCATAAATATTAAATGAACTGACCTTAAGCTCTTTATAAAAGACAATGGGAAAACTATAGTTTCTTTATAGAGTGTAATCTGGGAGGCCTATGTTTACTTGTCTTATTTAAAAAACTAACAATTGTTTAGCTCTTTGTCTTTCCAGACTAACAATTGTTTAGCTCTTTGTCTTTCCAGAAAGTTCTAGGATTGTCACTTAAAAAAACCCATTGGGGGTCTGTGGCACACACAGCTTACAACTATCAACATCAGACATAGCACAAGTAACATGGGTATGACAGGAGACATAGCAGCTTTTTATGGCTGCAGTGGGTAGGTATGACTCAGTTTCCCCACACCAGAGTAATAAAAGGGGTACCAAAAATCCACAGAAACCTCTGACAAAGCAAAACCTCCATGACTCTGGATCTTTATTTTAAGCACAGGCTGTTCCCTTGCATTCTGTCCCTGCCTACACATCCAGTTTGTGTGTGTGTGTGTGTGTGTGTGTGTGTGTGTGTGTGTGTGTGTGTTTTCCCTAAATGTCTCACCCACACCTCACACTCAGGTTCAAAATGAAACTTGCCCAATCTTCTCATGCTTCTTTGGGTACCCCCATCTTAGTGAGTGGAACTACTAAGGTGACCAGACGTCCCGCTTTTGGCGGGACAGTAGTACTGATTTTTAACAATTTGTCTCGTGTTCCGCTGCATTTTTAAAAAGTCCCGATTCTACCGGGATCGGTTTGGCTCAATGGATAGAGCGTCGGCCTGCGGACTGAAAGATCCTGGGTTCGATTCCGGGCAAGGGCATGGTTGCGGGCACATCCCCAGTGGGGGGTGTGCAAGAGGCTGCTGATCGATGATTTTCTCTCATCGATGTTTCTAACTCTCTATCCCTCTCTCTTCCTCTCTGTGAAAAATCAATAAAATATATATATTTTTTTTAAGTCCCGATTCTTTCCAAAAATCAGGACGTTTTTGAAATGCCACGGGACTTGGGACAAATTGTTAAAAATCGGAACTGTCCCGCCAAAAGTGGGACGTCTGGTCACCTTAAACTAGACACACAAGTCAGAGAGCTGTGGCTTTATTCTTGGCAGCTCCCCTTCTTCATCACCCCAAATCCAACCATCTCAGCAAGTCCTGATGAGTCTACCTCCCATCACATATGGGATCTGTAATCTAATTTTTCCTTAAAATCCTGTCATGGCTCCCTATTGTCCAAGAAATGAAAGGCAACTCCTCAAAATGTCCCTTCCATTAGATGCTATATCTTCCTACAAAAGCTCCAGAACTGGCCACCCTCCAGTGATCACCTCCTGCTTTGGAAAATGTCATGCTTCTTCACTCCTCCTTGTTTCTGTTCATGCATGCCCTTCCCTCTGCCTTCTCCTTTTAGGGATATGGGAACTCATCCTTCAAAGCCCAATCTAAATCCCCCTCTTTAAGATGTGCTGAAGCCCATCCACCAGGATAAATCAGTCTCTCCCTCTTCTGCAACACCAAAGGTACTAAGTTACAAATTCAAGCACAACGTGAACACTTAGAAGATACAATGATTCATTTCCACCTCTTTCTGCCCCTTTAGCCTGTGGGCTCCCAGAAAGCAGTTTTTATTCCCACTGGCTTTTCCCTAATCCCCAACTCCAAGAGCACCTGTAACAATGGGAATGTGTGTTGAATAAAATCTGAGTAGAGGCTAAAACCAGAAGAATTAAACTATGCTTTTATCATATTTTTGTTTTTGTTTTACCACCATTAACCAATTGCTTTACCCGCAACTTTAATTACCACATAAACCTAAAATTCTTGCACTTAAGAAGAATGAGAGAATTTTAGTCCCTCTCATTCTTATCATCCAAAAATCTTGGTATTTATGAATTGCTCTGCAAGCATATTTGCACACAATGGTCCTGGCTGGGTGGGGCATGGAAGGCTAGGGCAGACCCTGCACCTGCTCTTGGCAGATTCTTAAGAAAGGTCTGATTCCTTTCCCTTCCCCCAAGTGCCAGACCTGTCAGAGCTGGCCATGCTCAGAGGCAGAGTTATCTGTTTAATGGAAAGGGTGATCCCTCTTTGCTGCCTTGGTGTGGCTTCATCTCAGTGCTTTTTTCCTGGAACGGGCAGAGAAATAAATAAGCAAAACAAACCTACGTACTTCAGACATAACTGGACTATTTCCTAGAGCAAATACTTTAGTGAAGTAGTCCCCAACCTTTCCGGCCTCGCGGACCAACCGGTGGTCAGCGGACCGATACTTATTTTCTGAATGTGATCATTGTTAATGCCTTCTGGAGTAATTATACTGTCTACCTATTTGACTGAAGAATTGCTTAATTTTATAAAACAGAAGGAATTTATGGTTACTCAAGTTATTATATTTTCTCCTTTGTACAGCTACAGCCCTGGCTGAGAGAAGAAGGACCCCATTAAGAGGTTCTAACATCACCTGAGATAGAATTTCAGCCTGAAAATCTCCCTCGGTCGTGATTTTCAGGGTCAAGTTGAGAATAAGAGGATCAAAGCAAGAATTCATTCCATTAAAAGCAACAAGGAATTTGGGTGGGAAACACACAATTTAATGTATATAGAATCTATTACAGAATTATACACTTGAAACCTACATAATTTTATTAACTAGTGTCACCAGATAAATTTAATTTTAAAAAATTTATCCTATCTTGCTTTCAAATATTTAAGAACTGACCACATTTCACAACCATGTCTTTTTCTTTTGCTTATTTCCATTTTAAAATCCCTAAGCACATGGCTTCGTGGTGGTTTTACTTTCAGAATTATAAATTATTAATTTTCAAGTGGAATTTGAATTTATAGGAGAAAGCTAGTACATGTTTGCCAAAAAAAAGAAAGAAAGAAAGAAAAGAAAAATTAAAGAACATTGATAAAATAATTCATTAAATTTTTCTAGCTATACATTTATTTCATCTGGTCCAATCATTAAATAAAAAACTAGATTTTTTTTAACTTCATAGAAGAGTTAAAAGCCACAACTGCCCTCCCCCAATCAGGTTCAGAACATGCTTTTTGCTGTTGTTGCTAATTCTCACAGAGGATATTTTTCCCATTGATGCTTTTTTTTTTTATATAAACCGGCAGGGGCGAGAGGGCAAGAAGGCAAGAACATGAGAGGGTTGAAAGGATGAGGGGGTTAAGGGACAAGAGGAGGGGGAAAGAGTATTAGAGGGCAGGGGCAAGAAGGTGAAGGAGCAAGGAGGGACAGGGCAAGGGAGCAAAAGGATGAGGCAAGAAGGCAAGAACATGAGAGGGCAAAGGGGTGAGGGCAAGAGAATGAGAGGGCGAGGGGGCAAGGGCAAGGGGGTGAGAGGGCGGGAGGATGAGGACAAGAAGGCAAAAACACGAGATGGCGAGGGAGTGAGAGCAAGAGCATAAGAGGGCAAGGGGGCAAGGGCGAGGGGGTGAGGGGATGAGGGCAAGGGGCAAGAACATGAGAGGGCGAGGGGGTGAGGATGAGGAGGCAAGAGGACGAGAGGGCAAGAGCATGAGTAGGCAAAGGGCAAGGGGGCAAGGAGATGAGGGTGAGAGGAGGTGAGAACTGGAGGCCAAAGGATCGATATGTCTACTCATTGATTGGTTGCTTCCCACACGACGCCACAATGGGGCGGGCGTGGGGGTTAGGTGGGCCTGGGGGTGGATGTGAGGGTGGGAGTGGGGGTGGAAGGGCGATGATATAACCGCAACCTGTGTTCTTACTTTTATTGACAAAAAAAAGAATTAAGAACGTAACCAATCCCTCTCCTCTCTCACCCAATTTGACTATATTCCTCAAAGAAAGAACAGTGTCAGAAATACCAACATAAACACAAGAAAAACATTTAACAAATTCTTCTACAGTAAGGTAACCAGACGCGGGACAAATTGTTAAAAATCGGGACTGTCCCACCAAAAGCGGGACGCCTGGTCACCTTATTCTGCAGACCACAAAGGCTTTTCCTCAACCTCTCAACATCACAACCGCTAATATTTATCATGTGAAACAAAAGAAACAAACAAAAAAGATCTCAAGTGGATCCTTTGAAAATCCCTCTTGCAGCGCGGCCTCCAAAACCGGACCGAGTCCGCAGTGACCAGCGGCCGCCGCGACAAGATGGCGGTGAAGCCTCAGCCGCTCCCTCGCTTTGCGAAAGGCACCTGCGCTACACGCTCCCTTCCCTTCAAATTCTGTTCTCCCAACAGAATCAAACAACTGTGGCACTGTAAATAATGACAGTGCCGGGTGCTACATTATAAAAAGATTTAGAGGCGGGGGGGGGGGGGGCAGAGCGTGTATACAAACTATCAAAAATTGAAACATTTTTATAAATAGTCTAAGGTGACCAGACGTCCCGCTTTTGGCGGGACAGTCCCGATGATTTTCAACAATTTGTCCCACATCCCGCGGCATTTTTAAAAAGTCCCGATTTTTGGAAAGATTCTTTTAAATCCTTTGGACTTTTTTAAAACGCCGGGGGGGAAACGGGACAAATTGTTAAATATCGGGACTCCTGGTCACCTTATCTACAGACCACAAAGGCTTTTCCTCAAACTCTCAGATACTCATCACAACCGCTAATATTTATCATGTGAAACAAAAGAAAACAGAAAAAAAATCTCAAGTGGATCCTTTGTAAATCCCTCTTGCAGCGCGGCCTCCAAAACCGGACCATGTGCGAGTTCAGTGACCAGCGGCCGCCGCGACAAGATGACGGCGAAGCCTCGGATTTAAAACGGCCGCCTGACGCCTCCGCCGCTCCCTTGAAATGGCACCTGCGCTACACACCCACTTCCCTCAAACTCTGTCCTTGCAACAGAATCAAACAATTGTGGCACTGTAAATAATGACAGTGCCAGGTGCTACATTATAAAAAGTTTTAGTGGCGGGGGGGGGGGGGGGGGCAGAGAGTGTATACAAAATATCAAAAATTGAAACATTTTTATAAATAGTCTAAGGTGACCAGACGACCCGTTCTTGGCGGGGCAGTCCCGATTTTTCACAATTTGTCCCGAGTCCCGCGGCGTTTTAAAAACGTCCTGGTTTTTGGAAAGATTATTTTAAATCTTTTGGACTTTTTCAAAACGCTGCGGGCCGCGGGACAAATTGTTAAAAATCGGGACTGTCTCACCAAAAGCGGGACGTCTGGTCACCTTAAAAGTTTAGACAAATAAACATAACGACTTCTGAAATAAAATCCGTTCTGGAGGTGGACGCGGATGCTAGGAACTTTCTCGAAATTTCCAGAGCCAAAGGACACCTCCTCCAGTGCCACCAGCGATGGCGGTCTTAGAGAGGCTTCCAAAGGAGGGATTCCCACTGGGCATGCCCCCCACGGTCCCCCCAACCGATTCTCCCCGCACCTGAGTGCTCAGGAGACGTCTCTCTGAGGGGATCCTTTGATCCTGACCCAGCGCTCAGGTATGAATAAAGTAAAGATTACTTTAACAACATTATTAATATTAGTATTAGTATTAATATTAATACTAAGGTGACCAGACCTCCCGCTTTTGGTGGGACAGTCCCGATTTTTGACAATTTGTCCCGCGTCCCAGGGCGTTTTAAAATAAAGTCCCGATTTTTGGAAAGAATCTTTAAAAAATCGGGGCTTTTTTAAAATGCCGCGGGACAAATTGTGAAAAATAGGGACTGTCCCGTCAAGAGTAGGACGTCTGTTCACCTTATATTAATATTAATATTAATTTTTATTCATAATCGTGACAACCCTCGCCTCTCAGACAAGGAGGATGTGTCACAGAAAGGGCTCCAAAGCTTTCTGTCCTCAGTTTCCATGCAGCAAAAAGGCAAAAATGGGTCCACGCCACCCAAGAAGGCCTATTACCTCAGAAAAGCTGCATCCCTGGCGGCCCTAACCGCGGTCACCCTCAACGAAGGTCCACCGTGAGCCTGGGACCTGGAATCAGCGAGAAGGGTGGTTTTAAAGGAAGCTCTTAAGCTCCTTCTTGTCCCCCTCCCACCCTCAAATCCGCACTGAAAGCCCTGAGGGTTTGAGGACCAACCATTGGTTCTGACTATCTCCTCAGAACCACTAACGGTCTAAACCGTCGAAGCTTCGACCAACGAATGAAGCGCTTCCACCGAGAACACCAGGTGTTAAGGTCCCCCGAGACCACTTCCGGCATCAAGGGGCACTGGTCCCCCGCAGCCCTGAGCTGGCCGAGCAACAAGGTTCCACTTTAATGCAGTTCCTCTGCCCTTCTTGGATGCCCGGACACTCGTGTCCATAGTTGAACAATACCTTAGGAGGGGTGCTGAGCCAGAAGTTGGGATTCTTTTGAGTCCAATCTGGGCTTCGTTGTGGAACTGGAAAAAGAAAAGCTCTGATCGCCAGTTTAAAACGGGGTTTGTGGCCGGAAGGGTGTTACATTGTTGTCTGCAATTAAGTAGCAAATTAAGTAGCAAGGTCCGCGGGCTGGTTGCAGCTAAGCGGTGCAAAATTCAGTTGTGCCCTGACCCCAAGAGATCTAAGGGAGAGGTGCCGCTGGGTGTTGCCCCTTCTTAATGCTATCTTCTTAAGGATGGCAACCCCAATAGAAATGCCATCTTTCTTTCATACTTGCCAGTGCTCCTGCTTTTTCCTGAAGACCTATTCACCAGAGCTTTGCAGGGTTGACTACATACACCCTTTGACTCCTTGAGCCTGTTTCTAAACACCCCCTGGGTCAAGACAGTTCTACAACATCCCTCAGCCACTCCAGAACTGAATAATCTTCATTATGGAATAGACTTAATTAAATGTTGTTTTCTCAAGGCAATCCTGTGACAAGTTAAAAAGACCTTCAATGAATTTAAAGATCTGAAACCAACGTTAATTCTGACACAGCACTCAGGAATGAATAAAGTGAATATTAATTTAACAAAATTATTAATATTAAATTTTATTCATAATAGTGACAACCCTCACCCCTTAGACAAGAGGATATGTCACAGAAAGGGCTCCAAAACTTTCTGTCAGCAGTTTTCATCTCATGTTGCACATAAAATAATTACTAAAATTCTTCAGCACACCATAAATATATTTTTCCAATTTGACCAAAAAAAATATAATTTTGACTCTGTCACATCAAACGGCTGTTGTGTTGGCTCTAGTCATTTTTTAATTTGGTAATTTAAGGGGAAAGAAGTCAATGCCTCTGACTAGTCAGGCATTAAATGTTTTAATAATTCTTGTGGCACACTGGTTGAAAATCACTGTCTTACACAATCCTTCTGATTTCAATAATGGACCATTCAATCATTTCACAATATATACTTATATCAAAACACTACATTATGCACCTTAAATATTTATAATTTTATTTGTCAATCACACCTCAACAAAGCTGGAGGGGTGTGGGCCAATCTGAGGAGTAGTCATTGGATGTATTCTTTTCTTCATGCTAAAATTAAAGATAAAATTCTAAACTTTTATGGAGTTTAAAATGAAGCTCTTAAACTCAATTTCAGGAGGGACTCATTTTAAAACATAATGATTTCTGTAGCAGAATTACAGCTGTCAGGCATCACAAAGTCTAATTATTACATGTAAAAGCTTCACCATGGTATGACATCTGAAATAACCAGGAAATGATAAAGCAAAACGTTTTTCAGTAAGGCAGGGATTTATGTAACACTTCCAAAATCCTAAAGCACAATTTTTCATAAGAGTCAGAGAAGCTAGATCCCATCTTCCCCAACTCTCAATTTCTTCTTGTCCTTAAATCAGTTCTTTCAATGCCATATTACCTACAAGGGAGTAGTGATATTATGTATATACAGGGTGGGGCAAGAGTAGGTTTACAGTTTTAAGTATGCAAAATAGAATTTTTATTGTATTATTATTTATTAATTATTGTATTATTTTCCATATAAACAACTGTAAATCTACTTTGTCTCACCCTGAATGTAATATTAGTTGTTCATAGAGCACAGCATCAGCATTAATTTTAAATATGTAATTTGCACTGAGTTGTCAGAAGCAATATTCAAGAGAGATTGATTAGTAAATGCATTAACACAAATAACTATTAATCAAGCTTCCTTAGAAACAAGGCTTGACTCACCCCCAAAAGCAGAAAGATTAGCAACAGTGAAGCAGAGCAAAAAGAGTTTGGGCTTAAGTATAAATCCTGGTCAGTTTTGAAGAATGTAATTAATGTCTCTGAAGCCAGGGTGCCCTCTGGACAATGCACCAAATAATAAATAATGCCTGCCTCCTAGATGTGGAAAGATTCAATGCGATGACGCCTACAAAGTGAATGACGCTGGAAGTGGCAGGTAGGAGGCCCTGGTTGGTGGGACAGTAATCACCATCAGGAACCATTATGAAATATTCAACAAAGGCAGGGAGGGCTTCCAGATGTTCATCCCCCTGGAACACAGAAGGCAGGACTCAAGGACTGCCACCTGAGACTTTCCTTGTCTTTCTTGGAGGTACCATCTTACCTCTGGTCTTTCATACAGAAGATAAGGAACTCCTCAGCAAAGGAAAGGCAGTTATGAGTCTCTACAGCAAGCCCCAAAATACCATGGAATTCTCCAAAGGAATTCCCTGGAAGAAAAAATCCTGAGATGTAAGGTTTTACCTCTGCATGGTCATCAGACTTCCAGTTGTTTGGTTAATTCCCAAAGGAGATAATTATCTCCTTTTCAAAATTCTTAAAGGAAAAGAGAACACACTTGCACAAAATCAACAACACGTCACTCACTATTGGTTTGTCCAGACACCCACAACTTCATTCATCTCCAGTTCATTCAGATGCCATTCTGTGGATGTATGGTAATATTTCTACTACATCTGAAATATACTGTTCAACATGTCATTTTTGTTTTCATTAAAAGCCCCAAAATTTTCCTGGTATAATATTAGTATACTAGAGGCCTGGTGCACAAAATTCATGCACAGAGAGGGTGTGTCCCTCAGCCCAGCCTGCATCATCTCCAATCTGGGTCCCCTCTATGGATGTCTCACTGCCCATTTAGGGCAGTCGGACATCCTTCTCACAATCCAGGACTGCTGGCTCCCAACTGCTCATCTGCCTGCCTTCCTGATTGCCACTAACCACTTCTGCCTGCCAGCCTGATCACTCCCTAACCACTGACCTGTCAGCCTAATTGATGTCTAACTGCTCCCCTGCCAGCCTGTTTGCTCCCAACTGCCCTCCTCTGCGGGCCTGATCCCTCCCAATTGCCCTCCCCTGCTAGCCATCTTGTGGTGGCCATCTTGTGTCCACATGGGAGCAGGATCTTTGACCACATGGGGCAGCTATCTTGATCTTGTGTGTTGGAATGATGGTCAACCTGCACATTACTCTTTTATTAGATAGGATAGAGGCCTGCAAAAGATAGGATAGAGGCCAGGACACTTTTCAAGGCAAACTAGCCAGCCCCCACCTGTGCACAGGTGGGGGCTGGCTAGTTTGCCTTGAAAAGTGTCCTGGATCAGGGTAGGGGTTCCCTTGGGGCATGGGGCAGCCTGGTCGAGGGGCCTGTGGTCCTTTGCAGGCCAGCCACACCCCTTGGCAACCCAAGTGGAGGCCCTGGTATCTGAGATATATTTATCTTCTACAATTGAAACTTTGTAGCCTGGAGTGGAGGCCTGGGCCGGCCAGGGTGAGTGGAAAGCTTGGCTTCCTCCATTGCCAGTGAAACCCAAGCCTCCCTCCTACTCTCTGTGGTGGCAGCCATCTTGGTTGGGCTAACTTGCATACTACTCTGATTGGCTGGTGGACATGGTTAGTGGGTGTGGCTTGTGGTATAGCAGAGTGATGGTTAATTTGCATATTACTCTTTTATTAGGTAGGATAGTGGTCTACCTGAATGAAATATAGTCTTTCTGCTATATCTCCAGTCTTGGCAGAGTGGTCTTATGTGGCAAGTGTCCTGTGGGTCCCAGTGGCACAGTCTTCCTGTTCACCTAAGCCAAGTGCACCAAGGGTGTCCTTGGTATGGGTTGTGTGTGTTCTGATGTTGTAGTTAAGCTTTGATTGCTGTTGGCAAGTTAGTGAATGGGACTGACCCTCAGGTTGACTGGTTGTGAGGACTGGCCATGACTAAAGCAGACAAGATATTGTGCGGGAGCTGACCCCGTGGAGTGGGATTCACTTTAACAGGGCTCTGGTGCCTGCACTGTCCACCCTTTTGGTGTGCTATTTGTGTGGTGGTCTTGTGTGATCTGATTCTGGCTACTAGGTATGTTGGTCCTGGGGCTTTTAGGGAGGGCCTGTTGTGCAGGTCAATGTCAGCTATGCCCTGTGTCTGGCCCCAGGGTAACCTGGTAGGAGCTACAAAGTGATCTGTGCTTGGTAGCTGCCTGTGCTGCACTCAGAAGTAACTGGGAGAGACTATGCTGTGAACTGAAACTATCTGCCAGTCTTAGGGCCAGCTAGCAAGAGGTACAGGACACACCCAGGCCAGACACTACTTATTAGGAGCTTGTGTATCTTTGAGAGATTTTAGGAAATTCCACAGTGTGTGTCCTAGGCTGGCCACTTGTGTGGATCAGCCTCTAAAGAGGTGCCGGCAGGCACATGACTTGGGTCCGGCAGGGTCTCAAGAATCACCAGAGCCTTAGCTGGTGTGGCTCTGTTAGTTGGGGCATTGTCCCATATAGGGCAACTACCTAGGTTTAGAATTTAATCCCCGGTCATGGTGCATATAGGAGGCAACCAGTAAATGTTTCTCTCTCACATTGTTCTCTCTCTCTCTCTCTCTTCCTTTCCTTCTCTCTCAAATCAATAAACATATCCTTGAATGAGGATTAAAAAAGAATTTAAAAAAGAATCACCAGGGGAGGGGGGAGAAGGGAGAGGGAGCAGTGTTAGCCAGGTTAATGTAACATATCACTTCCTAATTGAGGACACTGATGCCCAATGAATCCTGTGGGAAGGGTTGTTCAGGATTTGAGGGATAGATGAGAAGCCCTGGCTGCTCCCATTGTAACATGTCCATATGTTCTTTTCCCCAAAAAATTTTGCTTTGAAACAGAGAGTGAACAGGCTCCTAAAGCTCTTCTTAAATCTCCAACAAATAGGAAAATAGACTTAAACTAAAGCATATCAATGATTACATTAAATAAAAATAGCCTAAAGACCTGTTAACAGATAAGAATTGTCAGACTGGAGAAATAAAGCAAGCTGAACTTTACTAATGTCTACAGGAAATGCATTTAAATATAAATATGTAAAGAGGTTAAAAGCAAAAGGATGAAAAATTAGGTATCATGAAGATTCTAATCATAAGAAAGAAGGGTGGCTATATTAATATTAGACAAAATAGACTGCAGAGCAATAATATTGCCAGAGATAAAGAGTAACATTTCATAATAAAAAAAGAATCGATTAAAGAAGACATAACAGCCATAGCCGGTTTGGCTCAGTGGATGGAGCATCGGTCTGCGGACTGAAGGGTCCCAGGTTCGATTGCGGTCAAGGGCATGTACATTGGTTGCGGGCACATCCCTGGTGGGGGGTGTGCAGAAGGCAGCTGGTCAATGTTTCTCTTTCATCGATGTTTCTAGCTCTCTATCCCTCTCCCTTACTCTTTGTAAAAAATCAATAAAATATATATATTTTTAAAAAGACATAACAAAAAACAATTGCATTAAATAAAATTAATTAGAAATAAACATAGCCAAGGAGGTCCCCTTTCCCCATACCTTACCCTATGCATTACTTCTGTGTATGTGTGCGTGTGTGTGTGTGTGTGTGTGTGTGTGTGTGTGTGTGTTTAAGAAAAGAAAAGAAAGAACAGGAGGACATGCTCTTGAGGCATCTCAACAGGAAACATCCAGGTTCAAGTTGATCACAGTGTCCCCTGGCTCTGTGCCATTGAAGTCATCTTTTCCTCTTAGTAGAATCTAAGCCATCTCTCCCATGGATACTTGGTACGTGCATGCCCATGCATAGCCAGGTTATTAGGGTTTCTACCTCACAAACTATAAGCAATTCTCCAGCAAGTTCTTGATAAGGAAATAAATATAATAGGTACAAGAATCTTCCCATATAAACATGCATTCCAGTCAGTTTCAGTTGGAGTCCCTATTCTTGGCCTCTGGTATAGGCTTCTGGGCTTGACTGTGACAATGGTTTTTTAACTGTTCTGGCTTTATCTGACTTCTTCAGCCATCAAAACCAGGGGTGGGAGTGTTTCCCTTTGTCAGGCAAACAGTGGACTTGAAACATGTTAGTTCCTCTTTGCCTCCCCAGTCTAACCCAAGGTCTCCTTTCCAGCTTTATGTCTCTTGTCTCCTGTGATGGTACTGCCTCTATGCTAGCCATGACCTATTTCTCACTTTTCCAAAGTTTGCTTGGCCCTAAGAGTGCCTGCTCTTCCATGCCTCTCCTTGCTGGGTGCAGAATTATGTCAACTGTCTGGCAGCTCACAGACGGTAAGGACCATACAGGGTTTTTCAGCATCAGACTCAAGTATTGGGGGGAACAGGACAGAACAGGGTATGGGAGTGAATTTAATTTTGTGATTTGATACTACGATAGGTCAGGTAAATTTCTCCTCTGAGCTGCCTCAGCATTCTACCTTTCATATTCCCAAACAGGCCATATATATATATATATATATATATATATATATATATATATATATATATATATAATTGATTTTCCACAGAGAGGAAGGGAGAGGGATAGAGAGCTAGAAATGTCGATGAGAGAGAAACATCGACCAGCCGCCTCTCACACACACCCTATCGGGGATGTGCCTGCAACCAATGCACATGCTCTTGACCGGAATCGAACCTGGGACCTTTCAGTCCGTAGACCGATGCTCTATCCACTGAGCCAAACCGGTTTCAGCCAGGCCATGTACTTTTGCTTGGCCCCAAGAGTACCTCCTTAAATGTTGTGCCCTAGGTACTTCACTTGCACCACCCAAGTTCCAGTCTTGTTTGTCAATTCTCTTCTACGTGAGAGCTCAGGCAATTTGGGCCATCCCTGATCTTTTCCATCTCTTTAGACTGGTTGTTATAAGACCCTACACCTGACTTCACCACACCAAGAAAAGAGCCCCCTTTCCATTCTGAAATAGTTATTATTGCCCCATCCATCTTGGGGCAGCTGAAATCAAAATTACACAGAACCCAAAGATGCTTTTATAGGAAAAAAAATATCTTCACCTTTTAAAGACTGTGAACAAGCAATTTTTTCTCTCTGGTCATTTTTTTTTTCCAGCATTTGTGCAATTTGTGGCTTCAGTTGTCTTGGAAAGAAAACATCACTTACCATGAGAGCTGCAATAGTTTAGAGTGTAGAGTTTGGCTCAGGCTGTGAAGTTTCAAAAACACTGAAATATGTAAGGCTTTAAATTCCTTCCTTTTTAAAAATAAAATCAACCAAATGTTCTTCTTAGTAAAACCACTTGAGTATTCTTTACATTCTCCATGTTATCTGCCATGAAAGCCAGCAGATCTCAATAAGAAATACTCAAGGACTGAAATCAAAGGCAATTTTAGTAAAAATTATACTTTGAAAAGATTTGTAAGAATCAAAGAACAAATAAATGAAGAGGCACTGTGTATTTATTCTGCACTGGATATGTGTAGATTCTTTTACACATATTTCATCTGATTGTGGTTTTTCCTTGGTTTACAAGAGAAAGAAAAAGACCCGGTGCAGACACCTGATTATTGTAACCAGTCAACAACTGGGGGTTCAGAAAGACTTTTTTTTTTTTTTTTTTGAAAAAAAAGAAAATTGAAAACAAACAGTTCTTGTTTCAATGTGGTTTCTTTTTTTATTATTATTATTATTTAGTTACTGGACTTCTTGTCAGTATACCTTGCAAATAGTTATAGTTCCCTCTCATCTGGCTCACTCTGACCTGAGTCAGATCAGAAATTATGAGATGAGCAGTGGTAGGGAATCTTTGCTGCAACCCACTAAGATGACTTTCCAAATGACAGATAATAAGAACTACTGTCGAAAATGTAGTGCAATTGAAACCTTCATACACCACTGGTGGGAGTGTAAAGTGGTGCTGCCACAATGGAAAACAGTCTGGTAGTTCCTAAAAAGGTTAAGCATAGCTACCATAGGACTCAGAAAGTCCACTCCTTAGGTGTATGCCCCAGAGAATTTAAAATATATGCCCACACAAAAATTGTCTCAGGAATGCCATACAGCATTATTCATAAAAGCCAAAAAGTGGAAAAAATACAAATGTGTTCTAATGAATGGATGGATAGACAAAGTATGGTATATCAATACAATGGAATATCTATAATAATCTATAATAATAAAAGCATAATATGCTAATTAGACTGGACATTCTTCCAGACGTCCTTTCAGATGACCTTCTGGACAAAGCTGGCACTGCAGGGGAAGCCCAGATCCCAGGTGCCAGAGGGAAGCCAGTGCCAACAGTTGGCGGGAAGAAAGGCCTACTCTTACATGAATTTTGTGCACCAGGCTTCTTAGTTCAACCATAAAAATGAACAAAGTACTACTGAAGCTATAATATGGATAAAGCTTGAAAGCCTTAGGCTAAGTTAAATAACCTGGATACAAAAAGACACATATTGTATGATTTCACTTACATAAGGTACCTAGAGTAATCAAACTCATACATAGAAAGTGGAATGTTGGGCTAGTTTCCAGGGGCTAAAGGAGAAGAGAAATAGAAAATTGTCTTGAATACAGAGTTTTACAATAGTTTTGCTAGATGAAAAGAATTCTGGAGATTTCGTTGCACAACTATGTAAATGCACTTAACATGACTGAACTGTACACTTAAAAATAGTTAAGATAGTACATTTTATGTTATGTGTATTTAACCACAAGAAAAACATTTTTTCCTTTATAATGAAATGTTCAAAAAAAGCCAATCCATAGAGACAGAAAGTAGATTAGTGTTTGCTTGGAACTGGAGAAAGGGAGAATGTGCAATGCTTACTAATGGGTGCAGGAATGAAAATGTTCTAGAATTAGCTTGTGAAGAGTCTCTGAATTAAAATCTTCTAAGGGGGAAATTTTATGGTATGTAAGTTATATGATAAATAAAAGTTTGATAGGAAAATATGAGTCTAGGAGTTGGAGCTGGTGTGTATGACAGAAATGAAAAGGAGAGGAAGGACAGGAAAATCACAATTATGAGAAGCCATGCAAAGGCAGTGCACTGACCTGCCTGACCACAAACATCTCATTGTATTGCAGATGCAGACAATCATGTGTTAGTTGTTTCAAACCAAGGGTGGACTTCATGGTTGGAGATCAAATATTTGAACAAAAAATATACATCCATCCATATGATTATTTTTAATGTGGCACTAAATTACTCTAAAACACAGTTTTTAAGGAGTCATAATGGATAGCTAGAGGATACAAAGGAACAATTATGAGCATATGCTAATAATATATTTGAATACTACCTGAAAGTAATTATATATCCTAACTCCATGTCTTTTGAATAAGATCCACCTCATTATCACTACTGATGTTGGATAATATAAATCTCTGTAGAAAACTATGGGATGCTATGGTAAATTAATAATAAGCATCATTTAATTAAGCTATTTGGGAAAGTCTGATTCATACTGGATTTATTAGCAGTGCAACAAAATGCTTGATGTATGGCAGTTTATGTCATGATATTCTGGCTTCTCCACAGGACAAGGAATTGTCACCAATCTTTTCGAATGAAGAAAATTGAGGAGATTTCCTGGAAACTAAACTGAGCCTTCAACTCTGCAAGCAACCTTTGGTATTCAAGGTACATTAAAGTTAATGTTCTTCACAAAGTAGCCACTTACCATCAGAAGATGCTGTCCACTCTGAATCCAAAAGGTGAGTCTCTTCTCTGATTTGTCCTGCAATGTTGAATTTTCTTTTCTTTTTTGAGGAAAGTTATTATTTTACTAGCACTGAAGAAAATGACCAAAGTGAATGCATGTGGAGCCATCCTAAAATCATTCTAGAGACACTATCAAATTTAAATAAACCATGGGACAGAATAGACAGTTAGAGGGATATTTAGGTATATTTGGGATCTTAGGATACAACAAAAGTGGTACCAAAAATTATGAGAAAGGATAGATTATTTAGTAGATGGTGTTAGAAAAATGATCTCATTCTGGGCAGAAAAAAATCAAACTAGGTTCCCATGTAACAACACGTATAAAAGTGTTTTCCTGGTGGCTTCAGGAACAATTATGAAAGGAAAACATAACAAATTGTAAAAATATGTTTCTGTCTTGGAATAGGGAATACTTTCTTAAATAAAGCTCAAAAATCAAAGATATGAGGGGAAAGTTAATGTGATTATACTAAAATTAAAGATTGCTATTCAATGAAAGACACTATGCATAAAATTAAAGACAGATGGTAGGATAATAAGAAATGTTTGCAATATCTAAAACCAAAAAATTAGTTTAAAGGCATTACAAAAAAATATAGAAAGTCTAATTTTAAAAATGGGCAAAGGATAAAGGAACAGGACATTCATAAAAGAGGAAGCCTAAAAAGAAAACATAAGAAGATGCCCAAAGCATTGATTAATGCAAATTAAAACATTTAGCCCTAACCAGTTTTGCTCAGTGGATAGAGCATAGGCCTCCGAACTGAAGAGTCCCAAGTTTGATTCCAGCAAGGGCGTGTACCTTGGTTGCAGGCTCCTCTTCAGCCTGGGTGTTGGTCCGGGCATGTTCAGAAGGCAACCAATCAATGTGTTTCTCTCTCATCAATATTTCTTTCTGTCTTTCCCTCTCTCTAAAATAAATCAATGGGCCGAAACAGGTTTGGTTCAGTGGATAGAGCATCGGCCTGTGGACTGAAAGGTCCCAGGTTCGATTCTGGTCAAGGGCATGTACCTTGGTTGCGGGCACATCCCCAGTGGGGGATGTGCAAGAGGCAGCTGATCGATGATTCTCTCTCATTGATGTTTCTAACTCTCTATCCCTCTCTCTTCCTCTCTGTAAAAAATCAATAAAATATATATTTAAAATAAATCAATGGAAAAATATCCTCAGGTGAGGATTAAAAAAAAAATCTATGTGACATCTGCTTACATCTGTTATCCTGGAAAAATTAGACAGCTAAAGATTACAAAGTGTTGACAGAGCTGAGGTATTTTAGGAATCCTCATATTTTGCTTTAGGAGTATAGACAGGGCCAGCCATTTGGAGAATAGTCAAGTAATATGCAGTTAAATTAAGTATATACAAAATTTGCTTGTGTGTGTGTGTGTGTGTGTGTGTGTGTGTGTGTGTGTAGGATTAGACAAAATTAGGTTGACAGTTGTGAATTAAATTAATGCATGCCCAATGGTTCTATATATAATGGGGGTACAAATGAGGGAGGACCAAAACAAAAACAGGAAAGGTAGCGAAAGAAAATTCTGTAACTAGAGTAACTATTTGGGAGTCTCAGAAATGCAATGTTGAGAAATACTGGTAAATCATCTTGCTTCTCTGTTTTGTAGCTAACCCTTGGATGTCTCATTCTTTTATATATATATATATATATATATATATATATATATATATATATATATTATTTATTTTTTTTACAGAGAGGAAGGGAGAGGGATAGAGAGCTAGAAACATAGATGAGAGAGAAACATCTATCACCCTCCTCCTGCACACCCTCCACAGGGGATGTGCCCGCAACCAAGGTACATGCCCTTGACCAGAATCAAACCTGGGACCCAAGTCTGCAGGCCAAATCAAACCGGTTAGGACCATACATTTATGCTCTTCTCTCATTTATTGGATATTTGTGAAGCAGAGTCCCTTTCTTCTCTACTAATTTATTCATAACCATACAAATTAAGCTAGTGACTTTAATTCTCAAGTAAGTTTAAGTCTATAAACACTTATTGACTACCTACTATACACAAAGCAACACATTTATCAGGAATATTTCATCAGAAATATTTTGGCAGCAATATTTCAGAGCTATTTTCTCAGAGAAATGGCTTTTAAGCATTAGAATTGCTACTTTACATACAATTGTATTTAGGTTGGGTAAGTTGATATTTACATATTAATCAAATGAAATGCACCATTCTACAACAACTCCCCCCTCTTCTTGTATATGTCAAAAGAAACCATTTTCTATTTTTAAACTGGAGGGAGCATCATTTTTCCAGATGCTTGTTATAACTGTGTTCTTTTTATGTCCATATTCTCAATTTCCTTTAAATTCTCTCATTTTACCTTCTTAATTAACTCCCCATCAATTTTATCCAGCATTGATTTTTGCTTTTCTCTGGCTACATTAAATATTGATCATCTGTCATATATATGTGTTTACATTGACTATTTATGATTATAAACTTGAAGACTTACTTTTCCAGCCAGATGATGATTTTCCAAGAAATGGAAATCAGGCATGCTATTTCAATTTTTTTTTATTACTGTTGGGCATGCCATGATAGTGCATGTGGCCCAATGGTTGAGTGTTGACCTATGAACCAGGAGGTCACTGTTCCATTCTCTGTAGGGGTTAGGAGACATGAAGGAGGTAGCCAATCAATGAGTTTCTTATCCGTGATGTTTCTATCTCTCTCTCTGTCTCCCCTTCCTCTCTGAAATTGATTATATATATATATATATATATATATATATATATATATATATATATATATATATAAATGTGAATTGATTGCTTGATAACCCTGCAGCAGTATTATCTACAAATAAACTGTAAGCAACTAATACCCATATTAATTCCTTAAACCTTGGGAATAGCTATAATCAGTCATTCAAAAATGCAGTAAAGTCTCAGAAATTCTAGCAGAATCCAGGAGTTATCCTAAAATATTTAAAAATTGAGCTTAAAAATATTTTTAAAGGTACTTTCCTTATTTCTACGTTTACCAGCAAAACACATGAATGTGGGAAAATTATTACCAGGTGCCTGCACCAAGAAAGAGAGAGAAATGAAATGCAAACAGGATGCTACTCACTTGCAATGTTTAATTTTTTAAAAATATATTTTATTGATTTTTTTTTTTTAGAGAGAGGAAAGGAGATAGTTAGAAACATCGATCAGCTGCCTCTTGCACATCCCCTGCTGGGGATGTGCCTGCAAGCAAGGTACATGCCCTTGACCTTGACCGGAATCAAACCTGGGACCTTTCAGTCTGCAGGCTGACACTCTATCCACCAAGCCAACCCGGTTAGGGAGGCAATGTTTAATTTTTTATTTACCTACACATTCCCTCAAATTCATGCACACATATTAGTTAGCAAGCTACTAAATATGAAACCTAAGTATTTTGGCCCAATTTATCACATATTCAGAATGTCTAAATTAAGAACTTGTAATGTCTGACTATGGAGGAAACTCATGGTCAAATAAAAAAAAAAAATCTCCTGGGAAGCTTAACTTAGAATTTCTCCCCTGAAGGAAAATGACAAAATCCTGCCCAATGTCTGCTCCAGGGAAAGATTTCAGAACCAGGAAGAAGGATTTACATATTCTTTTTGTTTTCTTTCACATTTTTTATTTTTTTATTTATTGATTAATTTTAATCCTCACCCAAGGATATTTTTCCAGTGATTTTTAGGGAGAGTGGAAGAGAAAGGGAAAGATAGAAACATCAATGTGAGAGAAAACACATCAATTGGTTGCCTCCTGCAGGAGACCCGACCAGGACCCACACCAGGGAAAAGCTTGCAACCAAGGTACATGCCCTTGACCAGAATGGAACCCAGGGCCCTTTGGTTCGCAGGCCAACGCTCCGTCTGCTGAACAAAAGCAGCTAGGATTATTTATTGATTGATTTTACAGAGGAAGGGAGAAAAAGAGAGAAACACTGATTTGTTGTTCCATCTATGTATGCATTCACTGGGTGTTTCTTGTATGTGCCTTGATCAGGGATCCAACACTCAAAGTTCACATATTGGAATAATGCTCTAATCAACTAAGCTACCTGGCCAGGGCCAAAAAATTGAATTATTTTTACTTTTTTGTTTTCTTTGATGCAAAAGCTTTATATTGTTTCCATTTGGTCTAATGCATGGAAGAGGGCTTCAGGGTGGTTAAAAGAATGGTAAGTGGTTTCAGGCAGAGGCTCAGGGAAAAGCCAGACACCAGGGGAATACAGAGGGGCCCCTCAAAGGCCTCTGGGCTCCAAAGACCCCTTGTTATGCTTGAGGCTGAGCCTTTCAAAGAGATACTCGCCCAGCCCAGCCTGGGAGCCGCCCAGCTCAGCCTCGGGGCCGCCCAGCCCAGTTTGGGGGTCACCCAGCCCAGTTTGGGGGTCATCTGGCCCAGCCTTGGTGCTGGTCACTCTGCGGAAGTTAGTCAGCTGGTCTCCCATCTTCTTGATGAGATTCACTTACTCATTCAGGAAGTGTTTCTCTAGGAAGTAACTGAGCTGAGGGTCTTTATGGGCAGAACCCAGGGCATGCAGCTTCAAAAGAGATTGGTTCAGGTTCTTCTCTAAGGCCAGGGCAGCTTCCATGGAATCCTGAGTTTTGTCCCACTCATTGTGGGAAGGCTTTTGCACATAATGGAGAACAATGCGGCCACCTCGCTGGTTTTGCATCTTAAAAAGAAGCTCAGTGCCCTTGAACTTCTTATCCTCCAACGCTCGGAAGAAGTGGCCCACACCCTGGAGAACCACATCATCACGGTTGGAATAGAAGCCCAGAGAGAAGTAAGTGTAAGAGGCATGCAGATACAGGTTGGCCAGACGGTTGTTCTCAGCCTCCACTTCGGTGGAATAATTCTGACGAATCTGGGAGCTCATGGTTGTTCAGTAAAAGGAGTTAAGGTTAAAAACAACAACAACAACAACAAAAGCAGTGTTGGCTGGTCTCAAATGCTGAGGATGGCTGAGGTGGTTCCGAAGGTGATGACTAGATGCACAGGCTGGGGCCTCGCTTTCCCTCGGGTCTTCCACTGATGGCTCCGCCGCCGTCGCGCTCTCCTCACTGGCTCTCGGATTTACAAATTCTTAAAATTGCTCTCTGTTTACACATGAATTTTGGAGACTCAACAATTCCTTTAAATTTTGCTCAATGTCTTAACCAAAGTGTTTCCATATTGAAAGCGTTAGTGGAATAGCTTCTGGCTGGAAAATACAAACAAGTTTCAGTTATCTCAATTACTAAGAACCAGAGAATAAGGCCCACCCCACCTGGTAAACAAGCAATTAGTCCTAAGAGTTGTGCATTAGTTGAAAATGGTTAATGAACTTGCTAATCTTCACTGCCTGTTGAGGAATTAGCTGATTTTCCAGCTCCACAGATACATTATGAGAGGTGGAGAACTCTCAGTCAGGTTGTTTCAGCACTTCAGGATCTCACGAGTAAAAATAAAATATATATCACTAAATGGTCTACAAGATACACACAGAAAGAACATGCAATATTAAGCTTCTCAAAAACTATAAGCTTCCCAGTACATATAAACAATAGGGCCCTTCAAAACAGTGTTTTAACAAAAGTGTTTAAATTTTCTCTGGGAGCTGATTTCTTAAAACTTCATGGCTTTACAAATTCCATAGGATGCCATAAGCTTCACCCCACAGGACACTGAGTTTTGCTTAGATGAATTCACTACTCATACCTAATACTTTAAAATGGGTTCATCTGCAACATTGGACTAGGAGACTGGATAATGTTTGGTGTCAGGCAAAAGAGTGGAAAATGATTCCCCTTAAGTGTTTTCAAGTTGTATACTTCCTTACCAATGGTAAAATAAGCTCTCACTTAGATGGATAATGTTGCATGTAGGTTTGTTGTTGAACTTCCACATATCTCTTTTCAACTCCAATTATTTGTTTATTTGAACTAGGCTTAGCTATGGTCAGTGGTGAAATGTGAAGGGCCAATTTCAACAGATGTTTGAAGCCAGCTCTATTGAGAGCTGCGCATGGACACCTATATAGGATGAGGGGTAAGAGGCAGGGTTTTGTCCTTGGAATTGAGAAAGAAAGATGTCACAGAGAAGACTAAAATACAGATGGAGGAGATGATGATGCAGGGAGGTAAGGACCGAGTAGCTGAGGGCAAGGAGCAAGCAGACACTAAAACAAAAAGTAAGATAGACTAAGAAGAGGGTCAGACCAAGTTTGATGGTTGATTGGTACCGTTTATGAGAATGAAATACAGGAAGTAGAATGTGGGTACTATTTTCCTGCTAATTATTATACCCAGACATTGTAAACTTACATTTTGGAAATGCATTTCCTCAATCACAAAAACAAGTTGAGAAGAGAATGGATAAGGCTTAATGTACTTCCATCTTTCCAGTTCACCTAGCGCTAGCAGAATCAAATACTAGACACCAAGAATTGTAGTGGAGAAATATTTGCTTATTTTATTATGAATGGTATCACCCAGAAGAATGGAAAGCAAAACTCCTTGATGGGGGGAGGGGTTTCTTGATTAAAAATTTGGTCTATATGGAGCAACAAAAATTTTCATAGAACGCAAAAATAGTATTATAATATATATTTTTAATTTCAACATAAGTACAATTTACAAATACAATAAATAAATAAAAATTATGTAGAGCCGTGAGTGTCACTTTCAAGGCCGGTGCTAGACTTTTCGTCGCCACTATTAAATATAAATAATATGAGTACTGTCTGCTAGATTCAAGAAAATTTATGTATTTATGAAATAAATAAATAAATTACTTACCTAAAGTATCTGAATAGCTGACTTGTAATGACATCACTTGTTTAACTAGCTTACTAGCACCCAGGACGATGTGTATCATCTGGGAGACAGTTACAAAATGTTTTCATTGTTGCCAATCCCCAAAAATGCCATTGTTCATTAAGTCCAAACAATGGTGGTCGAATTCTAACAACTGATCAACAATGCGAACTTTGATAAGCAGTTCTCAATAATCAGTTCTCAACAATTATTTGTTATTATTAAAGTTTAACATTATAAAATTAACAAAAATAGTATAAAACTCATATCCTAGCTAAATAGCCACATGGCCGCCGAAAACCGTATATTTTCTTCCCATTCTCCCGCAGTTCCCTAGCTTGTTGTGCATTCTTTCCAAAAAATCAGGACTTTTTAAAAAAATGCTGCGGGACGAGGGACAAATTGTTAAAAATTGGGACTGTCCCGCCAAAAGCAGGACATCTGGTCACCTTAGATTACATAGGACAAAATCAAAAGACACCAGGGGTTAGGGGTTTGGTGTTGTGATGGGAGCTAATTAGTCAGAGGTTAGGTAAGGGTGGTAAATCATTTCTTCTTGTCTTGAGGTCTTTTCTGGAATCCCTCTATCCAGCCTCATGGAAAAATAGCCAGAGATTGTTCCACCTTAGAGCTCAGTAACTAAAACATAAACAAGTCCAGCCTACTGTCTTCTACTGCCTTGGGGGTTGCTGATTATCATGGAAAAAGGTTGGGTCTCTGAGGGGTATAGTGAGAGAGAGACAGTATTTCTAGAACTAGGATTTTAAATTAAACGTAATCAAAGTTATAAGGACCTCTGATTTCATTCTCGCAGCTAGACAAATATCACCTACTGCCTGTAAGTCAGCAGCACCTCAGTGCATAAAAGACCCTGTAAGCATTCATTTCCTTGCTTATTTATGGAATAGCTCAAAAAGGACCCTTGCCTCTTTGTTCATTTCAAAATAGGTTAATTTGCATCTGAGAGATGTATTTATCAAATGGGTACAGATGATCCATCAGCTGATTCATGAGCTATTCAGGCAGCTAGGACCACATAAATACAGAGAATATTCAAATGAAGGTGACCTTTCTGTGCAGAAAGGTCCCTGTCCATTAAAACTTGTAGAAGTTGTCTATGTCCCTTGATGGAATAACATGGTTGTTAAATAAGTGCTAGTCCATTATGTTGAACTTTAAATTGAATATTGAAAATATTTACATAATGCATCTTCACACTAAATTGAAATTTTCAAGGTACATATATATTTAAATTACACCCATTGTGTGAAATTAGAGGACATGGACAAAATGTTATTTTTGCTGGAGAGTAAATGTAGTAATTTCATGCAGTAATTTCAAGGTGTCACAATCAACAGATATCTCTGAGGTTACCTTTTGTGCTTTTTACCAATGTTTCCCTGGCATTGTATTGGCAACCGTGTGAAGAGTATACATTATTCTTTTTGAAAACAGGGAGTAATAGAAATTATTTTCCCTATAAATAATGCATTACAAAGAAAACATAGTCCTTTTCATTATTACTTGACAAGTACTTTATCCTAATCATTTTGGAACAATTGAACATACGTCATCTTTGTCTCTTTTTATTATTATAAAAGCAATGTGTGTTTTTGTAAAAAAATAAAAAGTTGAAGAACAAGTTTTAAAAAACAATCTCATTAGGCAGAAGCAATCATACTATTTTGGTACATTTCCTTTCACATATATATTTTACATAATTAAGATCATACTGTGCATATAATTTTTATATTCTGCTCTTTAAAATTAACATTGTAGGGTGTGGAAGGATTGAACAAAAAAGGAAAAGAAAAGAAAAGAAAAGAAAGAACTCATGTTTGTGGCGGTTAAGAGGGTAGAGATTGAAGAGGGTATAGGGGGGATAAATGGTGATGGGAAAAAATAAAATAAAGATAAAAAAAATTTACATTATAATGTTTTTTCTTCATTCTACTCCTGATTTTAAAGTCTTCAAAAAACATATTATATGGGATACCATGATTTATTTAAACATAACCTACTATGGACATTTAGATTGTTTCTGCTTTTTCCTATTATAATATGACTAGGGGACTGGTGCACAAAATTCGACAGGCCTAAATGGGCAGTTGGACATCCCTTTCACAATCCAGGACTGCTGGTTCCAACTGCTCACCTGCCGGCCTTCCTGATTGCCCTTAACTGCTTCTGCCTGCCAGACTGATCACCCCCTAACCACTCCCCTGCCAGACTGATTGTTGCCTAACTGTGGGAACCCCTTTCATGTACCACATGGTTCAGGGTTTCTGTTCAGGGTTCGGGTTCTGGAGGAGGCCACACACAAATGAAAAGAGACTAGAAAAGTATTAATTTGGGAATATTGGGGGCCAGGCGGGAGCCCACCTCTAGTGGGAGGACTACCCTTTGATTTGGCCTTGCTATCACTTTTATTGAGACTATGGGATACACCCATAGCTCTGGGGCAGGAAATTCCAAAAACAGAAATTTAGTAAGACTAACAGAGGTTGAGGCTGATTCAGCTAACAATGTTTCAACTAAGCAGTGAGTGAACTAGCTCTGACCTTTCATAACAATGAGCTAATAATGTTTTAACTAAACAGTGAGGGAACTAACTGTGACCTTTCAGAGCAATGAAGGTTGTTGACAATGATCAATTTCTGGCATGTCCCCTATTTCTTTCCTTTAAAAAATCTTGCATCTGCATACTAGAAATAAACGTACAAGAACAAAAAATGTTTGAGTCCCAATTTCAATGTCCAACAGTTTTGAATCCCAGTTTCAATGTCAAACAGTTCCTTATGTGTACATGTCAGCAATGGTATCTGGATGGTGGACAAATGGTGGCAATGTAGGTTTGACCCTCTCTGGTTTGGTCCTGGGCAACCTGCAGTGACGTACAGCTGCTGACTGCTACCATGTTTCCCCGAAAATAAGACATCCTCCAAAAATAAGACCTACTTACAGGTTTCCTTCTGAGTAAAATATAAGGCACCCCCCCGAAAATAAGGCCCCCCCTAGGCTAAACATGAGAGATTTGGTCCACTGATTCTGAAAGAAATGGAGTCACAAGAAATTCACCAGGAAATTCAGGACTTGGATTGTTGTGATGATGTTCCAGAAGATGATGACATGATTGTCATTGAATAAATGAGTAAATTCTTGATACTGTAGGATTCACAGTTTGTCTGGTTTGTGTTGACAACTACCATACTACCGTACCGTATACAGGTAATAAATTTCCTTTATTTTCATTTAACAATAAATGTGTACCGTATTCTTCTTCATGGAAAAATAAGACATCCCCTGAAAATAAGACCTAGTGCATCTTTGGGAGAAAAAATTAATATGAGACACTGTCTTATTTTCGGGGAACCAGGATAGCATGGCAAGGCGTTGTCAGAGTCTTCCATCTTTGGACTGTTTCTCCTATTGTTGTCATGGTTGGAGCAGACCTGTCAATTCCTCTCTGTTGCAGGAATCCACATGGTCTTGGAGTTGTTTTCTGAAAATATACAAACATATTCTCAACCAAAAGTTAATAAAGGAATCTTTTCTATAAATTTTACTTGGGATCCTTTTTATTTTTTGCCCAAACAATTTCCTTTTTGGCTTATTTGGCACCATGTGTGTTTTTCATGGGTGTCTTGTCAACTTATTTTTAATTCCTAATTATTAGAGAAAACAGATTTTATTTTCTCAAAAATAAGTCCTTATATTTTAGGCATTTAGTTACCACAACTATATAATTTCTCCTAATTTAATTTGCACTTTGAACTTGTAAAGCTGGCAAGTCAAATATTTAGTTTTTTTTGTCATTTCAAAATATCTAAACCTTTAACTTTATTATTTATATAATTAAGCAAACTTCCAAAAAAATGTTTTGCTGACAAAGGAGTTTAGAGGAAGTTTATAGCCAATCAAATGCAAATTACCACATTCCTTAGCATTCTGGGAGAGTGGGCTTCTGTATTGGATCTCCATGTTTCTCCCTTCCCCCACATGCTGTTTGCTCCGGGGAAGTTTTAGTAATAGATATGGCCAAATTTATTTTCATGCTTAAAAGATAGACAAATCTTAAATTTTTTCTTTTTTTCTTCCCCCCCCCCCCCCCCCCCCCCCCCGCTTTCCAAAGTAATAACTAACACACAATTTGGCCAAGATTTTAATTTCTCTGTGAGTTCTTTTATAATTTTTAAACAAAGCATTGAGTAATCTCATTGTGGGAGACCAGATAACCCTGCCCTCTCCTGCCACCTTTGAATTTCTCTACACTAGAGGTGGTTTTGGCAGTGGAGTTTCACTTATTACAGATTTTAAATTCCAAATACAAACTAAGATTTTAATTTAAACAAGAAACCACATTCTTTAGGCATGCAAACCAAAAGTCTATAATAAAGTTTACTTTATATTTATAACCTAATTCTTCCCCATTAATCTGGCTAAAAAAGACATTCCCACCCTACTTACAGATTGCAACTCTGCAGTTAGTCCATGGGCTTTTTGTGTGGTGAATCTCCCTCACCTTTTTTTGCTGAATTTTCCACACCTTTTCTTGGTGTATTTTTTCCCTCCTTTACTCTAGGAAAAAATATCATATCCTCCAGAAGTCCCATATGAGCGCCCGATGTGGGAACCCCTTTCACATCCCGCATGGTTCAGGGTTCTGGTTCAGGGTTCGGGTTCTGGAGGAGGCCACACACAAATGAAAAGAGACTAGAAAAGTATTAATTTGGGAATATGGGGAGCCAGACGGGAGCCCACCTCTAGTGAGAGGACAACCTTTTGCTTTGGCCTTGCCATCCCTTTTATTGAGACTATGGGATACACCCATAGCTCTTGGGCAGGAAATTCCAAAAACAGAAATTTACATAAGACAAACAGAGGTTGAGGATGATTCAGCTAACAATGTTTCAACTAAGCAGTGAGTGAACTAGCTCTGATCTTTCAGAAAAATTAATAATGTTTTAACTAAACAGTGAGCAAACTAGCTCTGACCTTTCAGAGCAATAAAGGTTGTTGACAATGATCAGTTTCTGGCACCTAACTGCTCCCTTGCCAGCTTGTTTGCCCCCAACTTCCCTCCACTGTTGGCCTGGTCAACCCTAACTGCCCACCCCTTGCAGGCCTGGTCCCTCTCAACTGCCCTCCCCTGTTGACCTGATCACCCACAACTGCCCTCCCTTGCAAACCTGGTCCCTCTCAACTACCCTCTCCTGATAGCCATCTTGTGGTGGCCTCTTGTGTCCACATGAGGGCAGTCATCTTTGACCACATGGGGGCAGCCATCTTGTGTGTTTGAGTGATGGTCAATCAATCTGCAGATTACTCTTTTATTAGATAAGAGAGAAGCCTGGTGCATGGGTAGGGGCCAGCTGGTTTACCCTGAAGGGTGTCCTGGATCGGGTGTGAGTTCCCTTGGGGTGTGGGGCAGCCTGGATGAGGGGCCTGTGGTGGTTTTCAGGTCAGCCACACCCCCCGGTGACCCAAGCATTGACCCTGGTATCTGGGATTTATTAATCTTTTATAATTGAAATTTTGTAGCCTTGAACGTAAGCCTAGGTCAGCCAGGAAGCTTGGCTTCCTCAATCACTGGGGGCAACTCAAGCCTCCTGCTCTCTCTAGTTCCATGGCTGTAGCCATTTTGGTTGGGATTTATTTGTCTTCTATAACTGAAACTTTGTGGCCTTGAGTAGAGGCCTGGACCTGACAGGGTGTGCAGAAAGCTTGGCTTCCTCCATTGCTGGGAAAACACAAGCCTCCTGCTCTCAGTGGCCCAGCCATTGTGGTTGGGTTAACTTGCATACTGGCTCCTGACTGGGTGGTGGGTGTAGCTTGAGGGTATAGCAGAGGTATGGTCAATTTGCATATTACTTTTTTCTTAGATAGGATAATCATCTTTGTGCATAAAACCATGGACAAAAAAATGCTAACCTAACAAACTCAGGTAAGGCCTGCATGGTGGTCTTGCAAACAAAGTCCTAAAGTAACCACAAAGGATAGTCTGAAATTAAAACTTTAACTAAAAGCAGTTATAGTGGGTAGTCACATCCTAGGCTAGTATCTTTCCTGACAAAGGATACTTTAACTTAAAGTTTGCTTAACTGAGCCTATTGTCTTTTTGTGTCTAATAACATACCATTGAAATGTCAAAGTAATTTTCCTTTTTCCAGATGCCTCAAAGCATAGGCATCCTTCTGTGGAGACCACAAATCCCCTCATTGTTATTGAGTAAATTGTTGACTGTTAACTATCATGCACCCATCCAAGTAAAAGAAGTATCTTTTATTTTACTTTTTATCCAATCCCAGAGGTTTCCCCTCTTTGCTTTCCCTAATCTATATATATATATATATATATATATATATATATATATATATATATATATATATCTCTAATATGCAAATAGACTGAATGGTGGAACAACTAAACAAATGAACAGCTAGTTGCTATGATGTGTGTTGACCACCATGGGGTGCATGCAGAACATGGTGGGTGTTAGCCACAGCGGGATGGTGGAGCAGGTGAGCAGGAGTGCCAGATTAAGGTGGGGCGCTGTCCACTGTCATTGGGGCAAGCCTCTGGTGGTTACTGAAAATTCTTTGCTCCTGCATGCCATGGTCCTGCCTGGTGCTCAGGGCGCTAGCCCTGTTTGCACCCACTACTGGTGCCAGTGCCCAACACAGGTCTCAATCACACCATGCTGTCAGTGGGTGCGAACTACTGCCTGCCCAGACCACCCTTGAGGGCTTCTCCACTCCCCTGCTCCTGAGGGGGACAATTGGAGCCAGCAGTCAATGTTCACACCAGTGACAGCACCAGCCCTGCTTGCAACCACTGCTGGCACCAGCCCCAATACTTCCATCATGGCTGGTTTTGCTCAGTGGATAGAGCTTCAGCTTGCAGACTGAAGGTCTTGGGTTCATTCTGGTCAAGTGCAAATACCTAGTCTGTGTGTGTGAGAGAGACAATGAATGTGTCTTTCTCACTTGATGTTTCTCTCTCTCTCTCCCACCCTTTCCACTTACTCTATAAATCAGTGGGAAAAGGATTGAAATAAATAAATAAATAAATAAATAAATAAATAAATAACCAATAACCTAATACATATCAAAGAATAGAATTCTAAATGGTCAGGGCTTGGAGGCATTTTGGTGAGCATCTTGGTTCAACTCCTTTTTTTCAGAAGGGTGCTTGAGGAGCAAAGAGAGCATGGTACATGCCCCAAGTTGATGCAAGAAATCTTGGCAAAACTGAAACCAAACTGTAAGTCTCCTAAATCACAACCCAACATTCTTCTCATTGCATTGTACTGTGTTGCAGGGTTTAAAAAATGTGAAAAATCCCTATAATTTTATTTTAAACCTTAAACAAAGCCAGCCCATTTTACATCACTGTATTTCAATATAGCAAGCTAGATACTTTTATTACTATTAACCAAATATTTTATACAGCAAGAGATCTGAAATGGATATACATGATTGTTCATTTTATGATATTTTGAGCTGTACCTTGTGCTTTGTGCACTTTCCTCTAAGTATGCTATACTTGAAAACATTTAAAAATCATATACAATATGAAAGTAAGAAATCTCCAACTCAGTAAATCAGATATAGTACAAAAATTATTCTCTAATTTGCATGCCTGTAAAACTATCTATATACTTGTTGGAAAATAAAATGTTGCATGTTTTATATTTAATTAAAAAATAATTGCATCCACATTAAAATTGAAGGAGTAAAAAGATATCACAAACAATAAGATTGAAGAGGCAATAAATGAGAAATTATAGACTGTAAATAAATAAAACCAATATAAGTCATAATGAATCTATGAAATGGATCTGAAGATGTATTCAGAAGTAAGTGCCTTTTAATACTTTTATCATTTAAAAAGTGTAAATAAGATAAAATTACTGATATATTAAGGGGGGAAAAAACGTTAAATCCAGAGGACCATTGTGAGAGTGGTGAGGTAAAACAAAGCACTCTGAGATCATGAGGCAGTATGATATAAGTTATTACATAGGCCCTAGTATCAAGTGACCTGTATCCAAATCTTAAGTCTATCATATTCATGGCAGTATGAAGTAAGGCAGGCTATTGAACTTCTTGGAAATTTAATATTCTGGTCTAGATAATATCAACTTAGTAAATATTTTTTGTAAAGGGCCAAATTGACAATATTTTAGGTTTTCTGGGCTGCATATACAGTAGCCCCCCTCCTTATCTGAAGTTTTACTTTCTATTGTTTTAGTTACCCATGGTCCACCATGATTTGAAAATATTAAAAGGAAAATTCTAAATATTTGAGATAAATAATTCATAAGTTTTAAATTGTGCACTGTTCAGAGTAGCATGATGAAAACCTGCTCCATGCCATCTTGGGCAATTAATAACTTTTACCACTTTCAAGTCTCATTCTTCATGATTCTGCAAATAAATCTGTTGTTTGTCCAACAAATATTTAAATGAGCACCATGAGCCAAACAGGTGCTTCTGTTACAAAAGTGTGTTTGTTATTCCATCTAAAAAAAAAAAAAAAAAAAATGATTCAGGCCCAGAGAATGGAGTATGTGTGGGAAAGGGGGTTTTGATTCCTTTAAAACTGCTGGGTGTTCTCCTACTGTGGTTTCCTTAAAACTTGGCTCTTAATTCCTCTTTACCGTGAATGTAGCCTTTCCTTAATTGGATGTCCCTGGGAGTCTCTGTTCTTTGTTACAAATAAATACCAGTTCCCCTTGTGACTTGACCCATCCTTGGCTTTTGACCACAGAAAACTTTCTGCATAACAAGGATGAGCTGTTAGTCCATCTGGGTCACCCCTGGATCCATTATAAGCATGCTGCCATTGAAACAATAAGTTGTGGCCTCAAAATATCCTATCCTCTGTTAAACTGCTATAATTTAGCATTTCAAATAAGGAAAAAGTATAATCTACTCCAGGAGATTGGGTTGGTATGATACATATGCTTTCTCTAACGAGCGTCTCTTTTGGCTGTGCAGGAAACAATAACTCACTTTAGAGCCCAGAGAATTGCACATGCTTGATTGGTTGATGTTGGGGAGCCTTGACCAAATCTTTGCTGGGAATAACAGTGACAACTGAGATGTGACATTAATAGCAATAGCCATTCTTTACATATGCACATTGTTTTCAAATGTGCCATCTGTCTCAATTATCACCACAGTACTGTAAGGTAGGCAGGATAAACATTACTATTCACATTTATCATAGGAGGAAATTTAAGCAAAATGTTTGTTTAGTATCAGAAAACTAGTAAGGAAAAGAACTGAAAAAAGAATCTAGGATTTCTGACTTCTGAGTCACAACTCAGTGGGAGGAAGTCTTCCTGTGATCTTGCTTTTGGCTAAAATGGAACTACAAGAGTCCTGAGTACCTAGGGTGTCTGAGTAAGTACATTGGGTTCATTCTGGTCAAGGTAGGGATAAGTCTATATGGTTGCTGTTTGGTTCTCTACCTCCAGGATTGACATTTCTGCCTGAACTCTCAGGTACTTATTAATTCATTCAATAAATATATTGTATATTGAGCCTCTAGTATGCTCCAGGTACTGGGAATACAGCAGAGAAAAAACAAACAGAAACTTACTCACTTCCTAGAGCTATAGCCTAATGTAGAAAAGATCCATTTGAATAGAAAATTTCCAAAATAATTTAAAAATTTGATAGGCGCTATGAAGGAAAAGCATAAGGTATTATGAAACAGAATAAAAAGGGGACCTATTCCAGTTTGGCAAGGTCAGAGAAGGCCTCTCTAACAAAAGCATATTTAACACATTGAAACCTAAAGAATGGATTAGAAGTTACTCTAAGATTTGGTTGAAGATGGTCTACCAGTGAGGGGTATACTAAGCAAATTGAACAGCATGGGTAAAGGACCTAAGATAAGACCAAGCTTGGTGCATAAGATAAAGAAAGAAAAGACACATATGTCCAGAGTGAAATGAGTGAAGGGGAAATTGTCCCTCCATGTGTTCAGGATAACCAGGAAGGTAAAAAGACCTGAGAGGACAATTTGAATACTAGGCTTTTATTATACAGGATGGTATCCTCAACAACTAGTATTTCACCTTGCACATAGTAGGTACTCCAGAAATCACAAGAAGGTGAACTAATCAGTGTTGGGTTTGTAGCCTCCAAACACTAATATTCAGTCCTTGGGATTGCTGTCATTGACTTTTATAAGGGTGATTTTTTTTGTCCTTTTGGGGGCCTTTCATTGCTTACAGCATAGGGCAGGATGCAACAAACACCACTATGAGGTAGATGGCATAGAGGTAGTTTATTTGATGTATTTGTCTGCCTTTTGGAGGGGGCTAGCACTATTATTCCACACACTTCACCCAATATAGGTTCCTGTAATCTAC
This sequence comes from Pipistrellus kuhlii, assembly GCF_014108245.1. Lineage (NCBI taxonomy): Eukaryota > Metazoa > Chordata > Mammalia > Chiroptera > Vespertilionidae > Pipistrellus > Pipistrellus kuhlii. Next base: position 1,025,166 of record NW_023425550.1, on the reverse strand, counting down.
ACCCTGATGTTGCTACCCCTTACCAAATCACCTGCAAAGACAAGAAGAAACACCAGAAGTTTTCCCTCCTTGCCTATAGGATAGTGTTAAGGAAGAAATTTGTCTTTACTTCTCAGACTTCATCCAGTCCTTACTCCCATTAGTTTGACCCCTAAACCTCAAAAAACTCAGCTCTCTTTCTTCTTACACATCTGCCTCTTCCCTTCTTACCATCAGAGAACTCACAACCCCCCCCCCTCTCTCTCTCACACACACACACACACACACACACACACACACACACACACAGCAGGTTTATTTTATTCACCACCACAGGTGTACTCTGTTAGTGCATGGTTTAGTCTCTAAGTAGTTGGCCATTTCTTATTAGCTAAACCTTGGAGATTTTGTAGATTGTTCTGAGGTCTCTTGTCTCCCTCTGAAGTTCTGGCTGCCCAGATAGTCACTTGAAGTACTTACTGGGTTAATTCTCTACTTTCTTAATCCTGTTGTGGCACATCTCCCTTTTGAATCAGTGCCTTACTCAGCCTGTGATAAAGGCCAAATAGTGTTGGCCTTCTAGACTTAACTGAAGGACTGGGAGTTTTTGGAGAGGCTTTTATTCTTGAAATTCCTGGAAAGGATCTTTTTACCTTCCTGGTTATCTTGAACACATGGAGGGACAAGAGGATGAGCAAAGCATGGCATTGATTTGGGAGAAAAGGGTGGGGGGTTGATGGGAACAGGGGCTTCAGGGAAAAGGGTACAGTTCAAGGAGAAGGTATATACCAGACAAAGACCGGGATGTAGTTTAAAGGGTAGAGAGCCAAAGGGAAAGAAGAAAGAGCTTGGATAAGGTCATCTCAATTTGCACCTCCCTCAGGATCTGCATGGACAGGTGGCCTTCCTCTTCTTCCTCCCTTTGGTACTTAAGGTTGGGTTTTCCATAGCTGCTAGGTGCTTGTGGTTTCCTGGTCACCCTTGCCATCTTAGTGCCTTCCAGTGATCTACCCCAGGTCTTCCAAACTTTCTACATATTCCCCTCCCCAGGAAAATTAGGAGCCACACCCTTCAGTTTTGTTTGTTCAGCAAGGCTCTACTTTAGGCAATAGTAACACTGGAGGGGCTCAGATCACACATAGCATCATCCTGACATCTCCATGGGGGAGGAGACAATCTGGCAAGGCCAAGATGCTCTGGCGAAAGGAAGGGTGACTTTTCTTAGCACCCCTAAAGAACCTTCCAAACTGACCTGCCACCCTCCTTATCTCCCCGTGTAGGTTACATGGCAGAGAGAGAAGGTGTCTCCTCCAAACCTTCCCCCACAACCATTAAATTCAGAGGCACATTCTGTTTCCTCTCACCTTTCACCATTATCAAATTCTTTGTATGTCTTATCTTCAGTATATCCATGGTAATGTGATCATATTTGAGTCTATGTGGAGATATAGATCATCTCATTCCCCTCCCACAAATCCCCACACACAGTTTGAAGACCATTTAATTATTGGCCACTACCAGGGATCTTTTCCATTTCACCTCCTTTTTCCAGTGCCCACATAGCTCTCCTCGGTTTTCTCTTTTTTTCCAGTCTGATATCACTGCCTTCAGTCAATAACCTTGCTCTGATAGATACCCTAGTCTTGTTTGAAATGTGGGGTTCTTGCTCGTGTTAGTAGGTGTACTCCACAGGCTTGGGTTTTTTACAGTGTATGATAGATGAGACAGATACACAAATGCTGCAAGTTGTGCTCGGTATGTTCATGTAGAAAACTACAACCTAGCCGAAACCGGTTTGGCTCAATGGATAGAGCGTCGGCTTGGGGACTGAAAGGTCCCGGGTTCGATTCCGGTCAAGGGCATGTACCTCGGTTGCGGGCACGTCCCCGGTAGGGGGTGTGCAAGAGGCAGCTGATCAATGACTCTCTCTCTCATCGATGTTTCTAACTCTCTATCTCTTTCCCTTCCTCTCTGTACAAAATCAATAAAATATTAAAAATAAATAAATAAATAAATAAAGGCATTTATGGCTCCATGTTCAAAAAAAAAACAAAAAAAAACTACAACCTAAACCTGATGAATGCGCCCAGGAAGGAACTTGGCTTAACCTCTTCTCAACAAGTATCCTCACCCACAAGATACTTTTACTACTTATTTTACTGCTGGCACTGTTAGCATCCCAACTCTTTTCCTTCCCTGAGGTCTTCTGGAGAAACATACCTTACCCTTCAAAAGAGAAATCATATTTTTCAGGCAGTTCTCACTGATACCTGTTCTGTAATGTATTTGTAATTTTTATATGTTTATGAGAATAGAGGAGCTCAACATTTTCCTACAATATCTTGATTGAAAGTCTCCAATAGGTCTTTTTCACACATTTGATTACACTGAATTTTAGCTCAAACAAAAGAGAAATCATATTTTTCAGCATTGGAAGAAAAAATTCTCATTGCTTTATAATGATCAATTTCACTTCCCAAAGTTTTCTTTTAATCCTGTGAAGACATGAAGATAAAAATATTGCATAAAAGTACAGGGAGGTAATGGTCTTTGAATGAGGAGGGAAATGAACTTAGTTCTAAACTTGCCTATTCAAGAGATGGTTGCTACAGAAAAGAAGTCGAATGATGACAGAGAGTTGCTACTTTGCTTTGAAAATGTGAATGCAAAGTAATGTTATGGTACTATCGATGCTATTACTTTTGTCATTGAATCCATCAAATATTTGAATTGATTGTTTTATTGGTCTGCCACTATATCAGCCTTAAAAAGTAGGCAAACTTGGAGGAGGGATCCAAGATGGCAGCATGGATAAACACCTGTACTCGCTGCCTCCCACAACCACATCAAAATTACAACTAAAATATAGGATGACCATCATCCAGACCTGAGGTCTGTAACTATGGGCTGTAAAAACCAGTGTGGATTGGAGCTCAGTGACACAGAGGCTGCTGGAGACCCAGCTGTTCCTCTTAAAAGGCCAGCACCATGAATTGAACTTACAAGGTCCTGCTTTGAGCTCTAGCACCAGGCCTAGGCTCTGGGGGACACATTTGTCTGGCATCGGGGCAGGAACTTGGGGACAGCTTTCTCCCAGATGGAAGTAATCGCAGGGATAATTGTGCTGGGGCCTCCCTGTTCTCAGGGCCCACTGGCAGCCATTTCTGTTTGCTCCGCCCAGGTGATTCCCTGAGGGCCCACCTCATTCAATTTACAACTCCACCCAAACTGCCTGCAGTGGCTTTACATAGCAATGGCCTATCCTTGAAAATATCAAATTACCTGCAGCTGGGTCAGGGAGCCCCAAACCTATCAATAAAACACCTTACACTTGTTAGAGTGGACATTATCAACAAGACAAGCAATAACAAGTGTTGGAGAGGTTGTGGAATAAAGGGAACCCTCATTCACTGCTGGTGGGAATGTAGACTAGCACAACCACTATGTAGCTTTCCAGTTTTCCCAGCATTATTTATTGAAGAGGCTTTCTTCTAATTAGCATATTATGCTCTTATTATTATATATTGAACTGTAGGTGCAAATGAAAAATGAGGAAGTTAAGCTAAGAGATGTTGCTTTAATATAATAGGTCCAATGGTATTTTTTCATAGTAAAGTGAGGAAACTGACAGATTTTAACATTTTCTTGTTTGACTTTAACATTGAGTCATCACAATGATGAGGTTAATGCATCCAGAGATATGAAATGCCAGAGGTAATAAAAAATATTGACATTATGATCAGTCTTTTACATTGTTTTGTGTGTGTTTTTAATATATTTTATTGATTTTTACAGAGAGGGAGAGGAATAGAGAGTTAGAAATATCGTTGAGAGAGACATCGATCAGCTGCCTCTTGCACACCCCCACCAGGGATGTGCCCACAACCCAAGTACATGCCCTTGACCGGTATCGAACCTGGGACCTTCCAGTCCACAGGCCAACACTCTATCCACTGAGCCAAACCTGTTTCAGCAGTCTTTTACATTGTTAAGCATTCTTAAAAACTATAGGGATTGGTTGCAATAAACTAAATAATGACCAATGACATAAAACACTGGGAGAACTGCAACTTAACTATCTTTACTTCATTACCCATGGTTCATTGAAAGAAAATGAAACCATAATTCAATTGTCTCTAGCTGTAGAAACTAAGATCCGGGGAGGAGAAGGGGCTTGCCCAAGTCAATAGCAGAAATGAGACTGCAACCCAGACTTTTTTGGGCCCTAAGCCAGTACTTCGTAAGCCCTGCTGTATCCATAAGTCATCAAGGAGCACCTTCTCTTATTAAGGGTGAATGAATTCTAGCATATGGCTAATCAAAATTTATTGAGCCATCAATGTCTGAAATAAAAAGCTCAGCTATATTTTCTTTTTAATGAAACTATTAAAAACACCATTTGAGAGAGTTTTGTTTATTTGCAATATCTCCTACTGCTAAACTTGATTTAGTGTTAAAACAGAGAGATCTAATCTTACATAAATCTCAACAGTAAATAATTCAAGTTTCAAATCAGATAAGGCATGAATTCAACTTCTAGATTTGTGTTTCTTTCTGTAATTGACAATGTAGGATTTACTTCCATTTATACAGGGAATAAATAAATAAATGTTTGAATTAAATACTTCTCAGTTCTCTTCTGCTTTGAATCTTTTTTAAACAATCAGAATCCACAACTTTCTCAAATTCAAGCAGACATTTCTTTTTGTTTGCTGAAGTTTGTTTTTTTAATTTCTATGTGCAGGTGGAAGAAATCCATAGAGTTTTGAAGTCTGAACTGTAAGTGAAGTTTTATATATTGAAATTCTAAACACTTAAAGATAATATTAGATATTTGGATGCTGCATGGTATATGCTCAAAACTTGTATGATTTCCCAGGAGCTAATGTAAAGAGAAAATTTCAATCATTTTTCTCATTCTTGCTTCTGGCTTTTCATGTCAGCAAACATTTTCTGATTGCCCATTGTGAGCAAGGCACAATTATAGATCCAGAGATGAGATGTGGAGTTTGGTGGTAGGGGGAGGGTGTTACAGGAGCAGGGATGAACAGGTACAGGAATGACTAAACACTGCGTTTGCCCTCCTATCACTCTTGATCTATAAAGAGTATTAAGACAGGGACATGTGTATCACTCAGGATGATCAATGGAGGGTGGAAGTATTCCAGGGCAGAGTTTCAAGAGGGCCTCCCAGAGGATAGGGGATGAAAAATGGCCTTATAAGAATGGGAGAATTTCAGCAGGCATACCTGAGAGAGCTGGGAGCAAGAGAGTGTGTGGAGGGACCAGCAGCAATGGTACAGAGGTAGAAAAGGGCAGATAAGACTGGGGACTGAATGGAAACAAGGCTATACATCATTGAGCGACTGTATTTGATAGGTTCATGTATGTAGCAAAGCCATATGGCTAGCTAATTATAGTCACTCATTTCCATGTCCCTGTAGCATTAAGATAAGCTATAGGCAGCTCGCAGTGCAAGACTGATTTTTGTTACTGTAATCCATCTAGTAGTAATGGCTTATGAACTATTGTCTAACTAAGCCCCATTGGAAGTTTTTATCAAAGTTAATAATGAGAACTGGGAGCTACAGTGACCTGGGGCAGGTGTAGAGCCTTCCTCTGTGTCTGATAAGGTACCATTATCCGTGTTTGCTTGGAACTTTGAAAATTCAAGACAGAGCAGGCCAAGACAATTTGTTTCATTTTGATGGGCCCCATAAGAGTGCTGGAGACCCTCAAGCTGCAAGCCTCTAAAATAACATTGACTGAAAATAAAATAAAATAAAATAAAATAAAATAAAATAAAATAACATTGATTTCATTCAGAATGTGCAAAGATAGAATCTGGAAGTCTGAGGCTGGGAGCTGTAATTCTCTACAGTTGCTTTCTAATCAAACCCACAGATGCACACTATAGAAAAAGCAAGAAAAGTCTGTTTGATAAATCTGTATAATAGGCAATTTTTAAAAATCGATCCTTCCAGAAATTTTTATCTTTCATTTCCCACTAAGTAATTTTTAGAGGTAATGAAATTGTTCTGAAAGCTGCTCTCTTCTCCACGTGAAACACAGCTACAAACCCACAGCAGGAAGGAACAGACCCAAGAAACTGCTTTCATCCACATGCTATTTCCTCACCAATACCCACAGAGTCTATGATAATCACACATTTTGCATTTGACAGTAGTGGTCCAGATTGATCACCACTTTCAGACCCTTGCACTTGGAATCAAAATAAAGGACCTAGGAGCAGAAACTTGATTCACAAAAGACAATTGCTCTTCCTTACTATAAATATTGCCTCATGTTCATTGATTCCTTTATTTTCATTCAACTAGTATGTGTTCTACCCCAGCAACATGAAGAATGGGCTATATAATACTTTAACTTTGATTTATTGAAGTATTATATAATTTACATACCATAAAAGTCATCCTTAGGATATAGTTCTATGAGATTTGATGAATATGTAAATTGTGTAACTGTTACTACAATCAAGATATATTGTAGAACATTTTCAGTAACTCTAAAAATTCCCTAGTGCCTCTATAGTCAACCCCTACCAACATTCCCATTCCTTCACAACTATTGATTTGTTTTTTGCTTCTTGTAGAATGTTATGTAAATGGAATTATGCAGTATATAGTCAGTTGACTGGCTTTTTTCACTTGGTATAATGCATTTGAGATTCATCAGTGTGATTCTGTGTATCAATAGTTCATTCCTGTTCATTGCCGAATAGTATTTCATTGTATGAATGTACCAGACGTGTTTATCCTTTTATCTGGTAAATATCATTTGAGTTTTATCTAGTTTTGAAAGTTGTGAATAAAGCCTTTACAAGCATTCACACACAGGGCTTTCTGTGAATGCAAGATATCTCAAACTCAACATGTCTAAAACTAAAAATTATTGATCTTTTTTCTCCAATCTGCACATCCATCCAAGACTTTCCTTTTCTTGTTAGATGGAAATACTATCATTCCAGTTGGTCATGTCAAAAATATCTATATCAAACTTGTCACTTCTCTCATGCCACAATAATCTTTCAGCAAATTCTAATGGCTTTACCTTCAGAATATATCCAAATTCCTATCACTGTTCACTACTTCCACTGCTACCAACCTAATCCAATTCACCTAGACCAAAGTTGTTGTCATTGGAGCAAGCCTCTGGTGGTTACTGAAAATTCTTTGCTCCTGCATGTTGCAGTCCTGCCCTGCACTCACACCTGCTGCCAGCGTTGGGCCTGCTTACACCCAGAGCTGGTGCTAGAGCCACTGCTCATACCCACTGCTGGTGCCTGGAGCCAGTGCTGATCACTAGGCACCATCAGTGGGTGTGAGCAGTGGCTGCTGGCCCTAATTGCCCCTGAGGGATTCCCTACCTCCACCTGCTCCTGAGAGCAATCAGGGCATCAGCCACCACTCACATCCACTGACAGCTTCAACCCTGCTCACACCCACTGCTGGCACTGGCCTCAATTGCTCCACACTGTCTGCGGGTACAAGCAAGGCCGGCACCATCAGTGCATGGGAGTGGCAGTGGCAGTGGGAACGGGGCTCCTGGCAGACAGGATAAGGGGCCACAGCAGGAGGGGCCAGGCAGGGTTGCAGAGGATGAGCTGAGATCCACCCCTGTGCCTACCACAGCCTCATGGCACACAGTTCCTTTTAAGGTGCACAAATTCATGCACTGGGCCCCTAGAGTGTGTGTGTGTGTGTGTGTGTGTGTGTGTGTGTGTGTGTGTGTGTATCAAAACTTTGCAATAAGAAAACAACCAATTTAAAAATGGGCTAGGGACCTTAACAGATACCTCACCAAAGAAGATATACAGGTGGCAAATAAGCACATGAAAAGATGTTCTACATCATATGCCATTAGAGTACTGCAAATTAAGACAACAATGAGGTACTAGTACACACCTATTAGAATGACCAAAATCAAAAGCACTGGGAAGACCAAATGCTGGTAAGGATATGAAGCAAAAGGAACTCTCATTCACTGTAGTAGAGAGCAAAATGATACAGCAAGTTTCGAAGACAATTTGGCAGTTTCTCACAAAACTAAACATACTCTTACCATTCAATCCAGCAATCACACTCCTTGGAATTTATCCAAAGGAGCTGAAAATTTATGTCCACACAAAAACTTGCAAATGGCTGTTTATAGCAGCTTTATTATGCTCTGGTTTCTCTTCAGACCGCATAAATCTTTCGCCTTTTATAGCAGCTTTATTGATAATTGCCAAAAACATAGAAGCAACCCCTATGTCCTTCTATAGGTGAATGGATCAACTACAGTAGCACATCCAAACAGTGGTACAATGAAATATTACTCAATGCTAAAAAGCAATGAGCTATCAAGCTCTGAAAAGAAAAGGAGGAATCTTAAATGCATAGTGATAAGTGGGGGGGGGGGGGAATCCAATCTCTAAAGGCCACATACTGGAAAAGGCAAAACAATGGAGACAGAAAAGGATCAGTGATTACCAGAGGTTCACGGGGGAGGGAGTAATTAGTAGGTGAAGCACATGGGATATTAAGGGCAGTGAAATTATTTTGTATAGTACTGTAATGGTAAACACATATCATTATACATTTGTCAAAATTCATAGAATGTACAACCCTAAGTGTAAACCCTAATATAAGATATGGCCTTTATTTAATGATAATGTTTTAATATTGGCTTATCATTCATAACAAATGTACCATGCTAATGCAAGATGTTAATAATAATAAAAATTGTAAGGGGTAGGAGATAGTTAAGATACATACATACTCTTTGTACTTTGCATTCAATTTTCTATAAACCTAAATCTGCTCTAAAAATAAAGTCCATTATGTTAAAAATGCCACTTGTTATTTAAAAAATAAAACTCTTAGTAATAAGTTTAACAAATTATGAGCTACCCCTTTATGAAGAAAACTAGTGGCCCGGTGCATGGATTCATGCACATTGAAAGGAAATTAATTATAAATATTTTAATATCACTATTTGCCCTTTCTCTATAATAGAAGTGTCAGAGATGAAAAAAATAGTAAAATGTATATGAAGATAATACATAAATTTATTAATAAACAATAACAACATGATATAACAACAACAAAGACATGATATAAAAACATGATATAAAAATAATAAAAACATGATATAAAAACATGATATTAAAACAACATTGATAAAAATAATGACTGATAAATTGATTTATCTTATTCTAATATCTCCTTGGATATCACATGAAGAGTGAAAACACTTTCAGAGCGCTGGACTAATTTCCCTTGTGATGAAGTATTTACAACTTTAACTTTAATGTCACACACTCTTCAAACTCGAGAGAAAGCTACATATAACTGACAAAGTCCAAACACGGGGTCAGGTAGGAATATTCCTACTGTGTCTAGAGTTTGTCCTTGTGATTTACTAATAGTCATTGCAAATGCTGGCATCATGGAAAACTATTTTCAAATTAATTTTAATGGGAGGCCAGTGTCAGATGGGGACAAATCAATTCTTGGAAACAGAACAAACTCTCCTTCTACAGATCCTGTTAATACTTCAGATTTGATAATGTTAGGTCGCAATCTTTTGATAATAAATCTAGTACCATTACAAAGACCCCCATTTACTATTAAGTATCAAGATAAGTGCACCTACTTTGAATTTTAATTTATGACACGGCATTCCCGAAGGAGTAATAATATTAACCTGTTAACCGGGGAGTTCCCTTTTTAATTACGCAACGTACAACGGGCGTATACTCTTTCACTAGAACGTGTCAGTACGTCACGCCCAGCGGACGTAATTTTATATTATTATTTTTTTATTTATACTTAATTAAAATAAATGAAATATATATTTTTTAGTTTATTTATATATAAAGCACAAAGGAAAATACAAAATTACAAACAAATAGAAAAGAATACCAACAAAGAAATGGAAACATCGAATTAAAAAATTATAAATTTTACAAACAATTATAAAGATTACAAAAAATATATACCGTCTCTCTCAGGGTGCAACATATATTTCAAGGACGTATTCATATGTCCTACCCGTTCCTGATAGTGTTTATGTTTGATGTATTTATATTTATAGGTCCCACTCGGTTAACAGGTTAAGAAATTTAATGGGAGTTTTATATGCATCATACATGACAGAGTCAATGTTTATTTTTAAACTAGAGGCCTAGAGCACAGGATTCATGAACTGGTGGGGGGAAGGGCCTATGGGGATCAGCCTGCTGCAGGAGTACCACTCATCCTGGTCAGCTGAGCAGCTGTGGACCTGCCCTCTGAGTGGCTGCTCCCTGGTCCAGCATCTTTCATGGAGTCGGAGCACTCGCCTCTCCAGGGGACCTGGTCAGGCTGGGCCCAGGGACAGTAGCACTAAGAAGCAGTGGAGCCGAAACCGGTTTGGCTCAGTGGATAGACCATCGGCCTGCGGACTGAAAGGTCCCAGGTTCGATTCTGGTCAAGGGCATGTACCTTAGTTGCGGGCATGTCCTCAGTAGGGGGTGTGCAAGAGGCAGCTAATCAATGTTTCTCTCTCATCAGTGTTTCTAACACTCTATCCCTCTCTCTTCCTCTGTGAAAAATCAATAAAATATATTTATTTTTTTAAAAAGAAGCAGTGGAGTAGGCCTCAGTCCCACGGTGGCCACAAACCCGCCTCTGGGGTCAGCTCTGCGAGCACAGCAATGGCGCTGCTCAGCCTGCGAGCATCTGGAGGAGGCAGCAGCAAACAAGGAGGAGCTTGGGGTTAGGAGGCGACAATTGCAGTCTAGGTTCCTGCCCATTGGCCTGGAATTCACAGCCGCTAAGTGGCACTCCCACTGTGGTAGCATACTGACCACCAGGGGCAGCTCCTACATTGAGTGTCTGCCCCCTGATGGTCAATGCATGTCATAGCAACTGGTTGACTGGTCATACTGGTTGTTCTGCCATTCAGTCACTGGGCTTTTATTATTAGGATTGCCAGTGTGGTCATATGTACCAGTCGGTTGGTCATATGGTTGGTTGGTGAGATGGTCCACTATATATAGACTAGTGGCCTGATACACATATTTGTGCACATTGAAAGGAAATTAATTAGAATAAATGTTTTAATATTGCTATTAGTCCTTTATAATAGAAGTGTCAACCAAATTCATGATTGACAATGACAGATCAAAACACATGCGTGCAATTGGCACCAGCAAGAGCTTTATATGTATCATGCATGCACCAGTCAACATTTATTTTTAAATTGCCAGTGCATGTCATATGTCCTGGATGGTCAATCTGTCAGATGGACATACAGTTGGTCACTTAGCCTTCTATATAATCAAAGCCTAATATGCTAAGTGTCTGGTCAACCGGTCAGCTGTTCAACCATTCAAAGCATGATATGCTAATGATATGCTAAGGCCACTCAACTGCTCACTATGATGTGCACTGACCACCAGGGGGCAGACAGTCAACTGGTCAACCAGTCGCTATGACATGCACTGACCACCAGGGGCCAGAAGCTCCAACTGGTAGGTTAGTTTTCTGCTGGGGTCTGGCCCATCAGGACTGAGTGAGATGTGCCAGACACATCTTGGAGCCTTCCCATGGTCCCTCCCTGGCTGGCCAACCTCTCAGGTCCCTCCCCAGCCCTGATTGTGCATCTGTGGGGTCCCGAGGCCTGGCCTGTACTGTCTTGCACTCCGGGACCCCTTAGGGGGTTTTGGAGAGCTGGTTTCAGCAAGAGAGAGAGAGAGAGAAAGAGAGAGGGAGAGAGAGAGAGAGAGAGAGAGAGAGAGAGAGAGAGAGAGAGAGAGAGAGAGAGAGAGAGAGAGGAAGAAAAAAAGAAAGAAGGAAAGAAAGATTTAAGGAATTATAAGATGAGAAAATTACTACCTGATATGACATTAATACCTAAAAATAATTATATTTTTGTGTTTCTTTTTTTAAAATATATTTTATTGACTTTTTATAGAGAGGAAGGGAGAGAGAGAGAGACAGAAACATGAACAGGAGAGAAACATCAATCGGCTGCCCCCTGCACACCCTCCACTGGGGATGTACCTGCAACCAAGGTACATGCCCACAACAGGAATCGAACCCAGGATCCCCATGAAGCCAAACCGATTAGGGCTTTTTTATGTTTCTTTTGCATTACATATTCCTAATAGCAGTGGTTGGCAAACTGTGGCTCATGAGCCACATGCAGCTCTTTGGCCCCGTGAGTGTGGCTCTTCAACAAAATATCACGTGCAGGCATGCGATCGAAACTTCGTGGCCCATGTGCAGAAGTCAGTTTTCAGGTCTCAAAAGTAATTTCAATCATTGTACTACTGTTGATACTTGGCTCTGTTGACTAATGAGTTTGCTGACCACTGCTAATAGGAATAATTCAAGGAGGGGGAAAACTATAGTAAATAAGCCCTGACTAGTTTAGCTCAGTGGATAGAACATCAGCCTGTGGACTCAGTGGTCCCAGGTTCAATTCCCATCAAGTGCATGTACTTTGATTGCAGGCATATCCCCAGTAGGGGTTGTGCAGGAGGCAGCTGATCAATGTTTCTCTCTCATCGATGTTTCTAACTCTCTTTCCCTCTTTCCCTTCCTTTCTGTAAAAAAACAATAAAATATATGTTTTTAAAAACTATAGTAATTAATACCCTGTGGTGTTAGTTCATGAGTAGATGAATAATCCATTAGAATAGAGTCCAAAATGCACACATACAAGGTATCTTGACTGAAGGTAGGGAAGGAATTACAGATCATTGAAGACGATGGACTAGAATACAAATGGTTCTTGAAGTATGGTTTACATTGGAAAAAGGAAAGAAATGCCTACCTCACACCATATGAAAATCACAGATGGAGTAAAAACTTAAATGTAAAATTCAAAAAAAACTATAAAATATTTAGAAGACCCCATACAGGGGTACAACTTTATCACCTCAGATTAGAGAAGCAAGTGCAAAGCAATAAGAAAAATAATAATCTCAATTACATTAAAATTAAGAACTTCTGTTCATTAAAAGCCCCTAAAAAGGTAACAAAGACAAACCACATTTTAAAATAAGACATTTAAGTACATAAAGGTAATAAATAATTAATATCTAGAATACATAAAGAATGTTTAAAATCAATAAGAATATTATAACCTCAAAAACTGGACAAAAGACACATTTTGAAAGAAACTGCACAGTGTCCATAAACATATGCTTAGAACTATTTAAATAAAGAAAAATGTAAATTAAAATTAAAATGACATATATGTCATACCTATCAAATTGGCAATGGTAAAAAAGTGAGAGCATATTTGTTAACAATATGTGAGACAGCAGGAACTTGCATCTACTGCTGGGAGTAATGGAACAAGTACTTGGGAAAAGTCTGGCATCACTTACTAAAATTGGCCTGCCTTTACCGTATAACCCAGCAATTATATTTCTTCATTGTTTTGTGTGATTTTTTGGAATCTGAGGAAAAAAAAATACCAAGAAGAAGGGCTCCTAGTGGCTAATTGTGCTCAAATTAACACACACACACACACACACACACACGCACACACGCGCGCCCTACTAAATCATTTCTAAATAGTAGCTTCTCACGCAAGCCCAGCTTCAAGAAAAACGCTGCAGTAAACTTCCTGCCCCATGCATTGAATTGCCTGTTTCTATTGTGTTCCTGTCATCTGAGCCAGCCTTTACAAGAAATTCCTGGAATTCTATTTCAATGAATAGGACTAAGACTTTCCCAGTACTCCTATCATATATTGTTTAGTGTCGCCTGTTCCTTATATGAATGGAACCATATCATGTGTTTTCTCCATATTTTCTCTTGTGACTTTCTTCTTTTGCTCATTACGTTTCTGAAATTTAGCTTTGTGAGGTGCATGTAATTATAATTTATTTATTTTTATTGCTGCATATGATCTCATTGTATGAATATATGACAATTTATTAACTTTTTAATAGACACTTGGGTCATTATTTCAGGTTTTTACACATTTCAAACAATTCTACACCGACTATTCTTTTATATGCCTCTAAATGCACATATACAATAGTTTCTCTAAACTTTTAACAGATGGTTATTGGTGCCAATTCATTACCAACAGAAATCCCCAATTTGAAGTACAGTAAAGAAGGAAACTTCATTCAGTGCAAACAGCTCAATTGTGACACAGCACAGCTGTGAAAACAGCATGGCTGTGGAACAGCTCAATGGTGTTACAATGTAATTATAAAGCAGCATGACTGTGGAACAGCATTGCTGGGAGGTGGCCCTCTCCTCTCCCTTGCCCCTATCTAGCTAGACAGCTCTTATCTCCTCCAGGCTGCTTTTGTGTGCCCCAGTCCACCTGCTCTGCCATAGTAAGCCTTCTTCAGTCCTAGGTAGAAAGGGAAAGAGCACTCCCACAGAGGGGAGCTGACTTAAGGAGAAGTCCCCACTTACACCCACATCTGTTTCTCTCTAGCTCTGAGGACTGATGATAAGTGCTGAGCATCAGCATGTTCCTAGAACCACAAGCCAGAAACCTGGGAGGCAGCCTAGATTTCGCCGTTGATACAAAGCTATCACAACTACCATATTGAATGTTTACCTTTTGCTAGACCCAGTGCTAGTTTGTGTTCATTTTGATGATCTCGTCCTGTTGATCTTATCTCCTTAATATTATATGAAACTTGTCACTGCATAGCTCAGTCTTATACAATCCCTTGTCTGGACACTAGCAGCAACTTCATTCATTATTATTTTTCAACCAATATTTATTGAGGCTCTATCATGTGCTATGCACTGTGCTGAGGATTCAATGGGATGCAAAACATATCCAGTTCCCCCTCCTGTGAAACTTACATTAGAAGATGCAAGGGTTAAGCCAGTTGTTCAGTCCATTCTCACATGACAGCCAGTCTGCTCTCTCTCAAACACAGGTGTAACCTTTCAAAGCACTGCCATGCAGCCTTTAGGATAAGGTCCAAACTTGTTAACTTGGTATTTAAGGATTCACAAGCCTTTCTCAATTTACTTTCCAAACTCAATATCCATCCCCCTTCCTAAGACAGATGTGAACACACACACACACACACACACACACACACACACACACACACCTCCTTTATGCTCCTAATATCCCATTAACTAGCAAGACTAGGCCAAATTTGTGTTTTCCTAACATGCCATACACTATTAAACTTGCAGAGTTCCTCTCTGAAAACTAGTCCTTGCAAGTTCTCCTCATGCCAAAAGCTTGTGTCCCATAAAACAAGATTGCCTATAATCAGATTGAATGTTAGAAAAAAGCCTTAGCTTCCTCTACCTATAATTCCTTTCCTCCCTTCACCTGGCTAACTCTCACTTATCTGTACTTCAGGTCCCAACTTGGACTCGTGTAGATCTTCAATGTCCTCTCCACTCCACAGCCCCCTACTGGATGAGGTACCCATCCTTTGTGTGTCCCTCCTTGTCCCACTGTCTTTGTTTACTACCTGTCTCCCCCTAAAGGCCAAGGTCTTATCTGCTTTATTGACTACTCATCCCCAGTACCTGCCACAGGGTTGACTAAATGAGTGAATAGCTGAATGGATAAATGGCTAAATCTTTGAAAAAAAGAAATAAATGAAAGCAGCCCTAACTGAAAAGATTGATATATCATGTCCTGTTTGATAGACAATACTGTTAAAATTTCAAATCTCTTCAATTGATTTGTAGATTCAAAGCAATCACAATAAATATCCCAGAGAAACTTTTTAATAGTTATATTAAATGTCAAAAACACAAATTTTAAAATTTATGTACATAAATAAAGAAATTAGAATAGCCACACACAAAAATAGAAAAAGATAACAAAGTCTAAGGAGTGGCATTATCTGATTTCAAGGGACCATGAAACATATAACCCAGATAGACTATATCTTGGGCCCTAAGACAAACCTCAACAAATTTAAAAAAATTAAAGTTATATAGAGTATATTCTTTGACCAAAATTGAATCAAACTAGATATCAATAACAGAAAGATAACAGGGAAATCTATGAACACAGAAATTAAATGACAAACTTAATTTTTTTTTCTTTAAAAGTATTTTTTAAATTGTTGACACTATTTCAGAGATCTCCCAATCCCCTCCCATCTTTGTCCACCTCCACCCAGGTTCCACCACCTTTATAACTCTGTGGTCTGTGTCCATGACATATATATATATATATATATATATATATATATATATATATATATATATATATTAGAGGCCCAGTGCACAAAATTCATGCAAGAGTAGCCTTCCTTCCTCCTGCTGCCGGCACTCGCTTCCCTCTGGTACCCTGGACCTGGGCTTCCATCACAGCCCCGGCTTCATCTGGAAGGTTGCCTAGAAGGACGTCCAGTCTAATTTGCATGTTATTACTTTATTATTATAGATACTAGAGGCCCAGTGCATGAATTCATGCACCAGTGGGGTCCCTAGGCCTGGCCTTCGGGATTAAGCCAAAACTGGCTCTCCGACATCCCCTAAGGGGTCCTAGATTGTAAGAGGTTGCAGGCCAGACTGAGGGACCCCACCAGTGCATGATCAGGGCTGGGGAGGGTTGCAGGAGGTTGGACAGTCAGAGAGGGACCATGGGAGAGCTCCAGGGCATGCCCAGCCTGTCTCACTCAGTCCTGATTGGCCAAACCCCAGCAGCAAACTAACCTACCTGTCAGAGAATCTGCCCCCTGGTGGGAAGTGCATGTCATAGCGAGCAGGTGAGCAGCCTTAGCATATTATTAGCATATTACACTTTAATTGATTGAATGGATGAACAGGTGATCTGACAGCATATTAGGTTTTTATTATATACTAGTGGCCTGGTACACAAAACTTGTGCACAAGGGAGGGGGTTCCCTCAGCCCAGCTTGTACCCTCTCCAATCAGGGACCCCTTGGGGATCGAGCCTAAACCAGCAGTCGGACTTCCCTCTTGCAATCTTGGACTGCTAGCTCCTAACCGCTCACCTGCCTATCTGCTTGATTGCCTCTAACCCCTCTACCTGCCTGTCTGATTGCCCCTAACTGCCCTCTCCTAACAGCCTGATCTCATCCCCAACTGCCCTCCCTTGCCAACCTGATCTCATCTCCAATGGTCCTCTTCTGCCGGCCCGATCTCACACTCAACTGCCCTCTCTGCCTTGGCCCCCCACCACCATGGCTTTTTCTGGAAATAAGTTAGAGGGCTGGAAGATGGCTGGTTGACCTGGTCGAATTAGCATATTACCCTTTTATTACTATAGAGACTAGTGGTCTGGTGCATGAAACTTGTGGGGGGGGGGGGTCTCTCCTCAGCCCAGCCTGTACCCTCTCCAATCTGGGACCCCTTGGGGGATGTCCGACTGCCAGTTTAGGCCCAATCCCTGGGACATCCCTCTTACAATCCTGAACAGCTGGCTCCTAATCATTCACCTGTCTAGTGCCCCCTAACTGCCTGCCCCCTGCCGGCCTGATCACCTGTCACTGCCTCTGCATGCTGGCCTGATTGCCCCCCACTGTCCCCTCCCTGCTAGCCTATTCGTTCCTAACTGCTGCCCCCACCAGCCTGCTCACCCCCAACTGCGCCCCCTGCTGGCCTGCTAGCCCCCAGCTGCTATCCCCTCCTGGCCTGATCACCCCTAACCACCTCTGCCTCAGCCCCACCACCATGGCTTTGTTCAGAAGGTCTCCCAGTCTAATTAGCATATTACCCTTTTATTAGTATAGATAGAGGCCTGGTACACAGGTGGGGGCTGGCTGGTCTGCCCTGAAGGGGGTCCCAGTTTTTTTGGGGGGCGGGGCCCGCCTAGGTGAGGAGCCTGTGGCAGTTTGCAGACCAGCCACAGCTCCATTGGGGTGGGGGTCTCTGCTGGGGGGCATGGCCAGCCTGGCTGAGGAGCTGTGGACCGTTTGCAGGCCAGCCACACACCCGTCGGGGTGAGGGTCCCCACTGTGGGGCATGGCAGGACTGGGCAAGGGGCTGAGGGCCATTTGGGGGCGGTTTGCAGGCCAGTCAAGCCCCCGGCTTTGTCTGGAAGGACATCCGGAAGGTCTCCTGGTCTAATTAGCATATTACTCTTTTATTAACATATATATATATATATATATACATATATATATATATATATATATATATATATATATTCTTTGACTACTCTCTTCACCTTCTTTTATCTAGTCCTCCTTATCCCCCAACTCCTCTGATAGCTGCAGCTTATTTTGCTCATTAGATTCCACATATAAGTGAGGTTATTTGGTTTTTGTCTTTCTCTGACTGGCTTATTTCACTTAGCATAATAATCTCCAGGTCCATCCATGCTGCTGCAAAGGATAAGAGTTCCTTCATTTTCACTTCCCCATAATTGATCCATGGATCAAAAAGGATGTCTCAGGGAAACAAAAAACAAAAAACCAAACTGAATGAAAGTAAAAATACAACATACCAAAATCAGTGAGACACAACTGAAGCAGTGCTTAGAGAGTAATTTATTCACTAAATGTATATGAAAAAAAGGAAAATTGTCAAATCAATAATGTTAACTCCCACCTCAAGAAAATAGGAAAAAGAAGTAAAATAAACCCCAAACCAGCAGAAGGAAGGAAATAATAAAGATAAGAGCAGTAATTGATCACATTGAAGACAGAAAAAAAGAAAAGAAAAAACTTTCTTTTTTTAAAATATATTTTATTGATTTTTTACAGAGAGGAAGAGAGAGGGATAGAAAGTTAGAAACATCGATGAGAGAGAATCATCGACCAGCTGCTTCTTGCATACCCCCTACTGGGGATGTGCCCGTAACCAAGATACTTGCCCGTGCCCGGAATCGAACCCGGGACCTTTCAGTCTGCAGGCTAACACTCTATCTACTGAGCCAAACCAGCCAGGGCAAAAAAACAAAAAACAAAAAACAAAAACCAACTGTTTCTTTGCAAAGATCAATAAAATTGACAAACTCCTAAAAGACTGACGAAAATGAAATATAAACACAAAATATAAGTGATCAATATCAGGAACAAAACAGGGGATATCATAACAGACCTTGCAGACATCAAAATGATAATAAGGGCCTACTACTCTACACACATACATTTGATAATTTAGATAAAATGTACAAGTTCTGTGAAAAACACAAAAACAAGTTATTTGAAAAACATAAATTCTCATTCAATATAAAACATAATTTGAATAGTTCTATAACTATTAAATAAATTAAATTCATAATTTAAAATCTCCCAAAAAAGAAATATCCAAACATTTAAAGATTTTGCACCAATTCTACACAATCTCTTCCAGAAACTAGAAGAGAAAAAATACTTTTTGATTAACTTTATGAAACTAATGTTACCATGATATAAAAAACAAAAAACAAAGACATTATAAGAAAACTTCAGACCAGTATCCTTCATTAGCAGAAACATAAAAGTCCTTAACAAAATAATAGCAGATTGAATCCAACAAACATAAGAATAATATAATGTGACTAAGTGGGAAGACAATGAACCTATGAAGGAAAAAGGAAGGAGAGGAACACATGGGGGATGGGGGAGACATAACACCATATCCTGTAAGTCAAGGGAAAACACTCAGGAAAGGAGTTATTATTCAGGTTCACTGACTACTGCAGAGTAGAGTAGTCAAGGAAGATGAAAAAGGGAATATTGCTGATTGACAAGGATGTCACTGATGGCATTGGTAACAGCAATATATATGCCTAAGTTACTGTTACAACTGGACGACTGGATGACTGGATGACCAGAATTGGCTGGTATCTATGACACACACTGACCACTAGGGAGCAGATGCTCAATGCAGGAGCTGCCCCCTGGTGGTCAGTGCACTCCCACAGCCAACCTCCTGCAGTCGGCCAACCTCCCATGGCCCCTCTCACCAGCCAGTCCCCATCAATTGCAGGTCAGCCAAGGGACCCCACCAGTGCATGAATTCCTGCACCAGGTCTCTAGTATACAATAAGTGATACGAGAAGTGTTGGGAACAAAAGCCATATTGCAATGAGAGACGAGTGAGTGGGAGTGGCTTCGGGCTAATTTAATTGTTAGAAAAGTTAAGACTAACAATGATCAAGTTAAATTCATACTGCATGATCAGTATTTAATTAGTGTTGCAAAATCCTTGTTAATTACAATGTTGATATAATTACAAAATGATGATTCACTTTTTATATATCTCAGAGGAAATTAAGGCAATGCATATTGGGACCTGGAGTCTGTTAAGGCCTTGAAAAGGATAAATCCTAAAGAAGCTCACACAAATATGCCAAATTGATTTTGGGCAAATGTGCAAAATAAATCCAATGGAGGAAGGGCAGTCTTTTCAACAAATGGTATTGGAGCATTTGAATATCCATAAGCTAAAAATGAACATATACCAAAAGCTCACACCTTACATAAATATTAACTCAAAAAATTGCCGAAACCGGTTTGGCTCAATGGATGGAGTGTCAGCCTGCGGACTGAAGGGTCCCAGGTTTGATTCTGGGTAAGGACATGTGCCTTGGTTGTGGGCACATCCCCGGTGGGAGGTGTGCAGGAGACAGCTGATCGATATTTCTCTCTCATCGATGTTTCTGACTCTCTATTCCTCTCCCTTCCTCTCTGTAAAAAAAACAAACAAACAATAAAATATATTTTTTTTAAATTGAAACTTGAGCACCAACTTACACCATACACAAAAATAAACTCAAAATGAACTTACTTAAATGTAAGACAAGAAACCATAAAAACCTTAGAGCAAACCACAGGCAGCAAACTATCAAACATTTATCGTAGCAATATCTTTACCGATAGAGCTCCTAGGGCAAGGAAAATTAAGGAGAAACTAAACAAATGGGACAACATCAAAATAAAAAGCTTCTGCACAGCAAAAGAAGCCATCAACAAAACAACAAGAAAGAACATATTTGCCATTGTTATCTCTGATAAGGGTTTAATCTCCAAAATTTACAGGGAACTCATACAACTTAACAAAAGGAAGATAAACAATCAAATCAAAAAATGGGCAAAGGACCTAAATAGACACTTTTCAAAAGTGATGGTAAATTAGCATATTCCCTCTTTATTAGATAGGATTTTGCAAAGTATTACCATTGGAGAAACTATAAAGTTTCTGGACAAATGCCGAATACAAGATATCTGTATTATCTCCCCAAATTGCATGAGAATCTACAATGATCTCATTAAAAAAAAAAAAAAAGTTCAAGGAGGCATTAACATTAAAGAGCAAAATGTGAGAAACATCACATTAAAGCTTTTAGAAGAAAACAAAGGAGAACATTTCTCTGACCTCACAGTAAGGGAAATTTTTTTTTTCTTAAAGGAATACAAACCATAAAGTTAAAGAAAATATACATGTGACTACATTTAAATAAAAATCTTGTGTGGCAAATACCATTTTAAAAAGTATGAAGACAAGCTACAGAGTGCTAGAAGGTATGTGCAGCACAGGTATTGACAAAGGATTTATATATTAAATACAGAACATATATTAAATGCATCAATAAACATTTTAAAAGAATGTTTTTAAAGGGACAAAAGATAAAGAGGCAATTCCAAGAAGAAACCTGATCAATCCTATCTAATAAAGAGGGAATATGCTAATTTACCCTCACATCATCACAAAGATGGCAGTGTTCACAGCCAAAAAGGAGCAAATTTGCTCATTGACTGCCATGCCCTCAAAGATGGCAGCGCTCATAGCCACAAGATGGTTGCGCCCAGTCCCCCCCCCCCCCCCCCCGCCCCAGCTGCCCAGGGCTGCCCAAGGCTCAGGTAACCAGGGTTGGCCAAGGCTTGAGCTTGTGGCAGTGGAAGCAGCAGAGGTGTGATGGGGGCGTCGCCTTCCCCTGATTGCCAGATCACCTCCTACCCCAGAGGGCTCCCAGACTGTGAAAGGAGCAGGCCTGGCTGAGGGACCCCCAACTCCAGTGTATGGATTTTCATGCAGTGGGCCTCTAGTGTACATCTAAAAGGGTACTCAACCATTCTAATCATCTGAGAGATGCCTAAACATTACAAGAAACCATTTGACGTCTATCAAATTGGCAAAAATGTATAAGGTCTTATAATTTTAGGTGTTGGAGAGAAATTGGGCCACTTGTCTTATATATTGCTAGTAGTGTGCAATTTAGAGCAAACACCTTAGGAAGCAAATTGGCAACATCTAGTAAAGTTAAAGATGCATATATTTTTCAATCCAACAATTTCACTCCCAGATCTATAAACTAGATAGTGATTTGATATATTTTTTGGTCATGAGTCACACTATGAAATAATTTTAACACAACATATATTTATAATTGAAGCAAAAGTCTTCTGCAAGACTTTTTATCCTGCATGCAAAGCCCTGTGATAACTTCTATTCATTCAACTTCATTTTTAATGCTCAGCATGAAGAATTAAATTGATTTCACGATTCACTAATGCAGTTGTTTTCCATCTTGGCTGCATATTACAATCATCTGGGGAGCTTTTAAATCTCCGTTGCCAAGGCCACAACCCAAACAAATTAGACTATCTGGGGAGTGTGTTTTTAAAGTTCCCAGGTGACTCCAATGTGTAGCCAAAATTGAGAATCTCTACATTAATAGGTCACAACATGAAGTCTGAAAAACACTGCTGTAACTTAGTTAATACTATTTTGCCACTGTTAATGTCTTTTGGTTTTAATTATTGTACTATTGTTATATAATATTAATATTAGGGGAGGCTTGGTGAACGATATATGGGAACTCTGTACTACTTTTGTAACTTTCTTCTAAGTCCAAAATTATTTCAAAATAAAAATGTTTTTAAAAAGAAAAAAATATGTTCCTAGAGAAAATAATGCACCAGGAAACATACGAGAATGTTCAGAGCCACAATATTTGTAAAAGCAAAACCTGGAAACACCAAAATGTCCATCAGCAGGAGAATAAATAAATATACTGTGCTATTTTCCTACAATAGAATACTATACAGCAGTTAAGATTCATGAACCTAAAGTTCATATAACAACATGGATGGTTCTCAAGAACAGATAATAAACAAAGTAAGTTGCAGAAACATAATTTATACTATGAAACCATTTTGAGAGACTTAAAAACATGCCAAACAAGAATACATATTTTTATGAGTATATACATAATGAGTAAAAGAATAGTGAGGGGTACAGGAATAAAACTACTAAATTCAGAATAGCAATTACCAATGGAAAGAGGCAAGGGAATAAAATCAGGGTAGGGTGGAAAGGGGACTTCAATTGCATTTGCACTGCTTAATTATTTGAGCTGAGTGGTGGGTATATAAGCATTGGCTGTATAGTATTACTCTTTTTTGTTTATTTGTATGCCTGACATATATTATAATAAAAATTATTCTGAAGGACTAATAAATCTTATCAGGTAGGATAGGGGGGAAATGACTGTATAGAAGCAGAGTTTGGGAGCAAGTGAGTGGGAGTAGCACACCATTCTTACTCTCTACCCAACTGGGGCACCTGTCAATGTGCTTGACTGCCAATACTAAGCCATTGGTGACATGAACAACAGTCAGCTCAGTTGAGAGCCCAGATCCTCTGATCTCATTTTAGAGACAAATGCCTCCTTGTTGGTGTTCTCTTGGGGTAGAACACAAAGCCCTGGAAACAAAGCTAATCTATGTGACCACCATTATCATTGACCATAAACATTTCTCTAGTACAGTGTTTTTCAACCTTTTTTGGGCAAAGGCACACTTGTTTCATGAAAAAAATCACGAGGCACACCACCATTAGAAAATGTTAAAAAAATTAACTCTGTGCCTATAGTGACTATATATAAAGTAATTCTCTTGAATAGGAATCAAATAAACACAAAGAAAGTATTTTATAATTACTTTATTATGAAATATTAAGTAAACAAAATAGTGAAAAATTATAAAATTCTTGTCTTGTCTGCAGCTACGGCACACCAGGCAACATCTCGTGCCGCGGAACAGCGGTTGAAAAACGCTGCTCTAGTACAGCCCAAACTCTGGAGATTAAGGCTGAGAGAGTAGTAAGGGAAAGAAAGGTGACATTCCTTACCCTTTGATTAAGAGTCATCCCCTGCTAGCGCTGTGAGTAATCTGACTTTTTGCCATGACCATTCTTGGGTGAAATCACACTGCTGAAATGACTCACCATTCCAATGAGAAAACACATAATGGAGGCAGAAAAGGAGTTCATTTTGGATCCAGGGCTTCTTTGAAGATATGGCTCTGGTAGCAATAAATGGTTGTGGGTACTGAGTGCCTAGGGGACTTCAGAAGAAAATAAAAAAAGGAAGGTGGGAGGCACCAAGGATAAATTCCAGGCCTGGTTCCCCCAACTTTCTCCCAGACAGCAAATGGGAAATGCCTCCCAAGCAGGAAGGGCGTGTTTTGCTCCCTACTCCATCTCCCCCTGTCAGAACTTCAGGGTCTGGTTGTGGAGAGGCACAACACTATCCCTCCTGCTTGCATGCTTCATGGCACAGTTTCTCCCCTTTCTCTTGCCCCAGATACTCCCTTGAGAAAGGGAGGTCCATTCTTCATATCTGCCAGGGAAGGCTCCAGGGGATGCCTACCATCTGGAACTTGGAGAGACCCAGTCATGAATGGGGCCATAATGGGAATCCTATTCAGAAAATTGGAATCCCAGATAGGTATCTCTTTGTTTAAGAAAAACTAAATAACTAGAGAGATAGTAAGGATAGAGAGGGTAAGAGAGATTTAGAAGACTGAGTTCACACGTTTGGTTATTGATAGGAAGGAGGAGTTTTGGGGGTAGCAATTGAAGGAGTTGCAGAGTTTGGCAAACCAGTGGGTGCCATTTCCTGAGATGCTAAGTAGTGAAGATGAAGTATATTTGGGTGGGATAAGATGATCATTCTTTTCTTTCATTTTTTTTTACTTGCCTTTACAGGATGAGTTTGAAGAGTTTGGGGGACAGCTGAGTGAAGGTGTTCAAAAGGCAGGTGTCTGGACAGGTCAGGTTTTCAGATGAGAGGTGTGGGCTGGGCACTACCAGCACAAAGATGGTAACTGGGGTATGGACAAGATGGCCTAGGATAGAGATCAAAGAGAGAAGAGGACTGAGCTGTTCTGAGGACAGAACAACTTAGGAAACAGAGTTTACCTTGCTGCTTCTCTGTAACAGTTCTTTGAAAAAGAAAAGCAAAAACCTTTGTGAAAAAATGCCAAGATTTGCCAAAACCGGTTTGGCTCAGTGGATAGAGCCTCGGCCTGAGGACTGAAAGTTCTGGGTTCGATTCCAGTCAAGGGCATGTACCTTGGTTGCTGGCACATCCCCAGTGGGGGGGTGTACAGGAGGCAGCTGATTGATGATTCTCTCTCATCGATGTTTCTAATTCTCTATCCCTCTCTCTTCCTCTCTGTAAAAAATAAATAAAATATATATATTTTTTAAAAATGCCAAGATCTCAGTAGAAAAGCAACACGTTTGATTTAATGTTCAATATGACATCTTTGCTACCACAATGGCTATACATTTTATACAAATTTAAGCAGTGGAACTTATTAGAAAAATATTAAACCAAGAAGGATCTTTAAAGAAGAAGATGCTATACTTTGATGAAATGAAGTTTGTTCCCTAAACCACTTTGAACATCTCTTCATCTCATTTGTCAGAATCAAACATTTCAGACAAAAAAAAACAAAAAACTATTATTGGTGAAGTCTTTAGACACTGGATGGGAAATGGCTCCTTAACTGATGAGGCTGAAGAGAATAATCAGACAAGCAATTTCCTTGGTCCTAGTTGAAAAATCGTGATGAGCTGAGTAGAGGTGCTTTCACCAACTATATACCGAACATAATTTCATGTTTAAGCTGCTTATGACATTACATATTGCTCATAATAGGCACTCTAACTGCATGAAATAATGAACTGAAAGGAGGTGAGAGGCTAGTGATGTACTTACTAAAACCTTAGCAATAGCTAAGTGATACTGATTAAGGAGCATTGAGAATACATATGAATAAGTCTTTAGCATTTTAAGTTCTTAGAATAGCCTCTCCATGTCAGCACTGAATTTTACAACCCTTTGTAAGTGACAAGAATTCATTAAGAAGGGGATTGTGTAAATGGAACATTACCATCTCCCGGGTAGGCTCTGGTGATGAGTCACCTAGGTGAGGGCACTTGATGCAGTTCCTGTTCCAAGAAATGTGCTTAAAGCCCTTTGATAGAGAGACCCTTTATCAGCAGTCTTCTCACTCTTCTTCCACTTCTAGAACCAGCCCTTAGGAAGATACAGGAATGACCTTGGAGATGGAGGCCTCTTTTGTAGAATGACCTCCTCTCTGGAGCCTCTAATGCCTCTTCAGTGGGGGACTTAGAGATGAAGGTGAAAGGAATTCTGGGAAGGAGTTGAGCAGTAACTAGGAACAAGCATAGCCACACACACTGTCAGTTCCCAGTGAAGAAAATTTGGGGGAAACCTGCTTTACCTGTTGTATTAATTTTCTGGGCTGTTATAAATTTTTTAAAAGTACCATAAACCAGCCCTAGCTAGTTTTACTCAGTGGATAGGGCATTGACCCGCAGACTAAACGGTTCCAAGTTTGATTCAGGTCAAGGGCATGTACCTCTGTTTAGGCTTGAACCTGATCTGGGCATGTATAGGCGGCAACCAATTGATATGTCTCTCTCATATGGATGTTTCTCTCTTTGTCTCTCCCTCTCCCTTCTATTCTCTCTGAAAAAAATCAATGGAAAATATATCATCGGGTGAGGATTAAAAACAACATCAAAGTACTACAAATTAGATGATTTAAACAATAGAAATCTTTTGTCTTGGTTCTGGAGGTTAGAAATCTGAGATTAAGGTGTGGGCAGGGTTGCTTTCTTCTGAGAGCTGTGAGGGAAGGACCTGTTCCATGACTCTGTCCTTGGCTTGTAGATGGCCATCTTCTCTCTGTGTCTTCACATGGTGTTCTATTTGTGTCCAATTTCTCCCTTTATTGGATTAGCGCCCACGCTAACAAATTCATTTTAACTTGATTACCTCCATATAAACACTATCTCCAAATAAGATCACATTCTAAGGTACTGGGAGTTTGGATTTTAACATATATTTTTGGGGGGACACAGTTTAACCCATAATACCTGTCAAACATGTAATCTGGTCCTTTTTTGTTTTTAAGTACCATTTACACATTACAGGACCTCTTGCTGGTATGAGACTTTGAGACTTGGATCCAGGGACTGACAGGGCCACAGGAGCCCCCAGAAACCATACAGTCCCACAGGGGACTTAGCCCAATTCACAATTCAGTGCTTCAGTTGAAGCTACAACCTTGTTCTTAGGAGTGTCCGATGCCTCAGGCAGAGTCCCTGGGGAAAAGGGCAAAAGCAGTATTTTTTCCCAAAGACTAAGTCACAAAGCAGCAGCCTCCATCAGGTCTTGCTCTGAGGGCCAGTGAGTGGTATTCCTGGTCACATTTCTCAAAGGTTAACTCCCTCCCTCATATCTTCCTCCCTGCCCTCATCCATTCCTGAGGCCATGTCATGGACATCAGGAATGGATGAGGGCAGGGAAGAGGACATGAGTTCAACTGAAACAGGTTCTTTCACCTATCTAAGTGCACTTTAAATCCATTTCAAAACTAAAAGAGAGCCCTGGCTGGTGTGGCTCACTTGGTTGAACATCGTTCCATGCACTGAGAGGTTGCCAGTTCAATTCCCACTTAGGGCACATGTCCAGGTTGTGAGCTTGATCCCCAGTAGGGGATATGCAGGAGGCAGGTGTTCTGTGGATGTTTCTCTTTCTCTGTCTCTTTTCCTCTTTTTCTAAAATAAAATTTTTAAAACCACCATATATTAAAAAAAAAAAAAAGAAGAACTAAAAGAGAGGAGACAGAAGGAGGAAATAGAGAGAGGTGATAGCCATTACAAAATGTGATAAAAACTACAGTAACTTGGACATATACTGAATTTTCTCTTTTAATAATAAAATGAAAGATCAAATTTATTGCTTAATCTTCCTGCAGTTTTCTCTCTCTCTCTGAGGTCTGCAGAACAGGTTGTTACTCATTTTTCTTCTTTTTCTCTACCTGTGGTAAAATCCACATAACATGAAATTTACCATTTTAACTGGTTTGGTTGTTTTTTAAATATATTTTATTGATTTTTTACAGAGAGGAAGAGAGAGGGATAGAGAGTTAGAAACATCGATGAGAGAGAAACATCTATCAGCTGCCTCTTGCACACATCCTACTGGGGATGTGCCCACAACCAAAGTACATGTCCTTGACAGGAATCGAACCCGGGACCTTTCAGTCTGCAGGCTGACGCTCTATCCACTGAGCCAAACCGGTTTCAGCTTAACTGTTTTTAAGTGTGCAGTTCAGTGCTGCTACCACCCATGACTCTTTTGTACCCATGAGTGCTCCCAGAAGCACTATAACTGGAAAGTTGGGCAGGGACTTTTAGAATCAGGCATACCTTTGCCTAAACCTCCATTCTTCCACATCCTGACTGTGTGACCTTGGACAAGCTGTTTGACTTAATCTCTGACCCTTAATTTCCTCATTTTTAAAATGGGCTCTATCTCCCAGGATATTGGGAGAGTAACATGAATATCGATTCACAAATCAGTTGGCACAGAGTAAAAACTCAGTATCTAATATTAGCAACCTCCTTGCAAGAGATAATAAATTTTAATCTATTACCTGATAAATCTGCTGCGCTGCCTTTATATTAAAAAGCTCAGAAAGAAAGAAAAAAAAAACCTTCTTGAATTCTAAGTTACGTGAAACCTTCCACTTTCAATACTCAGCCCCTGCTGCTTCTCCCTTATCCTTTCCCTATCTCCACAATACAACTGCACGTGGTTCATGTTGGTCTCTCTCCCTGGAAGCCCTCTTTCCTCATAGTTTCTGAAGGTCAGGAATTTGGAGTGACTCACCTGGGTGGCTCTGGCTTAGAACAACTGTCTTCTGGGAATGCAGTTATCTTAAGGCTTAAATGAAACTAAAGGACCTGCTTCCAAGGTAATTCGCTCACATGAGCAGGCAAGTTGGTGCTGGCAGTTGGCAGGAGGCCCCAGTTTTATGGACCCACACAGTTTTGCTTGAGTGTCCCCATGACATGGTGTTGGCTTCCCTCAGAACAAGTAAGTCAAGAGAGAAAGGAAGAAGTGGCAATCTGTTTATGACCTAGTCTCAGAAACACTGAAGTACGTGTGATATATATATATATATATATATATATATATATATATATATATACACACACACACACACACACACACACACACACACACACACAAAGGAATATTATGCAGCCTTGAAAAAGGAGGAGATGCTGCCATTTGTGACAATATGAATGAACCTGGAGAACACTATACTAAGTTAAATAAGCCAGTCACAGAAGAACAAATGCTGCATGATCTCACATATATATAGAATCTAAAACTAACTTTTAGAAGCAGAAACTTTTTTTAAAAAATGTATTTTTTATTGATTTTTTACAGAGAGGAAGGGGGAGGGAGAGAGAGTTAGAAACATTGATGAGAGAGAGACATTGACCAGCTGCCTCCTGCACACCCCCTACAGGGAATGTGCCCGCAACCAAGGTACATGCTCTTGACTGGAATCGAACCTGTGACCTTTCAGTCTGCAGGCTGACTCTCTATCCACTGAGCCAAACCACTTTTGGCTAGAAGCAGAAACTTTTAATGACCGTTGCCTGAACTGAGAAGTAGGGGGGAAATGGAGAGATGTTGGGTCAAAGTGTAGTTTCAGTTATGCAAGATGAACAAGTTCTGGAGATCTAATGTACAGCAATGTGGTTATAGTTAACAATACTATTATGTATATTTGAAATTTGCTAAAAGGATAGATCTTAAGTGATTTCACTGCACACATACACAAAGGGTGATGTAGGTGTTAAATATCTTGCTTGTGGTGATATACACACAATATATACATAAATTAAAACATCAAATTATAGATCTTAATATATGTAATTTTTATTTGTTAATTTATACCTCAATACAGTTAGAAAAAATAAAAAATAACAAAAAGTTAATTTAATTTAATTTTTAAAAGAAGTAAATACCTGTCATTTTTGCAACATCCCATTGATCTTACAGGACAGTCTTATTTATTACTAGAGGCACAAATTTTGTGCACGGGGGTGGTGTCCCTCAGCCAAGCTTGCACCCTCTCTAATCTGGGACTCCTAGAGGGATGTCCAACTGCCCATTTAGGCCCAGGGGGGATCGGGCCTAAAAGTGCAATTGGACATCCCTCTCACAATCCAGGACTGCTGGCTCCCAACTGCTCGCCTGCCTGCCTTCCTGATTTCCCCTAACCACTCCCCTGCCAGCCTGATTTATGCCTAACTGCTCCCCTGCCAGCCTGTTTGCCCCTAACTGCCCTCCCCTTCATGCCTGGTCCCCTCCAACTGCTCTCTCCTGCAAGTCTGAGTCCCCCCAAAACTGATCTTCTCTGCATGCCTAGTCACCCCCAACTTCCCTCCCCTACCGACCTGGTCACCCCTAACTGCCCTCCTCTGTAGGACTGGTCCCCTCCAACTGCTCTCCTGGCAAGCCTGAGTCCCCCCAAAACTGACCTTCTCTGTAGGCCCAGTCACCCCCAACTTCCCTCCTCTGCTGGCCTAGTCTCCCCTAACTGCCTTTCCCTGCAGGCTTGATCACCCACAACTGCCCTCCTCTGCCAGTTTAATCACCCCTAACTGCCCTCCCCTGCCGGCCATCTTGTGGTGGCCATCTTGTGTCCACATGGGGGCAGGATCTTTGACCACATGGGGGCACCCCCATCTTGTGTGTTGGAGTGATGGTCAATTTTCTTATTACTCTTTTATTAGATAGGATAGAGGCCTGGTGCATGGGTGGGGGCTGGCTGGTTTGCCCTGAAGGGTGTCCCAGATCAGGGTGGGGGTTTCCTTGGGACGTGGGGTGGCCTGGGCGAGGGGCCTGTGGTGGTTTGCATCCTAGCCACGCCCCAGAGAGACCCAAATGGAGGCCCTGGCATCTGGGATTTATTTATCTTCTACAATTGAAACTTTTTAGCCTGGTGCAGAGACAAGCCTTCTGCTCGTTCCATGGTGGCAGCCATTTCTTTTGGGATTGATTTACCTTCTATAATTGAAATTTTGTAGCCTTAAGCAGAGACCTGGGCCACCCAGGGTCTGCAGAAAGCTTGGCTTTCTCCATCACCGGGGAAACCTAAGCCTCCCTCCTGCTCTTTCTGTGGCTGTAGCCATCTTGGGTTAATTTGCATACTCACTCCTGATTGGCTGGTGGGCGTGGTTTATGGGCATGGCTTGTTGTAGTGGAGTGATGGTTAATTTGCATATTACTCTTTTATTAGATAGGATGGGAGGGAACTACACAAAGTGTGACCATCAGGCAGTAAGGGTCATCAGGGCTATCTTGGAGGTTAACTACCAGAATACTTTTACATAGCCAATGCTTGGTAGTGGCAAGAGTAGAAGAAAATGAGAGTTCTTATGCACTACTGGTTTGCAATTTTCATTCTAGAAATCTATCCTAAGGAAATAATTATACATTCACCGAAAATGAAGTGTAAGGATGTTCATCATAATTAATAATCATGAAAATTTTACATCTTAAATTCCTGTAATAGAGAATCAGTTAAGTAAATTAGGGTATCCATATAATAGAATACTATGTAAAAAAATATTTAATGATATGAAAAATATCCATTGCATATGGCTAGATTTTTTTTTAAAGGAAGCAGCAAATCAGTCACTCACTTTTTGAGAGTATTTTTAAAGAATCCTATTTAATAAAAGGCTAATATACAAATAGAGTGAACAGCCAAGTGGGACAATGGAACAACCAGTCACTATGATGTGCACTGACCACCACGGGGTGCGCAGGGAATATGGTGGGCATTGGTCGCAGAGGGATGGTGGAGCAGGTGGGAGGGAGTGCCAGACCAAGGTAGGGCACCAGTTGCTATCATCAGGGCAAGCCTCTGATGGTTACTGAAAAGTGTTTCCACATGCCACATTCCACCCAGTGTTCACACCCACTGCCAGCACAGGCAGTTAGCACCAGAACCACTGTTTGCAGCTGCTGCTGGTGCCTAATGCAGGTCCCAATTGCTCGGCACCAACAGTGGTTGTGAGCGATGGCTGCTGGCCCCAATCACTCCTAGCCATCAGTGGGTGCCAGTGGGGCTGGCAACATCAGTATGTGGGAGCAGCAGTGGAGGGAATGGGGCTGCTGGCAGACAGGGACCAGTGTCATAGCAGGAGGGGGGAAGAGGGGGTGCAGAGGCTAGGCAGAGACCCACCCCTGTGCCCACCACAGCTTCATGGCCCACAGTTCCTTTCAAGGTGCATGAATTCGTGCACTGAGCCCCTAGTTTGTGTATATTAAGGTGACCAGATCGTCCCACTTTTGACGGGACAGTCCACCAAAAGCGGGATGATCTGGTCACCTTTGTGTATATATGTAGATGATAGGCAAGGGACATACTTCAAATGTAAGCATCAGTTATCTCTGGTGGTGGTTTTACAGTGATTTTGTT
This sequence comes from Pipistrellus kuhlii, assembly GCF_014108245.1. NCBI lineage: Eukaryota > Metazoa > Chordata > Mammalia > Chiroptera > Vespertilionidae > Pipistrellus > Pipistrellus kuhlii. The sequence continues at coordinate 992,663 of NW_023425550.1, read as the reverse complement.
TTTTGCTCCTCAGAAGTAGTAGTCTTCCCATAATAAGAAAAAATTAGATATTTTAATTTTTACAAAAGAATCATCCCAGGCATCACTGCCTTCCAGAAGCTTTGCCTAACCTGGGATTTTGCTGCTCTCACACTCCAGCCTGAGTTAGCTTCTTTCTTCTAATGCACCCAAAACATCCTGTCCATACTTTTGTGGTGTACTTTCTATGTAGTATTGGACTGCTTGTCTATGCCTCTGTCCTTCTTCTGTCCCTAAACTCAGATGATGCCATGTTGTATCCGTCTGCATATCCCTATTGCCATGTACAGGGCTTGTTAAACCACAGGCACTCAGTGTGGTTTGTTGAACAGAAGCAAGTGGCACTGCTCTCCTTTAGCCAAGTCAGCTGGTGTGCATGGATTAAATTCCACAACAACTCTTAGAGGCTTCCTGGGGAGACCAAGAGCATTGCAGATGGTGTGGAGTGAGTAGGCTGTGCCTCTGGCCCAGACCCTGGCATGTTCCTTTGGAATGGCTCAAGAATTGAGATGAGGCTATTGCACAGTGCTTATTTAGTGGTTCTCTTGGCAAGGTAAATGAACTGATGGGATGTTATTAATACTGCTGTCTGGTTTCAAGACAGTAGACTAACCTGCAAATTTAACTCAACTTTACTTTGATAGCTTTTATTTTTTAAAAACATATTTTATTGATTTCAGAGAGGAAGGTAGAGGAAGAGAGAGATAGGCATATCAATGATGGGAGAGAATCATTGATTGGATGCCTCCTGCACACCCATACTGGGGATTGAGCCTGCAACCCAGGTGTGTGCCCTGACTGGGAATTAAATCGTGACTTCCTGGTTCATAGGTCAACGCTCAACCACTGAGCCACACCAACTTGGCTATTTTGATAGATTTTAGTTCTGTTCCAGGTTTCATCAATTAAATGATGGCAGACCAAGCGCTTGAGTAGAAGCAAAGCTCAATTCAATTCAATTAATAATGTCTCAGAAATGTATTAAAAATAGCACATGATCCAGCATTAAAGTTAGCTTTTTTACCACCACCCATACAAACAGATCAGATAATGCTGTATATACCCATTCTGATATATGACTGCCCAATTCTGCCAAAACTTCTACATTCCAAATAGTTACGAGCAATTTAATCGATATGACAACCATTTGGAACAAGAATATATGACAAATTTGAGTTATAAATGTTATTTCCTTACTGAAAAAATTTGGGAGATTTTAATCGGGGTTTGAATTGTGTTTGTAATATTAAAAGAAAAATGATTTATTAATGAGAAAGGATGTTTCAATCTTCTAAGTTTCCATTCTAGAATAAATGTCACAAAATTAATCAAGAATAAATGGGCCACCGCTTATTCATGCCTAAGACTTAATTCTGACTGGATCCATAATAACACCAGAGCAAGGAAGTTTCTTAACATCTGAAATGTGGGACTGGCTAATGATACCAATACCCTTGAGTGGCCAGGAAAATTTTCCTCAGGCAAAGGGGCAAAAAAAAAAAGGTGAGAGTGAGGAGATGTCCACTCAGGAGCCCTGTCTGGGGTGCATGGGCCTGGATTAGAGGTGTCAGCTCTGAGACTCTGAGCCCTCAATCACCAGAATAGTTTGGAATGGACCAGTCTCTTTTCCAAGCTCCTAAAGGCCATGAACTTCCTAGAAAGGTGCTCAAGGGCTGCACATGGGTATATTGTGTGTGAGAGAACATCCCTCATCCCCCATACATGTTGTACAAGTGCATGCATGTACACACACACACACACACACACACAAACACACGTGTGCGTGCACTTCAGCCAGGGTAGACAGCTAGTGCTCACAAAACTTTCTCATAGTAATCCTCCACAATACACTTTGGTAGGAAAAGATATTTATTTAAATTTTCAAAAAGCATTTAAAAGCTTCTGGACTCATTAAACGCTAGGATTCTATTATCTCTTCTGCAGCTTTGTTGGTTCTAAGGTAAAAAGGCAGTGAAAATATGGCCAGCTAATAAGAATTTGGGTGGCACCTGTTTTGTGTTTTATTTTTCTTTTGATTTTTTTTAATCTGGTTTGTTTACTTGTTTCTGTGCTTCTTTTTGCAATTGCCATTTGCCTCTAAGGCTCCCTTGTACAGAACCCAAACAAATTTCTCAGGTAAATTACAGCCTGACATTTTTGTATTTGTAATTCACTTGAAGTTAGTCACATTCTCCCTATTGGGAAAACCCATACTTTTGTGACAAGAACTTAATATCAATTTTTAAAATGGGTTCAGTGATGTCATAAATTTTCATTTTGTTCATTCCTGAAGCAAATAGCCCCTTCCCTATATAGAGAAGGGGGGTGCATTCTATCACATTATTATTGTTGTTTATTATGGAGACAGAAAGAGCAATAATACCTTCTTTTTTTTTTAGCATATTCCTCTAATTTATACTAAAGAGATTAATAAAATATTTTAAAAAATAATGAAGTTGTTATATTTTAAATCATTCTATTATTTACTGTTTAGAAGTATTGATACTTGCTAAAAAAGAATGTTAGATTTGGAAAGATGAGAAGATCTTTCTGGAACTTCTGTAACTCATCCTTAATATTTAGTAACAGTTATGCACCTTGACTTGGCCTGGGGTGGCAGTGAGGTTCACTTATCAAGTTCACTAGGTAAAGACCAATATCAGGCCCACTGAGACTCAGTAACTATGTAGAAGAAAATATGGGCAAAGACAAAAGAGGGGCTGCTGATAGCCAGAAGACACAGATTGGGAGGAAAGTTCATAAAACTCTTCTGAGAATAAATGTTTCCTGTGGAAGCAGAAACCTTGGGGTTTCTTTGAGCATTTGCTTGAGCAGTAACCAATGGAAATCATAAGAGTCACCATCTGAGTGTTTGGGTTGGATGTATCTGTCTGTTCCCAGTTCTGCAGTTAATAAATGTTAGCAAATGCCTAACTGGTTTGGCTCAGTGGATAGAGCGTCGGTCTGCAGACTGAGGGGTCCCAGGTTCGATTCCGGTCAAGCATGTACCCCGGCTGTGGGCACATCCCCAGTGAGGGGTGTGCAGGAGGCAGCTGATCAATGTTTCTCTCCCATCGATGTTTCTAACTCTCTATCCCTCTCCCTTCCTCTCTATAAAAAATCAATAAAATATATATATTTGAAAAAAATAATAAATAAATAAATGTTAGCAAACACCTCAGGCGGTAATTGTGACTGGAAGGGTTATGAAATGGGTGCCACTGGCTTCAGAGTGGCTCTCTTAGAGGCTCATATTTTTAAAATAGAGGCCTAGTGCATGAAATTAATGCACGGGGGTGGGGGGAGGATGTCCCTCAGCCCAGCCTGCATTCTCTCCAATCTGGGACCCTTCTAGGAATCAGGCCTAAATGAGCATTCAGACATCTCTCTCATAATCCAAGACTGCTGACTCCCAACCACTTGTCTGCCTGACTGCCCGATTGCACCTAACCACTTCTGTCTGCCAGCCTGATAAATCCCCTAACCACTCTCCTGCCAGCCTGATTGCTGCCTAACTGTTCCCCTGCTGGCCTGGTTGCCCCCAACTGCCATCCCCTGCAGGCTTGGTTACCCCCTACTGTTCTCTTCTGCCATCCCAGTCACCCCTAACTGCCCTCCACTACAGGCCTGGTCACTCCCAATTGCCCTCCCCTGCTGGTCATCTTGTGTCCATATGGGGGCAGCCATCTTTGACCACATGAGGGGTGGCAATCTTGTGTGTTGGAATGATGGTCAATTTGCATATTACCTCTTTATTATTATTGTAGTTATATTCTGTAACATTATGCCTTTGAGTTAAATCTGCAGTTTCACAAAGTGAACCATGCTAGTAACAAGGGTGGATTTTCATTTTGTTTAGGTTCATTTTTTTCAGAAACAATTTAAAATAAGCACCATTAATCAAGCAAATAAGAGTAAAAGTCTAAACAAGGGCACCTTGAATTCACATTTGCAGTGTGCAAAACAACTTACAAATGTCATCTGGCTGGCCTTTGTACAAATCTTCGTGCAACCAGTGGACATTATCTCTACTCACTTGTGGAGACATTAAGGCATAGAGTGATTATTGGAATTAGGCAAAAGTGTCTCTCAAAATTTGTGCTATACTTTTCCTAATGCTATTGTGTTTTTTTTTCATGAGACATTCTTCTTGAAAATGGAAAAAAATAAAAGTGTATCTAATTGTCTCCATCTACCTTCAGTTGCTGGTCATGATCTACCCTTGTATTTCTGACAAGCAAGAAAGATAAATACATCTCTAATTAGAAGTTTGTTGATTGTTTTTTAAACAAATTGAGCTATCTTTGCCCACCCCTATAAATAACCTATTCACCCCCTCTACAGGTCCTTCTTCCTTTTCTATTAGGGAAATTGCTACCAAAATCCCTGGAGCAAGGAGCAAAGTATTTCCCAACAAAAAAAAAAGCAAAAAATAAAAATGGATTGATTGTGTTTCAGCTATTAGCATTAAAACCCAAGGTATGTGTTGCAGGAGTAGTTGGGGATGGTGGGACAGAAGGGGAATGTCAATATATTTCATTAGACTTTTTTTTCTTTTTCTTTTTTTTTTTTTTTTGCTGGCTTTCTGGATAATACAAACCAAAAAACCAAAAGCCTGCTTGGACAGTCTCCTGACTCCCACTGCCACCAGAAGCAGCACCAGGTGAAATTTTTGTCCCATAACTCAAAGGCACAGGTTTGTAGCTAAGCCACAAGGTTCACATGGAATTAAGACTCCAAATTCACCTTAGTTCAAAGCCAGTCTTCAACAGTCCACATTAAGGCATCTTGAACCCCTCCCATTTCTCTCCCTTCCACCAGACACTGTCATGTATGAGCCCATTCATTCACTCATTCCTCCTCTTCCTATTCAGTAGGTGTGTATTCATTAAATGTTCATTATGTGTCTGATGAGTGCTAGGTGCTATGTTTCCAGCTGCTGGAAAGTTTCCCACTATAAAGTGGAAAGTGACTGCAAAACAAGCTCTTAATTACGGACATTGTTTCTACTCCAGAAGTTCCATTCTCCTGCCACACATTACTACCCGAATTTACCTTGCCCTGATCTACGGCTCAGATTGGCAGGGCTCCCTAGTATTTTTTCACTATGCCAGGAACATGCATTATGAAATAAAAAGTTATTTACCCCACCCCTCACCCCAACAAAAACCACCATGGAGCTTCTCTGTCAGATGACCACATCTATGCATCAAGTTCACTGACACCCAAGCCAAAGGTGCCAAAGCTGGGCATCTTGGTAGATCAGAAAATCTTTCCTTCTATTGGGCCAGAACCCACCTTCCCTGCACCATTTACACAACTTAGGAAGGTGCCAATTAATATTGCTGCAATCAATAAGAAGGTTTGGTACTAAGAGAAACATGGCTACTTGCTCCCATGTAATGCCATTTCCAGGAAAATTTGTCAAAGACGTAAGCAAGGGATAGTTTTCTAAGTTTGTGTGTTTGTTTTCATTGATCTCTCTTTTCCTTTCTCACATTTTAAATTACTTGCTGTGGGAGGAATAGAAATGAAACTGAGTCGGATCTCATGAGTCATTGTTTCAGTGGGAAATAAAGCAGTCTTGCTTCAAAGAGCAATTTAATAAATTGTGTTGTGTGCTGTGGAAAATAGCTTTTAGAGATGATTCAAAACACTTACATGCAATTGTCTAAAAATAAGCGAACAACACAAATTACTGCCTGGCTTTTTTAGAATGGAAATATTAAAGTAAGAGAAAGATGTTTCAAAATACAATATAAACTAATGTAAAGTTTGCTTGCAATATTAAAGAGATATAACACAAAGTGGAGTCTTAGCTGGATGTATACCAAAAGTAAACAAAAACAAACATGGAGCTCATGAAAGACGAGGCTTAGTTGTTGTTGTTTTAATATATTTTATTGATTTTTATACAGAGAGGAAGGGAGAGGGATAGAAAGTAAGAAACACCAATCAGCTGCCTCCTGCACACCCCCTACTGGAGACATGCCTGCAACCAAGGTACATGGCCTTGAGCAGAATCAAACCTGGGACCCTTCAGTCCGCAGGCCGATGCTCTATCTATCCACTGAGCCAAACTGGTTAGGGTGAGGCTTAGTTTTAATAGTCCCCTTTTGACCTAGGAGAGGACACACCTTCCATTCCAGCCTTTAGACTTCTCCTCTCTGCATCCAGTTTTCTCATCTGTAAAATGAGAATGAATCCTGTTATACCAATTTCCAAAGATGAAGGTCAAATGAAAAGGTGGATATGAAAGCACTTTGTAAACTGTAAATGCTGGACCCATGTATGACACTAGAGGCCCAGTGCATGACATTTGTGCACTGGGGTGGTGGGGTTTCTCAGCCCCACCTGCACCCTCTCACAGTCTGGGAGTCCTCAGGAAATGTCTGACTGATGGCTTAGGCCCACTTCCCGAAAAAGTGTCTGCCCCCTGGTGGTCAGTGTGCATCATAGAGACGGGTTGTTCAGCCGTTCAGTTGATTTGTGTATTACCCCTTTATTATATAGGATTATTACACTGTTTCATTAATGACTATTTCTTCAGAGTAGAAAAACAACATTGAGTTATAACTCTTTTTAGCAAAAACACTGCCTCTGCTCTATTTTTTCAACTCTCTATTACTTGGAAATATGGTGAAGCAGTGAGGACCTTGAGACCTGCTCCTCACCTCTACACAAAAACTGTGCCCATCTCCTCGGATGACAATCCAGTTGTCCAAGCCAGAAATCCTGGAGTCATGCTTAATACATCTCTTTCCTCCAACATCCAGTCCACTGGCTCATCCTTCAAAATATACCCAAAATCCAACCAGCTCTACTCCGTGAAATGCCCTTGGTCCAAGTCCCCATCATTTCATCTTGTCTTTCCTGGATGATGTCCCTGGCCACTGGGCTCCTAAGTGGTCTCCCACATCCACTCTTATCCCTTCCAATCCAATCTTTTCATTTTTAAGTTTACACTTGGGGCAGATACTATTGCCTATTCATATGTTGCTCTATCCCTTCTTCCCTCCTAATGAAAGCCTTCCTGTGGACTCAGGAAATCTGGATATTCCTCCCCTCAGCCCCAGAATGGCAGTGTGACCAATTTCTGACAAGTAAGATTTAAGGTGGAATCTGTTAAAAAGTGTCTAGGAAAGAAAATCCTCCTTGTTAAAAAGTGAAAGATATGGCCGAAACCGGTTTGGCTCAGTGGTAGAGCGTCAGTCTGCGGACTGAAAGGTCCCGGGTTCGATTCTGGTCAGGGGCATGTACATTGGTTGCGGGCACATCCCCGGTAGGGGGTGTGCAAGAGGCAGCTGGTCGATGTTTCTCTCTCATCGACGTTTCTAGCTCTCTATCTCTCTCCCTTCCTCTCTGTGGAAAATCAATAAAATATTTTTTTAAGTGAAAGATATGGAAGACAAGACCCCACCCACCCTATCACAACATTTAGACACTGCCATGTGCTTAGACCTATGGCAGTCATAGCTGTGGCAAAAAAATATGGCAACCTTGAATATAGTTGGAGAACCACCTGGAGCCCCAACATTATCACAATACTGAATTCACCAATCCTGGAACCACACTTAACTTTGGTCGCTTTTGTTAAAGGGCTGGAGACAGCAGACTCTTTCTTAAAGGGCCAAAAAGTAAATAGTTTAGGCTTTGCAGTCCATCTTTGTCTTAACTCAGCTCTGCCCTTGGACATGAGTAGCCATAGCCAATACTTAAGTGAATGGGCATGACTGTGTGCCAATAAAACTTTATTGATGGGCACTGAAATTGGAATTTTATATAATTTTCAAATCTCCAGAATATTTTTCTTTTGATTTTTCCAAACATTTAAAAACATGGAAAACATTCTCAGTTCACGGGCCATATAAATACAAGCCGCAAGCCAAATTTGGCACACAAAGGGTTAGTCAATGCTTGATGGAATTTAAAAAAAAAACAAAAAAACAAAAAAGAAAAAACAAAAAAAACAACTCTATTGTCTCACCTTTCATATTTTCTTGTTTTCAGCCAAGAATACACTAATTTATACAATGGCCCCTTTTGGTTCTTTTTTCTACTTTCGATTTTTAGTTTGAAATATTTAAAATATACTAAAAAGTGCAGAAAATAATATAACAGGCATCTCTGACTCCACAATGCAGATTTAACCAATGATAACATTTTACCACACTTGCTTCAGGTAAAATTTTAAATAAATTAAGCCTTACTAAATAGCTGAAGGCCAAATCCTGCTCCCTTCCCCTTCCCCTAAGAGGTACCAGATACCCTGGGGCAAGCATGTGTTCTTTTAGGCATCCTGGCACTTCAGTGCACTTGTGTATCCAAAACAATATACCCCATTGTTTTGTGTGTGTTTTTCTTAATATATTTTATTGTTTTTTTACAGAGAGGAAGAGAGAGGGATAGAGAGTTAGAAACATCAATGAGAGAGAAACATCAATCAGCTGCCTCTTGCACACCCCCTACTGGGGATGTGCCCGCAACCAAGGTACATGCCCTTGACCGAAATCAAACTCGGGACCCTTAAGTCCGCAAGCCGATGCTCCATCCACTGAGCCAACCAGCCTCGGCTGTTTTGTGTGTTTTAAAACTTTACATAAATGGTATTGCAGTGCATATAGCCTATTTCCAACTTCCTCCCCCCGTCACTATTATCCATGTTGAAACGTGTAGAGTTGTTTCATTTACTTTTGCCACTGCATGAATAAGTCACGAGTCATCCAGCTGTTCCCCAACTAGGGAGCAAGTTGTTTGCTTTTCTATGGTTTCTCTCATGCCCAAGGAAACTTGCATTCGGTTGTTCACTGCATCATAGTTTGTATTGGCAAAATTATGGGAACTACTGAAGTATCCCAATACTTCTCCCCACTGTTCATGAGGGAGCTTCCTAATACCCTGTTTCCCCGAAAATAAGACAGTGTCTTATATTAATTTTTTTCTCCCAAAGTTGCGCTAGGTCTTATTTTCAGGGCATGTCTTATCTTTCCATGCGCTAGGTCTTATTTTCGGAGGATGTCTTATTTTCGGGGAAACACGTAGTCCAGGTTTCAACATGTCCCTCTCTTGCCCCAAAACTCTCTGGCTCCCTGTTGCCAAATCTCCTGACCCTTAGTCCTGTGCATCTGCCCCTACTCTCTACCCTTGGAACTTTGCAGCTTTTTTTCTTCCAGCCAATTGAACTCACTCCCACCTCTGGGCCTTGGCACAGCTTGTTCTGTCACTCACAAAGCCCTCTGTGTCCTGAGCCTACCACCTCCCCAGCTCCAGGCCCTCTACTGGTTCCCACTCTGATATCTTAACCCCTGCTCTGTCCTGTGCCTGATGTGCCCTCCTCCAAGCTCCAGACCCACTTCCACTGGCTACTGCCAACCCCTCTGCTTCCTCCCTCCCCCTGCATGGCCAGGTATCACCTCACTTATGAAGCCTCGGGTGAACTTCCCCAACCCTAGGGGAACTACTCTTATGTGCCTCCAGCACTGGAGCACTTCTCAAAAGGGAGTGCTCCTAGTTACTTCCTTTTCTCCTGTCCAGTCTGGGAACTGCTTGCATTCAGGCACCATATCCTTCATGCCTCTCTGTCTCCCCCCCACTCCACCCCCACTCCAGATTTGGTAGGTGGAAGGTAGTCACTAAATATGTGATGAATTAATATATGGATGAATGAATAAAATATGATCTCTACAGAATTAGCTTAGAGAAAAAATGAACTCGAGAATTATGCAAACTAGGATGTGACTGACAGAATTGAATCTAACTGCCTCTTCCCTGTGGGTCACTGAAACCTGTAAACACTGCCATTTATAGCCTCAGAAGCCTCACTGGCGCTTGATGATTCAACCAGTTATTGAACTGCCCCGAGTTTTCTTAAAATTCATTAAATCTATTCTGAAACATGAACAATTTAGTCAATTATCTGCTTTTTTGTTCAGGCAGGCTTCCTGTGAAAGGCTGTAAATGTTTAGAGAGAAAAACATTTCTAACTACTAGGAAATAGAGTGATCAGACACTGACGTGTAACCTAACCCAGGGATAAAAGTTAATATTACCTCTAATGGGTGATAATTGCCCTCTTACTTACCACACATTAGTGATTTTATTTCCTTGACTTTTAACAAAACACAGTAATAAAGCTATTTCCTTTACTTTCTGAGTATTTTATCCCAAAGTGGAAGTCCAAACATGGTGCTTCATGGAGTTCTGACACCAACTTCCTCATGTCTCTCGTGGAAATCAATCTTCCTGCCTTACAAACACGATGTGAATCTAAAAGCACCATGTTTACTGGAGACCAAGAGGAGCCAGAAGAGAATTTTTTAAATATCTTAATTTTTACTCTGGAAATCCCAGAGCTTAAACACTGGTTCCAGTTGGGAAAGCAATGTTTTAAATATACTATATACTTCTTTTTTATTTTTCAATTACAATTTACATTTAATATTATTTTGTATTAATTTCAGGTGTATTGTGTAGTGGTTAGACAATCATATACTTTACAAATCCAATTATTTCCAGTAAACCACCCCCCCTCCCCTGGGGCAGCATACATAACTATTACAATATCAATGACTATTCCCTATGCTGTACTCTACATCCCTGGGATTATTTTGTAACTATTAATTTGTACCTCTTAATCCCTCCATCTTTTTTACCCAGACTCCCACCCTCTCCCCTTTGGCAACATCAATCTGTTCTCTGTATCTATGAATCTATTTCAAGTTTGTTTGTTCATTTTTATTTTATGTTTTTAAAAATATATTTTATTGATATATTTTTTTTTTTTTTTTTTTTTTTCAGAGAGGAAGGGAGAGGGATAGAGAGTTAGAAACATCGATGAGAGAGAAACATCAATCAGCTGCCTCTTGCACACCCCCTACTGGGGATGTGCCCAAAACCAAGGTACATGCCCTTGACCTGAATCGAACCTGGGACCTTTCAGTCCGCAGGCTGATGCTCTATCCACTGAGCCAACCAGTTTCGGCTACTATATACTTCTTAAGCAGATGGTGCAGAATATCATTAACACTCTTTGAACATTTAACATTATCCCCAGGGATGCTGTAATACCTGTGGATACCAAGGGGGCCAGCCTAGGAGGTGGAGATGGAAGTGACACTCGGCTTTTTCATGATTTGCTGCATGAGCTTCTGCATGCTACTTCTTCTTTCTGGGCCTCAAATGTGCAACGAAGATTGACCCTTGATGATTGTGAGATGTCTGCTGTATAGCAGTGTGAGGTATTTATCAAGTTTTCAAGTAGACCAAACTTTGTTAGTATTTTACAAAAGTAATATAAGTAGTTATACCCAGTGCCTTCTAGAATTTGGTAGGCTAGGGAAGTGTGGATTAAACACAAAAGACAATTATTCGTCTTATTAAATATTGCCATGACATATTATAATCGGACCAGGGTATGTTGGAATAGTAAGCAAACTGTATATACTTATTGGTTCTTATTTTTAATACCCAAACTCCTAGATTTTTATTCCCCCAGATTTCAACACTCCTGTCACTCTGAGTATCCACTTCTACAAGTGTACACACACATTTAATATCTATCCATGGAGGGATTTGTGTCCATAAGCTGTGTATGAAAGCTATTCCAGAGCACAAAGCAAGCCCCTTAAAAGCCCCTTGTAATTACAAAGCCAACGACTAATAGCAACTGATGCAGTGGAAAATTCCTTTGTGCATTCAAAGCCTGAAGTACTGCTGGAAGGCAAAATAATATGGTCGAGCTATATTGAATCCATAGAAGAGGCCCTTAACTAGCTGGGCAAAGGAAGGGCTTGCTCACCAGGTGAAGTTAATAATAGACCCTCTGAGCAAGATGTCCATGACAAAGCTCAGCCAATTTTCCCAGAGAGAATCTGCTCCAGCCGTGAGTCACTAACCTTTTGCTGGCATTATTTTAATGGTATGAGATAGAAGGAAAGGTCACAATTTAGATCAATGCTATCTCTGGATGACAGAGTGGGTGAGTCATCAAGTGAAATTAATGCTGCACCGTGGTTACCATTTTTGCTGTGTTTACTCTCCCCTGATACATTCTACATATATCACATTCAATGAGATATTTCAGGAGAGCTGGTTGCCTAGGCTTCAGCCTCACTCAAGGTTCTTTATTTCAAAACAGAATAAAAAATACGGAAAAATTTCAATATGACACTATTAAATCCACCACAGGCAATCAAACACCTCAGATTTCTGTATATTGAGAGGAGCTGCTCCAGTGCACAACATAAAATACAAAAATAAAAGAAAGTCATAGCTGCAAACACTTTAGACATTATTTTAGTTATTTCCCTTACTTTACAAAAGAGAGATGCAGAAAGGTAAATAACTTTTCTAGGCGGACACATTTGATGGCAAGAAGTGACCAGAATCCAGATGTTCTCTCTCCTTGATCAACGTCCTTTAGATTTTCTTAGTAATGGTAATGGTAAGCAGAGCCAAATTAATAAGATGACTCTCTAAAATATTTGAAAATTTCTCAGGTTTTTACATTTTATAAAATACTAGAGGCCCGATGCATAAAAATTCATGCACTGGAGGGGGGTCCTGCCCCCTCTCACAGTATGGGAGCCCTCCAAGGCAGGAGGTGACCCGGAGATCAGGGAAAGGCAACGCCCCCATCACACCTCTGCTAAGCCTTGTCCAGCCCTGGTTACCTGAGTCTCCGGCAGCTCTGGGCAGCTAGACAGCCGTCATCCAAGGCTTGCCTGTGCCTCGGGCTGGCCCTGGGCAGCTGGGGGGTGGGCTGAGGGCAGGTCTGGCTGCAGCATGCACCTGCCATTCCCCCAGCTGGGCTGAAAGGACTGGGGAACTCTGGCATGGCTAAGGGGACTGGGCACAGCCATCTTGTGGCTATAGGTGCCGCTATATTTGTGATGGTGTGATGGTCAATTTGCATATTCCCTCTTTATTAGATAGGATTTATTATAAAGATGTGCTGTAACACCTCACCAAAGAAGATATACAAATGGCAAGTAAACACACGAAAAGCCCAAATGCATATGCCATTAGGAAACTACAAAGGAAAACAATGAGATACCATTGCACAACTATTAGAGTGGCCAGAATCCGGGACACTTATAACACCAAATACTGGTGAGGGTATAGAGAAGCTGGAACTGACTTTTATTGCTGGTGGGAATGCAAAATGGTACAGCATATTTGGAAGACAGTTTGGTAGTTTCTTACAAAAATAAACATACTCTCACCATAAGATCCAGCAATCACACTCCTTCCTTGGTATTTACCCCAAAGAGTTGAAAACCTATGTCCACACAAGAACCTACACATAGATATTTATAGCAGATTTATTCATAATTTCCAAACCTGGAAGCAACCAAATTCTTTTCAGTAAGGGAATGGATTTACTGTGATTCATCTAGAGAATGAAATCTTATTGGGCACTAAAAAAGAAATGAGCTATGAAGCCATAAAAATATATGGAAGAACCCTAAATACATATTACTAAGTGAAAGAAATCAATTTGAAATCGCTACATACTGTATATTTTCAAAAATATGACATTCTGAGAAAAACAAAGCTATGAAACAATAAAAAGATCAGAAGTTATCAGGAGCTCAGAAGGAGCAGGGATGAATACATAGAGCACAGAGAAGTTTTAGGGCAGTGTAACTATTCTAGTACTGTAATGCCTGACACGTGTCCTTATAAATTTGTCCAAACCCATAGAATGTACACCACCAAGAATGAACCCTAATGTAAACTTTGGACTTTGGATGATCATAATGTGTCAATGTTGGTCCATTGATTATAACAAATGTACCGTTCTGGTGGGGGATGTTGAAGGTAAGGGTGACTGGAGGGAGGGTTAAGGGAGTATATAGGAATTCTCTATACTTTACACTCAATTTTGCTGTGAATTTAAAATTCCACTAAAAATAAAATCTATTTAAAAACTTCTAAATGTAATGTGGTTTTCATTTAGGACCTTATACAACTCACATGTTTTGGAATAGGAAGTTCAACATAGTCCAGTTTACAAGGAAAGGTCTGAGATATTCTCAGAAAATGTACTAAACATCTTTAGAACATGAAAGATAATCCTTTACCCCAAAGAGGCTGTTACTTAGTACAGAGAGATCTTGTTAAACACCAAATCCCGCATTATATATTCATCATGAAAATAAATAAATATTCAACATACCAGTGCGTATTTTGTTCAAATAATTACATGCATTTTAACATGTGATCAGGTTTCAGGAAGCTTGCTCCTTGAGTTCAAAGTGACAATTAAAATATCTGTTGTTTCTGGTTAGAGGGACCTTCCTGAAACAACCATGCGAATGGTCTATGCTAAATCGAATTAGAGGTAATTTATTAGAAGGAGGAGACTGATTATTATTAGTATAATCAACTAAATGTAACAGACAACAACATAAAAATTATCACTTGTTATGGAATTGCTACAAATTAAATTAAAACCCACAGCAAAAACAAAAACAAACAAACAAAAAAACACCAAAATCCACTGCACTAACAGAAACAACACACACCTTCTAGAATGAAAACTACATCTATTTCTGACATATAAAGAACCACATGTTTGAATGATATTGAGTACAAATAATGTGCATTATTCTGTAGAAAACATTATGTAGAGGACAGACACAGGCCTAATTCTGAAGGTCACTCTGCCACCAGTGTGGAGTGAGCCCTCAGCTGGACTGCACTTGCCCCTAGGACTCTCTGTCCACAGGAGGCCCAGCTGTCTCAAGGGTTCAAGAAAACAGAAGGCATATACTAATGTCAAACTCAATAGAGAGGGACATAATATAAAATGACATTTTATTCACTCAACACATGTACTGGACACCTATTTTGTGCCAGGCATATGGCAGGGTACTGAGCATACAAGTGTGAGCATAATTGGTTGAATGTTATGCCTGTGTGCATGGAAATGCATGGGCCACTAGAGCTTGTTCAGGCAGAAATTGGGGTGGGTCTCGGTTGATTGACAACCAAATTATGAAATTATAATATAATCCTAAAATTATGAGACCAGGCCAGTGGGGGGGCAGTTGGGGACTACCAGACCGACAGGGAGGGCAGTTAGTAGTGACCAGGCTGGCAGGGGGTGCAATGAGGGGCAACCAGGCCGGCAGGGCAGAGAAGTTAGGGGCAATTGAGCCAGCAGAGGGGGGCAGTGAGGGGCAACCAGGCTGATGGGAGGGCAGTTGTGGGTGACCAGGCCAGCGGGGGAGTGGGGCAACATTTGGGGGTGACTAGGCTGGCAGGGCAGAAAGTTGGGGGCAACCAGGCTGGCAGGCAGAGGCGGTTAGGGGTGATCAGGCTGGCAGGGGGGCAGTTAGGAGTCAGTGGTCCCAGATTGTGAGAGGGAGGTCCGACTGTCGGTTTCAGCCCAGTTCCAGGGGTGCCAGATTGGAGAAGGTCCAGACTGGGCTGAGAGGACCCCCCTTCCAATTAATGAATTTCATGCACTGGGCCTCTAGTATATACAGTATATAAAAGCCTAAGTGACCCATTGACTGGCCAACCGGCTGACTGGCCTGAAGCTATGACATGTAATGACCACCAGGGGACAGATGCTTTGACAGGTGGCAATGATGCACACTGACCATCAGGGGGCAGACACTCAGTGCAGGGGCAACTGAGCTGCATTGTCTTGGCAGTTGTGGTTCTTAGGTGACGCACCAGGAATCACAGAGGAGGGAGACCGATTCCAGGGTGGATATCCGAGAAACAACCTCTGGTAATCTGGGACCCATCAGGGGATGTTGGAAAACTGGTTTCAGCCCAATCCCCACAGACCAGGCTGAGGGACCCCACTGGTGCACAAATCCATACACCAGGCCTCTAGTATAGCAAAACTGTGATGAGCTGAATTGTGTCCCCACAAAATTCATGTTAAAGTCCTAACCCCCAGTACCTCAGAATGTGCTGTATTCTGGATAAAGGGTCTGTATAGAAATGATCAACTGAGATTATTAAGATGGGGTCTAATTCAATATGACTGGTGTGCTTATAAGAAGAGGAGGTTAAGACATACAGATACACACAGAGGGACATTCATGTGAGAACACAGTGAGAAAACAGCCATCTACAAGCCAAGGAGAGAAGCCTCAGAAGAAACCAACCCTGACAACACCTGGATCTTAGACTTCAGACTCTAGAAATGTGAAAAATACATTTCCTATTGTTTCAGGTACCTAGTCTTGTAATACGTTGTTATGGTAGCTCAAGCACACCAACGTAACAAAACCAAGGGAGTAACTCTCCCATCATATTCACAGGCTCCATCCATATTCAAGGGGAGGGGAATATAAAGGCTTGTATTGTATACCAGTCAGTGGGATTCTTGGAGGTGTCTGCAAAGTCTGCCTATCACAGCTGGAAATCCCCACCAGATCCTTTTTTAAAAAATATATATTTTATATTTTACAGAGAGGAAGGGAGAGGAATAGAGAGTTAGAAACATCGATGAGAGAGAAACATCAATCAGCTACCTCCCGCACACCTCCCACTGGGGATGTGCCCACAGCCAAGGTACATGCCCTTGACCGGAATCGAACCCGGGACCCCTTGGTCCGCAGGCCAACGCTCTATTCATTGAGCCAAACATATGTTAAGCCAGATCCTTTTTTTCAATCCAGTTGAAACAACTGATTTAATTTTTGCTTGTTTCATTTTACTGATTTTTCTATTCCTTTCCCACTCAACTTTTAATCTTACTTCTAGTTGTTTCAAGGTGTGTTGGGACGGAAGAGAGCCAAGAGCACAGGATGAGGACTGTGTCTCTAACTAGATGTAGAAGAAATACTAGGGGGGAAAAGGTGCAATGCAGTCAGTCTGTTCTATATCCAATTTTTAGGGAAGAAATCCTATATAATAAAAGGTTAATATGCAAATAGACCTAAGAGAGGAACAACTGAACAACCAAATAACAGTTGCTATGACGTGTGATGACCACCAGGGGGCGCTTGCAGAACATGGCAGGCGTCAGCCGCAGTGGGATGGTGGAGATGAGCATGAGCGGAGGCGAGGGTCACTGTCATCAGAGCTAGCCTCTGGTGGTTACTGAAAATCCTTTGCTCCCACGTGCTGTGTCGTGGTCCCTCCCAGTGCTAGCACCAGCTGCTGGCATGTGGGAGTGGCAACTGGAGCAGGGCTGCCAGCAGACAGGGGACTAAGGGCTGCAATGGGAGGGGCCAGGCAGGGGCTTAGAGGATGGGTGGAGATCCACCCCTGTTCCCATCACCGCCTCACAGCCCACAGTTCCTTTCAAGGTGCACAAATTCATGCCCTGGGCCCCTAGTGGAATATAAAAAATGTGAATAGACTTCATTTTTCAAAGCCCCCAAAAGATCTCATTTTCTGTGAATGTTTTTAAAGCAACAAAATCTGGCCATGCAACATTCCTTTTTGTTTAAATATAGTACATATTTCTGTAGTTTACACATAGCTGAGAAAAGCAGATTCTGTTTCTACTCTTAATTCTTTCTGCTTTTCTGCATAAAAACAGGCCAGACCTGATGGTGTTGCTGATAATTACAGTCACGCAGCAGAGCAAGGACAAGTATTCCTGGACCCAGCTGCAGGCTGCCTCTTGCCACTACATCATTGTCTTCAGAACATGTTTGAAGTGGAATCCTAGCTGAACAACTGCAGTTGCTACATTCTGTGAGACCTGAATAAACAGGAAGACACCCGGGGCAGCACACATCCACAAAGAGCACAAGCAGCTACCCTGCTACTTTGCTCTTTGCAGGCCTAGAGCACGCCTCCCACGCAAACCCAGTGTTTCCAAAGAATCCCAGATGCCTGGTAAGGGGTGGGGATAGGGAGTGTTTGAGAAAGAAGGTGTTTGGGGCTTCAGAAAAGAATGCAGTCCTGGGAACAGAGAACCACAGGAACAGATGGGAGAATGTGATGACGCTCCAACTGTTTTCAGTCTTTTTTCCTGACAAAAATGTGATACAGAGGGGCTGTGCTGGTATCTTGCCCGCTTACTAGGGGCCAAGCCCTCACACAGCTGTAAGGTCTGCTGGAGGATGGCCCTGTCCCTGGCTCTGTCTTATCCTGACACTGACGTTCGTTCCATGCCCCAACGTGCATGCCTCCCATGCCTCCATTCATATCTATGTCTATATATACCTACTTATCTGTATCCTTAGCATTATCCCTATCTCCATACACAGTAAATGCAGGTACTTCATATTGCCTTATTCATTTAACAAGTCTGTTGAGCCCTGCAAGAGAACATTACTGGGAGCCTCCCCAGTAACAAACCCTTTCAGGATGGGCACCCAGTGGCCTAATTTAACCAATATAATCCCAAAGTAATTAATTTGGGGCTGGGCACTTGTCCACATATAAACCCAACTGCTTTGGCATTGCCTGACCAAAGTGATTGTTTTATGGGTGGGCATGTAACCTGAATTGGGCATGCAACCTGAATTAATTAAAAATAAATTTCAGGGGGTTTACTCGGTGGTTGGTACTGTCTGTGGTATACTGATTGAAGCCCTGGAATGGCTGCAGCCATTTTGTCATCATGGAGGGCATCAATGTGAGGACTCTGTCAACACATTGAGGACATGCAGAGAGGATCATAGAGAAATGGAGTGGGAACCCGAATTAAACTGTGCCAGTGGACTAGCCCCATCTCTGGCCTTTTTCCTTGTATAAGCCAGTTTGAACTGCATTTTCCTGTTACTTGCAGCTGACTAAAACAAGTGCTAAGCACTGGGGATTCTGCGGGGAATAAGACAGTGCCTACCCTCCTGAACTGGGAGGGAGGTAAACAAATAAACACGGTAATTTCATCCAATGTTACATGTTGTGAGGGAAATTAGGGACTTGCAACTTTCGATTAGGTGGTCAGGGGTGCCCCCTCTGGGGAGGTAACGTAAGACTTGTGATCAAAAAGGTGAGAAAAAGACATCCCTGGAAAGATCGGGGGGGGGGGGGGGGGGGGGGGGGGGGGCACCAGGCAGTGGGGAACAGCCAATGCAAAGCTGTGAAGTAGGAGTGAAGATGGGAGATTTGAGAACAGAGGGATCCAGCAGGCTGGTGAATATTGATCAATGGGGAGTGAGTGAAGTTTAATTGGCCTCACTTGCAGGCTATGTGTGAAGTCTGGATCTTACTCTTAAGACTGGTAGCTATTTGGAGGATTTTGAGCAGAGGTATGGCATTTCTGATCTATTTTTTTAGAGAATTTATTGGAGTGACATTGGTTAATAAAATTTTCAGGTGCACAATTCTATAATGCATCATTTGTATATTTTGTGTTCACCACCCATCATCTCCATCACTATTTATCCCCTCTTTACCCTCTTCTACCTCGCCCAACCTGTTCCTCAGGTAATCATCATACCACTATGTTGGAGTTTTTTGTATTTTGCTTAATCCCTTCACCTTTTTCACCCAGCACTGCTGCTCTCTTCCCTCTGTCAGCTGTCAAACTGTTTTGTATGAGTGTTTTCTATTTTGTTAATTATGACCTACTATTTGTAAAGGCATCTTTGTGGTGAAGAGACTACAGGAGCAAGAACAGCAAGAGCAGTCAGAGGCACGAGGCGAGGAGTGAAGCTCATCTAGACCCAGATGGTAGCACTGAAGATGCCAAGTAGACAGATACAGGGAGTGTTAAGGTATTTGAAGCCTATTCATCCCTAAATTTTTCAAAAAGCCACAGAGCAGGAAGCTGCTTTCTTTTCTCCTTTGCTATACACATTCTGATGTGCCCATTGCAGATGGGGTCTATCAGCCCTTCCTAAATACCTCTCAGAGACCCCCACCAGTTTGAGCACTCTAGTCTATAATTACCACATAAAAGCATGCCCTTGACAGCTCTGTTCATATTCTATCCTATATAATAAAAGTGTAGTATGCAGCTGAAACCAGTTTGGCTCAGTGGTAGAGTGTCGGTCTGCAGACTGAAAGGTCCCGGGTTCAATTCCAATCAAGGGCATGTACGTTGGTTGAGGGCACATCCCCGGTGGGAAGTGTGCAGGAGGCGGCTGGACGATGTTTCTCTCTCATCGACTTTTCTGGCTCTCTATCTCTCTCCCTTCCTCTCTGTAAAAAAAAATCAATAAAATATATATATATATTTTTTAAAGTGTAGTATGAAAATTGTCCCTTGAACCGGGAGTTCGTCCAGGAATTCAAGGGGGCAGAGCCAGCTGGGGGAAGCGAGTACATAGCCAGCAGCCCCTAGGGACCCTACCAGTGCACGAATTTTGTGCACTGGGCCTCTAGTATGGTATAAACAGAGACAAACAAATGTTAAGAAAACAATGAGTTTTAATAAAATTACTGTTAATTGAATCAGCACACATCGAAGTGGCATTACAAACACCTTCTTAATGACAACAGATGGCAAATTTATACAAATTACAGGCTAGAACATAATGAATACAAAATCCATCCAGATACCATGTAAAAAAAGCATCACATAACAAAAGCAAATATAATTCAAGTGGCTAAAGAACTCAAGCCCCGCATTTTGATAATTGCACACAGTTTTCAACGTTAGCGCATCTAAAGCCTGCCCCTGGTCAGGGCACTATTCAAGACTACAGCATCTTCAATGATTCTAATGATTTTAAAATTCTAACACTTTTAAGCATTGATGTCAAGAGACATCGGATAAAAGGTTCACTATGCAAAACTCAAACAAGAATATGTGAACGTTCTTTGCAAACTGTAAGGTGCTGTGCAGATGTTGTTAGCTATTGCTATTATTGTTCAGTGAGATTTCACTGAACCTGAGAAAAAGGAAGACTAGTCTGTGTAACTGACAAATATGACTTGTAGAATATATTAAAAGGAACGTAGATATTACTTTTAAGTACACATAGCAATAAAACTGGCAAGAAAGGTGTGGCCAGGAATGATGGTAGCTTTAGGAATTCCAGGCTATTTTAATAAATATATAAGGGTTTAAGCTATTCATAGGTTACAAGTAATAATTATTAGGTTCCCCAAGTCCCTGAAAACAAGTTATTTCTCAGGTGACCCTTTCCCCTTGCAAAAAAAAAAACAACAACAAAAAACTACTATATATATATATATACATATATATATATATATATATATATGTATGTATATATATTTGTCAAGTTATTAATATACTTTTTTAGTCCAGCTCTTGCAAAATTTATCTTAAATATGAGTTGAGTCTGAATTTAAAAAGTTGTACTTCTAAGGTGGAGGATGCAGAGTGCTCAATGGCAGAGAAATCCACTGACCTAAGACAAGTGACAAAGTCGGCACCATAGCAGAATCATTTATAAAAGGAACCTAACAACACTCTACAACTTTACGGGAGCATGAAGCAATAATCATGAACTGGTCTGGAGATAATACACACCAGATATGGTTGAAACAAGATGTTTCATGTACCTCCAGCTTCCATTTTTCCTTGGGTACTCCTTATTTATTTAACTGTTTTTACTGGTCTCCTTGGGTACTCTAGATATATACATACATTTATGTAAAAATGGGAAATAAACACCAAACAAGTCAATCAGTTGTCTCTATTGGCAAAGATGATGAGATTTTTATGGTTAAAACGGTCCAATTATTACAATGCATTTCAGTTGGATTCCCAGGAAACACAGGTGTGTGTTTTGTTTTTTTAATGAAAGGCTTAAATTTCCTCAGTAACAACTCAAAACTGAACTTTGCTGCTACATGTAAAATGATATCCACTTGAAGAGCTAATGACATCAGATGCATTCTACAGCAGACTTTTCAGTTTTCAGCACAATGAGGAAACGAGATTATATTCTGGGGAGGGGGAGGCAAAAATGGAGGTGAAGTGAAAAAGGTAATGCTTTACAGTAAATGGGGGTAAATCAGTAGCTTGTACTGACATTCAAGTTACACTTCCTAATTGAGGTTATTCTTATAATTAGTTTTCAAACAATAGTGAACATATTCCTAACTTAAAACATTTATAAGGGCTCAATGGTAGCTTTTCTTTTTATACATCCTGAAGTATGTACACTGTGCAACAGAAAACCAGTGAAAAATAAACCTATATGTCAAATACCATGTTATTTCAACAGCAGCACACTAATGAGATAACAGTTGAAACCCCAGAGAAAAAAAATTAACTCGTTTGAAAACAAGTCTATACTGTAATAATCCTAAATATTAATACTAGCATCAAAGTCTACATTTCAAACACTTGGTACTTTTTCCAAGAGGAAATTACAACTGCTTGAATCCCTGGTTTAAATACTTGCAGAAAAATACCCATATAATTATCTACTCAGCAAATGTAGGAAACAAAATAATCAACATGGGACATTAGTATTTTACAAACAGCATAATATCCCAAAAGTACAAGAAAAAACATTGGCATTATAGAAAAAGAAATTAAGTAGACAACAATTCTAAGTGCAACATTCTAAAAGTGGGGACCATCTAGAAATCTACCACATAATACCCCAGACTCAAACAGGGGCATTCTATAATTCTATATTAAATTTGTACAATTTTATACTAAAACTGTAGTCTTTTTTTTTAAAGAGAAAGCACTTTACATTTAGAATAACTGCTAATAGAAGACATTAAACTATAGACAATATTTAACTCTAAGCAAGAATACAATTCTGCATTAAAAATAGGGGTGAACAAACAAATTGGTAATGACAAACACAGCAAGAGCCATTGTATTAGAAATTAACAATAACAGGACATTTGAACAATGATATACCTACTTGAGACACCTACCTGAAAGAAAAAAGGTACAATGTTGTTTTTCTGTTTTTTAGAAAATGGCCACTAATCACTCATGAAAAAATGCAAATAGCTGTCAGGAAAAGTTGGCGGAATCTGAACTTATTCTAAACTTTTAGTATCGAACTAGCATTAAGAAATGCATACAAGATGTAAACCAAAGTAGTGGTTATCTCCGGATGGCAAAATTACAGGGTACTTAAATTTTCTCCCTCTTTTTACATGCATTTTCTGGGTTTGTTTTCAGATTGCATACAAGTAGTACCAAGTTGCTAGAAAGAACCATACACTAAAGATACTAAAATAAAAGCACAGGTCTTTTTCTATCAGAAAGGGCCTTGAGAATTACCTAATTATATACATCTGGGATTTATTGACTCTGATTGAAAAGACTAGACTAGAAATCCCAAGAATACCTCCTGGGTGATAAAAACAATCTATTTTCAGAATTGTTCCCATTCCCTAAGTATGCAAAAATAAGCATTTAAATGTAAATTCCTATCATATAAAGTATAAAAAAAACAGTAGAAAAAAAACAAATTTAAAGGCAATTTACACAAACCTGGTAATTAAAGCATAACTTCATTGTTGAACAAGAGCAAAACAGCTTATTAAAGAGTTGATGTGAAAGCACAGGCTGGCCTGCAGGGATGCAGCTAGCTCTGCTTTGCTACAGAGATCCCTCGATAAATCAGTTCGTGTAAAATGGATGGAATTCAGCCTAGTTTTCCCATGAAATAATGTAAGGAAAGGTTCCTATTGACTAGGGATTATACTTTTTTTGAAAATTCTGTGACATTCAGAAAAATTCCAGCATTAACAATTTAAGCAATTTTCCATAGGAATTTACAGACCAAAATCCAATGACCTGGTACTTTCATGATAGTTAGGGAAAGTATTTCAACAAAAGATAAAGTTTAGATTTGCTTCAGTGTGTGCCTTATTAATATATCCAGAAAAGTAACATTCAAAGCCAACTACAAGAAAAAATGCTACAGAATATTGTTGTTGTAAAATATTCCCAGAATAATGCGTAATTAAACATAATTATTTGCCACCAATTTAATTTTTCCAAATTTTCATTTGAAAATGAGAGGCTTATAGTTAAAATAGATGATGCAAACCACTGTATCAGAAAGATCAAAATTTACACTAGTTAAATGTGACTCATTAAGGATGGATTTTAATATGTTCTTTCACCATTATTGAAACAATCAGTATCCTGGATGCATTTGCCATTTTTAAGACAATATAACACTATCAAAAGGTGTTGTTCACTTTAATCCTGTTTGCCTTCACGCCACT
Source organism: Pipistrellus kuhlii (assembly GCF_014108245.1). Lineage (NCBI taxonomy): Eukaryota > Metazoa > Chordata > Mammalia > Chiroptera > Vespertilionidae > Pipistrellus > Pipistrellus kuhlii. Next base: position 968,591 of record NW_023425550.1, on the reverse strand, counting down.
GTCGTGAACCTTCATTCCAGGCCACATAGACAAAGAGGGCCAGCACCACGTGGACAGCAACCACGGCAACAATAGCAGCATAAAAATAGCTATCCCTGTTGGACATCCCAAAGGCACCTATCAAGAGATAAAAGTTTTCATTTTATTCCAAAATTTATCACAGTACGAGAAAAACAAAGCATATTCATTTTTATTAGCTATATTTAATTAATCAGGGAATTAAAAAGGAACACTTTGGGTGGTGATAAAACAAGTATTCATTTAAAGATTTAAATACCTTCTTATGCACGAAAATTTATTTTGAACGAGAACTGTAATTATCACTACATCTAAGGACTCTGACACAAAAAAGGGGACTTTATTTCCTCTTCCTTCCAATGTCTGCCACCAAAGGTACATTCCCCCAAAATTCCTCCTCCCATGTCAGCCAACTTTTGCACTCAAAAGGATATTAAAAGAATCTGCAAGCTATTTCATAGAAAACCATAAATGATTATGATGTCAAGCTGAAATAACTGTGAGTGATGAAACTATTCATTTCATGAAGTAAGACTCATTCAGAGAAACATTATATTTGAAAAGCAAAACAGACCAAAGAAGCAAACTTAAGAATACCCAGTCATAAAGCACAGAACATTAATTATAGTAATATGTCTACAAAAATATAATTACCTTCAAAAACATAAGATTTAGTGGTGAAATACAACCCAATAGGTACAGTGATCATTAAAGCTGTGAAGAACAGCAGAGTCTTCAGGGTAGATGCCAATGAACCCTCATTTCTGGAATAAAGTAAACAAAGAGAAAATTAGAACCTGCACAGCCACTTCCAACCTTTCTTGTGTCTATAAACACTATGAATACTCACAGAGAAGACTCTGGAAACCCTGCTCCTGCCTTCAAAGCAGTGGCCAGAGGAAGAGGAGCAGTCAGGGACTCAAAACTGAAAGATCTTAGAGACCCAGCTGCAAGCCCATCTCCAAGAGACTGTCATTCACATCCAGTGTAAGAAGAAGTATCAAAGTGTGAAAGTAGTCTGTAATCTCCAAAGTGCTATGCAAATGTACACTGTAATTACAGAATTTTGGAGGTAGCAAGGGAGAACATACACAGAAAACAACTAATGGCTAGTACAAACAAGGTACGAGAATCTCCTAGGAAAAAGCAGTTTAGAACAATCTGGATGCAACTGAGGAAATTCACTTAAAATTTCTTTGTAATTAAATAGCTATAGTACAGTTAGGATGGTCTTCACATAACATGGATGCATGAAGTTTGAATGTCAAAACAGTTTCTCATCACTGAATTCTATTTGTCCACAGACTATTTTAAAACCAATATTCTAATGGAAAAAGTTTTGTTCCAGAAAACAATAAAACTACTCTGAAGAATGTAACCAAGTTTTAAAACTATATATGTAAAGAAAAATAAGTCCAATAAACAGCTACTTCAAACATTAGCAATATAAAGATTAAAAGAGCATAAACAAAACTACATAACATAAAAATGTCCAATAATAGGAAAATGATTTCACAAATGATGTGCATCAATATATGGAGACCTTAAAAAGAATTTTGACTATTATTCACAAAATATTCATGTGACAAATGAACAAGGCAAATTACAGTGTATTATGTATGTCAGGGGTCTGCAAAATAAGGCCTGAGGGGCCACCACTCATTTCTGTAAATAAAGCTTAACTGGGACAAGGCTACACCCATTTGTTTATGTATCATCTAAGACTGCTTTGGAGCTGCAAAGGCAGAACTGAGTGGTAGACCATAAGGCCCTTAAAACCCTAAAATATTTTACTATCTGGCCCTTTACAGAAAGTTTTCCAAGCCCTGATGCTGTTTTACTGACTTTTTAATGTCGGAATTTGTCCTATGCATTCCAAATGAGCAACATTATTGAAACTGAGTTTCAGCCGAAACCGGTTTGGCTCTGTCGTAGAGCGTCGGTCTGCGGACTGGAAGGTCCCAGGTTCGATTCCGGTCAAGGGCATGTACATTGGTTGTGGGCACATCCCCGGTAGGGGGTGTGCAAGAGGCAGCTGGTCGATGTTTCTCTCTCGCTGACGTTTCTAGCTCTCTATCTCTCTCCCTTCCTCTCTGTAAGAAATCAATAAAATATATTAAAGAAAAAAAGAAACTGAGCTTCAATAAGCTTCCAGTAACCCTAACACATACACAACACCTGATTAATTACCAACTTCAACCCTATAGTTTTAATCATTCATTTAATTAAGGTCCTTTTTTCTCCTTAAATCTAATCATCCTGACTACTTAGCACACTTCTAACTTTATGCTCATAGTCAGCACCTACATTTAATTCTCTTTCTGGTAATCCTCAGCTACAGGCTCATTTTTATGTGTTACCTTTAGGAAAGAGAGCTCTCCTCCAGGCACCTTTCCTCATTACACCCTGAAGAGTCATTGCTCTCTGGGATCCAATCACACTTTGTTCACACCTCATATGACAGTTTGCTTCCTATGTAGTCCTGCACAGCTTTCTGTATCTCTAGAAAACCCAGGCAAAGGAGTTCTTATAACTGCATATAGAATTAGCAGGAAGGTTTCTGACAGCCCCCAAAGGAAGGGAACATCGTAAGTTTATTACAAACTTTTTGACTGTGCAATCCATCATCAAATAAAAGTTACCAGCGCATACCCCATAGAGGCATTTTGATGTTTTAAATAAATTTATAGACATATTGTTAATAGCCTTTAAAATATAAAACATATGCAAAATGGGTACTAAACAGGTATTCAGATTTATGTAGAAGTTCTAATATTTTCTTTCTGTACTTCAATAGATCATCTTTAAACATTTAATTTAGCATTTAACACTTTGGTGATCATTATACAATTTTCATCTAAAATGCATGAGCTTCCTTAAACTACTTCCTAGCATTACATTTTTAGAGGAATTTATTTGTGTAATCTTCTTGACAAACATGAGTGTCTGCAGTAGTCCTATAAAAACACAGTCAGCATTTGACCTCTTTTTTGTGGAGCCTCCAAAGAACAAAAAAACAAAACAAAAAAACTTGACTTTCAGGGAGTATCTATGGAGCGTTAAAGTATGGGTTTTAGGGACATAAAGTTCAGATTATTTAACCTGATAAAGAAACAAAGCTTAAGAATCTAGAGAAAGGGCTGATTAACTGGTTTTCTTGTTCTTTAGGTTACTTCCCTCGAATATTTATTATCTGGCCTGGTTTTGAGAAAAGATTATTGAAGATATAAAACATATGATTGTGCTGCACATGGGCCGAATTTTTTAAAATTTCTTTAGACTTGAAGCAGAACCTTGTAATTTGTGTAAATGACACGTGTAAAATCTTACCTTAAAATGCTAAAAAAAAAAAATGCATTGTTTCAAATAAAATCAAGAAATGCAGCATTAAAAAAAATGTTTTAAAGCTAACAAAATCCCTTCTAATTCTACCACCCAACATATTTTATTTTCTGCATGTTAATTTCTAGCCCCACACACTCCACATATAACATATCTTAAAAATTTGTAGTTTATCTTCAACTCTTTTTTCTTTACCTTAAACTCTTATTATGGGCTATGACCTCATATATATGACTCTTATTATGGGCTATGACCTCATATATATGACTCTTATTATGGGCTATGACCTCATATATATGACTCTTATTATGGGCTATGACCTCATATATATGGGACTTAGTATAAAGTTAGGCATACAAAAGTTTGAAAACTAGCAAACTTCCTCTAGTGCTTAGAGGACATTTTCTCCTTGGCTGCTAGACACAGCCCACTGCAGCTGGCAGTTCTGCTAGCTCGCACAAGGCAGCTTGGGTACAACCAGTGATTTATTCTAAAACAAAGTACATTCAACTGGTTTTTCCTATGTGTCTTTGACTTGTTAGAAAGGAACAGTGTGGAAGTCCAGAATTAAAGTTGGTTTCACGCAAAAGAAATAATGCAGGTGAACCTTATTGTGCCCCTTTTAAAACCACTTAAGAGTTTATCCGCTTCATAAAAACTTCTGCAGCAAACACTAAGCAGGTAACAGAGCTAACAACGTCCCCTTTTGTGGCAAGACTTCTACTCCTAGTAGATTTCACTGCAATGCCCATTAGGAAACACGAAAAACAGCCTAGAAGGGCTAGAGTGTATTAAGTGTACTTAATGAAAATACCTGTTGGTATCCTTATAATAAACTGTGATAAAATAAAAATAAAAACACACATCTACACAACACTATATTGACATTGTGAGATGGGGGGGAAAAAGAGCACAGGCTCCAAAAATAACGAAATTTAATGTCACAGTGAACTAGGTCGAATGCCAACTTCAACACTTAACTTGTGTGGCCTGTGATATTGGGCAAGTCACTTACCCTGAGTCAATTTCAGCTTCCTTAAAACCAGGGAAACTAAGCACTTCCTTCATTCTGATAATGTTGTAATAAAGCACCTATGCTGAGTTTGGCACACTGTAGGTCCGCACTGAATAATAATAGCTAAATCCCTTAATCCCTTCCCAACCTCTAATCTACCGAGATACAGAGGTACTGCTGTCTGAACTAGTTGGCCAGAACCACCTGCTCCCTTAAACTCCTTCTGCTCAGCCACCATCCCCCATCCTATGGACTCCCCACCAGAAGCAGCCTCACACCAGGGACAGCCCCTTACTCCCTTTCATTCATTTATGCAGCACTTATTAAGCCCCGATGGTGCAGGCCCTGTAGGGGACACGGAGATGAAGAAGGCCGGGCTCCTGTCCTCAGGGGGCACCCTGTAGTGGGGAAAGAGATTGCAGACAGCAAGAACGCAACATAGACGACAGTGAGAGAAACTGCTAAGACAGAAGTTAAGAGCTGTACGCCAGCCGGCCTATATGGTCCCATAGCCCCGGATCCCTTGCTCCCGAGCCAAGGGCCCGGGCCAGGCGTGCACACGCTGCTTGCCCCCACCTCCTTCCCCTCTCCCCGACCCTGCAGCCGGGCCCCGGGGGTCCAGACCTCACACCCACCACAGGCCGGCCTGTTCGGCTCGGCCCGGCTCGAGGTCGGGGTCCCCCCGCTCAGCCCGAGCCCCGCTCTCGACTGCCCGGCTCGCGTCGGGGTCCTCCACCCCCCCACTACCCCCCGCCCGGCCGGAGCCCCGCTGTCGACTGCCCGGCTCCGGGCCCCGCCGGCCCGGCTCGCGGTCGGGGTCCTCCCCCCCCTCGCCCGGCCGGAGCCCCGCTGTCGACTGCCCGACTCCGGGCCCCGCCGGCCCGGCTCGCGGTCGGGGTCCTCCTCCCCCCTCGCCCGGCCGGAGCCCCGCTGTCGACTGCCCGGCTCCGGGCCCCGCCGGCCCGGCTCGCGGTCGGGGTCCCCCCGCCCGGCCCGAGCCCCGCTCTCGACTACCTGACGTCGGGCAGCTGCAGCGCGTTCAGCGCCGCTTTATCGATGCGCTCCATGGCGTCGCCACCCGCAGCAGGTCCCCGCAAACGGCCCGGGCTCAGCGGCCACTCTCAATTGGTTTAAACCGCGAGCGGTAGAGGATGGCGGCGACGGAAGTGCCGGCGAGCGCGGGACGGCGGGACGCTGTGCGCATGCGCGGCGCGCCGTAGTGACGCGAGTTTCGGCGGGCGCCGGCGTTCACGTGACTTACCGAATGGGGTTCCGAGGCGTGCGCCCCGGTGGGGGTGGCCCATCGTCGAGGAGTAGCCCGGGCGAGTAGCCTAGCCACTCCACGTTGAGCCTGGACTTGCCTCGCAGCATGGTTCTGCCGGGCTCGCGGCGCTTTTGCCGCTGCCCCCTGAGCGCCGGCGAATACCTCCGTCCGGTCCGAGCCCCTGTCGCAAAAGCTGCGGTTGCGAGGCGACGGGAGCAGCTGAGCCGAGAGGAGGGACGTCCAGGCAGATCAGTGTGGTGCTAGGCAACCAAGCAGATTCCGACGACAACAGGAAAGAAAGGAAAAAAAAAAAAAAAAGCAGTGCACATTATTCCCCAGCCCTTGAGCAAATGCCTCATTAATTATTACCCGCAGTGAAGTCCAGCCTTGGGAAGCTGGGAGGAGTTAGTTAACACTTACCTATAGAATTTCAGAGCTGAAAGAGCCCTTGCTGAGAGTAACGGTTCCAGGCTCCACGCCGATGACCACAAAGTCCACTGAAAGTTTAAAACATTTTGCAGCTGCTTCGAAAGCCGCCAATGAGACAGCAGGGACTCAAATAGGAAGGGACAGATGGGCCTCCCGGGAGGGCGGGCCTCGCAACCTGAGAATGCATAAACGAAAAGGGTGAGTAAGCCTAGGGTCAGGCTTGAGAAACTTAGGTCGTCACTGGCTGCTAATATGAGGACAGCCCTTACATGGTCAACTCCTGGAAAGGGCCACTGACCACATATCTATTTTCTGCATCACATGGACACAAACACCACATTTGAAATAATGACTAAACCAGCAGCTTAAAGCTTTGTTAAAGGACTGTGGACTGTGCGGCAGGAAGCCAGTCTTTGAGTTCAAATTTAATAAGCCCTCTCTGGGCCTCATGCAGACCCTAAGGGGGGTAAGAATCAGCTAATAACCAGATCTAGGGCAGAATTAGAGAGACTCTAGCTCTGGGGTTTGCAAATCTCTGGCCAAATATGTACAGCCAGCCTGCCTACCACCTGTTTTTCTAACAGCCCATGAATTAAGAAAGCTTATTCCATTTTAAATTATTTTTTAACGAAAAGAAAAATAATATATTGCCGCATGTCAAAATTAGATGAAATTCAAATTTCACTGTCCATAAATAAAATTGTATTGACACTTAGCATGCTCATTCATTTGTATTGTCTATGACTGCTTTCATGCCACAACAGCGGCAGGGTTGAGTAGTTATAACAGAGATTCTTACTGTCCACAAAGCCTAAAATGTTCACTTTCTGGCTCTTGACAGGAAAAGTTTGCTGGCCCCTGGTCTAGCTAATCACCCAGTAATGAGTTCCTTGAACCCCTAGGGATCCATAGATGTAGTAATGGGAGTTCTGAGAATAATTTTCAATATTAAAAAAAAAAAATCCACCAATGAATGTATTTATTGTATGTATTTATTTGCTATAAAAAATCAACAGCTACTTAAAACATCACCTTTCTTTGATGTCTGGCACTAATTACATCACATTGATAAGGCAATACTGGTTACTGCATGAGAAAATACACATATTTTTACTAAACCAAAATAAACTATTATATACTTGGCTGATTAAATATTTTAAAACAGAATGAACACAAGAGGAGGGGTCTTTGCTTTGTGACTTTGTGTATCTCCAATGCTTAGAATGAGGGCCTGATACATATTTGTTAAATTAATGAATTGGGTCCACAAGGGGGCAAAGAACAAAAGGGTCGTTTGTAGAGAAAAGATTGAAACCACTGATGTAGTTGTATTAGCTTGCTAGGTCTGCCTTAGCAAACTACCGTAAAATGAGTGGCTTAAACCACAGAAATGTATTGCCACATAATTCTGGGGGCTAAAAGTCTGAAATCAAGGGGTTGGCAGAGTTCGTCCCTTCTGAGGATAGTGAGGGAGAATCTATTCAAGTGCCTTTCACCTAATTTCTAGTGGTTTGTTGGCATTGTTTGGTGAACCTTGATTTGTATTATAGAAGCATCCTCCTGATCTCTGCATTTATCATCCCAGGGCATTCTCCCTGTGTCTGTATCTGTGTCCAGATTTCTTCATTTTATATTTTCTATTGGATTGGGAGCCTATCTTACTCCATCATGCCCTCATTTTAAGTTACAACAAAAACGACCTTAAATCTAAATAAGATCACATTCTGAAGTACTGGGGGTTAGGAGTCCAACATAGGAATTGGTGGTTGGGACACAATTTAGGAAACTGTGTCCTGGAAAGAGAAGGGATTTGTCAGAAGTCATATATTTACATAGTGGGGCCCAGCTCCTCTTCTGCCTCCCCAGTCAGCATTTTTACCCTTTCACATTAACAACCCGTGTGACAAGTGGCGTGATAACTTAGACAAGAACCAGTCATAAATGAGATTTGATGTGGGACAAAATGCCTGGCTGATCTCATTTATATATTCATTGTTTTATTTATTTAAACTAAAACTCTCATACCTTTTATTTTTTCCGGACTTCTACGCTCTACCCACACTTACTATGCGCTCACTGAGGCAGAGATTAAACTTTTAAGATAAACTAAGAAGCTGTAAGAGAAAGAAAGAAATTAGCCAGCACTTTGGCCCCTCACCAAAGTCCTGAAACCTCCTACCTGCAGCAGCTGCTAAATAACTGAAAGCCAGTGAAGCCCAAACAGAGCCGTTGCCATGGGAATGAAATGGCATGTCAGGCAACTGGAAGTAGTGCCTCCCTTGTTCCTTTGAGAATCAGAAAGTGATTCTCAGATGCAAAGAGCCTCAGTCTGGCCATTTCATTCATTTATTTACTTACGTATTTATTTATTTTGGCCTTTTCATTTTAGTTGAGAAAACGAAAATCAAAGGATGGAAAGTGACTTTCCCAAATTCACTGGATCAGCAAATGGATTAGAAAATTTAGAGTTCCTAACTCTCAGTCTAGTGTTTTCTTCACCATAATGTGTTAAACCTTAGTTCCATAACCCAATGATATGGAAAGTATACACCCAAAGTCAGTTTGGCAACACCCCCAATTTTCTTTATGGACTACCAAAACCATGACACCCCTCTCCCCCACTCAAGCAGTCTCCTATTGGGTGGCTGGCAGAGGGATAGAATGAAAACAGCCATGCTTAAAACACCAACTCATACTTTCTGAAACTGATGCATGCACAACCTTGCATCTTATAATAAAAGCTAAGCCATGAGGAAAATAAAAATAAGCTTCACTGTACAATCAACAAAACTCAGACTTAAAAAAATGAGAAAGACAGAAACTCTGGCTTCTTTATAAAGAGGCGTGATGTTTTGTTTTGTTTTGTTTTTCGTTTTTTTAAATTTTTATTTCTTTATTTTTAATTTCTTTATTGATTAAGGTATCACATATTTGTCCTCAACCCCCCATTCCAGTCTCCCACCCCCCCACTCATGCCCCCACCCTCCTATTGTCCTCGACCACTGGTTAGGCTCATATGTATGCACATAAGTCCTTTGGTTGATCTCTCCCTTTTGTCCCCACCCTCCCTTAGAGGTCCAACAGTCTGACCTATGGCTCCTTATCTGTGGATCAGTTCTTGTTCATCAGTCTATGTTGTACACCATTTCCCCTAGATGAGTGAGATCATGTCCTACTGGAAATATAAGAATCAAAAATGAGACAAGCAATAATCATTATGCAGAAAGGCATATGAATCAGTCTGTAGAGAGTTTCTTTCTGGGCCACCAGTTCTTTTAAGACCCAATTTCAATGTCAATATGGATAAAATATGCCCTTGGCGAAAAAACAAAAACAAAACAAAACAAAAAAAAACCAGTTCCACTTCTAGAAAAAAAGAATGACCAAGGAGTTTTGGCTGGGGGTTATTTTATTTATTTTTATTTAAAAATTTTTATATATATAATTGATTTTTTTTTACAGAGAGGAAGAGAGAGGGATAGAGAGCTAGAAGCATCAATGAGAGAAACACCAACCAACCACCCCCCCACACACACACTCCCCACCCCGCAACCAAGGCACACCCCCCCAACCAGAATTGAACCTGGGACCCCTGAGTCCGCAGGCTGACACTCTATCCACTGAGTCAAACCGACCAGGGCTGGCTGGGGGTTATTTTAGTAAAATCCTCTTTTGTTAGGATTCCCTGGGTAACAAAATGCAAGTTTTACTGAAGGAGAGAATTTTTCCTTGAATCCATTATCTCATCTTCTTTGCCTCAGGCCACCACCATTACCACCAAAACCTGTGTCAGGTTCTTCATTTTACAGAGACTATCCACAATGCCTATATTTTATTTACCACCACCATTTCACAGACAGAAAGACTGAGGCTAAGGAAAGTTTGGAAGTCGGGTGAAGACCTCAAAGGGCCCCTTATCTCCTGACCCTCAACCATTTCCCTAAAATTGACATTAGACCACTTTTCCCATCTCCATCTGCAGGAGAGCTAAGTTAACCTCTTAGAGCTAGTGATGAGACTTGCTAATGGAGTCAGGGAATGCTTGGAGTCCATGACTGAGGACTAGGCTCACCCACCTGGTTTAGGAGTTAAGACTTGTAATGCACTAAGTAGAGCCCATGGACCTTCTTGCAAAGCAAAAATAGGCGCTGGGGAGCAGTGAACCAGGCCCCACCCCTGCCCAGCGTGATACAGGGTCAGCCTAGGATCTCAAATCCCCTGGCACATCACGGGGTTTGTTAATGTCAGAAGAACCATGGCAGCAGGGTCCCACGGTGAACCTGGCTCCAGTGCTTTCCAGATGGGTTTGACACCTCAGGCTGTGCTATGGGAAGGGGTACTTGGCAAGAAAACCCCAAGGACTGATGTGATTAGGATCATACCCCAAGATATACATATGCTGTGCTCAATAAGGGCTAGGGGCAGAGGTGTCTTGAGACCAGCTGGTTGAGTGAAGAAGAGAGTGCCAGCACCCAGAAAGTAAAACCAGGGCTCCACCAAACTCTATTGTTCAGAAACACTGCCCATCCCTGAGCTTATAGCTAGGCGCTGAGGTCTCTGGGTCAGGTTTCCAGGTAGTCTTTCTGTGAGCCAAGCAAGTGGAGTGGGGCAGGAGCCAAGCTTGGGTGGGCTAAGACCCCTGAGGTCTGAGTTCAGGGTGAAATCCGAGTCTCCAAGTGTTCTCAACCTACAGAAGCTGTCACACCCAGCCTGAGCTGCACTACCAATATTCTTCAAATAAAATTAGTTGGTTGGGCTTCTAGTGTCTCCCACTAGACTGTACACCAGTACGGGGGAGGTGGACATGTCTGGGGGCTTTTTCATCTCTGTACTACCACAGCACAGGGCCTAAATGTATGCCCTCAGTCAGAGTTGCGCTGAGAATCCTGCTAGGGCCACTTCTTTGGCTCCCCTCACCCCACTCTCTTCTGTTTCTCTGCTTCCTAAACTGTGCTGAGATGATTAAAGCCAGAAGAAAAGGATTTAGAAGATGTTTCCAAAGTGATTTCCCTAAGAATCTGGCAGTATAGAGCTGACCTAGTGCTCTTAAAATGCTTAAAGGCATTCATTCCCCCTCATCTTGCCTTCCACCCTCCCGGCTCTCAGTACCCCATTATGTAAAACCTGAGGGAATCTAGATCTTCTTTCAAAGGATTATGTCCAGCACCCCCTTGTGGTGGGCAAGCTGGTACTCCAGGTCTGAGGAAGGCAAGAAGGCCATGAGAAAGGAGCAGGCTTCCTGGAACTGTCCGGGCCTTTCTCAAACAAGAAGGCCAAAATTTGTGCCAAGAAATAGGTGTTCTTTGGAAAATCGTGATTTGACAAAGCTATGTGCTCAGTCCTCTGATTCCAGGTCAGGCTGAGACATGACTGTATGAGAATAGTAGTTAAAAGTTCAGTACGGGAAAGTCCTATGCCAAGAAGGTACCCTGGCAGCCTCCTGCCATTCAGTTTACCATGGGAACATCACATGTCACTGGCATCTGGCTTTCCACATATCTGAGGGGCTGGTCAAGGTGGCCATCATTTCATATCTCTCCTGTCAAAAAAGCCATGAACCCCATCAGACAAGTTAGAGCAAATATTGCCCTGGAAATGAGTGGAGCAGTGGAGACTCACATCATCGCAGAACTGCCAAGTGGTCATTTAGTGTCTATTCTTCCTCCAGAAACAAAAAAACTCAGTGTCTCTAAGACTTCTAACTTGTCTTTCTAGCCTCTATAAGTAGACTGTCAGTGGCAGAGATTAGTGTAACTATCCCCTCTTCTGTTCCAAATACTTGACAACACTTGTTGGTGACCACAGGTCAGTGTCCCTTTGTGGGCATTTGTTTAACTCATCTAGAAATGGTTTGTGATGAGGATCTGATGACCATGTGGGTGTAGTACTCACTTGGTAAACTGTGAAGTCATGATGCAACAGGGGGGCAAGAAAACTGAGCTGGGGATAAAAAGATCTGGGGACCAGGTATGACTGTCCAAGACTCAAGTGTGCTCTTGTGCAAGTCTCTTCATTTCCCCATCTGTCAATGATGTGGGTGGGACTAGAGGAATTTCTAATGGCCTTTCTGGGATAAGTTTTTTTCAAAAAGATGGTAGTTGGAGAACTGTCTCTTTTTGAGATCATAAATTCTTTTCTAAGAGCCAAGACATCTCTTTCCTCTTTACAATCCCAATGCAACCCATGTGGTGGTCTTTGTTCCACTGGCATCTTTCTGATCTGCTGCAAGAGGAAGATTTCCAGGATGAAACACAGAAAGCTGCTTCAAAGAAATGGGAACAGAGAGAGTATGGTTGACAGCAAGCCCTACACTCAGATGTCACCTGAGGAATGGCTGCAGGAACAGGCTATGTAGTCTGAGAAAGAGAAGAATGAGCTATGTCTTCAGATGTTTGGAAGGGAGATTTCATTAGTTGTGTGTACAAAGCAAAGGGAGCTGAAGAACTAGCATCCAAGTGCAGAAACTATGGGAGTTTGCTTTTTCCTATTCTAAGGAGTGGCTGTTAGACTACCAGCGCTATTGGAGCTTGGTGGGCTCACCCCCTGGATTGAAGATTAATGTGGAGAGTGGGTTGCGCTCCGATGACTAGTCTCTTCCTTCCCAAATCAGATGATTTGTGTTCTCTGAGCTGTGGTGAGAGCAAGCATATTTTTTTATAGTACCTAGTACAGATTTGTGTACACAGTTGGGCTTAACTGAATGAGTGAATGAATCTTTCTTCATATAACAGGATTGTTATCTCTGTCCCTCAACACTAGGGAAATGATGGCGTCCTCTAGTAAAATATTTTTGCATGAAAATAACACTTAAGTCTACACAACAGTTGTCAAACAGGGAGTCCCTGACAGAAGCCAGTGACCATCCTGGAAACATTTTTCTGGTAATAGTTTTCCTACAGAACTCAGAGGTTCAAAAGGAAGGCATTCAAATGGTCTCCTAGACTGTTGCAGCTGGAAGGAACTTTTAAAATCACAAAATTTAACCCTCTCATTTCCCAGATGGTGAAGCTGAGGTAACAGCAGAGAGGGTGAAGAGGGGAGTGCCTTCCCTGGCCCAAGGCCTGGTATATACCCTGTTTCCTTGAAAATAAGACAGTGTTTTTGTGTGTGTGTGTGTGTGTGTGTGTGTGTGTGTGTGTGTGTGTGTGTTTTAAATATATTTTATTGATTTTTTACAGAGAGGAAGGGAGAGGGATAGAGAGCTAGAAACGTCGATGAGAGAGAAACATCGACCAGCTGCCTCTTGCACACCCCCTACCAGGGATGTGCCCACAACCAACATACATGCCCTTGACGGGAATTGAACCCGGGACCTTTCAGTCCGCAGACCGACGCTCTAGCGTTGAGCCAAACCTGTTTCGGCAAGACAGTGTCTTATATTAATTTTTTCTCCCAAAGTTGTGCTAGGTCTTATTTTCAGGGGATGTCTTATCTTTCCATGGGCTAGGTCTTATTTTCAGAGGATGTCTTATTTTCGGGGAAACAAGGTAGTAGGAACGAACCAGAGCTTTGCTACCTTCCTGATTGACAGTGAGCAAAGCAATGACGGAGTAGGGGGGAGAAATCAGCCTTTGCTACCACCTAGGCAAGACAGTAGAACCCCAATTAGATGCAAGAGTGGCCGGAGGTAAGAAAGCTATGTAGTCAGGAGCTGGAAATAAGACTGTGTTGCAGAAAGGGAGAAGGCAGGAAAGAGGAGACATGGGTATTCACTATCTTTCTTTCAACACAACCAAAGCACCCAAAGGTCATCCTTCAAGAACAGGAGGAGATCCTTCAAGAGAAAACTCTTACAGATCAGGTGTGGCCTTGAGGGTGAGATGCTGTTTGCTGTTGAGTTAGAGAAAGTGCCAAAGCCGGCAGGGACCCAGGGCCTGGGCCAGCACAGCAGACTTAACACTTTTGGCCAAGTCTGGCAGCTGCTGGGCCTCTGTGGAGCAAATGTGACCCTTGCAGCTGACACAGAGGCAGTTGGGGAAGCCAGTTCTTCAGAGGTCCTGGAGACAAACGATTGGCTCAGTCTTGGCAACCCAAAGATCTGCATCATTTTTTTCTTAAGTTGGGTTTCCCTTTACCTGAGAAGCCTGATGGAACAGACTGGCAATGCCCTGAATTTGTAATGATGTATCAAGTACAGAAGGTATTTTTGTGGGACATTCAGAGAGAGTCTTTTCTGGATTTCCTAGGGGAATGATTCCAGAAAGAGCTCTACCATTATGGTGTAGTCTGAGGGCAAGGTTTCTTTTGAGAGTCCTTCTGCACCCCTGAAATCCCTAGTCCCTTCGCTTCGTAACTCAACACTGACCCTTCATTCTGTTCCAATGCTGCCTGTGGTGACTCAGGTAGAAGCTGCTTCACTTTTGGATTCTGTCTCTATAATTGAATTGTAAATTCCTCAAAATCATGCACATTTTGAGGGGGTGACAAATTCTAGAGGAATCACACTGAAACATATATTCAACCATTTATTCAAGAAATATTTATTGAGCACCTACTAGGTATCATACATTGTTCTTGGTCCCTGGGAAACAGCAATGAACAAAACATACTGAAGTTCTTTTTTCATAGAGCTCATGCTCCAGTGGAACAAATAGACAATAAATAAAATACTGGTTTTGTATCCTGTTCTAGTAGCTTTTCTGCAAATTCCTTGGAATTTTCTACAAAGATATTCATATTGCCTGTGAATATGGACAGTTTCCCCCCCCCCCCCCATTCCATTCTATTTACTCTCCATTCTGAAGGCTTCCATTAGTGCATTGACTAAGACCTTGGGTATGCTGTCTAATAGGAGTGATGACAGTAAACATCCTTGTTATGATACCAATCTTAGAGGGAAACATTCATTATCTCACTGTAAATTATGTTACAAATGTTTTATTATTGTAATTGTAAATATCCATTTTCAAGAAGAGAAAGCTTCCTTTTATTCCTAATTTGCTCAGAGCTTTATTATAAATGGATGTGTTATCATATGGTGTTGCTTCTTTAGGCTGTTCATGGGATGGGTTACATCGATTTATTTTTGAACGTTGAACCAACTTTGCACTGCCAGAATAAACATCACTGAGGGTTTTTTTTTAATATATTACATGATCAATTTGTTAATATTTTGTTAAAGATTTTCACACTATATTCATGAAGGATCTTGGGTTTTGGTTTAGTTTAGGGTTTTTCTCATGCCATTTTGTCTGAACTTGGTGTCAGGGTAATGCTGGTTTCATACAATAATATGAAAAATATCTCTCATCTTATATTTTCTGGAAGAGTTTTTATGTCATTGGTATTGCATATGCCTTAAAAGTTTGATAGAAATAAAAAGGAATTAATGCGGCTTTAATTTGTGGGACAAATTTTAATTCAGAATTCTATCCAATTCATTTAATAGATATAGGACTTCCAGTTTTCTATTTATTTTTAAGAAATGTTTGGGTTAATGTGTATCTTTCAAGTACTATGACTATGTCATGTAAATTGTGAAATTTACGGGCATAGTGTGTAGTTGATAGTTTCTTATTATCCTGTTAATGTCTGTGGTATATTGTCATTTTAAATAGTTGCCTGATATTACATTAAAGCATCATAATTTATTTAACCATTCTTTTACTATTGAAATTTTTAGGTTACTTTAGTTTTATCACTATTATAAATATAATCAATATATCTGAATTTACATCTTCATAGAGACATATGTGTTCTTTAAATAAATCCTAGAGTCAGACTTTGTATTTGTGTCTATTGGTGCATAAAAATTACTCCCAAACTCAGTGGTTTAAAACAGTAAATGTTTATTATCTCAGCTTGTGTAGGTCTGGAATGTAAGCTGGCTTGTTTGGGTCCTTTGGCTCAGAATCTCTCAGGAGCCTGCAGTCAAGTGTTGGCTAGTGCTACAGTAATCTCAAGCTTGTCTGGGAGAGGTTCCATTCCCCCAGATCACTTAATGATTGTAGGCAGTCATTCATTCTTTCAAGGCCATTGGACTGAGAGCCTCAGCTCTTCACTAGCTGGCCGCTGACCAGATGCCACTGATGATGCCCTCAGTTCTTTGCCACATGAGCCTCCCTATAGTGTAGCTCAAAACATGGCAGCTAACTTCCATCTGAAAAGCAAGAGAGTGAGAGATCAGGAGAAGGCTAGCAAGACAGAAGCCATGGGCTTTCTGTTCCTAATCTTGGAAGTGGCATCCTATCACTTTTGTCATATTCTAACTATTGGAAATGAATCACCAGGTTTGGCCCAATCTCAAGGACCCAGAATTACACAAGGACAAAAATACTATGAGGTGAGGGTGTTTGGGGGAGGGAGGGCATTTTAGAGACTGCCTAGCAAGGGATGTTGCTTGAGAAGGTATGTAGAATCCTTTCACTGTTAGTCTGTAAAGAAATGTGATTATGGATTCAATTCCAGCTCTTTGTTCCTGTTCTTCAAATGCTCAGTTTTAAAAGATTTTTAAAAATAAAAATGTGTAAATAGAAAATACTCATAAAGCATGTGTAGATAAAAATAATAGCAATTCAATGAACACCCATGTAATTACCACTCTTTATTTCCAAAACAAGTATCCCTTTCCTTTGCCCCTCAGGACTAACCACTATTATATTTTTTGCTTATTGTTTATTATTCTCTTGAGTTTTAAAAAATAATTAACTCCTGTATTTATGTTTAAACAACACATTATTTAGTTTTGTTTGCTTTTGAAGATTTTACTGGGAGAGGTTCTGCATTTATTATTGTGACTTTTTTTTTGCCAAAGTCATACTCTTGCCCTGGGCAGTTTGGCTCACTGGTTGGAGCACCGGCCCATAGACAGAAGAGTCACCAGTTCAATTCCGGTCAAGAACACATACGAACACGTACCTTCGTTGCAGGTTTGATCCCAGACCCGGTCAGGGCATATGTGGGAGGCAGCCAATCCATGTGTCTAATCTCTCTCTTTCTCTCTCTTTCTTCTCCCTCCATTCCATTCTCTCTAAAAATCAATGGAAAAAATATCCTCTGGTGAGGATTTTTTTTTTTTTAAAAGGTGATACTCCCAAGATTCATCTATCAGTGATTTTCAACTACTGTTCCACAGGAAGCACACTGGTTTGCCACAAGAATTTTTTAAATTAATTTCTTTATTGATTAAGGTATTACATATTTATCCTCAACCCCCCATTCCAATCCCCCACCCTCCCACCCATGTCCTCACCCCCCTATTGTCCTTGACCACTGGTTAGGCTCATATGTGAGCACATAAGTCCTTTGGTTGATCTCTCCCTTTTATCCCCACCCTCCCTTTGAGGTCCAACAGTCTGACCCATGGCTCTTTATCTCTGGGTCAGTTCTTGTTCATCAGTATATGTTGTTCACCATTTCCCCTAGATGAGTGAGATCATGTCCTACTGGAAATATACTTATAAAAATAAAAAATGAGACAAGCAATAATTGTTATGGAGTTTGAGCATCTTTTTATATGTGTATGGACTATTTGGCTTCTTCCCCCATAAAATGCCTAGTAATGTCATTTACCCGCTTGCTGTTGGGTTGTCTTTTCCTTTTTAGTTTGTTGAACACTTTTCCTTATCTATTCCAGACTTTAATTATTTGGCTATGTATGTATTGTAACCTATATCTTCCACAGTGTCGCATCTCTTTTCACTTTCTTAATTTTTTTACCATCCTCACTGGTCTATGTTAGAATACCTTGAATTCTTTTCTAGATTTTAATCATGAATACTTGTGAACCTGCTGCTAATTAAAAAAAACTACATCATTCTTGATAATTTAAATTCCCCTATGGCTTTATCACCTATTCCATCCTCTGCCATTCATTTGCTCAAAACAATAATAGTAGCTAACACTTGTATAACTCTCACTACATGCCAGGTATTGTTTTACACACTACATCTGTATTCACTTATTTAAACCTTATCATAACCCTGTGAGTGAGTTATGCTTTATACACAAGGCCACTGAAGCACAAAGAGGTTAAGTTATTTGCCAAGGTCGTGCCAGCGTTTGGCGACAAAGTCAGAATTTGAACCCAGGCACTCTGCTTCTTAATAGTTCTGCCAGATTGCTCATTGCTAATCAGTATTCAAAACTTAGTTTCTTATTTAATTGCCTGTTAAATTTTTTGTTACATATTTATGAATGCCTAAATATTTAGTTTTCCTTGTTTTATTACTTTTATTATAAAGGCGCCATACCATATGCTGTCTCAGTAAATAACATCTGGCATTATTTTGATGAACAGAAGTTCTTTATTGTAGCATATTTATTTTTTTCCTGTCTTTTCCCTTATGGTTTGTACTTACTTGTATCTTGTTTAGATATTTTTCCTTAGAAAGTTTTAGTCATTGCTTCAGTACTGCTGAATTAGGTCATTGCAATAATTTACTTGTTAATAGTGTATAGAATAAAATTTTAACTGAGAGAGTTGAATAAAGTGATCCTGAGAATTTTCAAGGTAAAATACTAAGAAATATTTTATTACTCTTTTCTGTTACTTTAAAAAGAACACCTGTCCTTAATTGTGTTTTAGTTAATATATTTTTTGTAGTCTTGACTAGAATCTGAGGCAAAACTTCAAAGCATGGTAATTTGAAGCAAGATGGGATTAATTTGGGGATATTGGAAAGACTTTATAGTCCATTATGAAAATTAGTAAGCATAGAGTCTAAGACAAGTAATTCATATTTATATAAAGATTAATACTTTATTTGTCATCATTGAGCATTTTAAATTTGTGTACACAACAGTGAATTGGGAGATAATATTAAGAGAAAGAAAAAAAGAAGAAAGGAAGGAAGGAAGGAAAAAATAACCATTGAGGATAGTTTAAATATCTGGACAGTGGTCCTAACTGATTTATGTCATTCCAAAAGAATACTGTATTAGAAATCTGTCTGTTCTAACTCTAGAAATATGATTTTCTTAATCTGGGTTATTTGCATATAGACCAAACAATTCTTCTGGGGGTAGCTTAAAGGGATTTGTAGGTATATATTTGCAATCTTAGTACTGATGAACATTTATTGAAAATATATTTTTAATTTAATTTTGTTGCCCTGCTTTGCTACACAAGTATTCTATTTGACTCTTCAGCATCTACCACTTCAATTAAGCAAGTTGAATTTTTACTGCTCATGTCAGGAGAATCACAGGATCAGATATATAATTATAATGGTGGTTAAACAAATATATATATATATATATATATATATATATATATATATATATATATAATCAAATTTTAAATAACTGTATACCAAAATAAAAAAAGCCTGCATGCAAAAAGTGTTGAAATCTGAATAATATCTATAGTTTAGTTAATAGTATCATACCCATGTCAATCTCCCAATTTTGATCATTGTACTATGGTTAGGTAACTATTAACTTTCCGGAAGCTGAGTGAAGAGTACAAGAGCTCTCTTTACCCTCCCCCCAATTTTTATGAGCCTAAAATTACTTTGAAATAAAAGCAAACAAACAAAACAAAACCCTCACTAAAGTGAAAGGCAAAGTTATAAATATCTAAAATGTAGTACAAGACCAGAACTTTATAACCTTGGAGTAAGAAATTTTTCCTTTTTTTTCCTAAGAAAATGATTTTATTTTTTACAATCAATATACTTCCTTCTCTATAGTTTTGTGTGTTTTTTTAAATATATTTTATTGATTTTTTACAGAGAGGAAAGGAGAGAGATAGAGAGCCAGAAACGTCGATGAGAGAGAAACATCGACCAGCCGCCTCCTGCACACCTCCTACCGGGGATGGGTCCGCAACCAATGTACATGCCCTTGCCCGGAATCGAACCTGGGACCTTTCAGTCTGCAGACCGACGCTCTATCTCTGAGCCAAACTGGTTTCGGCCATCTCTATAGTTTTGTCAGTTCGAGAATGTTATGTATACATGGAATCACAGTATGCCACCTTTAAAGACTGGCTTTTTCACTCTGTAATTGTTGCAGAAGACCAAAGCAATACCAAGCACGCTTCCTAGATAAAGGGAGGGATCCCGTTTATTAACACTAGTGGGCCCTGGGAATAATTTCCAAATCAGAGTGAAGAAACACGCAGAGGGCTTCACTTTTTGTAAATATGTCTTGCAGCTATGGTTCTGCCCCCTTTCGTGGGCTTACAGGAAGGCCCCCAGGTGTTGGGGGTTCCCAGGCCATATCCGATGATCTGTCCTGGGGCCAGCGATAATGACCCTCCCCCGCCCAGGGCAGTGCATACTCACAGTTTTTATGGCCTGACACGCCTTGCAAAACCAGTTTCCTCCTCACTTTGGCAGAAACAGCTACAATCTGCTCATCTCCCAAATGAGGATAATCACCTCTGCCTTTCATCCCCTCATGGACTGCTGTGATGATTGAATGAGATAATGGAAGGGACATAATTTCGCAAAGGAGAGGCATTTAGTCTCTGAAAGGCTCAGTGAATATTTTTGCATAAAAACTGCCTCAATTTTGTACTCAAAGGGTGTTATTTTCTGTATAATCTCTCCCAGGATATGGAACTGGTTCTGAAGCACTGTAATAGCCAATCACATGGATGCAATGATCTAAAATTGATTTTCTCTTTTACCTCCTTATTTTTATTGTCAACACTGTGGACAAAAAGGGGCCATATGCTAACCTAACTCAGAGAAGGCCTGCAAACTCATAGACCTAAAATAACCACAAAGGATGGTCTGAAATTAAACTTTTTAAATAAAAAAGCAGGTTATAGTGGCTAGTCATGTCCTAAGCCAGTATCTTCCCTGACAAAGATCAACTTTGATCATTACTGAGCATATTGTCTTTTTGTAATTTTTTTTTTCTGGACCCCTCGGGGCACAACAAATAGCACTAGGCCGCAGACCAGAAATTTCCTCATTGTTATTGTCATCGTGTTAATTTTACTGTTAACTGTTCTATGTCCACCTTTATAAAAGAAGCATGTGTCCATCATTTTACTTTTTTTTTAATCCAATCTCAGAGGTTTCCCTGCTTTCCTTTCTCCCACCTCCCTAATCTATCAATGGATTTCACCTAATCCACTTATATCTCTTCCTTTGATGGTAATTTATAAAAATAGATGGGGGGGGGAGAAACAACACTATTCTCTGGAGCACTATCTCAATACATTGAGATTCTGCTTCCTGGCAATTGTTGACAGTTTGGCTCAAATAAACTCACAAAAATTCATTTACAGGTTTGAATGTGTGTTGGTTTTCCTTTTATGTTATTATGCAAGAATGTGCCTCACACAATAGGACTGTATTATGATAATTCATATAAAGAGATTAGTTCAGTGCCTGGCACATAGTAAGTGCTCAGTAAATGTTCATTGCTGTGAATGAATGATGAATTCAACTGCATAAAGGTTTAAGAGAAATCTGGCTCTGCACAAAGACAACAAGCTTGTGTGTGTGTGGGGGGTGGGGGGGACGTTGGTGGCAGCTCTGTAGGTAGTGGATTTCACCATACTCACTTTGGGGTAGGGTCTTGGTGGGAGTAGAGGGAGGGGTGGAGTATGTGCCTTTGAAATGATATAATGGGGACCAGGAAATTTACAAAATCAATCCATCTGGACTTGGCTTGGTAACTCAGTGGGCTGGAGAGTCATTTAGTTACAAGGAGGTTGTGGTCCAGTTCCCAGTCAGGGCACATCCATGAATGCCTAAAGTGGAACCAGGTTCTAAAAATGTCAAACGGCATGGTAAAGGATCGGATAGCTTCCACGGCACCAACCCTCAATATCTGTTGGAGAAGATCCTTTGGACTCGAATCTATGAGTCCAATTACTGGAAAGAGGAGTGCTTTGGACTGATGGCTGAACTGGTAGTCGATAAAACAATGGAGTTAAGGTTTGTGAGTGGAATCTATGGTGGCAACCTAAGGCCAACTCCCTTTCTGTTTTTGACCTTGAACTGGAGGATAGCGTTGCTGAGTTTATAAAAAGTAAAGACTTTCATTTTCAAAATGTATTTTAAAATAAATATGTATCTTTATATGATTTATAAGTGTACATGCAGGTATAAATACATGTGTTCCTAAAACCATTTTGTATATTTTCATTTCTAGATTACACTGTAGCTAAATATTGTTATCAAATCTCAAGATAATTTAAATATATAAAATAAGTATCTCAATTATGTTATCAATAAAAAAGATTGCTGGTATTTTTTCAATAAAAAAATGAAGACTTCAAATATCTTTGCATATTGGGAGTACTTTTACATGAGGCTGACAGGCACTGCAATTGATTATTACAAATTCTTGGAGCCTCTGAACAATGACTATAGAAAAATTAAGAGCCAGGACTGAAATGAGGAGTTTGAATTGATGCAGGTAGACTAATTCATTGATGAATTACTGCACAATGAGAAATTCTGCGATATCATTCTGCCCCAACTACAGAAATAATATGTGCTAGAGAAAACTGACCAATTGGCACCTTGGATTAGTGCTCTAGATCAGGAGGTGGATGAGACATGAGTAAAGAGGATGAGAAATTGCAGAGGTGTGAGGGGCAGAAATAGAATATTGAGGACAAGCTACAATTATAAGAAATGTTAATCTGCTCTGTTAACCATGATGGTGCTGTTCTGATTAGAGAAAGCACATTCTAACCTGGCTGAGTTGTACTTGCTGGACATAGGAGCTAACATTGGAATGCAGTCTATCCTCCTTTCCTGAGAACTGCCTATCACTATGGAAAGATTTACAACCTCATAGCGGAAACAGTCTAGTCCTGGAGGCATCAGCTCTTTATTTACCACCCTCCGCCCCTATTGCCTATTATCTGGTCCTGGAGCGCAAGGAGGCAACCAGAGGCACCCACCCTCTGTGACACCTACCCCAGCCCACATGACTTGTAATCTGTAATGATTACATTGTGCCTTCTTTCCCATGTCTGTAATTCCTACTTTCCCAGGTAACATTTGCCCTTCTACCCAGTATAAGCAGCTAGCTTATGGGAAGATGTGGAGCAAACTTTTGTGGATGACCTACTATTCTCCCATACTGCCAGCATTATTGGAATGAACACTCATGTATGATTCAACCCTATCTCTGCTTCATTGGATGAATTGGTGATAAGCAGCCCAGACCCCCTGGTTGTAGGTTATAGAGGGTACCATCACCTGATCACCACTGGAAAAGCTACTGAGATTTGGACAAGTTCCCACACTGTACTACAGGAGAAGTAAGAGCTGGTCTTCTGGAAGGCTGAGTAGGTTTCCCAAGAGGAGGAGTCCCTGCCCTCACTGCCTAGAGAGGCATGAGAGCAAGAGTCCAAGACCTCACAGATCCCTTTAGTCACAGACACAGGGGCCAGTCAAAATCTCCAGAAAATCTACGAAAAGCCACAAGAAGAACTGGAGAGGAAAGAAGTAATGGAATCCGATTGGCGTTAGTCAAATGGCCTGCAGATATGAAGTCATTTCTCTACGTGGAAGGATTAAGATCTACTCCTGAGGCAGCTATGAGAATACTTTAGGGTGTTTTTTTCCCCTGAAAGAATCCACATTTTTTCTTATTAAATGAAACAGGCACTGAAAAAAAAAAATATTCCATTGCTGTTTCTCTTTACTTTCTTCTACTTCCTTGATTTTCTCTTTCTTAATTGAAAAAGGGTGTTTTCTGGTTCTCAAAACTGGTGCTGGCACAAGAACAGACATATAGACCAGTGGAACAGAACAGAGAACTCAGAAATGGACCAAAGACATTATGCTCAATTAATATTTGATAAAGGAGGCAATAGCATACGATGGAGTCAGGGCAGTCTCTTCAATAAATTGTGTTGGGAAAATTAGACAGATCCATGCAAAAAAATGAAACTAGACCACCAACTTACACCATACACAAAAATAAACTCAAAATGAATAAAAGACTTCAATGTAAAATAGAAAACCATAAAGATCTTAGAAGAATCCATAGGCAGCAAAATATCAGACATATGTTGTAGCAATATCTTTACTGATACAGCTCCCAAGGCAATGGAAACTAAGGAGAAAATAAACAAATGGGACTACATCAAAATAAAAACCTTCTGCACAGCAAAAGAAACCATCAAGAAAACAACAAGAAAGCCCACCTCATGGGAAAACATATTTGCCAATGTTATATCCAATAAGGGCCTAATCTCTAAAATTTATAGGGAAGCTATACATCTTAACAAAAGAAAGATAAATGGCCCAATCAAAAAATGGGCAAAGGACCAAAGTAAATAATCATGTGAGAGATGCAAATCAAAATGACAATGAGATACCATCTCACACCTGTCAGAATGGCTATCATCAATAAATCGACAAATGATTAGTATTGGCAAGGATGTGGAGAAAAAGGAACCCTCATGTGCTTCTGGTGGGAATGCAGACTGGTGCAGCAACTGTGGAGAACAGTATAGTGTCTCCTCAAAAAGTTAAAAATGGAACTCCCATTTGACCTTCTAGGATTATATCCCCAGAAATCAGAAACACCAATCAGAAAGGACCTACACGCCTATGTTCATAGCAGCACAATTTACAATAGCTAAGATTTGGAAATTAAGTGCCCATCAGCAGATGAGTGGATTAAAAAACGATGGTACATCTACACAATGGAATACTACGCTACAGTGAAAAAGAAAGAATTCTTACCCTTTGAAACAGCATGGAGAGACCTAGATAGCGTTATGCTAAGTGAAATAAGCCAGTCAGAGAAAGATAAATATCACATGATCTCATAATGGTAGCAACTGTACTTGGGTACAAAGTACATTTAAAGTATGATAGCAACTGTACTTGGGTACAAATTGCTGTTTAATATTTTAACCTTGCTGTTTTAGGTTCTGTACTTATTTAAAAATTATTTTGATTTTCTAAACTTATATATGCTATCCCAATACTCCATTGATGATGGTTTGAATGTCCCATTGATTGTGATCTCACTGGTCATCAAAGCACATTCTTCTGGGATCCAGAACAGATCAATTATCCTAAATTGTCTCAGTAGCTACAGATAACTGAGTTTCGATTAACTCAGTGGTCCTGGAATCAGAAGAGGACAAATTATCCTAAAATACCTCAGTAGCTACAGATAGTGCCTTCCTTTTGACTCAGTGATCCCAGATTCTGGACAGCACAATTATTCTAAACCAGAGGCCCGGTACATGAAATTTGTTCACGGTGTGTGTGTATGTGTGTGTGTGTGTGTGTGTCCTTCAGCCCAGCCTGCACCCTCTCACTATCCAGAACTGCTGGCTCCCAACTACTTGCCTGCTTGCCTTCCTAATTGCACCTAACCGTTCCTGCTTGCCACTAACCACTCCCCTGCCAACCTGTTTGCTCCTAACTGCTCTCCCCTGCAGGCCTGGGTCCCTCCCAACTGCCCTTCCTTGCAGGTCTGGTTGCTCCCAACTTCCCTCCTCTGCCAACTTGATCACCCCTAACTGCCCTCCCCTGCAGGCTTGATCACCCCAAATTGCCCTCCCTTGCAGGCCTGGTCCCTCCCAACTGCCCTCTCCTGCTGGCCATCTTATGGTGGCCATCATGTGTCCACATGGGGGCAGGATCTTTGATCACATGGGGGCAGCCATCTTACATCTTGGAGTGATGGTCAATTTGCATATTGATTTTTTATTAGATAGTATAGAGGCCTGGTGCACGGATAGGGGCCAGCTGGTTTGCCCTAAAGGGTGTCCTGAATCAGAGTGGGGGTTCTCTTGGGGTGTGGGGTGGCCTGGATGAGGGACCTGTGGTGGTTTGCTGGCTGGCCATTCCCCCTGGCGACCCAAGTGGAGGCCCTGCTATCTGGAGTTTATTTATCTTCTGCAATTGAAACTTTGTAGCCTGGAGCAGAGCCAAGCCTTCTGCTTGCTCCATGGCAGCAGCCATTTCTGTTGGGATTTATGCACCTTCTATAATTGAAATTTTGTAGCCTTGAGTGGAGGCCTAGGCCTGCAAGGGCAGATGGAAAGTTTGGCTTCCTCTGTTTCCAGAGAAACCCAAGCCTCCCTCCTGCTCTCTATGGTGGTAGCCATCTTGATTGGGTTTATTTGCATATTTTCTCCTGATTGGCTGGTGGGTGTAGTTTGTAGGTGTAGCAGAATGATGATTAATTTGCATATTACTCTTTTATTAGATAGGATTGCCCCAGATAATGTATTTCTGTTGATTCAGTGATTCTTAGTTAATTAATTTCCTCAATTTCGCTTCTGTAAAAGCTTTGCAAGGAACAGGTTCCTCATTCTAGACCCAAAGATGTAATTGATACCTTTGTGATATTCTGCCAATATAAACCAGATGTGGCAAGCTGTTTGGGGCTGTGAGATTTGAAGCTTTAGGCCCTTGTATGCCACCGGTCTTTAATAAGTGACTCCATAATTCAACTTTTTGAGGCTTCCTTTGTAAGATGGGGGTTACACTACAACAATATGTGGAATATAATGAACAACATAAATTGGTGAACAAAAATAGAGCCAGAGACAGAGGAGCATCGAACAGCCTGTCAAACATCAGAGGGAAAGAAGGGGAGGGGGCGGTTAAGAGATCAACCAAAGGACTTGCATGCATGCATATAAGCATAACTAATGGACACAGATACCAGGGGGTTGAGGGCATGTGCTGGGGAGTGGGGGTGGCCAGGGAGAGGTCAATGGGGGGGGGGGGGAAGGAGCCATATGTCAATAAAGAATTTTTTTTTAAAAGAAAAGGAAAAGGGGGTTTTCTTTTTCAGAACTAAAAGTTTGTTGCATTCAGCCTTTATTTGTACCATAAATATCTCTGTCTACAAAAATATCTGGGCAAAAGGCATTCCTTTCTTGCCCTACCTTCTGTTCCACCAGAAACCCATATAGTCAAACAGATGGAAAGTCTAATCCACATCTGCAATGGGGGTACTAATCCCTCCCCAGAGGCCCCACAGGACTGCACTGCCCTCTCCCTAGGCTGCCAGAAGGATAAACTAAGAGATGGTAGGTAGTGTGGGGCACTGAGTGCAAAGTCAGTAAGGACAAAATGTGACAGAAGTAGGCAATGCAGTTATTCAACCAGAGTGTGGCGTTCTGTTCTCTTCCTCTCATTTAATCAAAATTGTTTTTGGACCAGTATTTCTGTTTTGCTCTTTATGTTCTATTGATACAATGTCATTGACATCTTCTAAAATAATTACTATGGATGCCGAAACCGGTTTGGCTCAATGGATAGAGTGTCAGCTTGGGGACTGAAAGGTCCTGGGTTTGATTCCGCTCAAGGGCATGTACCTTGGTTGTGGGCATATCCCCAGTAGGGGGTGTGAAAGAGGCAGCTGATCGATGACTCTCTCTCATAGATGTTTCTAACTCTCTTATCTCTCTCCCTTTCTCTCTGTACAAAATCAATAAAATATATTTTAAAAAATAAAAATAATTATTATGGACAGCTTCCTTTAAAGATACTTTTCTTCAGTGAAATCCTGGGGCTAACAGTGTAAGCTTTCTTTCTGGGCCTCCTTTTCACAGTGGCTCTTTAACTGTGGTTTATGTGTGGTGTCTTTCCCATGTAAGTAAAGGGCCTTTGCTATTATAAATCAGGAAGGCATCTTACTCCAGGGACCACCTGAGTGACGTATAACATGGTACAGATTTGTTGGGTGGTACTTTTCCAACAATTTGTCTTTCCAGAGACAGATAAATTCTGACCCCAGGGGCTGCAGTGGATAGAACATAAAGCAAACACTGATTTAAAGATGGTGAAGTGCATGTTGGTGGGAATTCAGATTGGTGCAGCCACTATGGAAAACATTATGGAAGTTCCTAAAAAAAAAAAAAAAATGGAAC
The DNA here is from genome assembly GCF_014108245.1 of Pipistrellus kuhlii. Taxonomy (NCBI): domain Eukaryota; kingdom Metazoa; phylum Chordata; class Mammalia; order Chiroptera; family Vespertilionidae; genus Pipistrellus; species Pipistrellus kuhlii. The sequence goes on along the minus strand of NW_023425550.1, from coordinate 940,751 downwards.
TGCCTTATGACCCAACAATTCCACTTCTGGAACTAGCTAGAGCTCTGAAGAAACCCAAAACATTAATTCAAAAAAATATATGTACCCTTATGTTCATTGCAGTGTTATTCACAATAGCCAAAGTATGGAAGCAACCCAAGTGCCCATCAATAGACAAGTGGATAAAAAAGCTTGTGGTACATATATACAATGGAATATTTACTTGGCCATAAAAAGGAATAACATCTTATCATTTGTGACAGCATGGATGAATCCAGAGGTTATTACATTAAGTGAAATAAGTCAATCAGAGAAAGACAAATACTGTGTGATTTCACTTTTATGTGAAATCTAAAGAACAAAATAAATGAAAAAACAAAACAGAAATTGACTCATAGATACAGAGAACAGACTGATGGTTGCCAAAGGAAAGGGTGGTTGGTGTTAGGGTGAAAAGGTGAAGGGATTGAGAAATACAGGTTGGTAGTTACAAAATAGTCATGGGGAGGTAAAATACAGCATAAAAATATAGTCATTAATATTGTAAAAACTATGCAGTGCCTAGGGAAAACTTTGTAAAGTATATGATTGATTGTTTAAACACTATGCTATACACCTGAAATTAATACAAAATAATATTGAAAGTAAACTGTAATAGAAAAATGAAATTTAAAAAGAGTAAAAAAAAAAAAAGAACATTTGAAAAAAGAAATTTAAGATGGTGAGCCCAGCTGGCATGGCTCAGTGATTGAGTGTTGATCTATGAACCAGAAGGTCATGGTTCAATTCCTGATCAGGGCACATGCCCGGGGTTGCGGGCTCCATCCCCAGTGTGGGGCATGCAGGAAGCAGACGATCAATGATTCTCTCTTATCATTAATGTTTCTTCCTCTCTCCCTTCCTCTTTGAAATCAATAAAAAGTTTAAAAAGATGGTAAAGTACACAAATTATAGTGTGTTCTTGTCTGTACGGAATCCACATATGTGAAAGAACAGAGAGAAAAATACATTTACCCATACATAGGCTTGTTTGGAAATAAAAAGTGCACCCAAAACTGAAAAATTACCAGAATATATAGATAACAGGCAGGAGCTACAGAGAGACTATGGAACATTCTACCACAGAAAGGTGGTGGAATTATATCTTTTTCTTACTTATGTTTTTATATTTATTGTCCACATTTACATAATTAGCATGTATACATTTATGATGGAAAAGTAAGTTTTGTCCTTAAAATAGTCTTTGGAAATAGTAAAAGAAAGAAAAAAAGGAAGAAAAGGAAAGTGAATCGTCATCATATTTACTGGGTCATAAACTTATCTCTGTTACCATTCCCTACTGGCCTTGGCATTAACCCTTCTTTTCTCTGGGTTTCCTTTTCTTCCTTTATAGAAGGCAAGAATACCGGGCCATCTTACAGCAAGCTTCTGGTGGTCATATCCTGAGGACAGGTTGTTTGGGTGTGGGTGAGGGAGAGTTTTATTGTGTGTTTTTTTAAATATATTTTTATTGATTTTTTACATCAATCAGCTGCCTCTTGCACAACCCCCACTGGAGTCGTGCCCGCAACTAAGGTACATGCCCTTAACCGGAATCGAACCCAGGACCTTTCAATCCGCAGGCCAAAGCTCTATCCACTGAGCCAAACCGGTTCCGGCAGGGAGAGTTTTAAAGGGGGTTTGTCCTGCCTCTAGGCGAGAGATTCAAATGTGATTTGTTTTGTTGCAATAATTGTTGTTATGATTGATTTTGTTTCTGGTTTTATTGTTGTTTTCCTCAATGTCACTGGAGGTTCAGCTAGAACTTCTGCTCTAACACTGACCTTCTCTCCAAGCCTGGAGCCTTGGACTGTATAAGCCACCAGAAATCCCAAAGCACCTAGAACTCTTTTATTTAATCATGGAGTAAGTCTGTCTTTTTTGTGGACCTCATCAACCCCAACAACTCTCTAGAATCAAAGATATTTCCCAAGTAGAAGAAACCTCAAATCCATATGAAAGTTACAGTTAACAAAATTGCCTTTCACCTTTCGTTCCTTTCTTCTTTTCCTTTTTTCCCTTATTTTTTTCAAGAAACATTTTCTTTCATTTCCATTACACAAGCAATACATTATCATTGTAGAGCAATCAGAAAAAAAAGATCTGAGTTTATCTGTATGGGGTAATAATATGCAGCTATTGAAGGGCATGTATACTTTTTAAGCTTAGGTAAATCTATATGTATTGACATAGAACTATGCCCACGACATATTGTTTAGTGAAAAAAAGCAAGTTACAGCACAGTATATATAGTGTGATCCCATTTGTATTAAAATATATATACATATCTTTATATGTATGTACAAAAGCCTGGAAAACTATATACCAACCTGTCCACAACAGTCTTTTCTTGAGAATGGAGTGGTGATATGGAAAGTGTCTATATACTTCTGTCTGGTTTGAATTTTTACAGTTACTAATTATGTAAAATGTGGACAGTAAACATAAAAACATTTTTTAAAATCTAAGAAAGTAAAAAAATAAGTGCCACAAAAGAACTAGTATGAATATTTTACGTTGAAATGAAAAGAAATATCAATTAAGCAAAAGAAAAAAACTCATGTATAATCCTTACTTCCCATTCCTTGACTTGAGGCAATCACTGTGAATATTTTGTTGCATAGCCCAATCTATTTTTTAAACATGTAGTGCATATATTACTTTTACTTACATAAAGAGATTAACTTATGCATGCTATTTTCATTTAACCTGCTTTTCTCACCTAATAATATAGCATGGACATCTTTCCAAATCAATGAAAATACATTTTTTAAAAATCATTTTAAATGATTTTCTATTTAGTTGTTCCCTTTCTATGTCTCTTTAAAAAACAACAACAGCCGAAACCGGTTTGGCTCAAGGGCATGTACCTTGGTTGCAGGCATATCCCTGGTAGGGGGTGTGCAAGAGGCAGCTGGTGGATGACTCTCTCTCATCGATGTTTCTAACTCTCTATCTCTCTCCCTTCCTCTCTGTACAAAATCAATAAAATATATTAAAAACAACAACAACAACAACAAAGCAGCTACTGTCAACATCCGTGGGCAGTTAAGTCTTTGCACACTTATAGTATTATATCCTTAGGATAAATTACTAAAAATGAAACTTCTGTATACCAGGATGTGCAATGTTTGCTAAGGATTTTAATCTATGACATCAAAATGCCTTTTGGAAAGGCTTGTCAATGCTCCCTCCCGCAGCAGTGTGTGGGCCAATCTGGTCTTCACATCATCTATCCCCTCCATGAGCTATTTCCACTCTGAAATTTTTGTTCCTTTGGTAGTTGAAAAAAAAAAAGTAATCTCTATGTCGTTTTAATGATTACTATTAGGGTTGGGCATTTCTTACTGTTTCTCTGTCACCTGTTTGTGTTTTGATGAGTTGCTTGTTGGTGTATTTTTCCAATATTCCCACTGAGATGTTTGTTTTCTATTGATTTGTAAAAGCTCCTAATATGTTAAGGATATTAATCACTTTCTTTCATATATGTCATTTTGCTAAGTATGTTATTTAGTTTTTTACTTTATCTATGACTTTTTTAATCTTCATCTGAAGATATGTTTTTATTGATTTGAGAGAGGGGGGAGGGAGAGAGAAAGAGGGAGAGACAGAGAGAGAGAGAGAGAGAGAGAGAGAGAGAGAGAGAGAGAGAGAGAGAAACATTGATCAGTTGTCTTCCATACATATCCCAACCAGGACTGAACCTGAAACCTAGTATGTACCCTGATCAGAAATCAAACCTGCCACCTTTTGGTGTATGGGTCTACACTCCATCCAACTGAGCCACCCAACCAGGGTTATGAATTTTTAATGCACAAAAGTTTTTAAACTTTGAAATAAATGTATCAATCTTTTCCTTTATAGTGTCTGTGTTTGGTGTTATAATTAGAATAGCTGCCAACTCCAAGACTATATAAATATTTACCAATACTTTCATCTAGTGTGACATTAAACTCTTTAGTCCATCTGAATGTTACTTGAATGTATGATGTGAGATGGAGGTTTAAATGTCCTTTTTTTGAAATGGCTAGCTAATTGTCCCACCACCCATCCTGGCAGTTTCTCCACCTGTTTATTGGGAATGCTATCTTTATCACATCTACTGAACATCTCTTGCACGTGGGTATGTGGCAGGAATTGCTCTCCTTTGTTATTGGTTCAAGACTAGAAGTTCAGAGTCGGCTTTTGGGTTTCTCCAGAGCTTTTTGTATCACATTGGCCATAAGTACAAAGGAGGTGAGGAGGTAGATATAGGAGATAGGCTTCGAGGGGAGTGGATGTGCAGCAATACATCCAGAAATGACCTTTTCTAGACATAACTCAGCCCGGATCACTTCCAGACCTCCAAAGTTCCAACCACTGTCCTGTAAACCCCAAAAGCCCACCTTCAGAATCAAAACCCTTTCCCTCCCTTCAGAGTCAAAACTCTCTGCTGGCTGGCGCTGATGGCCTCTGGGTGGCACTGTGGAGCCATTCTGTGCTGTATGGAGATTGCATGCTCTAAGATGCCACTCCAGGGTTCTCTGGGAACCCTGGGGCTCTACTAGCCTGGGCAAAGGGATGCAGGAAGAGGCCTCCAGCTTGGCTTCCTCACTGTCCTTGGTACAGAATCACATACTGTTTCTTAAAAAGTGTAGGCATGGCCGCGTCTTCAGGGGCAAGGCCATTATGAAGGCACAACAGCCAAGGCTCTATAAATCACCCCAGCAGTACCAACAGTTCTCTGGCCAGTTTGCCTGTGTGCTGGCCTTGAGGACCAGGCAAGATAGGGGAAGGACAGGGGCTGGAACGATGTGGGATTAGTAGGGACACCAGCAGATGCTCATTGAGATGCTCCTGGAAATACCTAGATCTTCCCAATTTTGAGTTACTTTACAAGGCCTTTTACACTCAGGGACTCCTTTAGGGAAGGAAGCTCCAGGCAAAGTCATCTCCACCTTTTAAAAGCCCAAGAACAGAGCTAGGTATGCAGCTCAAGAAATATTTGTTAAACAAACAAGTGGTAAACCCCTCTGTGGGAACTTGAGCAGATGTCTATCCCTCTCTGGTGAACAACTATCAAGTAGTGCCAAATGTGAAGATTTTAAAACATTGTGCTACAAGTTCATCAAGCTGAGATGTGGAGAAGAGCTTTCTAGATGGAAAGATAGGTCACGTTCTCAGGAGTATTAAGAGAGCATGTGTATCCAGGTGTAGGTTACACAGTGTGCCTGGCAATCTGGGGAGGAGAAGGCTGGAACCTGACAGGGTCGGTGCCAAAGGATTCGCAGCAGGCAAGAGAGCAGATTTGTGCTCACTTTGAACGTGCTTTGAAAAGTTTCATTGGCTGCAACAGAGCTTGTGCTGGGAGGTAAAGGAATGAATGAGTTGAGAGATGCTAGAAGGCTGTTGCAGTCATCCAGGAAGGGGATGAAGCAGCTCCTCTGGGATTTGAGAAATAACTTTGAAGGTAGCCCCAGTACTTGTTGATGGGTGGCATTTATAGAGGGAGGAAAAGAGAAGAATCAAGGATAGTATCTAGGTTTTGGCTTGAATTTGGCCAAGGAATGCCTGAGGATAAATGTATCTAAGGGTGGTATTAGAAAAATTATAGAACTTCCTCTGTGTCAGGCCTTGTGTAAGAGCTTTATGTACAGTAACAGATATAATCCTCCTAACAACCCTATGAGGTAGGAGCCATTGTTATCATGCCCATTTTATAGAGGTGGGAAATTAAGACACAGATAATGATTTGCTGAGGTCATACAGTAAATTAGTAGAGATGGGACACAAACCCAAGCAATTTACTCTAGGGTCAGTGTTCTTTTTGTTGTTGTTGTTATTAATCCTCACCTGAGGATATTTTTCCCATTGATATATATATATTTTAGAGAGAGAGAGTGAAAGGGAGGGAGAGATACAGAGAGAATCATCAATGTGAGAAAGACACATCCACATCAATTGGTTGAGGGGATCAAGCCTGCAACCAAGGTACATGCCCTTAACTGGAATCAAACCCACAACCCTTCAGAGTCCATGGACCAACGCTCTATCCACTGAGCCAAACTGGCTAGGGCTTCGGTCAATATTCTTAACTACCCTACCATACTACCTCTCCATACTCACATTCTTAGGAATGAGGACTTGGGTTTTGGCCATGTTAAATTTGAAATATCTGTTAGACATCCAAGTGGAGAGGTCCAGAACACAGATAGATAACAAGATTACCTGAGATGGTGGCTGTAATAGGTATGTATGGCTCTTGTTGTTGTTGTTGTTGTTGTTATGTGTGAAGGGCACTGAACATACATAATAAGCCTAAAGATAATATCTGTCATCATTACCAAGAAGTCCTATAGGCACTTCAAATCCAATTTGCTCAAATGAAACATCTTTCTCCTTAGAAATGAACTTTTCCGCTTTTTCTTTTAGTTAATCACAATGGAAATGTGGTGTCAGCCTCTATTTCTTCATCTTGATCATCTGCCATATCCAATAACCACCAAGTCCTATCCACCTGGATTCTAAATTGAACCTGGAATTATTTTTCTCTTCTCTACCCCCTCTACTATTTCCCCCAACAAACCTTCTTCTCTTCTTTTTTTTTACTTTTAAGTTGTTCATTTAATTAAGTTTAATTAATGAACTAAGCAATGTGTATTGTTCTTGGATTTTTACTTTTTCCAAAGACAACTAAGTCTTGGTCAGTTACATGAGCTGGTCTGTGGGCCCACCCTGGGGACACAGGGCATGCAGGAGCTGGTGGGTCAGTAACCACTATAGAAATATCTACAAAGGATATATAACTAAGAAAAGAAAACAAGGTACAGAATAATGCATACAGTATGAAATCTTTTGAGTAAAGAAAATAGAGATTTGGATATATATATATATATATATATATATATATATATCTGTCATATTATACATATATATGTGTGTGTGTGTGTGTGTGTGTGTGTGTGTGTGTGTGTATGAAAAAGAAAAAGTAAAAGCCACTGCCTATAGATGAACAGAAAGAATGGGGAGAGAATACAGTGATAGAAGTTAAATCTCTCTAAATCTAACTTGTTTCATAGCTTCAGATTTAGAACTGTTTAATACACCATATAATTTTAAAGCAAAATTAAATCAAAGAGGGGGGAAAATCAACCCCTTAAAATTAAAAAAAAATCAAAGAAATAAACCTGTCTATCAAGTTGATGGCATAATCATACAAACAGAATAATTTGAAGATTTTGATACACAATATTTTGACTACATATCCCTGGTGGAATATATACTGAAGACAAGCAGAAAGAAAAATTAAATTGTATTGTCTTTTGTTAGTATTTATGATGGTATTGTCATTTTAACACACACATATTAGAATAAACCAAGTCATATATATATATATATATATATATATATATATATATATACATAGACACAAAGAAAATAAGTAATGTTAATGTTATTCCAGTCAAGGGCATGTACTTAGGTTGTAGGTTGAATCCCCAGCCCTCATTGGGGTGCGTGTGGGAGGCAACCAATCAATGTGTCTCACTGACACTGATCTTTTTCTTTTTCTCCCTCCCTTCTACTTTCTCTAAAAGAAAATCAATGAAAGAAACATCTATTGATAGTGAACTAAAGCCTTAAAAATCAAGATATGAAAGACTGGCTAAAAGTCCTGTTCATTATAATGTGCTTGTAGTAAGCAGCCTCCATAACTACTCATTAATCACTGACTATAGGCCACATTAACATTTTAAGTATCTTGTAATTACAATAGTAAAACCTTTATATAAATGGTCAGTCTTCATGGTTTGGTGACAGTTTGAGATTTATGCATAAAGTGGGTGATTAGACAAGTCAAGTTCTCAAAAATTTTTTACTCCAATTGTAGCAGCCACCCTTAAGCCTTGTCTGCTAGTATCCATACCTCTCTATAGTCTTCTCTGACACTGTATCATTGTTGGCCTGTATCACCAGCCAAATATGGGAAAAGTGATGGTATGTGATTCCTAAAGCTATCGATAGGTCATAAAACACATGGTTATTTCTACCTTGCTCTCTTGGGTTGCTTCCTTTGGGGGAAGCAAGCACCATATTCCAAGAACACTCAAGCAATCCTATAGAGGTCCAAATAAGGAGGAACTGGAGTCTTCAATCAATAGCTAGCACCAGTTTACTAGCCATGTGAGTGAGACATCTTGGGAGCAAGTCCTCCAGACTCATAAAGCTTTCAGATGACTGCAGCAGCTCTGGCTGGCATCTTGACTGCAACCCAATGAGAGACCCTGAACCAGAACCATCTAGCTAAGTTGCTCCTGAATTCCAGACCTTCAGAAATGGTAAGATAACAAATGCTTGTTGATTTAAGTAGATTTTGAAGTAATTGTTATGTAGCAATAGATAACTAATACACCAACTCACAGTAAGAAATAAATTGTATATCATGTCCCGATACACACACATATATATATGTGTGTATGTAGAATTATAATAAATTTCATGAAATTAAATAAGATCAATTTGATATTTTTCTTTTCTAAATTTCTAGTCATGACCCACTAAAATAATTTTATGGCCCTCTAATGGGTCATCATACAAAGTATGAAAAGCACTGAAGTAAGAGGATATTATCCCTCTAGTTCTGAAATCCTATGGTTTCATGTAGCTTGGGTATATACTCATAACATGAATAAAATAGAACATTGGCTCCAAGGAGTAAAACATGTGGGCATTTGAATAAGTGTCAAAGGGACAAATGACTTGGAAGGGAGGAAGCTTACCACTCATAGAGGATGTTGTATTCTCCACTCTGCTTCCCATTGTTTCAACCCTTTACACTTAAATCTAAATCTAAATGTTGATTTTAGAATTTTTCCTATGGAATAACTAAGGTGTGTTTTTCCTGCTTGGATATATAACTTCTCATCTGTGCTATTGGAGAGATGTCAGTCATCACCTGGGTTTTTGTCTTATCCTTGACTTTTTATTGCCATAGGTCAGGAAATGATAGTCCACCCCTCAATCAATTTTTGGGGGGGATTCCTTGAAGAATTCAAGACTCTCCATCCCATGAACTATCTTTAAAAAAACCTAAAACATTGTCAATGAACTTCTAAGTTAATTTTTTCATACTGGGGTATAAGAAGAATCTGAATGCATAAAATTAAAATAGGGCACCAATTATTGATATATAGAGGATATACTGATCTTCAAAATAAGAAAGGTAGGGAGTGGGAATAAAGGGAGATGAAGGAGGGAAAGAGAAAGAAGGGAAAAGGGAGAAAAGGAATGAAGAATGAAAGAGTTGGATTAGGAAGGGAGGAAGGGAGAGAAGGAGGAAACAAGCAAACTAATTTGCTACAGTATAGAATCCACCAGCTGGGACATAAAAACAAGCAGATGCCAAAACCGATTTGGCTCAGTGGATAAAGCATCAGCCTGTGGACTGAAGGGTCCCGGGTTCAATTCCGGTCAAGGGCATGTGCCTTGGTTGCAGGCACATCCCCAGTGGGGGGTGTGCAGGAGGCAGCTGATCAATGTTTCTCTCATATCTCTCCCTTCCTCTCTGTAAAAAATCAATAAAATATATTTAGAAAAAACAAACAAACAAACAAAAAAAGAGGTAGGTATATCTTGAAATCTAACCAAGGAGAACCATACAGCTGTGAGAACTTGAAACTCTGCAAAACATTTAAAAATATAGAATCACAGAGTGACAAAGCTGAAGGGGATATGCCCACTTTACAGAAGGAAAACTTGTGGCTCAGCTAACATACAGTTTTTTACTAACATACAGTTAGACTTTTCCTCTGGAAGAACTGGGCAAAAGGCTAGCAGCATGCCCAGGGAATTGATAAGTGTGTGTGTGTGTGTGTGTGTGTGTGTGTGTGTGTGTGTGCGCGCGCGCGCGCGCGGGGGGAGGGGGGGAGCCTGGGCCTCAAGAGATGGTTAATCCTGAAGGCGGCACCCAATTTTCTAATTTCCTGCTCTTGGGGGATGAGTTGCCTGATTGGCCCCCACTTGTTCCCATCTTCAGCCAAATAAAAAGGACACAAACAAGCACACAATATTAAAAAGAAAAGGCCCACCAAGTGAGATTCCAAAGGATTTAAGGGCTAAGCCACACAAGAATTCCCCCATTTGTCTAATTGCTCCCAGAAGCCCTGTTTCAATTTGTGTCTGGACTGAAAAAAAAAAAAACCCAAAACCCTCAGAACTAATAATCATTCTACAGGTGGCCCTATTTAGAGGAGATTTTCACAAGTGTGCAATTGATTGTTAGAAATGAATGCATCTGTATAATTGTATAGTCTAAGGTAAGCAAGAGGTCACACCCTTTAGATATTCAGATGCTTCAGTCCCCTCCTAAAGTTCCTATCACGTGGTTATCCAGCCGCTTGAACTCTTCAATGACAGGGAGCTTGCCATCTCCTGGAGTTGCTAACCAGTTAACTCCGGCCTTTGGAACTCATTGGTATGGAGAAACACAGGGGGAGAACTGGAATCATTTGTTGTGTATTCATCCAACAGTGAAAAGATCACTCTTCTTCTTGGAAGAAATGTCATTGTCTTTCTTGGCCTCTGCAGCTGATCAGTATGTGTAACAGCAATGTATCCCCAAAGCATTGCCTGTCTGTCTTATCAACTAACTGGCCAGAAATCAGCTTCAGGATGGTCCCAAGTCAGTCCTTTGACAAATAGTGCATTCCTTGATTGAATTCAAACAGTTAAAAATATTTGCAACTGGCTTATGCATGTGTTGTTAGGATTAATGGTTTATCATTGTGCCTGAGACCATACCCATTACTGTGAAAGACAAGGCCATTTTGGTACTTATTAGGCAAGTGATAAACAATTGTGGTTACCACTCAGGTTGTCTGTCATTCAATTTATGCATAAAGTTCATTGAAAAGAACTCAACTTTTATGTTCATTTTTTTCCCCCAATAGGATCATCACAGCAGAAAGGAGTGAATGATGTTCACAGATGGTACAGTACAGTCATTCAGTTATTCTGTGATTCTTGATGAGGATCAGCAGCATTCAGGATTTTAAGTGGGAACAGGGTCTTCTATTCATTGCAATACCATTAAACCAGGGAGGGGGATGGTAGTGAGGCCTGAGGTTGAACAGGTCTACTAAAGAGTGAAATAAGAACATTAAGAAAGAAGATTTGGAGATATGTAACCCTGGTTCTCTACTGTACACCATGAAGCTTTCCTGCTTCTGTGTACTTGTCTTTCACTTGAGTGAATTTGCTTCCTCTCACCAAGTCTAAATTAAATCATACCCTTATTTGCAGGCTCAGTTCATAAGTCACTTCCTCTTTGAAGTTTCCCTTAGTAAAAAGTGAGGTTTTCCCAAGTGACTGAAAACTCCTTGAATAAGGCTCAGTTTTGAGCATCTGAGCTTGAGGAGCTTAAAGGATATATAAGTTAAGATGACCAGCATATGAATTTGGGTTCTCAGGAGAGTGATCTGGATTGAAAATAAAGATCTGAGGGACTCCACAGGTGCATGAATCCATGCCCCAGGCCTCTAGTATGCATATAAGATCTTTGGCTAATCTCTTCCTATCTTCCCCCTCCCCCCTTCCCTCTGAGATTCATCAGTCTGTTCCATGTTTCCATGCCTGTGCATTGAACCTCTGCCCCCTGGTGGTCAGTGCATGTCATAGCTACCAGTTGAACTGTTGAATGGTCACTTAGCATATTATACTAGAGCCACCTTTCCGCTTTCCCATGCTGCCCATAGGCCTGGAGTGGCCACGTGATGCGGGACACCTGTGTCGTTGCCATGGCGATGATGGAAGCATCTCTTCCCACCTATGGCCGCTTGGCGCCTGTGTATGCAAATTAACCCACCATCTTTGTTGGGTTAATTTGCGTACTCACTCGTGATTGGCTGGTGGGCGTCGTGAGTGTATGGTCAATTTGCATCTTACTCTTTTATTAGTGTATATATATAGTATATAGTATAAAATGTATAGATTGCTTTTGACCTAGACAGGCATCTGTCACTGAGATCTATGTCAGGGATTAGACAATGACAGGAAACCAATAAGTGCTACTTGACAAAGGAGTAACAGAAAGAGAAGTCCCATTCTCAAGGTTGTTCCTATAACAAGGCTTCAACTACCCTAAGAGTAACCTCCAAGCTCCCCCAGTCCTCACACATGGATGACAATGAAAAAGATAACTCTCAATCTCCCTTGATTCTCAGGTTAGCTGACTCCTTTGTGTAGGCTGGAATGAGTAGATAATAGCAGGAGATAAAGAATGATTTACATGAAAGTGACCAGCAGAGGCTTTCTCAAATCAATTATACTTTTTATTTTTTTCAAGTCTTTGCTGAATTTTGGAAAAATGTATTTCAGTATCAAAAAAGCTGAAATATCTTATTGGCTGTAGATTTCTCATATCCCCCTAATAGGAATGAAACTCTGCTTTCCTTGGGTTCCAATGGCACATTACATATTATAGTTTTTAGGGATCCCAATTATTTTTGTCCCTGATAGTCTCCCTTAATAGATTATGAGCCCCAAGAGGGAAGAAGTCTGCCTTACTCATTGTGGCAGTTCCCACAGAAGCTATCACTTTGCCCTTTATATGGTGGAAAGGGAGAGGCACTAATAAATGCTTGTTGAAGTAGAGAAAAATGTGGTTGATAACTATAGTGCTTGTTCTTCTTCAGAGGATCCTGATTTGTTGGGATCCTTATGCCCCATCTCTCCTTGACCCTTCCTCTGCTCTTCAGCAACTCCTCTGCTTTCCCTGATCATAGCATTAGCATTTCATAGCATCACTGTGTATTAACTTATTTGTCTATCCTATAGATTGAAGTGAAGTTAAAAGCTGGGATTCTGTCTGATCCACCTCTAGAACCCCCGTATTTCAAACATAGTGCTTAATGAGTGTGTGATGAATAAATGAACCAAAGGAAGCACGAAAGAGAGCAGAGAGGGGAAATAGATAAAAAGATGAAAGGATGGAAAAAAGATGATCTGAGCAATGTAAGTCTTGGATTGGGAGAAAAGTAGTTCTCATCCTTCTCCAAAACATGGAAGCTAAGAAAAGAAACTAGTGTGACCTTGGTGGGTGTGGCTCAGTTAGTATAGTCCAGTACACCAAAAGGTGGCAGATTCGATTCCTGGTCAGGGTACATATTCAGGTTTTGGGTTCAATCCTCATGCAGCATCTGATCAATAGTTCTCTCTCCCATCTATCTCTACCTCTTTCTCTCCCCCCTTCCTCCTTCTAAAAATTAATTTAAAAAAGAAAATAAACTAGTATGGGTGGGAGGGGAGACACAGTCAATTTGTCTGCAAGAAGAAATACTCCTGACCTTTGTAAGAAAATACAAGAGTGCCAATTTACAAGTAGAAGTGACTGTGAATCCTTAACTATACAGCAGGAAAATCATACATTGTGGTTGTGGCCCCATTTATGTAACACCTAGGATCCAACTTTGTCCAATTTAGGGACCCCAATTGATGAGAGATTTTTCACCCACTCAGGCTATCTGGAATTGATCTAGAATGTTTAGTGGCATGTCATCACTTTTCTAAAACTTTCTGCCACTTAACACTAAGTCAGTTGTTGCTTTTAGGAATGTGATGTTAAGCATAGGTGTTTCAGAAATATTCAATGATTGATTGATGTGAAAAAATTGCTAAAAAGAAATTGCTCCAAGAAACAAAACTTAGAGAAAGATGACAAGGAGTAAGAGTGCCTAGGAAGTAGTAGAGAAAATATAGTACAATACATATTAAAAGGGAAGAAAGTCAGTGAGGTAGCAAGCAAAACTGTCCACTTGAGAGCATCTGCACTCCATTTTCCTGAAATCAGATAAAAGAAGGATCAGATCAAGGTGTTCCTCTTGTTAATGAAAAATCAAATAAGAGGAAGTGGGCTTTCACTGAAACAGTCTTCATTTTGATTAAACACAGGGAGAACTTTCAACTTCCAGGAACACTAAAAAGATCTTCTAAAGAGTTCACGGATTCATCAGTTATGAACATCTTCAAAACAGATACAGACCTAGTTCAGTCTGTTACTTTCCTGGAGTAAGTGTTATTTGGGAGATGGTGATTTAATATAGGGACAGTGCAATACACTGGGGAGGGGGCAGGTTGTCTAAAATGCCAGCATTTAGGGCAAAATTGCCTATTTACAAGTTACATGTCCTTGACAAAACCCTTTACCTTGGCTGAACCTCTTTTATTCAGCATGAAAATGATGACTCTATACCTCATGGGATTGCTATAAAGATCAAAGGAAGAGAATATATATATATATATATATATATATATATATATATATATATACATGGCTTTATAAACTGTAAAGCAATCTCTGTGTGCTCATTATTATTTTGAATTCTAGTATTAAAATAATCACTGCCCTAGCCAGTTTGACTCAGTGGTTAGAGCGTCAGCCCATGGACTAAAGGGTCAGTTGCAGATTTGATTCCAGTCAAGGACATATACCTTGGTTGCAGGCTCAATCACCCATCCCTGTTGGTTGGGACACATGCTGGAGGCAACCAAGGCAACCAATTGTTGTGTCTCTGTCACTGTGATGTTTCTCTCTGTGTGTCTTTCTCCCTCTCTTCCAGTCTCTCTAAAAATCAATGGGAAAAATATCCTCAAATAAGGATTAACAAATAATAATAATTATTATTATTACTATCTTTATCTCAAATTCACAAAGCAGGCAGCCAAGGTAATATTTTCAGGCTAAAGACTGAAGTCTAGATTCCTTGTCCTGGCACAGAAAACTCTCCATGATATGGCCTCTTACTTCCTGTGAAGTTAGTTTCTTTGTTTCTCCTGACCTCACCACCATCAAACTGATACTCCAGTTGTACCCAAATAACATGTACGGTAATTCCTTAAGTGAACTGAAGCATCATCTTCTCCATGAAGCGTTTCCTGACTCTACCTTCCCAGTTGGCACAGACCCTCTTTTCCTATGGGCTTTCTTTGCCTATGTAGAGGTCTACCAAGGCACCTCCATTAGATTTCTCTGTTTACTTGTGTCCTTTATTAGACCAAGGTTCCTTTGTGGACTTCTATCCCTGAATCGTCCCAGTTTATTTCTGGATCTGCCCAATGTAACGTCCAATGTATGAAGGCAACACAATAGTTTTCATTTGCAATCACTTTGTATAGACTGTACTTATACCAATACTAGAGGCCCGGTGAATGAAATTCGTGTACTTGGGGAGGGGGTGGGTAGTCCCTCAGCCCAGCCTGCACCCTCTTGCAGCCCAGGAGCCCTCAGGTGATATCCCATTGATGGCTTAGGCCCACTGCCATGGAGGCTGCAGAGGCTCTGGTTCCTGGCTTTCCCTTTGTGGGAGCATACTGTTCACCAGGGGGTAGTTCCTGCATTGAGCATCTGCCCCCTGGTGGTCAGTGTGCATCATAGTGACTGATAGTTCCACTGTTCAGTTGATTTGCAGATTAGCCTTTTATTATATAGGATATTTACCAGTTTTTTTTTTGGCACATCGTTGTTTCTTTCATTGCACTCTTTCTTCCTACGTTTAATTTCCTTGCTGCAGTTCATATTTTAGTAGGTCATTGAGCAAAGATCTATGTCTTTGTTTCATTGTTCTGTGTTTAAGGTATATAACACCCTAGCATACAGTATGTTGTAAAAAGTAAATGTTAAATCCAAGAATAAACAGTAAACTGTCTTTATTTGTATGACTGTTCTAGGTACTTTGTATCTCCATATATATTTTAGAATAAATTTGTTAGATTTTACAAAAAAGTTTGCTGAGGTTATGTTTACAATTGTGTTGGATCATTAGGTCAATTTGAGGAGACATAATATCTTAATAATATTGTCCTCAAATCTATGGGTATGGTATATCTGTATAATTATTTAGATCATCTTTAATTTTTCTCTGCAATGTTTTATAGTTTTAATATGGAGGACTGGTATACTTTCTGTTAAATTTATTCCTAAGTATTTTATAAGGGTTTTGATTCTATTGTAAATTATATTTTTAATATTTTTCATTTTCTAAGTGTTTATTGCTAGTATTGTCTGTTGTTATAACTTTGTATGTTGGTTTTGAATCTGGGACTTTGCTAAATTCATTTATTAGAGTTCTAACAAATTTTTAAATGCGTTAGAAATGTTTGTGTACACAATCATGTTTTCTATGAATGAAAACAGTTGTACTTTTTTATTTTTTTATTTCAATTTCTTGAAATTTTTTACTCTAGAACATCTATGTTACTACCAAATGAAAATGGTGAGAATTGACATTTTTGTCTTGTTGCTGATCTTAGGTATTCATTATTTCATTAAGAATGGTATTTATTGTTGGTTTTGAATATTTAGCCTTTATAAGATTCTCTCTATTCCTGGGTTTCTGAGTTGTTTTAACTTTAAATAATCAATTGTTGTTGAACTTTACAAATGCTTTTTTAAAAATTATTTAGATGATATGATTTTCCCCCTTTATTCAATTAGTGTGGTGAATTAAATTGATTGATTTTTAAAATATTAACCAGCCTTTCATTCCTGGAATAAACCTCACTTGGTCATGAGATATTATCCTTTTTATATATTGTTGGAGTTGACTTGCTAAATTTATTGATACTTTATTTGCTAGATAATATCTTTATTTTTCTCTGCTTCAGTATGATAATTTAGTATGGAATTCAAGCTTGATATTTCCCCCCTGAGGACATTGAAGATATTCACCTGTCATTTACATTCTATTTGTGATGATTCCATTCAAGTGTTATTTCTGAAAAGGCAATATCTATTTTTTCCATTATGAAAGTTACTAAGATTTTTTTTTCGCCTCTTCAGTGTCCTAAAATTTCATCATAATATGTCTGGGGGTAGATTTATTTTTATTTATTCTCCTTCGAACTCAGTGTGATTCTTCCATTTGAAGACTTGTATCTTATTTTATTTATTGGCCTTTATCGCTTCAAATATTGCCTCTCTCTCTCTCTCTCTCTCTCTCTCTCTCTCTCTCTCTCTCTCTCTCTCTCTCTCTCTCTCTCTCTCTCTCTCTCTCTCTCTCTCTCTCTCTCTCTCTCTCATTGTCTATATCTTCTCTTAAACCACCTATTATATATTTGGCTGTTTTTATTCTGTTCTCTAAATTTCAAAATTATGCTTTTTATTCCCTATTTCTTGGTATATCTCTGTCTTGCATTCTGGGTGCTATCATTAGCTCTATCTTCTAGATCACTTTTTTTTTTTTTCAGCAGTGTTCTGTCTGCTATCTCATCCACTGAGATTTTAAATTTAAAAGTTACATTTTTCATTTTGAGAAGTCCTACTTGGTTATTTCTCAACTTATTTTTTTTTTTTAACCACTTTGTCCGGTTCTTTCACTATGGCTTATTTTTTTTATTATTGTATTTATTTTAAACATACTTAGTTTATAATTTCTTTCAGATCATTCTATTATTTCAAGAATTTTAGAGTGCTAAATTTGTTGTATCTGCTGATTCTCCCTTATGAAGATTTATTGTATTTTGAAGTTTTTATTTTAGGGTAAAGTCATATGCAGTGAGGGTTGTTTATTATGTTAGAGAATGTGTCCTGCTTTGTACAAGTGTCATTATACACTACCTTAGTGTTTTCTTTTTCTCAAGGTCCCAGGGTTTTGATGGTTCTAGAACAACTTTTATAACAATGTTTTGACTTATGGTCCATGTTCCATGCAAGTAGTATAAATCTTAACCCCATATTCATGAGACGTGTGGACTGTGGAGGTTTTGATTTTTCATGTGGGACATTTTTCTTCATCCAAAGCTTAGGTTGATTTTAAGTTTTCTTACTTCTTTTCTGGGATGATCATGTTTTTTTTTTCGTTTTTTTTTCTAGTCTGTGAAGAAAGGGGATACATGAAGGTTCTGGGCTTTATGCAAAGAGCTCCCTTGCCTAACATGGACATCTCTCCTTGGACATGTCTCTTCTCTATGCTTGGGACCCAAAATCCAGGCTCTGGGACTTATATTAGGTTCAAATTCTCTGAGAATTACACCAGGATTAGCTTATCTTTACTGCTCTGGCTTTAATATTTCTCTGTATTTGGGTGTTTAGAGCTATTTGATAAATAAACAAATACCCAGACCTTGGATTTAAAAGTTTATGGCCACATTTTTGTGGCCACATTTATTTCATCTGTTAGATTTCTGAACCATTTCAAAATTAGTTACAGTAATCATGGTATCTTGCTCCCAATTACTTCAGTTTGCATCTCCTAAAAATAAGGACATTCTCCTATATAATTGTATCATTATTATACCGAAGAAAATCAACCTATTATCAAGTAATATTCACATTTTACAAATTGTTTGCAAACTACATTTTATAGCTGCTTTTAAAAAACCAAGTCCAAACAAGAATCACATGTTAGCCGAAACTGGTTTGGCTCAGTGGATAGAGCATCAGTCTGTGGACTGAAGGGTCCCAGGTTCGATTCTGGTCAAGGCATGTACATTGGATGCTGGCACATCCCTGGTAGGGGGTGTGCAGGAGGCAGCTGATCGATGTTTCTAGCTCTCTATCCCTCTCCTTCCTTTCTGTAAAAAAATCAATAAAATATATATTTTTGAAAAGAATCAAGTTACATTTTTGTTATATCTGTTTATTCTGTTTTAATCTGGAATCATCTCTATGAAACTGACTTTTGGAACAAATCAGGATACTTGTGCTGTATATTGTCCAGTATTCTGGCTTTGTTTGATTATTTCTTTGTGATTGTTCAACTCTATCCTGTTTCTATAGGTTCTGTAAATCGAAAGTCAGATTCAATGATTTGATTTTTTTTTTTTGCAAAAAATATTTTATAGGGGGTGCTGTGTCCTTCCTATTGTATCACAATAGAAGGAACACAGGGTATAGTTGTCCCATTATTAGGGGTCTGGGTTAAGGCGATGATAGCCCAATCTTTCTGTTGTAAAGTTAAATTTTTTTCTCATTTGATAAGCAAGTAACCTGTGAGATGTTGACTATGTATTCAAAGCAGATTTTGGTTGTGTTTTATCCATGTTTCTAAGAAATTGTGGGAGGGATCCCATTAACTTGGTAGTTTATGTTGGTGAGCTCCTGAGCTGGGCAGACACAAAGATGGGTACTTAGGGAATGCAGAGACAAAAGGGGCACAACCCTCACTAAGGGACCCCACAATCAAGTTGGGGAAATGATACAAGGACACCACAGATATTCCAGACCTCTGCTTCTCTGGCTATAATGAATCATCTCCCTCCTTAGAGAGAAAACCAAAGTGCTGATCTTTGAGAAACTTGTTTTTCCTGTTTGGTTCAGCAAAGCCTTCCTGAGGCCCTTCTGTGTGCAGAGAATGTGTCTGGCCCTGGGAATAGGGATTTGAACAAAGCGTGCCCCTTGCCCTCCCAGGGCTCAAGGTCTAATTGGAGAGACAGACACATAAACAGACAATTGCAGTCCAGCTTATCAAGCACTCAGGGAAAGAAGTAAACAATGTGCTGTGGGAGGTCAGAGGAGAGAGCAATTACCAGAGCCTAGCGAGGTGGACGTGAGCCCTCCTCCCCTAAAAGCCCCCTCACACTTTCCCTGGGCCTCCCTTGTACTACTGAAAGTTGATGTTTTATTGCTGTGCGCTCCTTAGATGGAAAAATGAATAGAAATCAACCCAGGATTTTCCTATGGAACCTCGCACTTTCTGATATGCTCAGTAACACTTTCTTGGACCTTGCTACAGTCCGGCTGCTCTACTCTCTTTAAGGGGGTGACCCCTGGAACACCTCACAGTATTCCAAATGGTGTTTGTTCAGTGCAGAAAGTGCAGCCTTCTTTTGACTGAACAAACTTATCATCAATAACAAGGCAGTCAAAAAGTCTGGTCACTTTTGGCTGACCACCTTCCTTTGTGGCTTCAGGTTAAACCGACTGTGAGCTGAGCTCCTTAATTTGTTGTTGTGTGGTTGTTGTTCCTGTTGTTGTTTACATTTCAGCCATTGTAAATTACCCTCTCTATAGTTGCTCCAGTCTTTACCCTCAAACCTCTGAAGCGATCTAATCCATTTCTGATTGAGAATTAAACATCTTCTACTCTGACCAGGTTCTGCTAATACAAGACAGTGTTTAGTTTATTGCTTTATGTTGTTTTTTTGTTTGTTTTTTCGTTATGTTATTTATTGAACCACTGAGTGGGTAGCCATCTCCATTCACTGGGAGAACTTCCTGGAATTAGCAGTACCATAAAGAAAAACGTTAGCATAAAAACATTAAGGCAACTACAGCTAAAAAATCAATTTCAGCCATGGTATAAAAGCAAATGGTTAATCCCCGTTTATAATTAGTTTTAGCTTCTAATCAACTTCTTCTGTGAGTAAAACATGTGACAAATATGACCTCCAAACTAGTAATTCATAGTAAACATTCACTTCTTTGAGGTATGTGCAGTGTCCGTGTCTGGAATTGGTCTCTTCTTATAGGTCTGAACCGGGCAAATTTGAATACTTTCTCCTCAACCTAATCAGGGAACCAAAACTTATTACTTCCCTAGTCAGTTTGGCTCAGTGGATAGAGCTTCGGTCTGTGGACCAAAGGTTCCTGAGTTCAATTCCGGTCAAGGGCACATACCTCAGTTGCCATGCAGGAGGCAACCAATCAATGTGTTTCTCTCACATCAATGTTTCTCTCTGTCTTTCCCACTCTCCCTAAAAATCAATGGAAAAATATCCTCGAGTGAAGATTAACAACAACAACAACAAAAAAACACACCCACAAACACATAGACACTGGGGTAGTGGGGGCTTGCCTGGGATGGGAATGGCTGCAGGGCTGGGGGACGTCAATGGGGGGGAAAGGAGACATATGTAAAACTTTAGACAATAAATTAAAAACCCCACAAACAAAAAAATAGAACAAAAGCTATTATTTATGTTTCACACAGAAAAAAAGGCATGTAAATATATATGAACCTGTTGCTAATCTGTAGATCAATTAGAAAGCAAAAGGAAAACCTAACAGATTCCTATAAGCTGAGTAGCCTTCCTACAATTTGTGCCAACTTCAACACAACATAAATGTGTGTTTAATAATAAAATGGGTACTTCTAGGAGAACTGCTATGGCTAACTCAAAAGACAGCACCTGAGTTGCTATGTTCTGTGCTGATTAGGGAATAAAATAGATGAAGCAAATGCTCTGATAATGCTTCTGACTTGACTGCCTTCTCAATACATCTAATATTAGGCACAGAGAGAGCAAAGAGAGGGAAAGGTGGAGAAGGAAGAGTGGCCTCTGAGTAAGGCAAGTACAGAAGAATCCATGTGGCTCAGAGGTCCCCCTTTCCACTTGGATGCACACTCCTCTGTGTGAAGCAATCTTCCGGTCATTTTCAGGACTCCATCTGGGGAAAATGGGGCTAATTCCAAATGGTGTTTTGAAGGTGGCCTCACTGTACTTGCTGCTGAGCCAACGTGTAGCAGTGGTGGGTGCCAGGTTGTCAGTGGGAACCAAGAAGTTTGAGGTGGTTTTTGTACATGAGTCAGGCCCAGGTGTTCTGCAATGAATGGCTGTCCCCAGCTGTCATATCCTGTCATCCAGCTCTTTAGGCTGCTCACATTTGAAACTATCACTGCACATCACAAGAGATTGTTCTGAGAATGTACATTCTCCTCTCTAAATACCAGTAATGCCCACCCCCACCCAATTCACCACCTTCATCACTAAACATAAAAAGAGGGGGGGGGGAATGTTCTCTCTAGAAGACGTAACTTTTAGGATAGATTTTGTTTTGAGGGTTGTCTTGTGAATGGTTTTTGTTTTGTTTCATTCTGCAGGGGAGATGGGGTCAGAAAATAGGTACTCCATTCCATGTTTTTCTGTGTCTGAGAATCAGTCTTTCTGTTGATGGCAGACAATGGGGAGCATCATGAGTTTCCATTTTGTTGCTTGCCTGCAGTATCTCGAGAGCTTTCAAGAAGACTTTATTTGATTTCCCAAGAGGAGCTGATGAATGCTGGTTCTGAAGCAACAATGTGCACTGTCCCTATGAAAGTGGAGTGTGGGGTCACTGTCTTGAAGTAGAGGCTGCAGAGGGGATGAGGGACAATGATAGACCAGGGACAGTTCTGCCTGAATTTATGTTTGCCTTACACTTCATGCAGGACAGATTTATAGATGGGGTCATCAAATGCTGAAGAGGGCAAGGAGCTTGTCCAGGGCTTTAAAGTACACTAGTTGCAGAACTAGAATCGTGACTCAGCCCTGAAGACTCCTGGTTCATTGCCCTTCCCTGCCAATGTTGCCAAACTTACTTTTGTGATCATTTATCAAAATCACCAGATGGGGGGCAATCTGACTGTGACATCTGTCACCCCATTGATCGCCAGGTTGATTCAGCTGATCTGGCTGGCTAGGCGGGGGTCCCCCTCCTCCCTCACTGATCCATGTGCGTCCCTCCCGAAGCTGTGTGCTTGGTTGAAGAGGACAACCTTCCCCCCAGAGGAAAGGACCGGTCTTCGGTCAAGAGTAGCTGCGCTCCCCTGATAGGACCTCCAAACAAGCTCTCAAAATCACTTATATGTGGGATCTAATGAACAAAATAAAATGATGAACAAAATAGGTCATGCATGCAACAGACTGATGAATCTCATAAGGGAGGGATTGGGGGACTGGATGAAAAAAGGTGAAATAATTAACTAAAAAAAATACATATATAGCACATAGATGCAGACAACAGTGTGGTGATGAGAGGAAAATAGGGATGTGGGGTAGGGGTAGGTGAGCAAAGGGGAAATGGAGATAGAAAGAAACTTTGATTTAGGTGATGGGCACCCAATGCAGTGTGCAGATAATGTTTTATTGAGTTGTACATTTGAAACCTATGTGGTTTTGCATTGACAAACCAATGTAAACCAAATCAATTCAGTTGAAAAAGTCCCCTTCACCTAAATTCTGCCCATCCTCCCACCCCCCCAAAATACACACCCATCTTAAACATTATTATATGGGAGGAGGTGGTGCATTTCTCATAAACATATTTAAAAGAACAGGTTCCATTACTTTCCATTACAGATATATCCATGGGCAGGAGAGTGTACATTCTCAGAACACTCTCTTGTTATATGAAGTGATTGTTTCAAATGTGAGCAGCCTAAAGAGCTGGACAACAGGACAGGACAGCTGGGGATAGCCATTCATTGCAGAGCACCTGTCTTTGTTGGTAAAGTTTAATTAAACTTTGCACAAGGACATAGTAAGAAATCAGCCCTCTGTAACCTGAGTCCTCTAGCCAAAGCTGCCATATAATATAAAATGTGACATTTGTGAGTAACCCAAGTTTTCCCCCCTGTTTTTCCTGAAGAGTGGCTGGACCACATGTCTGAGTTCAGAGCACAAATGCTATGTCTTGGCCATAGTGAACTCTGAGGAGTGGCATGGGATAGGAGGGAAGAGTCTATTCTACCTTGTTTAGAACAAGGTAAAGAAGCTGTCATCCTGAATGTTATAAATTTAGAAGTAATATGGTCCAATGAGTCCCAAATGGCAACTAGTGACCCGGTGTCCAAATGGTAAGAATCATCTAAAGGACTTGTTAAAAATACAAATCTCTGGTCATATCACTAGAAAGCTGGATTTGGTGGAGACTGAGGTTTGGTGAAGACTAGAGTTATCTGTGTTCTTATGTATGTGATCCTGGGAATTCTGACATGCAGCCAATTTTGGGAATCACCGACTGGTCTACCAACCACTTGGGTCAGAGGTGGAGGTCAAAGAAGAAGAAAGGATCTTGGTAGGAAGATGGCCTTTGCCTATGGGATCAATCTCATTGTTTCTTCCTCCACTCAACCACCCTCTCCAGAAGCAGCTCTGTCCACATCAGTTTGTGGTACAGGCCAGCACTCCTCCCAGTGGCACAACTTCAGGGGGCACTGTTCATACTGTTTTTGATGTGGATGGTATCCTTGAGACAAATACCTCAGAGGCCCTGCAAGTGCTCTCCCTTTGAGGGTCGCATGATAGAGTGACCAATCATGGACAGTGATTTCCTGTATGATGGTCCTGGTGGCCCTGTGAGTTGAGCAGGTAGCCAGGCCAGGTATGCCATGATGTCATCCTCAGAGCAGCAAACTGAAACTTATAGATGGGAAATGACTTGCCCAAGGTCCTGAAGCTCAAAAGTGCTGGGAGGTGGATGTGAAATCCAAGTGTCACTTCCTAATAATCCTAAAGCCCTTTGAATTTATGGAAGCAATTGCTCCTCCACATGCAAAGGCCCATGGGAAGAGACTGTCATGACAGCTTTGAAGAGAAACATTTTTATGGTTTTCTTATACAGAAAATATTGACAGCATCTTGATTTTCTCTCATTTGTGTTAATGGATGTAATTTGTAGGAGTTTGTAAAATATAAATAGTATTTCTCTCTTTGGTGAATATATATTACCAACTTCAATTTTGAAAGAACACTCAGAAAAAATGAACTACAAGAAAACATCATGTGCTCAGATAACTGGACACAAAATTGTAAACTATCTCCAGGAATTGGCTCCAGAAAGATTTCTGTGTAATCTGTGTATATGGATGTGTGTGAATGGTTGGAATGTGGGAAGAGTTATTAGAGTCGTGCACATTGCTCTTCTGGCTTCAGCCTCTGCTCTTTGTCTCCCAGAGAAAAGGTCTGTTCTTTGGTGTGAGGTGTCTTATGAAGCAAGGCTATTGGAGTTTTGGGGCTGAGATTTGAATCAAGGTAGACCCACTGTAGGAACTGATTATTCATCCCAAATGAGTGTCACTTTGTCTGGGGGCACCAGTGGGGTAGTGGAGTGAAGTTAATTCCCATTGTAGGAGACATTGAAGTTCACATCTTTGTCTAAATTCAGATTGGTTTTGACCAGTACAATGTTTTTCCAGGAGCATTGTGAAAGGAGTGTTAAAGAACCATAGTTGTAGAAGGGTCCTCAGAGACTACTTTACCTAATCCAGTATCTCACATTCAAAGAGCTGGACCTCAGAGAGGGAATGAGTTTTGGTCAAGGTCACATAGTTTAGTAGAGACCCAGCTGGGACTAGAACCTAGCTCTGCTGACTCTCAAGCCAAGGCTCCTTGCACTGCATGTATTCCCTAATTTAGAAGGAATAGAAATGTAGGTGCAGATAATTTCTCTCTCCAATAAAACTTTTAGTTATGAATGAAGGAACAATTCCCATTTCAGAAGATTATTTTTTTTAAAAGCATTCATTGTGATTCATGTCAGCAAACATGCCAATTGCAGCATGATGTGGCTTTCAGAGATGTAGTCCAGGAGAGACATGTAGTAGAAGGGAGCTTGAATGGCTGAAGGTTGGAGGGACAAGGGAAGACTGCCTTCCTTCCTCCCTTTCTTCTATTATTACTTTTTTTCTTTTGCAAATATTTCTTGGTGCTTATTCTGCACCAGACTGAAGAACAAGGAGACCATTCATAAGAATAGGCACTAGTCAGTGGGGGTCAGTCTCCCTCAACTGATTCCCAGGACAAGATCTGGTGAATCTTGAAAAAGTGGAAAAATCAAAGCAGCTGGTTTGTACAAACTCAGAGATAAAGACCAATCGAAGGGAGGAAAATTCACTGATCTGCACCTGAAGTGCAATTGCCTAGCAATGTCTGGGCCCTTGGCCTCCTTTCACATTGTGGTCCACTGAGCAACACTTTTGGTTCTCCACAAGGTCTTTGAATACTCTAAAAAG
Source organism: Pipistrellus kuhlii (assembly GCF_014108245.1). Lineage (NCBI taxonomy): Eukaryota > Metazoa > Chordata > Mammalia > Chiroptera > Vespertilionidae > Pipistrellus > Pipistrellus kuhlii. The sequence continues at coordinate 915,051 of NW_023425550.1, read as the reverse complement.
TTCTGAGCAGTTGCACCACAGCAACAACTATGACAATTCATCTGCCACCCAGAGGAATGTGTGATAAAAACTCAAAATCCTGGGTGTTGAAGCCCTCCAAAAGATATGTTTACCCCAAACCCGTGAATATGACCTTATTCAGAAAAAGGGTTTTTTCAGATGTAATTAAGAACCTCAAGATGAGATAATTCAGGAATTAGGTTGTCTTTAATAAGAAGCAGAAGAGGGGAAGACATACAGAGGATAAGGTGATGTGAAAATGGAGTGATGCAGCCACAACCCACGGGGTGCCCAGGCATCCTTCACTAGAATTATTAATTAATTAATTAATTAATTAATTAATTAATTAATTTATATTGATTAAGGTATTACATATGTACATATCTTCCCATTGCCCCCACCCACCCACTCCCATACATGCCCTCACCTCTCAGTGTCTTGTGTCCATTGGTTATGCATACAAGTCCTTTGGTCGATCTCTTATCTTCCCCTTCTCCCCAACCTTCTTGCTGCAATTTGGCAGTCTGTTTGATGATTTACTGCCTCTGTATCTATCTTTTTGTTCATCAGATTATAATTTTCTTATTGTCCATAAATGAGTGAGATCATGTGATTTTTTTTTTTCATTTACTGGCTTATTTCACTTAGCATAATGTTCTCCAGTTCCATCCATGCTGCTGCAAATGGTTAAGAACTCATTTTTTTTATACCAGCTTAGTATTCCATTGTGTAGATGTACCATAGTTTTATGATCCAGTCATCTGCTGATGGGCACTTAGGCTGTTTCCAAATCTTAGCTATTGTAAATTGTGCTGCTATGAACATAGGGGTGCATATATCCTTTCTGATTGGTGTTTCCAGTTTCTTAGGATATATTCCTAGAAGTGGGATTACAGGGTCAAATGGGAGTTCCATTTTGAGTTTTTTGAATACAGAGTGGTGCAGTCACTGTGGAGAACAGTATGGAGTTTCCTAAATAAAAAAAAACAACTAGAAACATAGAAAGGTTATATGCACCTCTATGTTCATAGAAGCACAATTTACAATAGCTAAGATTTGGAAACAGCCTAAGTGCCCATCAGCAGATGAGTGGATTAAAGAACTGTGGTAGATCTACACAATGGAATACTATGCTGCTATAAAAAAAGAATGAGTACTTACCATTTGCAACAGCATAGATGGAACTGGAGGGCATTATGCTAAGTGAAATAAGTCAGAGAAAGATAAATATCACACGATCTCACTCACTTATGGAATATAATGAACAACATAAACTGATGAACAAAAACAGATCCAGAAACAGAGAAACATTGATTGGACCATCAAACCTCAGAGAGAAGGTAGGGGACGGGAGGGGTAAGGGCGAGAGATCAACCAAAGGACTTATATGCATGCATATAAGTCTAACCAATGGACACAGACAACAGGGGGGTGAGGGCATGAGTGGGGGGGTGAAGAAGGGGTAATGGGGGAATAAGGCCACATATGTAACACATTAATCAATAAAGCAATTAAAAAAAAAGAATGCCCTTCCTTTGTGTGGCTGAATAGTATTTAATTATCAATATATAGATGGACCAGTTTTTGTTTGTCCATTCCTCTGTCAATAAACACGTGTTGCTTCTATCTTCTGCCATTGTGAATAATGCTACTTTGAACATGGATGTCCACATATCAATGTATTATTTTACCATGTAGTATTTGATTTTGAGGAAACTTGATCACAGCAACAATAACAAAATACAAGGTGTTTTTTTTAATCTCTAGGAAACCCCAACATTCCTGAGGTTGCAGTATGCAGCAGAGAGACAGAGACCATGGCCTTGATCTTTAGCTTCTCCACCTCTGTGGGTGTGTGCTGTTGATGTTATTGCACTTTTCTAGGTCTTAGTTTTCTCTTCTGTAACTGAGGCTCAAGAATCCAGATCTTCCACCCACCCAGGGCTGTTGAGAGGGCACGTGCACTAACAGGTGCACCAGTTGTATAAATTCAAAAGTATGGAACATGGGGACTCTGGTGCTGTTGCTGATGCTTAAGGGAGGTAACAAGGAAGCGTGAGGGTAGTAGCGTGTGAGCAGGTGATGCATGCTTACAAACAGCTGTGTGAATCTTTCTGGGAGCAGGACTCTGGGACACAGTGAGTTTTGAGGCCAAGGTACAAATTAAGAAAGTTGTGCGGTTGAAATGTCAAAAGCAATTGATTATCTTAATTGCTCCACTGTTTCCTTATTTCTTAAATAAAAGAAACTAGTGCATATGCACTTATTATTATAATTGGGACCAAAATTCAATAGTATCCGGGGACAAATGGAAATATGTACCTCACAGAAGAGAGCTCTGCATGACATGGTGACATTTCCCTTTTAGGGCACAGACTCAGGAAATAATGGCTTTGCAGCTGAGCTGACTTTACCCATGGTCTGCTACAGGATGTTGTCAACTGAGATGTCCTCTCCTCTCAATGAAGGACATGGACTCAAGGCTATGGAGTGAGATGTATACTTGGCCATGTCCTGAACCCTTTCCTTCAATTATAAAAATTAGCTGCTCATTTACTGCCTAAAAACCGTCAAAAAATTTGGAACCTAAAACAGGTAAATGAAGCCCAGTTCCCTCATTTCCTTCCCTGGCAGGGAAAGGAAGAATGTTGGCAGAGGTTCTTTATGTCTTTCGAGCAGCCGTCCAGGCAACACCCCAGCCGCCCAGCCTAGCCCTGGCTGTACACTGTCAGTTCTGTTCAGAGGCCTTTGGAACCTAGGACTCTGACAATGCCAGCTTCACCAGGTGCAGGACATTCAGCCTAGACTCACAGCTATGAATTCATGTCCAGCACATGCCTCTAATTTCCTAGGTGAGCTTGGGTTTCACTTTTCCCATCTCCTTGGAGCCAGGGAGCTCTAAGGCCCTTGCCTGCTCACTTGCCTCAAAAGCCTTTTAGCCCAAAGGTGATTCAACTAGTTTTCTGTTATCTTTATAATAATCCTAAGGAGTAGGAATGACTATCCCATTTGAAGAGGAATAAAGGGAAGTGCAGAGGTATTAGGCCATTCTGTCACCAAAAAGCTAAGTGGCTGGAGTGGGGTTGGACTGCAGAGTTCCGGCCCTCTGTTCCTTGATTAGTACCCTCTTACACCACTCTACTGCTTCCCTCAGAAATAAAATGGCAGGTGAGAGCTGTTAAGGCAGCATTGTTGCATGAATGCTTTTAAGCTAAGATTATGACAAGAGTGTGCTTTCTTGTTCCCAAAGCCCTTTGTCCAATATGTTCAGGTTGTTCGTAGTCTCAGACAATGAACATTCTTTGGATAGAAACTGGTCCTGCCCCTCTCCTTACATTTACCTTAGATGTGACACCTCTATGGCTTACATTTTTGAACAAGGCTTTGCCCTTCTCTACAAATTAGTGAAAGGTTCAAGCCCACAATCAGTGCTTCCCTCTCTTAAGTAAGCACAGAGGAGAGATTTGGAAGCCCTGCCCCAGGCCTTCTGCTCAGACTAGCTTTTCAGATCTGCAAATGTTGTATGTGGTCATCTGCCCACAGTTATGCCTAAGGCAGGGAGCTCAGAGCAGTCTATTACTCTTTCAGTACTAGGGACATTGTGCTTTCTATCTGAGGGACACACATCATCACTGGAACCTTAATTCCGTGTGTGCATGTGTCCAAAGATGGAATAGGTGTAGAGTGAAGGGACTAGTAAATTCTCTCACCGTACTGTGCTATGCTGAGTGGTTCATCACCTGGGTGCTGTACAGCTCTTCTTGGGGTCAATTTGCTTTGAGATAAATGAATGCAGGAGAAGGGCTGCCACACTGAAAGACAGGTTTTGGTCCAGGCTAGCCATTGCATGGTCATGGAGAAGTCATGTTACTGCTCTCAGTTTGCTCATCTATAAAAATGGAGATAGACAGTATCCTAACCCCTTTGTGGATAAGAGGCTCTAAAAAAACTACTGATATAATGGATGTGAACCCATTTTGAAACTCTTAGACCTTATCCCAGTGTTCAGCCTTCTCCATGGTGCCCTGCACAGTGGTTTGAATTTTCCATGCCTGGGCTCAGTAACAATTAATGATTCAACCACTATTATCATCAGGAGCCAAACATGGGGTTCAATTCCCTTTCACTGCTGTACCTCAATGCTTCAACAGGCTGCCTTGCAGTCCCTTCTCTTTTCCATTAGGGTCTTGATCTTTCTTGATATCTTTCCAAACACTAGCTAATTGGCCTTTGCTGACTCACTTTCATATTAAACATACATTCTTTTAAAAATATTTTATTGGTTTCTTACAGAGAGGAAGGGAGAGGGATAGAGAGTTAGAAACATTGATGAGAGAGAAACATCCGTCATATTCTATATATCCAATATGCTCACAAAGTCTTCACTGTTTTTTTTTCATGGAACTTGAGGATCTAAGTTTAAAAAAAAAATTCATACAGAAGAGCAAAGGGCCAAAAATAAACAATAAAATATTGAAGAAAGAAACAAGGTGGGAGATTTTCCCACTAAATATAAATTATTATAAAGCTACATTACAATGTGATATTGCATAGGCATAGACAAAGACATAAATGGAATAGTATAATGAGCTCAGACACAGATCCACACATGTATGGAAACTTGATATACAACAGAGATAGCACTACAAATCAGTGAAGAAAGGAAAGACTATTCAATTAAAAAATACTGTGAAAGCTGGTTATCCACATAAAACCAAATATAAATGTATATATACCTACCTCAAACCAAGTACAGAAACAAATCCAAGTGAATTTGTATTTAGAGTACTAAACATGAAAAGCAAATGTTACACTTTTATAAGAAAATATAGGGAAATATCATTATGGCCTTAAATTAAGGAAGGGATTCTTAATCAAGTCACAAAAACACAAACCATAAAGAAAAAGAATGATAATTTTTTCCATATTGCAATGTAAAATATCTACTCAGCAGAAGACACCATTACCAGAATGAAAAGCCACAAACTGGAAGAAGATGTGTATAATGCATATAACTTATAAATATTAATATCCAGAATTAATAAAGAACTCATTATATCAATAAGAAAAAGATTAACAGCTAAGTATGGGCAACAAATATTAACAGACAATAATAGTAGAAGTTTAATGGCTGAATTCAGGAGAATATGCTCAACTTCACTAATAATCAGAGAAATGCTAAGTAAAACAACAATAAAATACCATTCCACACTTGTATACTTGAAACATATTTAAAAGTCTTATAATACTAAACATTTCAAGGAAGTGGAGGAACAGGAACTCATAAACAACTGGTAAGAGGATAAAATGTACACTCTAGAAGAGCAATATGAAGATGTCTGGTAAAGCTGAAAATAAACACATAGCAATTCCAGACCTAAGAAAGATATATCCTAGAAAAACATTTTCTCATGTACCATGTACCACAAGGAGACATACATGAATTTTCATTGCAACCTTTTCTGTAATAGCAAAAAATGGACATAAGAAACAGGAGAATAGACAAATACATAAGGCACGTTCGTAAAACAGAATACTAAAGAACAATAAAAATAAATGACTTATAGGCTACAAGTATCAACATGAAACATTGCAAGAACTTAACACTGAGTGAAAAAAGCAGATTGTGAATGCTAGAGTATCTTGTCATTTACATAAAGTTTAAAAGCATACAATAAGATATTATATATAGTTTAAAAATAAGATAGTGGTTAACTCTTGAGAAAGAGAAGAATTGTAGTGTGGAGGGGATTCCCAATGCTTCAACTAGAGCACATGTGTCAAACACAAGGCCCGCGGGCCAAATCCGTCCCGCCAGGCCTTGCAATGTGGCCCGCACTGCGCTGTCATCACTGCACTCCGCTGCGTTTCCATCACAATGACAGTTTATGACTGTTAAGTAAACCATTCGGCCCGTGACTTAGGCTGGATTTTAGATTTTGGCCCCTTCTCTGATTGAGTTCGACACCGCTAAACTAGAGCGTCAACATTTTGTGTCTTAAAAAAAAGATCTGGCTGGAACCGGTTTGGCTCAATAGATAGAGAGTCGGCCTGCGGACTGAAAGGTCCCGGGTTCGATTCCCGTCAAGGGCATGTACCTTGGTTGCGGGCACATCCCCAGTGGGGGGTGTGTAAGAGGCAGCTGATCAATGATTCTCTCTCATCGATGTTTCTAGCTCTCTATTCCTCTCTGTAAAAAAATCAATAAAACATATTTAAAAAAAGAAAAGAAAAAAAGGATCTGAAATAAATGTTAACAGTCTTAGGATCTCAAAAAAGCCAAATATTGTGCACATTGATATGTTCTATGTGTTTCTCAATATTTTTCTATATACCTGAAATATTTATACTTTTAAAAATGAGTTAAGGAAGTTGAGTAGTGGAAGATAATTTACAAAAATAATTTAGACTTTATTCTGTAGGAAATTGGGTATCATACAAGGTTTCTAGGATCAGAGTTATACTGTAGAAAGAGTCCCATAAGAAGAGTAGTTAGGGAACTACTGCAATGGTCTGAATATGAAATGATTAAGGTGTGATCATGAGCAGAGGCACTGAGATTGGAGAAGAGGAAATGAATTTTGGAGACACTACAGAGATAGAAGAAATGGGAATTGGCTTTCAAATATGAGCTAAGAGAGCCTGCCAAAACTTTTAAAAACCTTAGCAAAGAGTGATAGAGCAAACACCATCATAAATTATGGAACCAAGCCCTGTGTATCTGGTAGTTGCAGTAATAAAAAGAAATATTTATTGAATAGCTCTGTTTTTAGCCTGGCAATTTATTATACAGAAGCAGGAAGGAGAAAGACACATGCTTCCTTTGCTGCACAGGTAAGGGGGCCTGCAAGCAGCCTAAGAACATAGTTAGCCACAAATCTTCTCCTGGGTAAGGTCACAGGCTGAGTACACCCCAGAGATCACTTCCACATGAGTAGCTCTTCTACTTGCTACTTACCTACCCTAATTTTTCACCACTATCCCCATTGCCTTCATGGAGATAACAAGGCTTGGAAGTACTATGGTCTGTCCTTGGTCAAATAGTGAGTTGATGGCTAAACCAGGACTTGAAAATTGGTATCCCAACTTTCAGTTAGAAGTTCATTACACCAAGCACACTATCTCCCTCTTATGTCCTTCATCATAATTCTTCAAGGGACAACAATGTATTCAAGTGTATGGCATGGCTTATCTAATAACAAGTCACCAAATCAAACATTTAAAAAGCTATTGTAAAAACAAAATTAAAAATGCTCTAGCCACTTAAGACTTGACTGAGTTATCTCACCATACTGCTCTGACAGTTTATCCATGTTGTTGCAAATGGAAGGATTTCCTTCTTTCTTATGGCTAGATAATAATCCATTGTGTATTTATACCACACTTTATTCATCCATTGATGGACAACTAGGATGTTTCCAATCTGGGCTATTGTGTGATATCACTTATATGTGGAATGTAATAAAACATAACTTGTTAAAATGCCCAACTGTGGTGGCTCAGTGATTGAGCATCGACCTATGAACCAGGAGTTCAAGGTTGAATTCCCTTGTTGCATACTCTATTCCCAGTAGGAGGCATGCAGGAGGCAGCTGATTGATGATGCTTGTCTCTCATCGATGTTTCTATCTCTCTGTCTCTTTCCCTTCCTCTCTGAAATAAATAAAAATATATATATTTATATTTTAAAAATAACTTGTTAAAACAGTGTAGAATGGGATTACCAGGGACAAGGGGGAGGTGTTATTTAAGGGTACAAACTTACAACCAGTAAATAAATAAATTCTGGAGATCTAATGCATAACATAGTAATTACTCTCATCAATATTATATTATAAATTTCAAAGTTGCTAAGAAACTAGATAAAAATTATTCTCAACACAAAAAAATAAAAATAACTATGTGTTGTGATAAAGGTGCCAACATTCCTGTAATATTCATATTGCAATATATCAGTATATCAAACCAACACATTGTACACCTCAAACTTACCCAATGTTATGTGTCAATTATATCTCAATTTTTAAAAACAAAATACTTGACTGAGGAACTGAGAGGAAATTATGGTAAGGTAACAGGAGCTTCATAGCAAGGGGCTGTGTAACAAGGGAAGCCTTGGAAAGGTTCATTGAGAGTCAGTGGCTAAGCAACTTTCCAGGCAATTCTCTTGGTGATGGAGACAGGAAAGTAGAGGACACCAGGGAGATCTACTAGAAATAATATTGTCCTTCCCTGGGAAGGGTCATCAGGAACTATCTGAAACTTGTTCAACTGCAATTAAAATTCCAAGTGGCTTTACCTATCCCTTTCTTCATTCCTCCTTCCTCCCATCCACTCAATGATGGTTTTATAGGCATCGATAGAAAGTAACTCTTGTATGAATTTAAATGTGCTGCCTGAAAGATCTAAATGTTATCACTTTTTTTTATTGCACCTATTGACACATTGCAATCATTTTATGCATTTTACTGGGTAGTTGCATTTGTGTATCTTCTCATTGCCATCCTCACTCCACCTTTATAGCTGCCTCACATTATATATACAGCTGCCTGTAGGCTTCATAACAACATGTACTATGATCTCTTTTGTCTGCCACTATAGCCACAGAACATAGAAGAACATAGAACAATGCACAAGATGTAACAAAGTAATAAAAAAGACTATCGAAATTACATTTTTAAAAATGTTTTTTGTACTTAAGTAAAGAATAGCTGGTGTCCAGTATAAACCATGAGAAATCACAGAGGGCCCTCTGAGATTTAACTAAAATCTAATGATAATACAATATATTTTACATATGAATTTTGTATAAAACTTAGCTTCCACTTTCTGTTAACAGCACCCATGCTATAGAAGGTCCAAGAAGTTAGGCAGAATGACTGGAGAAAATATTGTGATAAACTTTCACACTTCCTCTAGTCACAGAGATGTGCTAAAATATATAAAAGAAATTGTCAGCAGTGTCTGTAAGAGAGGAAAAAGAAACATATCTGGCAACATGCAGAGATAAGGGGATAAAATATAAACTTCAGATGTTGAGACCCACAAGTTGCTGCCTTGATTCTCTGAATAACAGATGTGAAGGTCATGTTAACCCTAGATGATGGGGCACTGCAGATAATCTGCTTTCTTCAGACCAAGTTCACCAGATCACCTTCCCTGCCACCTCCATGAGAGCCAGAGAAAGGTGGAGAGCAAAGGTGATAGTTTCAAAACTTAGCCAATAAACAACAGTAGAATAACAGTACACACACACACCACACACACCAAACTCTCCTGGAACACACACAAAGTGAGAAAGGATAGGTAAGCAGTTAGCCATCTAATATTACAGTGGTTAAACTCATTGGGAAACTTTATCTTGTATGCACTTATTAATTCTAAAGTATATACTGAGTACTGGAGATACAGAGATAAATTAAATTCATTAATTAGCTCTCTCCATAGAGGGAGGAAGACTAAGCAAACAAACAAATTAATATGACGTGATAGAGATTTTCGGAAAGAGTTGGGAGGAAAAGTTATTAAAATGGAGAGATCAACTAGTTACACAGAGAAGATGGTATTTGATCAAGACCTTGAAGGGTGAATAAGAGGTAGGAGTGGGTAGAGGGTACTGTAATCAGAGGCACCAACACAAGCAAAAATACAGAGGCATGAAAGTACCTGAAGACAGTGCCATTAAGCAAAAGGGATAAGCCAGCATAACCAGAGATGTTGGGGAGAGTGATGGGAGGTAAAACTAGAACATTTAGATAGAAAGGATTAGGATTCAGTGGGCTCTTCAGGCATCCATATGCCTGAGTTAAGAACTCCAGTGATTCTACTGCTATTTGAGGCCCTGCTTTGGTAGTAAAAATGATCATCATACACAACAATGGTCCCATATCATCACTTCTACCTAGATTTGTAAATAGTCCTTTTAGAGTATTTAAAATTATACTCCAAGAAAGACTATGCTCACAAGTATGTGAAAATCACAAAATATAGGAAACAGCCGAAACTGGTTTGCTCAGGGGTAGAGCGTCGGTCTGTGGACTGAAAGGTCCCAGGTTCGATTCCCGTCAGGGACATGTACATTGGTTGCGGGCACATCCCTGGTAGGGGGTGTGCAAGAGGCAGCTGGTCGATGTTTCTCTCTCATCAACATTTCTAGCTCTCTATCTCTCTCCCTTCCTCTCTGTAAAAAATCAATAATAATAATATATATATATATATATATATATATATATATATATATGAAAATCACAAAATATAGGAAACAAACAAACTCTTCCTCTATGTCTGAACTTCAGTGTTTGAAAAGATAAGAACAATGGAACAATTTTCCTAATGAGCTTATTTTTATACTTAATCAATTTTCATGAAGAATGATAGAATGTTAAATATTATTCTACCTATACCCATTTACTTAATCAAGTTTACCTAGATTGGCCTGTGAGTCTTCAGGGCCACAGTTTGCCATAACCATCATTCCCAAGTTCCCAGAAAATGTCCACATTTAACAAGAGACTGATATTGCCCAGAATTTTGTGTGGGTGTGTGTATTTGAGCTGCACTGATTGAACTCTGAGACGGACCTTTGAAATCATCTAGTGAGGCCTCATGTAACAGATGAGGAAACTGAGGCCCAGAAAGGGCAAGGGACATAGGTAAGGTAACCATCACAAGAAAGCCTTTGCTTTCTTCTTTCAACACAGATGATGATCACAGAGTGAAGTGAAGACAGTCTGGGATAAAAATGGCTTTGGCCTTGCCTTCCCCAGATGCAGTCTCTGGCAAAGCAGAGGGGTGTAGGCAAATACTGACAGCTCTGAATTTTAAGTGGAGTTATCACTGGAAACTCTTCTCTCACAGGAGAGGGAGAAAAAGACAGAATTAATAAAAAAATAAAATTTGGCAAAGAATTCGATTTCATAAATAAAAATACTGAAGTGACACGAGGGTACTAAGAGAATCCCTTCCTCCTCATAGCTGAAGTTATCTTGTGATATATTGTACCTTCAAATCTAGAGGGCAGACCTAGCATTCCAAAAGTCTGCCTCACTCATTCAGCATTCAACGAACACTTACTGCATACTCACTGTGTAGGGTGTGGTGCCAGGTGCTAGGGAGGGGACAGAGGCACAAATAAATACTTAGAGTGCAAATAAGTAAGCAGTAAAACCTATGTATGAACAAAAGTGCCTATGGGAGTTCAAGAGAGAGAAGGACCAGACTATGACACCATGGGTGAAAAAAAGCTTTACAGAGGAGGTGATACTTGACCTGGGTTTTAGATGGGTACTAACTTAATAGAGAAAGTAGGAACTGATATTATCTCATTTATTTCTGTGCCTTAAATTCTATCTTAGCAAACTGAAAAACAAAAAAATGATTTAACCTAATGAATTTGAGGATTACCTTGCTTCACTAATTTTCTACATTTAAAAAGTCAATATAAAGTTCCTTTTTAAAAGTTACCAGTTACATTTTGAAGCACATTGACCATTTACTATGTAGCACCTTCCCCTAATGACAAAGATCTCTCCAGGAAAAAAAAAAAAAAAAAAAGAATATATTGTAAAAGTTAAACAAGTAAAAAAAAAAAAATCGAGGTTAGGGTTGCACTCATATTGCTGAAGGGGGTGGCTTTGAAGGTTATTTGCAATTCTTTGGAACAACTAGTCTGTTGCTATGCAAGACAAATCAATGTTGAGCCACACTTAGTCATCATTGATCAATTCTGATTTGTTCTCTTGAGAGGTATTTAATAAATTTAGCTAAAAGGCAGTTTGCTGCCTGTTTGCATTATCTCTTGCAAAACAATCTTTCTCCTTCTCACTATTACATGGTGTTGATATATGATAATAACCAGAGACTTGCTTATATTGAAATCAGATACCCTGGAGACTAAGTTTTAAATTCAGCACTTTCGCTATAATAAATTCATTTCAACAGAAGTTTTCTTGGTCATGTCAAAGTTTTCATCACCTCTGGGAAGACTTTTTTCCTCTGAGACCAATGAGAGGAGGAGTGGAGAGCAACATGTCACAGACCTGGGGTTATAAGCTTGTCACCAATTCCACTTTTCCAGATCTCGAACGATATTGGGTCAACTGCTAAGCCTAGCAGCCAATGTTGGGTTAATGCCAGACACATATCTCTATGGGTACTTTTTATGTATGTGAATTTAAGACTATCTTCCTCTCTCAGTTATATATATTTGCAAGAAAAAAGTTGAGGATACAATGATTAATCAGGATAAATCCAGTCCCTGACTTACAAATGGCCATCATCATGTCTTCTCACCCCAGCTTTGTCCCCGTGCCCTACTTGGAGTCCCATTCAGCTATCATGAAAATTTTACTGGAAATGACTTGATGTTCTTGCAAAGCATGTAGGCTTGACAGGATAACAGAGTAAGAGGAACACTTAGGTAGCAGATGAAAGATTGAGTTGAACTGTCTACTTATTAGTTCCGATTTCAAGATGAATTTGTTCAATTTGATTACTTTCCTCCTAACACTGACTTGCACTTTAACATCCCCCTGTTGCTATTTTTGAACTATAAGAAGTTGGGAGCAAGCCCAAAGAAGTGAAAGACAATATAGCTATTGAGACTGAATACTAGGCAAGGGAAAGGGGGGAGATGACCTAGTCAGTTATAACATAAAGTCAATACCAGACAAGTTCATCTCTGAAATCCCTCTCTAGTGCCAACCCAGTGCCAGGCACAGTGGACTCATCAGGAAATAGTAATTGAATTGAAGTGTCTTGTCCCATTACCATATTTGGGTAGAAATTTCCTTTTCCTTCCACTCCATGAGAGGAATTTCCTGTTTTTATTCTAGAACTCCCCTTAGGCCTGGACATTTATTTGTTACATTGTGGTTTACATAGCTTTGGATGGACTCATGCAGTGGTGATTGAATACAGTGCTTCCATGGACAAAACCCTTTACAGTTCCAAACTCAGACTTTACAAATATGCTCTTGGTGCATAGCCTATTTATTAGTAAATTGGAAAATTGGGGATAACATATTTTCTGACACTTTTAATTAGGAAAAAGTCTCCAATTTTTATTGTCTGCCTCATTAAGCTGTGAGCATTTTTTTTAAATGCATATTTGTAAACTCAGAATGTATAAGAGCAAAAATACATGTTTTTAAAAAAGTATTTTTGTTGTTGAAAGTATTACAGATGTCCCCCTTTATTCCCCTTTGACCCCCTCCACCCTGCCCCCAGTGACCCCTCCCACCCCCCTCCCAGGGCTTCACCACACTATTGTCTGTGTCTGTGGGCTATGCATATCCTATATAATAAAACTCTACTATGCAAATTGACCAAATGGTGGAATGACCAGTCCCTATGATGCGCACTGACCACCAGGGGGCAGACACTCAATGGAAGTGGGATCGGGGGGGGGGGGGAATGGTAAGATATGTACACATATAATACCTTAATAAACAATGTAAAATAGGTTTGCAGTTGCTCGGAGCGCAGTTGCTGTTCTTCTCTTCACCCGCAATTTCCTTCGTCGCCCTTAACAATGCAGATCTTCTTGAAAATCTTGACTGGCAAGATCATCACCCTCAAGGTCAAGTCCAGTGACACCATCGAGAATGTCAAGGCCAAGATCCAAGACAAAGAGGGCATCCTCCCTGACCAGCAGCAGCTGATCTTTGCCAGCAAGCAGCTGGAAGATGAGTGCACCCTGTCCGACTACAACATCCAGAAAGAGTCCATTCTGTACCTGGTTCTGCGCTTAAGAGGAGGTGTCTAAGTTATCCTTTTTAAACTTTCAACCAATTTAAATTGCACTTTTCTTTCAATAAAGTTGTTGCATTAAAAAAAAAGGAAAATAAAATAAAGTCAATTCAGAAAAATCTAAAGCCACACCACAACAAATCAGGCTTCTTCAGTCAATTATTTTGGTCGTTTGGTCCTGATCAACTCTTCATTACATGATGCAAATGACTCCGATAACTGTACTTCGCCATCACACCCACCAAATTGCCTTACCCTTTTGGCTATTTTATGGATTATTTAGCAAGTATCCCAAAGGGACTGGAAATTATTGATTCTTCTTTCCATGTGTAGATATTGTCAAGGAGAGAGCACTGTCTTATCCAATGCCTAAATGGCTAGAAAATATCTTCCCACTCAGCACAGAACTGGGGTCACGATTTCTTGCAATCCATGATTCATGGAATAAGCAGTGCCTTCTCCCTTCCATATCTCACAGTGTCCCAGTATCAAATGCTTCCCCTCTCTATCTCCCTCTGGAGTTTTCCATGACTCTGCCCAGCCATACTGCTCAGATATGGGACACGAGCTGGTTTGGAGGCTCTGGACAGGCTGAGATTACTACAAAGACAGCTGTCCTGCTCCCCCAGAGCTTCTGTATCTCACGTGGCTAGATTTCCCACCCTGCCCCCATGAAACACAGAGGGACTTTTGCAAGTCTGGCCTGCTGTTCAGCTCTGGGATTCCATCGCTCTCCAGGGCTCAGCCAGCTCCTAGTGTGACCTGAGGTTAAAAGTAGATCCATAGAATTTGCAAAGCTTTGATAATTTTTCTGGATATTGATAAAGTTTTAAGAGCCAGAAAAAAAAAAAAAAAACCAAACGACTGCACCTCTAAGATTAGGGCCTAGAAAGAAAATATACAATTTTAAGTTTTGAACCAAAAGTTGTAGGAAGAGGGCATCTGGACAGTTTATAAATGTAATCAACATGAGTCATCTTAACAGAGATTCTAATTCCATTGATTTCATTTTATTTGCTGCTCTATTTTGTAACTGAGACCAAGGATGAAGTACAACAAATCAGAAAATGGGTCTACTGCATGAACTACTGTCAAGGATAATATGGAAATCAGAACCAGTTTCAAATTTGATTCTCACTAGTAACTGTTTTGTGTTGGCCAAATTATTTCATCTCTCTGAAATAATTCATATGTGTCATGTGAAAAAAACAGGACAATTTCTGCCCTGTCCACCTTAGGGCTAGCCTAAAGGTGTTGTGAGACAAAATATATGAAGATTCTAATCTGTTTTCCTTGAGAAATGTCTGAAATAACAAAGGGACTGCTTCCTGGGGTGAGGATTAACAAACAAAAACCACTGGCAACAAATATCCATGAGTCATGCAAAAAAGCCCAAAGTTAGGGGCAATGTTAAAATATGTACACAGATAATAATTTAATAAAAAATAAATAAAATAAAAAATAAAAAAGCCCAAAGTTAAATGTTCATTTTGCACACAAGAGCAATTCCATTAATATTTATTTGATTGATTTATCTAATATTGCCATAAGGAGGGTGTGAAGGGAAATGTGTTTATAGAATTATATCTTATTATATTTCCCATTATCTAACACTACAAAAATAGTTAAGTATTCCTGATACAATTTATTCTCAAAAATAAAATTTAAAATATAATGGGAGTTTTAAAAAGATTATGTATTCAATAGATTTACCAACTTTATTACCAATATGTTCTAAAATAACACTGGGAAAATGTGCTACATATTATCACCTCATTCTGTGAATGGCTAATGGGTATTTGGTAAAGATTTTTTCCCCTCAAACAGGCCCCCAAATGACCTATTCAGAATACTCCTGGTTCACCCAAGAAATTTCCCATGCTTTCTGGTAAGTTAAGTGTGATACTTTTCCACAAGGATTTAGAAACCAACTTCATTCAGAATGTCTTTAGAGCAGATACACCCTACATGCAAAATTGATATCTTAAATTATAATTTTCACAAATTTAAAATATTTTCACATTATTATCATTTTTCTTTAATTTATTGGGGTGACATTAGTTTATAAAAATATATACATTTCAGGTATACAATTCTATAATATGTCATCTGTATACCGCATTGTGTCTTCACCACCCCAAGTCAAGTCTCCTTCTGTCTGTCACCATTTATTCCTGTATACCTCTTCTATCTCCTCCCACACCCACTTTCCCTCTGGTAATCACCATACTGTTATCTGTGTCTATGACTTTTGTTGTTGGTGTGGGTTTTTTTTTGTGTGTGTGTTTTTTTGTTTGTTTTGTTTTTTGCTTAATGCCTTAATCTTTTTTCCTCCAGCTCCCTAACTCCCTTCCCCTCTAACAGCTGTCAGTCTGTCCTCTGTTTCTATAAGTCTGTTTCTATTATTTCTTTATTTTGTTCATTAGATTCCACATACTGTATAAGTGAAATCTTATGGCTCTTGTCTTTGTCTAACCGGCTAATTTCACTTAGCATGATACTCTCCAGGTCCATTCATTCTGTTTCAAAAGGGTAAGAGCTCCTTTTTTGTAGCTTAATAGTATTCCACTGTGAAAATGTACCATAACACTTTTTTCTTTATTGATTAATGTATTACATATGTGTCCTTTCTCCCCATTGCCCCCTCACCCCTGGCTCATGCCCTCACCTGCCCCCTGGTGTCTGTGTTCATTGGTTATTCATTCCCAGATGGGCACTTGGGCTGCTTTCAAATCTTGGCTATCTATATGTATAAAAGCCTAAGCAACTGAAATGACCAGAATGACCCAATGACCCATGGTTATGATGCACACTGACCACAGGAAACAGACACTCAATGCAGAAGCTGCCCCCTCTTGGTCAGTGTGCTCCAACAACCAACCTCCCCCAACTGGCCAACCTCCCACAGTCCCTCCCCCCAGCCCCCAGGCTGGGATGGGGAACTGGGGGTGGTGGCAGCAGATACAACCTCTTTCCCAGGGAGGCCAAGAGTCAGCTCCCTCCCTGGGGCTGGCAGCCAAGCTCCCATGCCCCGTCCCTCCCACTGGTTGGCAGGCCCTGATTGGGTTGCCACCGCCTGCCAGTGCAGCGACAAAGGAAGGAGATGGGGGTGAGGGGAGGGCAGGTGGGGAACCCCACAGTGGTGGGATGCTGGTGGCATCTAGTGTCCATTCCTTCTGTGCCTGGCCCTGTGACTGTCACCTCCTCTCTGGCCCAGCCCTGATCAGACTGGCCCCGATCAGCCCTGATCGCCAGCTAGGCCTAGGGACTCCACCCATGCACGAATTTTGTGCACCAGGCTTTCAGTTGTATATAACACTGAAATAAAAATAGGGGTACATACATTCTTTCAAATTAATATTTTTGGTTTCATTGTATATATTTTCAGAAGTGGAGTAACTGGATTATAAGACATGTTTAACTTCTTTTATCAGCAGAAAAGTTTTATTCCTTATAATGACAAACAATTTAAACCTCATCCAAGGTCTTAACTTACAAACCAAAGTAGCCATTTAAAGCATTAACTATTGAGGTATGAGACATACAATGGGGAAATGCTTTGCCATCTGAAGCTTATACCAAACTGCTCAATCAACAGCTGAGCTCTGATAGTGCTTGGGTGTGGTTGAGGGGGAGTATAGTTATAGAACCAAAGAACAACAGCTGTTTTCTATGAGTACCAAAGCATTTTAAGACTACATTTGTAGGGATATAATTTTATGGTGAAGGGAAGAGGGTGAAAAGAGCTTAGTCACTTCCCACAGGGCACTAGGCGGCCTTGGAGAAGGCCACCACAGAAAAGCTGACTTCCCCCTTGCTCACACTCAGAAAATTATCTGCAGACTTTGGCAGCATCCTACAGCATCAAGTTCTTTTCACTGGTGCTATGGTTCTTTTCACTAGTGGTATGGTTCACCAGAAAAGGCATCCGTCCATCAAGTTCATAGAAGCAGCCATCAATGTTGTTAAACAGAATAGAATGAAATTTCACTTTGCCATTTACCTGACACTGGCATTCTTGCACCACGGAGTCATGGGCCGCTTGAATGACCTGAAGAAAATAGAGAATCATTGGCATAAAAACAAATTCCAGTTTGTCTTAATTATTGGCTACTGCTTGTATAAGTTGGATGATACCACAGGAGTTCTCAATGGTCCGCTTCATAAAGTACACTTTAGGACTGATTTCTTGTCCCTTCAGTTCTTCAATATGTTTCCCCCCACAAAGTTCTCAAGCTGGTCAGTGGGTGGAAACAGCAGCAGCAGCATGCAGGCTGGTACTGTTTGCAAGCTTCAAACCTTCTACTCCAGTCCCAACATTTCCATGAAGCACCACTGGCTGGCGACCTTCAGCCAGGCCAGGACTTTGTCAGCAACTCAGGGTTAATGTCCATGGATTTGAGCTGCATGTTCTGGAACCACAGGTGAGATTACTACCTGGAGATTACTACCTGGAAAAACAGCCCAACTTTTTAAATATTTTGAGATATTTCCATATTTCTTTCCATACTGGCTACACCTAATTGCATTCCCACCAACAGTGCATGAGGGTTCTCTTTTCTCCACATCTTTATTTCACTTAGCATAATACCATCAAGGTCCATCCATGCTGTTTCAAATAGTACGATTTCATTCTTTTTTATGTCCAAGTAATATTCCATTGTATATAAGTATCACAACTTTTTTTATCCACCTGTTTATTAATGGAATTGTTTCCGTGTCTTGGCTATCTTAACAGCAACTTCCAATATAGTAAAATATCCTGTTGAAACAGAGAGTTAACAAAGTATTTCATTTTTATAATCAAGTAACAATCCTTGGATATATGGAATATTACTTGGTCATAAAAAATAATTAAACCTACCATTTGTGACAGTATGAAAGTGAAATAACTTGGTCAGAAAAAGACAAATACCATATAATTCCACTTATATGTGGAATATAAAGAACAAAATAAACACACACAAAAATTGAAACTGACTCATGGATAAGAAGAACAGACTGACGGTTGCTAGAAGAGTGGGGAGTCAAGGAACTGGGTGAAAGATGTGAAGGAATTAAGAAGTACAAATTTGTGGTTACAAAGTAGCCACAGGGATGTAAAGTACAATAGTAGTCATTAATATTATAATAACTATGTATGGTGCCAAGTGGGTACTGAAAATATCAGGGGGAACACTTTGTAAAGTATGTGATTGTCTAACTACGATGCTATACACCTGAAACTAATACAAAATAATTTTGAATGTTTACAAAAAGCTCATTTTGAGTCATTTTCACACTTGTAGCTTCCTTAGGTAGACTCACCAGGAGCCAGGGGAGAATCAACAGAGCCAAAATAGTGCCAATACCTGCTCTGAAGAGATACGGGGAGGAATAAAGCACATTCCCACACCTCAAACAACTTACCTTAGAAGGCAAAGGGATTTTCCTGAGTAAAATGCAATGAATGGCCCAGCCAGTGTGGCTCAGTGGCTGAGCGTCTGGGTTGTGGGCTCAATCCCCAGTGTAGGGTATGCAGGAGGCAGCCAATCAATGTTTCTCTCTCCTCATTGATGTTTCTATCATTCCCTTTCTCTCTTTCCTCTCTGAAATCAATAAAAAACATTTTTTAAGTGACAAACCTCAGTTTCATTTTTTTATAAAGAGGAGAAGAAAGAGTGTAAAGAGAGAGAAGAGTATCAAGAAAAGAATGTTAGGGGTAATCTATATTCAGGGAAGGGGAGAGGAAGGAGCCAACAATGACTCCATAGTAACTACTGTTAGCTTTTTAGAACCAGTCTAAAGTAAGAGTCCAAAGAATCTGAATCTATGAGTAAAATGTGGACATTCACATATATGAACATTGTGACAACTCCTCCACTATGGTAAAGCTTTTTTAAAATTTATTCCTGGACTTCATACATATTTTCAGATTATCAAGCTAACCTGAGGCCCACTTGGGATTTCAATCTGGATGTGAAACGGATCACGAACAAAGTTGGTTGAGTCGCTCTCACAGATAGAGTAAAAAGCAGAGACAACATTTTTGAGGTAGTACACATCAACCTGAAGAAGGAGGCCGAGGGTCTTATTTTTTTCTCTCCTAATTTTCAGGAAACATCACATTTTTACCTGGTCTGGTATAATCTTATCGGCTTTAGTCTCATCTCAACTCATCTCACCTATGCTTTATTTCATGAATATATTGTATTTCAGTAGGTGTCTCTTGAGTGGCTCCTCTGGACTCAGTGAATTCTTCAGAGAATACTGACAGAATTCAGAGTCCCGGGGTCAGGCTGCCTTTAAGGTATCTGAGAGGGAAGAGAGACAGAGAAAAATCCTACCATCAAACCTATTGGAGGAGGAGGGGGGATTCCATGGGCCCACAGAAAAGAATATTTATTCCATAGAGAGGTCAGGGAAAGATTCACAGAAAAGAGTTCTTAGAGCAGAAAAGGAGACAAACAAAAGGAAGCAACAGCTTCCAGGCAGGGAATAGAGCACTGAAAAGATTTGAAGAATTGAAAGACATTAGTATGTGTGGGAACTGCACTAGCCCACTGAGGTCAGACAATTGTTCATATTAGAGAGAGAGAGAGAGAGAGAGAGAGAGAGAGAGAGAGAGAGAGAGAGAAGAGATTTAAAGGAAGCCAGTGAAAGGTGTTCAGTTGGAGGAATGACTTGTTCAGAGTTATGTCCTTCATAATCAAGATAGTGCCTCAAGTGTAACCCAGCACTGTTTATTGTAAATGCTTCACAACATGTTTCTCTTCAAATCCTGTTTCAACCTGGCTTCTGGCTCCAGGCTCTCCCATGAGGTCTGTGTTTTATACTTGAATATCAAGCTTGTCATTAGAATCTTGGACTGTTTGGAATAGGATATTGAGATATGCTAGTTCTTTTCCATTGACCACCCACTGGCTCCACAGAAGGTGTCAGGAAAGTATAACTGAAATAAGACTTCCCAGAGTTTGTGTAAAAATGATGGGGACTTTGGAGACAGCTACATGATAGTGTCTAACAACAAAGAGAGCTTTGGAGTATCTAGGACTTGCATATTTTTAGAACTCTGATAGTGAGAATTCCATGGTGCAGAAACACTTTCAAGTGACTGAAGATAGTAGCTCAGGGACCACACTTTGAGAAACACTGCAGTAGAGCATAGGGTGCTTGTGGAAAGGGAATGCACATTAGGGATAGGGATGGCAGGGCCAAGTCACTAGTAGCCTTCAATGTAATTCTCAGAAATGTGGACGTTTGGCTGTTTGATTGATGAGAAGCCATGTGAGGCTACATGGCCCAGGGGAGAGCCACCATCAGAACTTGAGTCAGGTGGGAAGATTTACCTTGACAAAGAGGGAAGGAGGAAACAATGTAGGGTCAGGAAGGGAGTGGTAATGAATGGGCCTGAACCTGAAAACTCCCATTCAAATGCATTCCTTCTGGACACATATGGAAAGGAAAGAGTCACTTCCAAAAACCTGGGCCAGGAAGGAAGAAAAAAAATTATTCATTTCCTGATGGCATGTGGAATTTTGCAGGTGATTTATTGGACTTCTTCCCAATGCCAGAATTACCCAAATAACTCAGTGAAGCCACTTGGAAGGGATATAATACCATAGTTTGCTTTAAGAACTCAATTCAACAGAGATGTGCGTGGAGGTAATTTGTTGAAGTTGGAAAGACAAAGATTTTCCAAAATTTTATTCTTGGAATTAGAACATATTAGAACTGAACAGGACCTTAAAACTCATAGATAAGTTCTCTAGCTGACAATTGAGAAAATGAATTGCTGTCCCACTGAGCCCTCAACTAAATACTTAGAAAGTCTAACCTAGTGGTGTTCAGACTGTAAGATGCATTCAAATTATTTAGAGTACCTGTTAAAAATGCAGACTACTGCTCCTCCTTTTCCAATATTCTGAATCATATAGGTAGGGAGGAAGCCTTGGATCTACATTTTCAAATCAGTTTCCCCCAGGTGACTCTAATGCTGGTCGTCAACACTTCAAGAATCATTGCCATATATTATACAATAGAACTTACCATAAAGTTATCTTGGTCTTTGTCTTTTCAAGGCTCTGTGGTAAGCACTTTGAGGGGTTCACAGGGAAGAAGCTGTGTTCTTACTCTCAAGGTGTTCTTAGTCTCTAAGGTTAGCTGCATAAGAACAAAACTGGATTTCAAGGGAGAGTGTGTTAAGCATTCTAAAATGCTCATTGAACAGAAAAACAATGCCAGGATGATTCAAACAAGGGAGTTATTTATTGCAAATTGTCTTCATGAGACCAGCTGCAAAGGTGGTCTAGAGGTAAAGAAATTATAAAATGTAATTGTTGAAAGTCATGAACACTATGCCTTACTAGGGTCTTTCATAAGCATCTTTTGAAAAGCACCAAGTTATATAAAGGAGAATTCATTGAATAAGAAATAGCAAGAATGGCTATTTACATAGTCTTTTAATATGGCTGTGATAATTCTCCTTCACTCAGCTGACAGCAATGACAGAGGTCATTCAGATGTACTTCCTTCTACCATAGTTATGGCAACTGGAGCCTGAGAGGTGAAAGCATTTGACCAAGTCACTTGGGACTTGAAGCCAGTGCTGGAGCCCTTTCCAAATTCCTATAGACCATTAAGAAGGGGCTTGAATGGAACCTGTTTCTGCTAATCCCTGGCTTTCTACTACCCTCTGATAGCTCTAGTTAAGATGCTAAACACCCACTTTGGGTACTTAAAGTGGACTTCTTCTTAGCAAATTTCTCTATTTGGTTTCATAGTGATGATACTGTACAAGCTAACACTTTTTAGCATTTACTGTATGGCAGACATTGCTTTAAGATATTTATCTACAAAAACCCTATTAATATCTCCATTTTAGAGATAATAAAACCAAAATGCAGAAAAGTTAAAGAAATTGCTCCAATTCACACAGCTATTAAGTGGTAGAGGATGATCAGAACATGGACCAGAGCAGCTCTAGAGTCCGTGTCTCTACCTACCATGATGCACCACCACTTGTAACTATCTTGGGACTCAAGTATCATTCCTACTATATTATGAGCTCTGTGGAAACAGGAACCCTGTATATTGTGGACACTGCTGTATCCCTAGTAGTGGAATCAAAGTAGGCCTGCAATAAATATTTGTTGAATAAATGAAAAAGTAGAGTTGGGCTAAGCTGACACTGATAAAATTATTCAGTCCTGTTTCCACTATTAACTCAAAAGACTTTTGTTAAGATCCTGCTTCTTTCTGGACCTCAGTCTTGCCATCTGTACGATGAAGGAAGTGCTGCTCTTTAAGAGACCTACTATATATGACAGTCTAGAGAGCTTCCTCATCACTAAATCCAAGTCTTGAGATAGGGCTGGGCCAAACCCATGGTCCTAAGCCCTGCCCCTTACGCTCCAAATTTTGGTATTATATTCAAAACTATGAGATAATAAGGTCAAGAGAGGGGGAGAGATTAAAATTGGGGTGGGGGAGTTTGGGAGGAGAGGTTATTGGACATTTCGGGCCTGAGATTGAGGGGACTGAGAAAAATTTGGAGTTGGCTGATAATTTGCAAAAGGAATCCATCCTCAGAGGCATTACTGTCCAGAGAATAAATGTATCAAGCAGATTATTCATGAGGTAATCAAACACCCTGTTTATTGATAGTGCTTCCTGGGCCATTTTAACAGGAAAGACAACAAACACATTTGAAAATGTAAAACATTTAGAACGCCAAGACCAAGGATCAGTAATTCCAGACTCCAGCAGATAATCAAAGGTTGCTTTCACAGCTTATTCTGGGGTAACCCAGCCACCAAAATGAATATAAAATTTTCTGGGGCCCAGGTAGCCCAAATCAGAAGGTATTGGGATGTTCTGGGAAGGATGGAAGCCAGCCTTCTTAGCTCTTTAAAGAAGAGGGAAAAGTGAGGGAGCTCAAATTTAGGAGATAAATAATCTTATTATATAAAAATGTTTACAGATGAGGAAACTGATATTCTGAAAAATGAAGCAATTTCCCCCAAATCACCAGCTCCTAAGTAGTGGAGCCCAGAATCAAGGCTGGGCCTATGACACTGAAAGCCCACCCCCCACCTGTCCATCCCCCCTGGCTCCAGCATGCTCCTCTGCTTAAGCCTTCTTTGGCTAATCCTTAATGGCTAATTAGTTGTCCCATCATTGAAAGGAATCAGAGAAAGGCAAAGGAATGGGTCTCCCATGACCTGTTGACCTTGTTGTTTCATTAAAAGGAGACAGCTGAGTCAAAACATGGTGGATTTCTTCTATAAGAATCTCATTATCCAGCATCCCCTCACTTCTGCGATGCTTCCCTTCCACTTTACCCACCACATGGAAATACTTTACTACATTGTTCTGTTTGGAGAAAATGAGTTAATATGTGTAAAATTTTCAGAACAGTGCCTGACATGCATCAGCACTATAAGGAAGTCTATTTATTTAAATAAAATAGAGCAAATGTTATCATCAAAAACTTTCAGACAATTGGAAAAATATATAAAGAGAGGCATGAAAATCACATATAATCTCACACTAGAGATATTACAACTAAAAATTTGATGTAGTTGGAGGATTTTAACATATGTAATAAGCTTTATTATGATGAAGGTTATTTTATTTATATTGCTTTTATAAGCTAATTTTCTCAATAATATGCTGAGGACATAATTTGATGTCAGTATAAAATATTTACATTATAATTTTTAACATATCTATAAAATTCCTTTGTCTTGGTACACCAATATCTTAATTAACTAAATCCCATTAATAGACATTCAATTTTTTTTCTAATATGCTGTGTTTTGTAAACAAGGTGCTTTACATACTGGGGTGGACAAAAGTTGGTTAATAATAAGAAGAAATAACACAATAATAAATAAATAAGTAAAATATTAAAGAAATAAATAATACAAAAATAAATTCATTGTTTCGCTTACTTTTGCCCACCCCATGTTTGTCTGATTCACACACTTCTCCAGACTGGCCTGCAGAAAGTTTGCACTGATCTATACTGAAACCAACATTACATTTCTCTGATTAGTAGTTTGATTGAAAAGCCTTTTAAAACTTTATTAATTTTTTTTAATGACATTTCCATTCATGATTTTTGTTTTGTTGAATTGTTTATTTTTTCTTACAGATTTTTAAGAGTTTTAAAATATTAAGACTGTTAACTTTTTGTTGCGCACGTTGCAATTTTTTTCACAATTTTTTTGTTTCGTGTGCTGTGTAAAAGCAATAGATTTATATGAAATCTATCAATGTTTTTACTTTATGGTACCTGTCTTTAAAATAATATTAGAAAAAAAGTGCCTTTTGCACTGCAAAAGCATAAAAATATTTACCTTCATGTTCTACATATTTGTGGTTTTATTTTTCACATTTAAATCACAACCTAAAATTTACTCAGATGTATTTCCAGGGGATTTAAACCAATCTTTCAAAATCTTTGGCATTACAGTTTCAATATACTCATTTATTGAATGAGTACAAATGAGGATTTTAGTATCTTTAAAGGAAAAGCATACTAGAAACATTAAGTAGCATCTTAGCCAAAGACTTATAGTACTTTTCCCAGATTGGCATACTAAATGCAAATAGTGACTATAGAACCTGCTCACACACACCCCCTTTACATAAAGTATCAATTTTAAGACTTTTTGCTGACTTCGCCGATCACTTCTATTAAAGTTTCTTTGTTAAGAGGAAAATGTTCCAGGGAAAGAGAGAATAATAGTGCAGAAGACAAATAACATTGTCAAGGAGAATCTATTGAAGATATGATGTGGATAGTGTGAAGGAGGGAGGAGGAAGGAGGAAATAAGTGACAAGTTAAGAAAGCTTTAAAAAATACACAGTTGTGGAGTGGAAGCCAGAGTAAATAGAGAAGACTAGCAGTTGCAAAAGAAATGATAGAGATAGTGGAAAGTACTAGCTCAGGAGTTGGGAACCTGGGACTCTGGTCTCAACTCTTTCACCGTGGAACTTTAAGAAGAGCTCTGTTCTCCAGGTGTTGATACTTTCACCTTTATGTGTGAGTGTGAGAGACTTGCTAGGATGAAGGGGATAGATTAGATTCATTTCAGAAAACAATTATTGATGTCAATTAGGGGCTAACTCTAATTTCTTCCAGCTCAGCTGGAGTATGATAAGGAGCCCTAAAATTTCCAGAAGATGGACCTTCTGGAACTTTGTAGCACCTGGGCTGGATAGGGTTGTCAGGTCTAGGAAGGTAGCTAGGCCAGTATCTACAGCAGATGTGAGAAAAAAAATTTGGTGGGGTGAAAAAGAAGTTGGGTCAAGTGCTGCAGTTTTATAGAACATGTAGTAAAGAGGGCTTAAAGAGCTGCCAGCCACCCATCGCTGATGGACCTTGCCTATATGTCTGTCTTGAAATCCACATAATAACTACCACCTCCCAAAAACTAGGTATTTGGTGCTCTGCTCCCATAAGAGGATTTCATCACATATTCACTCATTCATTCATAGAGTAAGCATGGACTGAGGCAGCAATGTGCAAAGTACTGTCTGGCTTTTGCTTTTGCCCATTGGCTTTTCATTGAATTCCAGCATTAGGACCCTGGATATTTGCAAGCTTTAAATGCTCTCCTGTCTACCAGAGCTGCTCTTTTTGGACAGTTTGCATTTTCAAAGTTGCTTCCAGCCATGAGTCACATTGCTTCCAATGGACTCTCAGACCCTATTATTCTGCATTGTTGATGATGACTACAAATGCAAACCTGTCCCAGCATATGTAGAAAGATGTAAATGATAAGTTATTTTTTTCTGGTTATATTAGAGTTACTGTTCAGCATTTTATAGCATAAATGTAGAACAGCACATCTTCCAACAATGTCCTCCTTTGTGCTCCCTAGGATGTAATCACTGCATTCTTAGAATGGGATCTCTTTTTAAAACTATACATATTTTTATTGATTTCAGAGAGTAATGGAGAGAGAAAGAGAGAGAGAAACCTCAATGATGAGAATCATTGATCAGCTGCCTTCTGCATGTCCCCTACTGGAGACTGATCCTACAACCCTGGCATGTGCCCTGATCAGGAATTGAACCGTGACCTCCTATTTCATAGGTTGATGCTCAATCACTGAGCCATGCTGACCATGCAGAATGAGATCTCTTTTTGTGTTGACTATACCCCTGCATTCCACATACTGCCACCAGAAGGGAGAACAGGCAAGAAGCCCATTGGCAAAGCATGAAGATGAATTGTTCCATTCATATATATATATAAAAAAAAGACCAACCTGGGAGAGCACATAACCATATTGATTAAAGGCAAGAAAGGATATTGACTGCAAAGTTATGTTGGTCATGCAAAGTAATTGTCTCAAAAGCCCTCAGAAGAGATAGGCATGGTCACCCCAGAACACAGGCTTGACGAATGGCATGAAGCCTGCAGAAAGGATATAGTGATGCTCTGGGTGCCAGCAGTGTTGGCTGGGGAAAGAAGAGGTACACAGGATAAATGACACCTGCCATCACTTTTCCTCGCTATTGAATGTTATACATAGGTGGTGTCACCAAAATCTGAATGTGCACACATGGTACAAACCCAAGGGTCAGTAGTGGACCATCAGGAGCCCAGAGCCCTGAATTCATGCTGTGCCCATTGTGAGTATCACATAAAATCAGCATATCATCATCATTATGGCTTCTTAATCTTAATCTTAATCTTAATACTTAATCTTGCCCAATACTACGCCAGCCATTGGAGGCATCTTCTCACAAGGATTCACACTTATAACAAAGCCTAGCCTTGGGACCTTGGGAAAACCTATAGGTACGATACCTGGGATTACTTGTGGCAACTTGCTATCCCCATGTGAGGGATATAGGGTCAGAGAGGGGGGAAAATGGGAATTAAAACCCATGAGAGCCCTGTTTCAGGCTCGGGCATTCTGCCTGAAAAGAATTGCTGTCTTTGGCTGGTCCCAGGCACTGGAAGGAAATAAAACATCATGAAGGTGCTGCAAAGCCTCGATCTTTCTGAGGCATGGAACCAGAGTAGGGCACTATATGCCATAGACTAAGACTGGTATTGGATAAAGAGATGGAACATTTGGGGAGCTAAGTTGGAAAAGGAGAAAGTGGAGATAAGAGGAGAGAGCCAATGGATAAAAAAACTGAAGTGTCATTGGTTGGAAGTACGGAGATAGTTGAATAACTGATATACTGGAAATAAAAGAAATAGCAAGCTAGAAATTAAGGAAGTCAGGTGGTAAGCCTCATGAGTTTGATTTCAAAGGTGGAGTAGATGTGAGTGATGATAACTTCCAGAGTCATTATGGCTATGATAGGATAGATGAGGGACTAGAGATAAAGAGGTCAGGAAAATTAGGTCAGGGTGCTAGTTGGATCATTTTTCACAGATGACAACATCACTCAAGATTATGGACATTTTGGAATGTAGAAGAAGACCAATAGAGGGGCCAAAGCTGTTAGAGTATGAGAGGAGATAATGAGTAGGGTAGCAGGGCTTCCAAAAGTTTCATAACTCCAGTTTAATGGCTCTAAAGAGAAAATAGCATCTTCCATCCACTCATTTAACAAGCAGTTATGAAGTGCCTAAGATATAATATATAAACAAAGCATTATCATTTCTCTCCTATTCAATGTTGTACTTGTAAAGTGCAGGAAGCTAATTAAGTGTTAAATCACTAAATAAATGAATAAATGTCAGACACACTATCAGTGCTTAGAATTTAAAAAAAATTGAATAAAATGCAGTTTAGTAGGGAGAAGACATATGATGCTCATATTTATCAAACATAGCATAAACAGGGCAGGTTTCCCTACATTAAATCTTTGAAGCTTACCAATAATTTTGCACTGTAGATAAGGAAGGGATTATTATCTAATTTTTGCACATGGGAAAATCAATTCTGAAGCATAAAGTGACTTGCTCAAAGCCATAAGATTTTATAAGCATCAGTGGGCAGGATTCCAAGTTTTCTCTTCCTGCTATTTGCTTAACTGGCATCACTTTGTCACCCTATGAAATACCCATTTTTCAATGCCATGAACATCACATTTTGGGAGGGCTGTCTGGACTTGGATTTCTGTCCTCTTTTCCTCCATAAAACAATTGCCTTGAACACTCCACAATCACTTCCCTCAGGAGGATTTAAACAAGTACATCATGTTCCATTTGAGAATAACCTCAATATTCATTCAAAAGTCTAGAAAGCATATAGTAAAACTGCTCTGAACTCTTTTGCTTGGCATTTCATTTTTCTTAGAATTTTTTTGATACTAAATCGCCCCAGTTAACTACACATGGTGCATTTAAGAAAGTGCTGACCACAGAACAGGCATTGAGAAAGCACAAGCTCTAAAGGTTGCAAAGCAAACTATAGTATGAAGAAGAAGAAGAAGTAGAAGAAGAAGAAAGAATGACTTTCACTGAACCAAGTTTTTCCTCTTGTGTTTTCCTGAATCTGCTTTCAAATTCTGTTCTTTGTTGCTTTACAAAAAAAAAAAAAGTTGTTTCTTCATTAGCCTTTAAACCATGCTGATAATAGGCTCTGAAATTCCTGAAAAGCTGTATGACAGAGTGGGGAATGAGGCCAGTGGGCTGTTGCACTATTAGCATCTTACTATAGGAATCTCATTCTTGTTTTGTGTTCTCCAGTAATTAATATCCTATAAAAGCAAATGATTCACCAGTATCTTGGTCTGATATTTCCTGTATGGTTAGGTAAAGAATCCCTCAGATTTGTAGTTGTCAGTCCAAATAGGTGAATTCTTTTTCTAAGTTTCAATTTTACACTCCAGTGCCACTTCCCAAGTGGATTTATAGATATTCTCCGAGGATGATGGGGGTTTATTTGAATAAGTAGTCTTGACACTCTTTAGTAAAACATTCGTGGCTGGTCTGCTGCAGTGGCCTTCACACTGGGCTGCTCTTCTTTATTGTTGGCCTCGGGTGCACCTTATGAGCTACTTCTCAAGAATCGCTTTTGAAGGCTCCCCACTGCCTAGAGAATGACATATAATTTTCTTAACTTGGCTCACGGGGCTCTCTCCAAACTGACTCACATCGACTTTCCCACCTTGCTGCATGCCATTTTCCCTGTTCTACTTCATGGGTCTAAGTCTCTGACCCTCTAGGATAGCCAAGCCTGAGTGTTCTTATGTTTGATTAGAAGGCCGCTGGATTTTGATTGAGGAATGATGCAATCCTCAGCAATGGACTAATTTATCTCACTCTCCATTCTAACTGATGTTCATTTGAGGGAAGCTTGGCATTTTTTTAGAGAAGGATGCTAATTACATAATTTAGAGAAAATAATGCAGACACAAATCGAAGAATCTGATTCTAACTTTAGTGACTTGTCCCCAATCTTTTTTTTCTGAAAATGCTCATGAGGACACCCAACCACCTAGGCCTTTTTCTTTGGGTTACATGATGGAGGACAGTAGGTAGACCAAAACACTTCACCGTGCACCCTAGAGCAGATTTAGGTTATGGCAGCTGCCAGTTGTGGTGCGATCATTGATTAGTTCTTTTCTGAATTTGCCTTGATATCTGCTCTTCATATATATATAGTATGTCTCTGGCTCCAGATTACCCTTCACTCCATTCTACAAGCACCCAATTTCTTGAAGCTTCCTCTCATATTTAAACCAATGGAATTTTCTAGCTAATTAACCAAAGCCTTCCTTAGAATTGGGTAGATGAGCACTTTGCTGTGCTTCTGCTGACTGAGGGAGCCACTAGATTATAACAGTAACCAAGCTAAAGTCAAGGGTCAGTGTGTGTGTATGTGTGTGTGTGTGTGTGTGTGTGTGTGATTAGCTTACCTTTCTATTATACTCTCACCTGACTTTTGGAGCTTTGCCATGTAGCCTCCAGTGTAAGTTTTAGAGTTCTTCCCAAGTTGAATGTCCTTGGTTTTTGGATTGGTCCCATAGCCTGGGAGGCTGAGCCTGCTTGTGAGGTCCGTATACAGGAACAGAGAGTACCAAGCTATTGACCATGGCCCTGGATCACTTCTGAAAGGGAAGTACATGTGTCTTGGTGCATGAATTGTGAAATATGCATTTTCATTATTGGGAAACAATTAATTTTGAAAGGTGGACATTGGAAAGTATTGTTTTTCTATTCATTGGTTTTTCTTGATTATGTCCCAGAAAGTTGAAGTTAACTGAATTACAATAAAAGTCAGTTGTCATCCAGATAACAAGGGTATGCTTCAGAACAGATGGAAATGATTCATTCTATTATGTAGCATTAGGTATATGCCAGAGGTCATGTATTTCTGGAATTTATTTTTTCATATATAGAAATAAATTCCTTCTCTATGAAGTATATTTAATAACCAAAATTGTATTACACCAATGAAAAATAGGAAAAATAATATTCCTGGACTCCCAGAAGCAAGAACTGGTGGCAATTTCAAACTCATCTAACCCAAAGCCTTCATTTTGCAGAAAAGGGAAACTGAGGCTTTAAGGAATGTTTCTTGTCCAATGTCATATAACTACCAGTAGTTGATAGCAAATCCAGGCCTCACAAAACCCAAGACAATCTCATCTGCTAAAAATGTGAACTAAAGTATTTTTTACCGTGGAAAGAAATAATGTCATTGACTGGCTTGTGTTAGATACATAAGTGAGCAAGACAGCTTAATAGAAGGACTGAGATAAGAACATACATCACTGGAAAATGCAAACAACCGTATGAAAGGTATAAAGAAGATTTATAGAAATTTAGAGGACATGGAGCATTTATAGTTATTGAGGAGTGGAGAAAAGCTCTCAGGGAGGATTTTCTGGAAGAAATATTAATGGTGCTACACTTTGAAGATGAGTCAAAATTGGACAGGTAAAGAGGGAATCAGGAAGAAGCAGAAAAAATCATTTTGTTTCTAAAAAAAATTGTAGTAAGAGTTTTCTTTAAATAAGTAGTTTATTATTTTAAAAATATAACAAATATAACAAGTCCAAAGCAATATGCAGATTTAATGCAATCCCCATCAAAATCTAAGTGTCAATTTTTAAAGAAATAGAATAAGAAATAATCAGATTTGCCAAAACCGGTTTGGCTCAGTGGATAGAGCATCGGCTTGCAGACTGAAGGGTCCCGGGTTCGATTCCGGTCAAGGGCATGTACCTTGGCTGCAGGCACATCCCCGATTGGGATGCTGGTTGATGTTTCTCTCTCATCGATGTTTCTAGCTCTCTATCCCTCTCCCTTCCTCTCTGTAAAAAATCAATAAAATATATTTTTAGAAAAAGAAATTATCAGATTTGTATGGAACCCCAAATAGCCAAGACAATCATGAGAAGAAAGAACAAAGCTGAGGGTATCACACTACCTGACTTCAAATGATACTACAGAGCTATGCAAATCAAAACAGCTAGGTATTGACAAAGACACACAGATCAATGGAACAGAACAGAGAGCCCAGCTATAAAACCACATGTATATGGACAGATACTTTTTTAAATATATTTTATTGATTTTGTACAGAGAAGAAGGGAGAGAGATACAGAGTTAGAAACATCGATGAGAGAGAGTCATCGATCAGCAGCCTCTTGCACACCCCCTACTGTGGATATGCCTACAACCAAGGTACATGCCCTTGACCGGAATCGAACCCAGGACCTTTCAGTCCCCAAGCCGACGCTCTATCCATTGAGCCAAACCGGTTTCGGCTGGACAGATAATTTTTGACAAAGGAGCCAAAACACACAATGGAGCAAAGATAGTCTCTTCAATAAATTGTGCTGAAAAAACTGGAAAACCACATGCAAAGGAATGAAACTGGATTATAGTTTTGTACAAAAATTAATTCAAAGTGGATCAAAACCCTAAATATAAGACCTGAAACAGTAAGTTACATAGAAGAAAATATAGGTACCAAACTTATAGACCTTGGTCATAGAGAGCACTGTATGAACTTGACCCCAAAGGCAAGGAAAGTAAAGGTAAAAATAAATGAATAAGACTAACCTAAACTAAAAAGCTCTGCACAGCGAAAGAAACTGACAATAAGACAAAGCTAGCCAACCAGTGGGAGATGATATTTGCAAATAGTAGCTCTGTCAAATATTTAATTTCAAAAAATATAAGAACTCATAAAACTCAACACCAAACAAGCAAACAACCCAATCAAAAAGTGGACAGAGGACCTTAAAATACACCTCTCTTGAGAAGACATATGAACAGCCAATAGATATATGAAAAGATGTTCAACCATACTGGCAGTTAGGGAAATTCTAACCAAAACTACAATGAGATATCGCCTTATACCGGTTAGAGTAGCCATTATCAACAAGACAAACAATAAAAAGAGTTGGATAGGTTATGGAAAAAAGGGAAGCCTCATTCATAGCTGGTGCGAACTAGAGCAACCACTATGAAAAGCAGTCTGTGATTCCTCAAAAAATTGAGAATAGAGCTACCATAAGACCCAAAAATTCTTCTCCTGTGTATAGACCCAAAACTTCAAAGTCATGTTTTCGCAAAGATATATGCACCTCTATGTTCATTGTAACACTAGAGGCCCAGTGCACAAATTGGTGAACTGGTGGGGTCCTTCCGGCCCATCCCTGATGGGGGCCATTGGGCTGGGCCAGCTGGAGCAGGGGGTCAATCATGGGCAGGGCCTTCTAGGGCAAGGGGCCACAGGAAGTTTGCCAGCCAGCCCTGCCCCAATCGGGTTAGGGATGCCCGCTGGACGTGGATCGGCCTGGGCAAGGGCCACATGTGTTCTGGTCATTCCGCCAATCACTCTATTTTCATATTACCCTTTTATTATATAGGGTTATTCATGGTTGCCAAGACATGGAAACAACCAAAGTGCCCTGTGATAGAGGACTGGATAAAGAAGATGTGATACATATTGATATACACAACAGAATACTGCTCAGCCATAAGAAAGGATGAAATGGGGCCATTTGCAACAACATGGATGGACCTTGAGAATATTATGCTAAGGGAAATAAGTCAGTCAGGAAAAGCTAAGAACCATATGATTTCACTCATATGTGGGATATAAAACTGAAACTCAGAGCATAGGCAACAGTATAGTGGTTACCAGAGGGAAAGGGGTGAAGGTATAGTAAAAGTAAAAGGGGCCAAATATATGGTGATAAAATACTATTTGACTTTGGATGGTAGGCACTCAAGGCAATATACAGATCATGTACCTTAGAAATGTACACTTGAAACCTACATGATCTTAACCAATGTTACCCCAATAAATTTAATTTAAAAAGGAAACATTTTTCTTAATTCCTGGAATTGTCTTGACTGATGAGAGAATAAATACAACATATTTTATAAACTAAAAAGCTGAAAGGAAACTAAATTTTACTGAGCATGTATTTTGTCCTCCCAAGCACTGTGTCTGGTGTTTTACATAAATTGGTTCTCAAGAGTTTACTATTGTGAAGCAGCTGTGGGACAGTGACAGGAGCCCACATTTACTGAGTGCTTTTTCTGTTACAGCACATAACAAGCATTAACTCAATTTCTCTGACAACCCTTTGAGTAGATACTATTATTATTATTATTATTATTATTATTATTATTATTGTCAATTTTATAGATAAAAAATACTTTCATCTGAGATCACACAGGGAATAAGTAGTAGAACTAAGATTAAACCCAGACATTCTGGCTTTAGAGACCACACTTGGCAATCAGATGTACTCAGTTTTGCCAGCCCTTTGTCCTATTCTTGGACAGTAATAGCATCTCTTCAAAGAGTGGCTTCTATCTGCAGTTCTCAGGATTTCTCCAGACAAATTTTTATTGTGGTAAAATACAAATAATGTAAAATTGGTCACACTCATTATTTGTAAGTATATTGTTCAGTGGCATTAGGTGCATTCAAATTGCTGTGCAACCATCATGACCATCCATCTCCTGCACTATTTTTGTCTTCCCCAGTTGAAATTCTGCATCTCTTATCCAGTCTAATGTTGACTATTGAGTAAGAAAAGCCATTCTCCAGTTGCTTTCAGCTCATTTTTATAATATACATAGAATATTATAAAATATTCTATGTATATTATATAAAATATACATATATTATATAAAAGGGTATTTCCATTTTACTCTTATATTTCTTTTTACTTGGGGGAAACATGTTGCTTGCTTAAGTAACTTTTTCCTTTAATATTTTTCTTGATCTTCATGTTCACAATGCTGTTTTCCCTCTCTCTAATTCACCTTCACACAATCATGCATCTTGAACCCACATCTCACAGGAACTAGAAAATGTAAACTATGTAAGAAACTCAGCCTACTCTTCTAGCTCTCCTCTCTGTTCCTTGGTGAAAAGCCCCCAACTCCCTTGCCCCCCCCCCCACACACACACACTGTCCTCTTTGTATTTAGCCTTGTCCTTATACTGAAATGACATCCCTTTTCTCTTCTCTCAGGGCTCCATCGCTACCTCTCTGGCCCTCTGCATTATTAGCCCACTTGTACATGTCTCAATGAGTTGTGATTTGTTTGTGTCATTTTAACGAAGCATTTGAGCCTGCCTTTGAACTCCTTGCACTTCTCCCTTCCTACCCTGCACTTATTTTGCTTACCCCTCTCTTAGGCTGGGGGCTAGCTCGTGTATTTTAATTCCATCTAGTCTGGATCTGCTGAGCTCATTCTCTTTGCTTTTCCCCTTCAATGGAACCTGGAAGTCCTCCTCTCCACCTCTGCCACCCCCTCTATCCTGTCTTTTTCTGCTCTGTGGATTCCTATAAAGTGGTCAGATCTTGAGGAGACAGGGCTCCTTCTTTCTTGTCCTTTGTCTTTGGCCCAGTTATCATTTCCTGAGACCTCTCTGTTCTCCCCAGCTCCTTTTCCAGTTGAGTTCTGTTTCTTTCCTGCTGAAATTGAGATCCACACTCCTCTTTGTTTGTTTTCCCCTTTTAAGAAATTCTCGGATCATTCAGTTCTTCCATTTCTCCTTTCCCTCTGGCATTCAAGGCTGACCTTTTCTTGCCTTTCTCCCAAGACAAAGTTTGTGCTCAATGCCCTTTTGCCAATGGCACAGTTGAGTCACCAAAGACCCTTGTCCCACACCTGATTTCTTGTACAACACCAATATTCTGTCTTTGGGTCTCCCCAACACCTGTGCTGAAAACAATTTCCAAACAAAAATGGGACAGTGACAGCTTTTTCTCTTAGACTTTGCAATTATGAAGTATGCCTCCATGCGGTAAAGATTTAAGTCCCACTGAGTTCTCAGAATGTGTTCCACATGTATTTTCTGAAAAAATAAATCCCAAAGAAGCAGCACTCCTTCTCTAGACCCAACTCTTGCCTGACTCAATCTGGAGAGCATCTACTTGCCCCTCCAGCTCTTTGGGTCATGCCTGCATGCTCAGGTCAGCTTCCAGAGCTGTCTACTTACTGTCCTGCAACCATGAATAAGTTTACAATAGCTCCCTAAGCAGGTTAGCGTTTCATTCCTGCAGAGCATGAGTGGGTTCCCTACCTATGGACTGCCAAAGGGAATCATCCTGCCAACACCCTGGCCCCTTTTTTTCTGATATGATTGATCTCCACCACAAATCACATATCTCTGCTCATCTGAGGTGCCCATCAAACCTATTACTCTTCAGGATGAGAATTAATGTTAATTGTTCTTATGGGTCAGTTGTAATCAAATTAATAAACAAAGTTCCCACCAGATTGTTACTGGCTGAGCAGCTGCTCTAGTTCTCCAACCAAATCTTCCCCTGCAGAGGGAAAAAGAATTATAAGTGAGGATATATGTTTTAAATATCACAATTCATTATAAAATAAAAATGTAAATCCATTATAAGGTCTCAGTAATTAAGACAGCATGATACCAGCACAGAAATAAACAAGAAGATCATTGAAATAGAATGAGCATTCTAGAAACAGATATATGTATATATATAACTATATATAACTATAACTATATATATAACTATATATAACTATATATATAACTATATAACTATATAACTATCAATATATATATATATATATATATATATATATATATATAGTTAACAACATAATAATGATAAAATTGATATTTCAAATCAGTGGGAAAAGTAAGGTTTATTCTGCAAAGTGCACTGACCATTATAGAGCCTTATTTCACACATTACACAAAAATATATTCAGGTGAGTTAAAAAATCAATATGTAAAACCTATGGAGTTTAAGGGAAAAATACAACATAATGTTTTTCTTACCCTGAAATAAAATACTCAAACCCAGAAATTATAAAGTGAAATATTGACAATATTACTACATAAAAAATTAAATTATATGGTAAAATACATATAAACAAAGTTAAAGGGCAAATAATAGTATAGGAAAAATATTTGCAGCACATCTGAAAAGGGTGAATAGTTTTTTCCAGGCAAAAATTTCTACAAACAATTTAATTAAAAAATAATGAATGAAGAATACCAATAAATCCTTTCAAGTTTTTAGAAAAATAATCCAAATAGTCAATAAATATACAAAAACATGTTTAGTTTTGCCAAATAATAACCTAACAATTAACCCAGCCATTGTGGCTCAGTGGTTGAGCACTGACCCGTGAACCATGAGGTCACAGTTTGATTCCCAATCAGCACACATGCCCAGGTTTCAAGCTTGATCCCCAGTAGAGGGTGTGCAGGAGGCAACTGATCTATGATTCTCTCTTATCATTGATCTTTCAATCTCTCTCTTCCTCTCTCTTCCTCTCTAGGAGTTAACACTGAAAGAAATACTTCCAATTTGATAGACAATAATTATAGTACTTTAAAATTTGTGGGGCTTGCTACTAATAAGGTTTTCATGTTTATCTGTCTGTTGTATTTTTTCATTGTGAATTGTCTTTATGCCTGTTGCCTATGTTTCTACTGAGTGGGTGCATCTTTATTGAGTTGTCAGAATATTGATATATATAGTATGTATTACAAATATTGTTCTAAGTCTATCATTTGCCTTTTAATTTTATTTTTGGTGATTTTATTGACTTGTAGTCCTTCTAATAATCAAGTTTATCATATTTTCCTCTTCATGATTTCTTCCTTTGTTTTCATACTAAAATATTTTTTTATCTCCAAATCACATTATTTTTCATCTTCATTTCCTCTTTCTGTCATTATTTCTCTTTGTTTTTTTATTTTTAAAATTAAAAGTGTATTTCATGTTTATTCCAAAACGTAGATTTCATGGTTTTTGGGGTTTTTTATGAACATTTGTCAAAATGTCAATATGTCACACAAAGGAACATGCCTCCAATAAACTAATCAAAAAGTTTTAAAATTTATTTTTATTTAATTTTAAATAGTTTTCTCAAAGAGACCTTATTCTGAAAATTGGATTTTTAAACCCAACATATTAAGTATAGCCTTCCATGTTTATACATACACTAGTGACCCAGTGCATGAATTTGTGCACATTGAAAGTAAATTAATTAGAAGAAATATTTTAATATTGCTATTCATCCTTTTTTTATAATAGAAGTGTCAGAGATGAAAGAAAATTAGTGAAATATATATGAAAATAATATATAAATTGGTTAATAAATAAACAGTAACAACATGATATAACAACAACAAAGACATGATGTAACAAATTGACATAAAAACATTGATAAAAACAATGACTGGTAAATTGATTCAACTGCATGCATGAGTCAACATTTATTTTTAAATTTCCAATGACCATCATATGTACTGGACCATCAGATGAACAGATGGTCTGTCACTTAGCCTTTTATATATATAGATAGATACCTATCTATCTCATTTTTTAATGGTCACATATGAAAGTCTTTAAATAGTCAGAATTTGTATCCTGGGAGGTCTATCTTTAATAAGAACTTTTTATACCAAATAGTTAACCAATTATCCCAGGGCCATTTATGGAATAAATAATTTTTTCCAGATCAGAAATGACTGCATAATAAATTCTTAAATACCAGGGCTTGTTTCTAGATTTTATTTTGTTCCATCAAACTATGCCTATCTCTTACAGTGATGTTGCACTTGCTTTTGATGTATTTTTACAATACCTTTGATTGTCTAATAGCACAGATAGTAGAGGGAGGGAGGTAGAGAAAAGGAGGAAAATGAAATATTCACCTTGGGCACAACTCAGTGAACCTCTGACTATCCCAGAGATCCAGCAATATTAGCTCAGCTGTTTTTAACTGTGCAGGATTTTGTTACTTGTTGTTTTCGTTTGGATTAGTGTTTTGAGTTTGTTTTAATTCAATGGACTTCCTGGTAGGACTTAAAGACAAAAATCTATGTTTACTCAATTTCCAAATGTCAGCTCTGTCAGACCAAGAAGACACATTTTCTGGCTCCCCACTGTCCTGCTCAGGTAGAGACAAGGTATACCAGTTTGGTTGCACTGCCAAGTCTCTAAGCTGAGTGCTAGAAAATACTGACTCTTCCTGCATGAGCAAAAATTAACTTCAACCACCATTCAGTTTTACTGTATTAGGAAAAGGTGGTGGGGTGGTGGTGGTGGTGGTGGTAATTTTGGACACTTGCTCATGTGCAATACTCACCACATAACATGTTCAAGAAGGCACCAGTGGAGCTTTCAAAGACTTCAAACCAAAGAAGCCTAAACTAGGTTTTGTAAAACCCAGAGAAAATTTCACTTCCCACAAATTCAAATCAGGGCTCTCCCCTTCTCAATGCCCCAAATCTACACCATGCTTCCCAGGCTCCCCATCATTATTAGTGTATAAAGATTCATTGATATTCAATAAAGTAGTTCTAATTTTCTCAATGCAGCTCAAGACAGCACTTTAAAAAAGAATACATCCACCCTCTGGAGACAGCTGGGGAAGCCAATTAGTCGGGGTAAATTTGCATATCAATCCAGTTGTGGAATGAAGTCAGCCTTGTTCCCCCATCACAATGTGAAGAGCAAAAGGAGAAATCCAAGTGCTCCCTTGTCCTTTATTCCCTCACCTCAAGTGAGCCACAGCCTTCATTAAAAGGCTGTGAATAGTGGGAGAGAAAACACATAAATGCTCCCAGTCCCTGCTAAGTATGCACTATCACTTAGAAGCAATTATTAATGGGGAATGTTTAATGCCCTTGAAAAGGTTGGTATAATTCACATAAATATTGTAACACTTCACAAAGGATTTTTGTTTCAGGAGTTGAAAAATTGGGTGGCAATTCGATTGTCAAGTTAAACTTCAACATAATGAGGTTCAGTTTTCTAATGATTCTATTATGTAGCAAGGATTCAATTCAATTCAACAAACATTTAATGAGTCATTACTATGGTAAGGCCCTGCTCAAAGTAGTATAATGTGAAGAAGAATTTTGATAAACCACAAAGAGCAACTTTCAATGATCATGAATTCATAGACTAAGAGATGGAAGAATCCCTGAACTTATGAAGCCAAATCCTACAAATATTTTCACAAGTTCTGTTACTAGAAGTCTCCCAAGACAGTTTTGAAGAGCTCAGAGGCTATTGTTTCTCCCCAGTTTTCTTCTTTTCTAAGATAAACCAAAGCTCTTCCACATTTGGCAGAGTTCTGGAAGCCCTCTATACCAGTACTGGTTCTCTGCTGAGCACCGTGAAATTTGTCCTTGTGAGGGGCTAAAAAAAATTTATGCTTTTCCTCTCACCTAGGTTCTTCTAGGCTGGGCTAATAATCAAATTAACAGATACAGATTAACAAGAGAAAAATCAAAGTTTTAATACATGTACATGGGGAATTCACATAGGCATGAAAATTCCGAAGACAATGGAGCAGCATTGGGTATATAAGACATATTGGATTAAAAAAAAAAAAAAAAAAAAAGTATTAGAGTTCAGAAGTGAGGATGGCTACTTTACAAATAGTTGAAGAGCTGAACACACTTGGCAGAAAAATTCTTGCTAGGTAATTCAGAAGCAATGGGACACAGGAGTTATCTCGCTAATAGGCACCTGCCTGAAGCCTATTACCTATTTACCATATTTAATTGAAACTAGGCTAAGGCAAACAACCTAAATTATCCTTCCTAAAATAGGTTTTTCTGCCTGAATCTTTTGCAGATTCAAGTCTGTTAGTACTTTTTCTATATTATTAATATTTACAAAACTGTACTTTCATTGTTTAAATTTATCTTTATTATTGAAAGTATTACAAATGTCCCTATTTCTCCACACCTCCCCCACACACACATACATTGACTACCTCCACCCTGCTTCTATCCCCTCCCTGGGACTTCCCTGCACTATTATCTATTTATCGGCTTTTCATATAAACAGAGGAGGAGAGTTCAGAAGTTCTTTCTGGCCTAGCCTGTATGGCTCAGTGGTTGAGCATTGACCCATGCTCCAAGAGGTGGCTGGTTTGATTCCTGGTCAGGGCACTTGCCCAGGTTGAATGCTGAATCCCCATGTGGAAGGCAGATGATTGATGATTCTCTCTCATCATTTGTTCCTATCTCTCTCTCCCTCTCCCTTCCTCTCTCTTTAAAAATCAATAGAAATATATTCTCCCATGAGGATTAACTACAACAATAACAAATGTGCAGAAGACCTGAATAGACACTTCTCCAAAAAGGACATACAAATAGGCAAGACATATTGAAAAAAATTCTGTGTCGCTAATTATCAGAGAGAGATGCAAATTAAAATGACAATGAGGTACAACCTCACATTTTCTAGAATGGCTATCATCAATAAATCAACAAACAACAATTTCTGGCAAGGGTGTGGATAAAAAGGAGACCTAGTACACTGTTGGTGGAGAAACAGTGTAAAGTTTCCTCATAAAATTAAAAATGGAACTGTCTTTTGACCCAGTGATCCCAATTCTAAGAATATACCCTAAGAAACCTGAAACACCAATCAGGAAGAATACATGCACCCCTATGCTCATAGCAGCACAATTTACAATAGCTAAGATCTGGAAACAGCCCAAGTGCCCATCTGTAGATGAATGGATTAAAAACTGTGGTACATTTACACAATGGAATACTATGCAGCTATAAAAAGAGAGTGACCTCTTACCCTTTGAGACAACGTGGAAGAACCTGGAGAGTACTGTGCCAAGCAAAATATGCCAGAGATAGACAAGTATCACATAATCTCACTCATATGTGGAGTCTAATGAACAAAATAAAATAAACAAAATGATCCAGGTCGACAATGAAGCATGCAATAGACTGACATATTTCAGAGGGAAGGAGGCAGGTGGGAAGAGATTAACCAATGAACATATATGCATATATGCAAAGCCCATGGGCAGACAATAGTGTGGGGAAGGCCTGGGGAGGGGATGGGAGCCAGGGTGGAGGGGACAATAGGAGAAAAAAAAAGACATACATAATGCTTTCAACAATAAAGATAAATTTTTAAAAATAAAAAAATGAAAAATAAATACAATTTTGTAAATATTAATAATATAGACAAAGTACTAACTGACTTTATCAAGAAAAAAAATAGAGAATGGAGGCACAAAATATACCAAATAAGAAATGACAAGGAGGAAGTAACCATTGAAACAAAAGAAATTTTAAAAATTATGAGACTATACAAACAAATCTGAAGAAATTTGAAAACCTAGAGAAAATGGATAATATTTGAGGAAATTCAAGTTACCAAAATTGACCCCATCAGAAATAGAAAACTTAAATAGATCAATTTCTATAGAAGATTGAAGAAGTTTCTAAGGAACCACACCACAAAAAAAGCACCAGACCCAGATGATTTCACAGGAAACAGATAAAATTACATCCATATCTCACACCATAGACAAAAAAAAAAAAAAAAAAAAAAAAAAAAATAGACTCAAAATGGACTGAATATTTAAAAATAAAATAATGGAACCATGCAAGTACTATAGGAAAACATGAAGAATTCCCTTTTTACCTTCATGTAGGGAAAGGCTTTCTATGACTCAAAATCCAGGGGCAATAATAAAAAGCGAATATGAGGGAACATCTGTAATATTCTCAACAATAAATATTAAGAAAAAGATGTCAAATAAATTTTATTACCTAAATATTTACATGGCAAAGACACCATAAACAAAATCAAAAGACAACTGACAAATGGGGATAAAATATCTGCAATATATCCTACAGGTGAAGGACTAATAAACCTAATATAT
The DNA here is from genome assembly GCF_014108245.1 of Pipistrellus kuhlii. NCBI lineage: Eukaryota > Metazoa > Chordata > Mammalia > Chiroptera > Vespertilionidae > Pipistrellus > Pipistrellus kuhlii. The sequence continues at coordinate 872,210 of NW_023425550.1, read as the reverse complement.
GAAGAACTTAAAAATTTAGAACCAGGAGGATCAGGCAGTTTCATATAGCTGACATACAGAGTGAGTCAAGGGAGGGTACAATCAAGTTAGGTTAGAAGGAAGACTGGAGGAGAGTTAGATTTAGATCTGCAATATAGAAAGAGTACTATGTTGGCTTGGTGAAAGCAGATTAAAAAGGCAGGGAGAAGGGTTCAGAGCTCTTAAGTAATACATCTATGAGATAATGGTGGGTCAAAAAAGGAAGTAAAAGCTCAGTGGATAAAGCATCAGCCTGCAGACTGAAGGGTCCCGGGTTTGATTCCGGTCAGGGCATGTATAATACCTTGGTTGGGTGCACATCCCCAGTAGAGGGTGTGCAGGAGGCAGCTGACCGATGTTTCTCTTCCATCGATGTTTCTAACTCTCTATCCCTTTCTCTCTGTAAAAAAGTCAATAAAATAATATATTTTTTTAAAAAAAAAATTTAACTAAGTAATGCCTGGCTGGCGCGGCTCAGTGCTTGAGCATAGACCTATGAACCAGGAGGTCATAGTTTGATTCTTGGTCAGGGCACATGCCTGAGTTGTCTGCCCAATCCCCAGTAGGGGGAGTGCAGGAGGCAGCTGATCAATGTTTCTCTCATCATTGGTGTTTCTATCTCTCTCTCCCTCTTCCATCCTCTCTGAAATCTATAAAAAACAGTTGCTTTTAAAAAGGACACAGTGATCCTTTTTCTAAAAAAGGATCTATGAGGACTGAGGTAAAAAAAAAAAAAAAGATATGGAAGAGGCAGAATTTACTGGATTTATAAACCAAATTGATGTGGGTGAGGTGGGCGTCCTGGATGAAGCCTGTGGATTCAATGTGGGTAGTGAAGTAAATAGCAGTGTCAGAGAAAATGTAGAGAGTACAAACTTTTATATTCATTCTCAGTATTAATTATCATAACTTAGATAAGTTGTTGAATGCTGTACTTGGCATATATAAATTATGAAATAAGATTAGCTGATCTCTTCCCCTTACCCCCATCCTCCCTTACTTTCCCTCTGAGGTTTGAGAGTCTGATCACTGGTTCTCTTTCTCTGGGTCTGTTTGCGTTGTTCATTATTTCCTCTAGATGTGTGAGATCATGTGATCCAAGAAATACCCTTGTAAGAACCTAAACTGCAATAAGCCATAATGGTTATGCTGAGAGGCAAATGAATCAGTCTGTAGTGAGTTCCTTTCTGAGCCAACAGTTCTTTTGAATCCCAATTTCAATGCCAGATAGTTCCTTATGTGTACATGCCAGCCATGATATTTCAGATCTTGTTGGTGGACAAATGGTGGTAATGCAGGTCCGCCTGTCTCTGGTTTGGTCCTGGGCATCCTTCAGCAACCCGCAGCTGCTGTCTGCTGCTATGCTGAGACATCCTCAGCATCTTCCATCTCTGAATTGTGTCTCTTCTGTCTTCATGGCTGAAGCGCTTCTGTCTATTCCTCTCTGTTACAGGATTCCAGATGGTCTCGGAGTTGTTTTTTGAAAATATACAAACATATTCTCGACCAAAAGTTAATAAAGGGATATTTTCTTTAAATTTGATTTGGGATTCTTTTCCATTCCCCCCCCCCCCAAATGATTATCCCCTGACTTGTTTTGTCACCATGTGTGTATTTTCATGGGTATCTTGCTATTAGCATTTCGAATGAAGGTTAATTTTCTAAAGCACAAATGTTTTAGATGTAAATTATTCTCAGGATATTTTTCCTTACATGATATTCTTCCACTATCACCCCCTTTTTTACTTTAAATAATAGAAAACTTTTGGAAATTTTATACTGTAGTCTTAATAGCTTTTACATTTTAACTTATTTGTGCTACACTATGACTACTTTAGGTTCATAACATGTTGTGCAATTTTACCATGGGATGCTCTGCCAATAAGAATTTTTGTTAACCCTTTAGGAACAGCTTTTTGAACAGTACAATCAGTTTTTTGGGGCCTAGCCAGTGGCCATGGACAACGGGGGTTGGAAAGGGCATACCTAGTGAGGAGTTTGGGATGGGAATGGGGGAATAAGGACAATTATGTAAGACCATAATCAATAATAAATAAATAAGTAAATAAATAAATAAATAAATAAGATTAGCTATGGTTGTTGTTACTTTAGGCTAAACTGGTTTGATTAATCTTAACAGAATTCACCAGGAAGTACTATTCAAAATCTATACTTGACCTTCACTAAGCATTTCTGGGCTCAAATTGCCCAACTTTCCAGCTTTGTGATTCTAGACAAATTTATTAACCTTTGTTAGCCTCAATCTCTTCTTCTCAAAAAAAAAAAAAAAAAAGAAGTAATAATATCAACCTGGCAGCGATTTTATGGGAATTAGAGAGACAAGAGAAGTGCTTTTTTTTTTTTTTTTTTTTTTTTTCTCAGTGGATAAAGCCTCAGCCTGCGGACTATAGTGTTGTATTGTTGCAGGAGGATGTAGTGTTGACTGTAAGGAGGCAAAAGGGAGCCTTCTGGAGGATTATATAGAGGGTGTCCCCCAAAAAATGTATATACACACACTTTGAATAATTATAAAGGCAGTGTTTATTAATATATATTTCATTTTTAAAATTGAGCTATCAGCTGTTAGTGTTTACCTTTTGGGGGTCACAGTATGTATCTTTGTTATAGTGGCGGTTATACATATATATAAGTATGTAAAATTAAGCTGTCATTTGACAGTATATAAATTATACCGTGTTTCCCCGAAAATAAGACATCCTCCGAAAATAAGACCTACTTACAGGTTTCCTTCTGAAATATAAGGCATCCCAAAAAAATAAGCCCCCCCAAGCTAAACATGAGAGATTTGGTCCACTGATTCTGAAAGAAATGGAGTCACAAGAGATTCACCAGGAAATTCAGGAATTGTATTGTTATAATGATGTTCCAGAAGATGATGACATGATTGTCATTGAATAAATAAGTAAATTCTTGATACTGTAGGATTCACAGTTTGTCTGGTTTGTGTTGAGAACTACTGTACTACTGTACCGTACATAGGTAATAAATTTCCTTTATTTTCACTTAACAATAAATGTGTAACGTATTCTTCTTCATGGAAAAATAAGACATCCCCTGAAAATAAGATCTAGCGCATCTTTGGGAGCAAAAATTAATATAAGACACTGTCTTATTTTTGGGGAAACAGGGTATGTCCATTTAAAAAGAAAAAAGTAGAAACTAGGGAAAACTGTCATATAAAAGTTGCTTTGTATTTTTTTAATCTCTTGATTATATGGAGACTTAGGCTCACCTGAAGGCAGATTTTCTTTTTGGGAAAGTCAGCAAAACTGGCTCTTATTCTTACTAGTATAAAGCTAGAAACTTTGCATTTTGCTGGCAAGAACTACAAAGCACCTTAAACCTGACCTCAGAAATTCAGCATCTTGCCTTGGTCACTCATAGTGGGCATGGTAAGTCAAGAAACGTGTTTATGAGGCTTCTTGATTTTGGAAGTGGAGAGAGAGAGAGAGGGTAAAGAAGGGGGAGTAGAGAACTATATATGAATTGATAAGGCACTGTGCATGAACTTCTGCTTGTTCCTTGTGGGGCAGAGGTGGGCAAACACAAATGATGAAAGCAGCTTGTAGGCAAGCAGTGGCTGCAGTAGCTGCTTCCATGAGACTTTGTGAGTACTCTGGGCATAAATAGTGTTGCTTCAGGCACCTAGGAGCAGAGTGTGAAACAAAGTTTTAAAAGTGACAGTTTTTCTATCTCTTCCAACTCCTCTGAGCCCTGCACCTCTTGAGCCCCTGCAGAATAACATTTTGGAGCACTGAGACATAGCACCCTTGGTTTGAACACTTGTGATCTCACCCAACACAAAGATCCTTGGGTAGAGCCAGAGAGGAAGAATGAGGGAGGGGGAACTGACTGTTGATCAGTTTGTGAGCACAAATAAGCAACTTTTTTGGGTGTCCAGGAATGCTTGCAAGAAATTTTGCACAGGCGATCAGCTGAGGTGCAGCAGTCATTCTGGTGGGGCTAGAACCACTGTAATTTGGGCATGAAAGGTTAAGATGACCTCACTTTATATTCACAGTTTGGCTACATCTGAATAAAACCACTATACATATATGCATAGCTCTGGGTCTATGTATATGTGCATGTTTTACGTGTATGTATTTTCTTAACAAAATTGGTATCTTATTGCATATATCCAGGTGTTGTTTTTTCTTTAATGGAACAGTTTATTTTAAGTATTCCCTTGTCATTAAAGATTCTTTTGAGACTACATTATTTTTTATTATTAATTAACTTCTTTATTGATTAAGGCATCACATGTTTGTCCTCAACCCCCCATTCCAATCCCCCACCCCTGCCCACTCATGCCCCAACCCCCTTATTGTCCTTGACCACTGGTTAGGCTCATATGTGTGCACATAAGTCCTTTGGTTGATCTCTCCCTTTTATCCCCACCCTCCCTTTGAGGTCCAACAGTCTGACCAGACCCAGAGACTATATTCTTGAAATCAGAAGTCTTGCCCAGTGGCTGGGTCTTACCACCATCTTCTAGCTGAAACGGAAACCACCTGTTTCCCTGCTGCCAATCCTGTACCTCCCTGCACTGGTCCATATGCTCTATCACTTGGTGGTCCCAGCAGCCTCTGGGGTTGTGACATTACTGGGCTTGAATTCACTCCTTCCATGGGGGTGAAAAGGGACCTGTTTTGAGAAGCCATGGAAAGCAAGATCCAAAAGTCCAAGAGCAACAGGTTCACTCATCCATTGTCAGTGCATTAGTGAGAACACACTAAAGCGAGTGAGCCCTCCACACCCCCCACCCTACCATAGTAAAGAAACTGAATAGAAAGGTGTCATGTGACTTGCCTTGGGGTGTAGCAAGCTGGTAGCAGGGATAGAACTTGCACACAAATCTTTTGATTCCCCCAAGGTCAATGCTTTTCCACCCACCTCTGAACCCTCCCCACAAGTGAGCCAGGTGGAAGAAAAGAATTTATCAACAAATCGCACACCAAAGCCACAAAAACACTTTTATTTAACTGCTACCACAATCACAGAATCGAATCAAGACAGTATAACACATTTCCACTTATCCTTACAAGCTTTTGTACAGTAAGTGTTGTTATAAATGTCAATTTGAATCAATAATTGAAATTTTTATTTAAAAAAAAACAACTTTTTCTTGAACCCTAGGGGAAAAATCATTTCTTGGGCTGTCAGGTCTGCTGATGCAAGATGTCTATAACTTAACATTGTTTATCACTTCAACCAAGGGAGTGGGGGGTTGGCTGGTGTCGCCATCTTTTCCTCTCCACCTCTCAACCAAGGTAGGGACAAGGCAGGAGGAAAAGCCTTTCAGAGAAACACCAATTTACAACTTCCATGGAAGGACTTCATTGACTTCTGGCTATCAGTTATTACCTTGAATTCCCTTTTGAATGAAAAATAAAAACTGATTGTGTGAAAACATCAGTCAGTTTAAAAAAAAAACAACCTCTGAGATATAGTGTATTATGAATTACAATATTAAAAGCCCAACTATAATTGATCCTAGCAACCATAAATTTACATTTTAGTAGAAACCAATTTATGAATGGGTGTGTCTTTCTGAATCTAAATGGAAAAAAAAAATTCCTGGCAGATACTAAAAAATATAAGTGACTACAAAAAATGTAAAAACATGTCATTCTTTCCATTCATATTTGACTATAAAAATAAGCACTGATGTTTGAATTTTCACAAAATAAAAACAATTCCTTGTGGCCACGTCTTTCATTTTTCCCTTTGATCTCCTAAGCATAAAAATCTATTTTAATAAGAGCTTATCAAGTTATTTTTAAATATGGATCATATTTTGCTGTTGGAATTTGGCAACAACTGTTTCAATTACTTGTACTTTATTACATCTGCTTTTATGACTGTCATTAAATGTACAATATAGAATTAGACACTTAGAAACATAAAGCACTGTGGTCACATTAACTTTACAGAAGCCTTCAACATTGCACATGCACTCTTCTGCCATCCCTCCCTCAGAGGATGGAAGAAGCATGAACAAGGAGGAGGAAATGAGGGAAGGGGAGAAAGGGGGGCACGGGAGTAGGGAAAAATCAGTCTAAAATATCAAGGATCACTGTGGGTTCAAGGCCAGCAGCAGAAGGAAAGGTAGGCTCAGAACAACAGAAGTCAAACTTGATGGCAATTTGGCTTCTAAAATAGCAAGTACACACACAAAACACACACACACACACACACACACACACACACACACAAGTATGTGATACAAGAAAGTATGCTTAAATGATGGAATTAGCTTACAACACGGCTGTGAGTCAGTGTTTGCGTGCCTTTCTATATTTAAATGCAGTGAGGTTACATAGGCTAGACACACTTGAAAGTGGACCATTGCTTGGCCACCCCCTAAGAGCATTTTTCATATGGCCATTTCATAAGAATCAACATCAAGAACCACAACATCACGGTAATCAATGCTGTCAGTGGTGACAACAGTGGAATCAAGAGGGTGAGTGGTGGCAGCAGGCTTGAGGGAGCCAGTGGCAGGACTGGAGAGAGGTTCAGGGCGATTAGTAACTTCACACTTAAGGTGTCCAACAGCAGTGGTCTCAGGGTAGCAAGACATAGTGAGCTCAGGGTAGCAGGACATAGTGAGCCCAGCAGCAGAGGGCTGAGGATAACCAATGATGGCAGGCTTGATGTGGCCAGTGGTGAGTATAGGGTGGCTGGTGGCAGGGCTGAAGAGCCTCTCGGAGGGGCTTCCAGTAGGGATTTGGTGGCCAGGGATAGGCTTGGGGTGGCTGGAGGCAGGCTTGAAATAAACAGAGTCAGCCCTCAAATGAACAGAGGGAGGCTTGAAATGGACATAGTCATCTTTGAAATGGACAGAGGCCTGCTTGCGGTGGACAGTGGCAGACTTGTGGTGGCCAGAGGCGAGCTTGGAGTGGCTAATGACAGACTTGTGGGGGTCAGAAACAGATTTGTGGTAGGCACAGTCAGGCCTGGAGTGAACAGAGACTGGTGTGAGGTGGCCAGAAGCACGCTCAGGTTGGTCAGCTGCATTACCAGGTAGTGGAACACGCAGGACCCTCATTGGTATTTCCTCCAGAGCAGCACGGTCTTGTCCACGGGCTTGTTCTCGAGCTTGGTCAAGGGCAGGGGCACGGGCATGGGCACGGGCCAGGCCACCAGCCTCCCACATCTCACGTATATCATGTATGACACCAGAGAAGAAGAGAATAGGGTGCCGAATAATATGGAAGATGGTCCAATATTCTCTTCGGAAATTCTCATTGAGCAGCCCATAGATCAGAGCGTTGAGGCAGCTGTTGAAGTAGGCCAAGAAGTGGGCTGCAAGATAAAGCCAGCTGGGGATCTTGCTTGCTACCTGTTTTGGGTTGAAGGCCACCAAGACAGTGAGCACATTGACAGGGAACCAGCACACTGCAAAGAGGAGGAAGATCACGAACATGGTCAGAAAATTGTGAGCCTCGGCAAATTGGTTGTCAGGATTTTGCACAGCGGCGTCACGGGCTGCCAGCACTTTCATCCAGATCCTCACGTAGCAAAAACCCACGATGAGCAGAGGGAGGACAAAGTGGATACAGACGATGGTCACGGCAAAGATGGGGTTGTTCAGATAGTTGAAGATGCAGGTGTAGGTGCGAGGATCATACTCTATGGTGCCAACGTACATGTTGGGCAGGACAGCCAGGACGGTCATGATCCAGGTGACCACCAGGTAAATGCAGGTGTTGCGCACACTGAAGATCCGCTCATACTGGAGGCTGTGACAGATGTAGCAGTAACGGTTGATGGCAATTGCCATGATATTGAAGATAGAGCCAACCACACTCAGCCCTGTGATAAATGCGACCATCTGGCACTGTAGCTTGCTCAGATCCCAGCCTCCGATGGCCATGGCGTGCAGCATCATAGGGTAGGGGTAAATGGCCACCAGCATATTAGCCACTGAGAGGCTGACCACAAAGATGTTACCTGAAAAACACATTCGGGGAGGGAGAGGTGGAAAGACAGAGAAGAATAAACGATTAAGTATGAAAAACTACACAAGTTTACACTCGAGGAATCTTGACAATTAGAATTCTAGAATTCTTTCAACGAAATACAGTTGTGTTTTTCTTTTTATTTACAAACATCTCCCAGGTGATTCTGATGCACAGTCAGGTTAGAGAGACCGGTTCTTTGTCCACATTATTTCTTCAAAAAGCAGTAAGTACAAAAGCCACTTGAGGAGCCCTTCACACTCACACAGCGACACAAAGAGACAGTTTTAGACAAAAGCAAAATGCAAATGTGTGTGTGTGTGTGTGTGTGTGTGTGTGTGTGTGTGTGTGTGTTTTCCTGGGGGTAGTGTTGGGAGAGATGGGAAAGGGTGGTGGAGGTGAGCTAGATCAAGCTGTTGTAGGAAGCAGGATGGCAAGTGGGGGGAGGGAGAGATTGGAGTAATGTCGGGAAGCTTTCATACCCTGCACCCCCCAAAATTAGACCTCTGCCTTCTCTAGCCTAGCACTGCAATCCTAATGCAAATAAGTCCACAGAGAACTGTCCTTTTTTTAGGCAGTCTTTCCCAGCGGAATTAGACAAGAATCTAAGACTCAGCCTAGAAAATTTATTATTTCTGATATAACATAAGAATAAAAGCTGAGGGGAAGAGAGGGAACCCTGTAAAATTTAGTCTGAGACCAAAGAAATAGTGAGTAGGGCTTTTTTTTTTTTTAATCAGGAAAATCCTTCAAGGATTAGCATAAGTGCATACTTGATGCCTGCCCAGGCTCTGAGCGCACAAGCACATTCGCCACCCTACACCAGGCATTGCTAAACAGGAAAGTGAGGGGGGTAGGGGGTCGGACTCCAGTTTCATAGGGCAGCGGTAGGAAAGGGAAGGAAGGGAAGGAAGGGAAGGTAGGGAAGGAAGGAAGGAAGGAGGGAAGGAGGGAAGGGAAGGAAGGGAAGGAAAGAAAGGAAGGGAAGGTAAGGAGGGAAGGAGGGAAGGAGGGAAGGAGAGAAGGGAAGGAAGAGAAGGGAAGGAAGGGAAGGAAAGGAAAGAAAAGAAGGAAGGGAAGGAAGGGAAGGAAGGAGGGAGGGAAGGAAGGAGGGAAGGGAAGGGAGGAGGAAAGGGAAGGAAGGAGGGAAGGGAAGGAAGGGGGAAAGGAGGGAAGGGAAGGAAGGAAGGGAAGGAAAAAACGAACGAAAGAGAAAAAAAAAAGAAAGAAAAGAAAGAAAGAAAGAAAGAAGAAAAGAAGAAGAAAGAAAAAGAAAGAAAGAAAAGAAGAAGGAAGAAAGAAAAGAAAGAAAGAAAAGAAAGAAGAAGAAAAAGAAAAGAAAAGAAAAGAAAGAAGCAAAAGAAAAAGAAAGAAGAAGAAAGAAAAGAAAGAAAGAAAGAAAGAAAGAAAGAAAGAAAGAAAGAAACTTAAATAGAAGCCAAATGAAGGCGGAGAATGCTCTTTCTCTGGAAACACATCATTGCTAATTAGCGCTTGTTTCGAAAAACACTGCACTTCATCTGGGACTGGGGGGGTGGAGGGGATGAGTATTTTTTCAAAGAACAAAGGAAAGACTCCTCCACCTCCTCATGCTGACTGGCGCTGCCAGGGCGATTAGCCTGGGTGCTTTCCACCCAAGAGGATTTTTCTAGGGTTTCCCTCAAAGTAATGAATTAGGCGAAGGGAAGCGGGAAACAGAGAGGGCAAAGTCTTAAAAACAAAGCCACCCAGACATGAAAATCTTTACTTGAATTATAGAAGGAGAGGAAGGAGAAAAGGAAAGGGAAGAAGAAAATTAAAGAAAAGAAAAATGGGCTTCTCAGGTGACCCTGGGCTGGGTGGTTCTGCCCCTAGGGACCAGACTTGTAAAGGTGAGGTCAAGGGTGTGGTCCGCATCCCCAGGGGATGAAGGGGAAGTCAAACACATCCACCACAGTTTAGAGGAAAACTTTTAATGATTCCGTGCCCTCCGCTGCATTTTGAAACTTGCGCGCTGTTTCTGATTCTTTGACCCAGCAAAAGAATCCCCCAGAGACTGATCACCTTCTCCCTAGCGCCTTGACTCCCAAGTCTAGTGGATATTCGAACCCCTCCGACACCACCACCCGCTTCCATCTTTTTGCAATACCACCCCGGGGTCCCAGAGAGAACCTGGCCAGAGACACCCCCCCCCCCCCCCCAGCGCTGGTCCCTCCCTTCCGTGGCCCGAGGGCAGCATTTGGACTCCTTTGCCCTCCTCTTTCCCTCTGAACCATCTCCCAACCCAACCTGCAAAGCGGGTTCAACAGCTTCGCAATGTTTGCCGCCTGTACCCCCAGCCCAGGTCTCAGCCCCCAGCACCCTCCTGCCCCTCTCCGCGCGCGCAGTCCTGCTAGCCGCCAGCTCCCTTCCCTGAGCACCAGCTGGCAAAGCGAGTTCACCGCTTTGCAATGTTTGCCGCCTGTACCCCCAACCCAGGTCTCAGCCCTCAGCATCCTCCTGCGCCTCTCCGCGCGCGCGCAGTCCTTGTAGCCGCCGGCTCCCTTCCCTGAGCACCCGCTGGCAAAGCGGGAGTACCGGCTGGCAAAGTGAGTTCACGGCTTTGCAATGTTTGCCGCCTGTACCCCCAGACCTGGGCTGGGGGTACAGTCTCAGCCCCCAGCATCCTCCTGCCCCTCTCCGCGCGCGCAATCCTGCTAGCCGCCGGCTCCCTTTCCTGAGCACCGGCTGGCAAAGCGGGAGCACCAGCTGGCAAAGCGGATTCACCGCTTTGCAATGTTTGCCGCCTGTTCCCCCAGCCCAGGTCTCAGCCCTCAGCATCCTCCTGCGCCTCTCCGCGCGCGCAGTCCTTGAAGCCGCCGGCTCCCTTCCCTGAGCACCCGCTGGCAAAGCGGGAGCACAGGCTGGCAAAGCGGGTTCACCGCTTTGCAATGTTTGCCGCCTGTACCCCCAGCCCAGGTCTCAGCCCCCAGCACCCTCCTGCGCCTCTCCGCGCGCGCGCAATTCTGCTAGCCGCCGGTTCCCTTCCCTGAGCACCGGCTGACAAAGCGGGAGTACCCGCTGGTAAAGCGGATTCACCGCTTTGCAATGTTTGCCGCCTGTTCCCCCAGCCCAGGTCTCAGCCCTCAGCACCCTCCTGCCCCTCTCCGCGCGCGCAGTCCTTGTAGCCGCCGGCTCCCTTCCCTGAGCACCCGCTGGCAAAGCGGGAGTACCGGCTGGCAAAGTGAGTTCACGGCTTTGCAATGTTTGCCGCCTGTACCCCCAGACCTGGGCTGGGGGTACAGTCTCAGCCCCCAGCATCCTCCTGCCCCTCTCCGCGGGCACAGTCCTGCTAGCCGCCGGCTCCCTTCCCTGAGCACCGGCTGACAAAGCGGGAGTACCCGCTGGTAAAGCGGATTCACCGCTTTGCAATGTTTGCCGCCTGTTCCCCCAGCCCAGGTCTCAGCCCTCAGCATCCTCCTGCGCCTCTCCGCGCGCGCGCAGTCCTTGTAGCCGCCGGCTCCCTTCCCTGAGCACCCGCTGGCAAAGCGGGAGTACCGGCTGGCAAAGTGAGTTCACGGCTTTGCAATGTTTGCCGCCTGTACCCCCAGACCTGGGCTGGGGGTACAGTCTCAGCCCCCAGCATCCTCCTGCCCCTCTCCGCGGGCACAGTCCTGCTAGCCGCCGGCTCCCTTCCCTGAGCACCGGCTGGCAAAGCGGGAGCACTCGCTGGCAAAGCGGGTTCACCTCTTTGCAATTCTTGCCGCCTGTACCCTCAGCCCTCGGCATCCTCCTGCGCCTCTCCGCGCGCAGTACTTTGAGCAACCGGCTCCCTTCTCTGAGCACCGGCTGGCAAAGCGGGAGTACTGGCTGGTAAAGCGGATTCACCGCTTTGCAATGTTTGCTGCCTGTACCCCCCAGCCCAGGTCTCAGCCCCCAGCACCGTCCGGCGCCTCTCCGCGCGCGCAATCCTGCTAGCAGCCGGCTCCCTTTCCTGAGCACCGGCTGGCAGCAAAAGAAGTCTCACTCGCCCGCTCAAACAGGTCCGGCTCCCCCTCACTCTCCAGACTCGCTGAGCCCATCACCATCCTCCTGAGCACTTCTGCAACTCTCCGGCAACCCCGTCTTCGGTCCAACCCCAGGCTCCCGAGCATCACAATAGCCCCGCACTGCGACTCCCACTACCTTGCTTACGGATTTGGGGATCTCCGCTGCCTTTTCCTTCGCTGCCGCAGCCGGCTGCGCCCTGCCTGCCTCTCGCCTCTCTCCACCGCGCGCCCTGGGACAGGCGGATGGAGCTGGGCTCCCGCGCGCTCAGACCAACCTGTTCCATACTCAGGCTCAGGGGGTCTGTGCTCCGCTCTCCTGAGCTACCCAGGCACCCTGGATCCCAGGTCCGGGGAGAGTGGGGACTTGGTCCCCCAAAGACGCGGCTGCTGTGCTTCCTCCGGTAAGCGCTGCGCAGCCCTCCCAGCCGGCAGCCGCTAGAACTTAACTTTCCCAGAGCGGAGCGGAGCTGGGAGCGGGTCTCAGCCCCGCTGCTCTCCCGCGTCCATTTCGGCTCCGCGCGGCCACCTCAGTGGCATCCAGCTCCGCCTGTTGTCCACAGGTGGTTGCCGGACTCTCCGTTACAGTGCCGCGTTCCTCCGCATCTGGTCCCTGACAGGCAGGACTAGCAGGCAAACCGCCACACAGCGCGAGCTTTGCACTTGGCTTCCCAAAGCTAAATCTCTGAGCTCCCGCCGCCTGGAAAAGCGCTAAATTTATGGGACCCATGCATAACATAACCCGCTCAGATTCTCAGGAAATTGGGAGCAGGGACATTCACTGTGAGAGCTTGTCCATAGATTCCCTGTTCCAAGTGCACAAACTAACACCATAGGTGTTGCTAGTGGCTGCCTGTTGGATAGAGAGAAGGAAGGGTAGCTTACCAGAATTCCGGAGCTTCTTGCTCTTCCCCACAGCCAAAATCACCAAGGAGTTCCCAGTGAGGTCTGTGACGACGGTGACAACCATTAAGCAGAACATTAAAGTGATTAGTGCTGGAGGGTAGTTTGGCTGTGGCAGCTTACAGCCTATACAGCCATATGGGGTAGGGACTGCCAAGGTAGGCACCATGTTGCTGCCAGAGACCGTTAGGATCTCCCAGGCAGTCCAGAAAGCAAACACCTACTCTGTCACCGGGAGCTGCTTCGAAGAGCTGCTTCCCCTCTGAGAAACAGAGAGCAAATGACAGCGTGCTGCCCCGCTCCCAGTAGAGCTCTTAAAGCCTCTAGAGGGGCCTAGCCCCACCCCAAATCCCACCCCCTGGCCAATCAGACCTTCCTGACCACCCCTGTTTAGTCACCACCTCCTCTTGGACAAATCCACATTGAGGTGTCATCTTGCTTCTGACTGCCTTATTTGTGCTTTCCCTCCAGTCAGAAACCCCCTATTGAATAGACCTTCCCTAGGTGTTTTTAGTTTTGACAAGCTCAGAATCCACCTCCCTCCCACAGACACCCCAGCCATTGCGCATGCGTGTTTGGCAAATTCTTCTCTCTCTGCTTCCAAACACTCTGCAAACACTCTGCAAAGCAATGTAAACGGCAGAGCATGGTCATTGGGTCCTCCTTGGATTGTAGTATCAACCCAAGCCACTCTGAAGCCCCCAGCTGAGTATGAAAGGTGGCCAGTGGCCTTTGAACCCTGGGTGTATGCCCCCACAGTCTCCTTAAGAGGTTCATCTTACTCACAGCACTTCAAACTCTTCTATACTCCTAGGGTAGCAGGGGACAGCTGCTGGATGCTTCCACCCCAATCTAAACCCCATATCCCCCGTCTGTAGGGAATGTAACCCTTCTCCTGTGGCTGACAGGAGCCCATTGGTATCCTTCGCATCAATGGCTGCGGTCACTCAGTCCAGGAAAGATTTGTGCTCTGCGTGAAGAGACATTCCCTGAGCCAGGCTCTGGGAGCCGGGATAGAGCCTGTACTCTGGAAACAAGGGGAGGCAGCTGCTCCAGCACAGCTTTGGGGCAAGCGAGAGCGGAAGCTCATCCCCTTCCCAGCTGCCAGTCACCCTGGCTGCGGGAGCTCAGATGCTGCATTGGGAAAAAAAAAAAAAAAAAAAGGAAAACACCAAGAAAGCCTTTCTCTTCGGCGCTGCTTCTCAAAAGAAACCAGAGTTGAGTAGCTCTGGCTCCTGTGCTCCTTTGGTGGCGCAAAGCACGGGAAAGCTCTTGGAGCTAAACTGCAGCTCAGAGGTGGGACGGGGCTGAGGTGCCACAGGGAGGCTCAGCCACGAAGCCACCAGGGGACCAGTACCACTACCCCCATTCCAGGCACAACTCATTTCGATCATTCTCCCTTGCCATTTCCTTCCGAGGTTCTCATTTCATCTCCCTCTGGGTCAGGCTGTTCCCTAGCACAGTGGATCCTCCTCCCCAGGCATCCAGGTTCCCTGGGCGTGCCTAGGCAAGCAGAGCTCTGGCCAGGAAATCCTAATGGTCCCGGCTAAAAGAGCGAGATTCTCACACTTGCTCATTCAACAGCCTTGGTCACTAGGGTGGATTTCTGCCCGTTAGTAAAAATTACGGCTCTTGTTGAGAAGCCTCCCAGAAAATTTCAGCTAAACACCTTGTAAGTTTTCCTGATTTGTCTTGCCGAAGTAGGGGAGAGGGGGTTGTTTGCCCCTGAGCGCCACCATCTGGACTCCGCAGCCCTCTTGCCCCACCCGGAGAGGGGCTGAAAGGGGGGGGGGGGCAGCGGGCGGATTCCATGAGGGACTTCAAAGTTCAGGGATCTTTAACAGAAAAACAGACCCTGCAGACAAACTAGATTGCACACACTTTGTCAAGCTTAAAAGCCCAAGTAGGAATGAGTCCCTGTTTGAAGATGAATCACACACACACATACACACACACACACACACACACACACACACACACAAGCACGCACACACGCACACGCACGCACGCGAGCACGCGCACGAGAGAGAGAGAGAGAGAGAGAGAGAGAGAGAGAGAGAGAGAGAGAGAGAGAGAAGAGGGGGTGCGCTATCCTGCGATCCCTAATGAGAAGAGAACCCTTAGGTATAACCATCTTTTACCTGGAGCCTTTTCACATTCATTATCTCACTGCTCCACATAGTCTGTGCATTCTCAGGGCTGGACTTAGTCAGGATTTATCCGTAAATTCAGCTCAAGAATCGGTTCCGTTATCCTCCCTAGACAATTGTGAGCCCTGAGAAGGGGCAGCAGCCAAAAAGCCCAGCCATGCCTTGGAGTAGTAGTTTGTCCACCACAGGCTACTGGTGCCTGTTTAGTCCTTTCACTTGTGGCAAGGAGGGATTTTTTTAAATGCAAATAAACAAACATTTGAAGGAGAAAGAGAAAACAAGCATTATAGTGACTTAAGACACTGGAATCTCCTCTGCACCCTCCCCTCCCCAATCCTATTAAGAGAGCTGGCAAACTGTTATTTCAGGCATTGTTATATTTCAGTGCACTGTACTTCCAAGATGCGATGGCTCCACAGCCCCAGGAGGACCAGGGTGCTGGGAATTCTCCTTGGACACGGCCTGAACCTCCCTGGGACTGAGGAGTGAGCAGACTAAGCTGATCCCCCGGCCCCTATTTTGACACTGCTTGACCATGACCCAGTAGGACTTATATTTTTCTTTTCTTTTTTTAAATATATTTTTTATTGATTTTTTACAGAGAGGAGGAGAGAGGGATAGAGAGCTAGAACCGTCGATGAGAGAGAAACATCGACCAGCTGCCTCTTGCACACCCCCTACCGGGGATGTGCCCACAACCAATGTACATGCCCTTGACCGGAATTGAACCCGGGACCTTTCAGTCCGCAGACCTA
Source organism: Pipistrellus kuhlii (assembly GCF_014108245.1). NCBI lineage: Eukaryota > Metazoa > Chordata > Mammalia > Chiroptera > Vespertilionidae > Pipistrellus > Pipistrellus kuhlii. The sequence goes on along the minus strand of NW_023425550.1, from coordinate 856,395 downwards.
CGCTCTACCACTGAGCCAAACCGGTTTCAGCAGGACTTGGATTTTTCAATACTAGAAATCTGTTCTGATTTTTTGTTGTTCTAGTTTTTTGTTTGTTTGATTGGTTGATTTTACTGAGACAAAGTCATATAGCATATTCACCTTTTTGAAGTACACAATTAGTGGTTTTCTGTACATTCACGAAGTAGTGCCACTATCAGCATTGTCTAATTTCAAAACATTTTCATCTCCCCAAAAAGAAACCCTAGGCCCATTAGCAGTTACTCCCTATTTCCTCCCATCCTTCAGCTCCTAGAAACCACTAATCTGCTTTCTGTCTCTGTGGATCTGACAATTCTTATTCTGGACATTCTATATAAACGAAATCATATAATCTTGTCCTTTTGTGTCTGGCTTTTTCTCCTTAGCACAATGTTTTCAAGGTTTACCCATGTTGCAGTATGTATCAGTACCTCCTGCCTTTTTGATGGCTGAATAATATTCCATTGGATGAGAGACCACATTTTGATTATCCAGTCATTTGTTAATGGACCATTGGGTTGTTTCCACTTTTTGACTATTCTGAGTACTATTGCTATGAACATTTTGGATTCTCTTTTAGCTGCAAGCAGTCCCCAGCCCAAAATAGTGAAGGAGAGGGCCTCTTAGTGCCATCTCACACCTGCCCCCTCCCTCAGGGAAGGCTGGGCACCCAAGGGCCATCCCAAGCACTCCAACCTTCTTGGCCAATGCTCCCTGCTAAATCCACATTAAACCATTGATTGACACACTAATATATGAAAACTGGCAAAATGACAGTGCAGTACAACCCCAGTAATAATGAAAATGTATTTTGGGTTGAATACAAGCAAAACATTCTCTGTTCATTCATGAACTCATTCTAGATGCCTAATGAATAGAGAATGTGTTTAGCTTCTTGAAAATAAAAACAAGCCTGAGCTGAAACCGGTATGGCTCAGTGGATAGAGCGTCGGTCTGCGAACTGAAAGGTCCCAGGTTTGATTCCTGTCAAGGGCATGTACATTGGCTGCGGGATGCGGGGTGTGCAGGAGGCAGCTGGTCGATGTTTCTCTCTCATCGATGTTTCTAGCTCTCTATCCCTCTCCTTTCCTCTCTTTGAAAAATCAATTAAATATATATATAAAAAGCCTGAACCCAGTTCTGCCACTGGTCAGCTGTGTGGCATTGGAAAAGTTACTTAGCTTCTCTGTGTCTCAGTTTCCTAAGCTATATAATGCAGGTAATTATAGTGCCTCATTATAGTGTCAATGGCAGAGTTAACTGGTAATACACGTAAGCACTTAGAACATTATCCAGAAGAGAGTAAACATTCAACAACCAGTAGCTATTTTTATGATTCTCATTCTGAAAGTTTCTAATATTCTGTCTAAACTCTATTCTGTTGTACTTTCATAGAGAACAGAGGCTCTATGAGATGTCAGAGCCCTTGACTCTAGCCTCTAATTCCTAGAAATAGCCACCCAATGGGAACTCAACAACATCCCAGGCCACTGTGACATGTGACAGAGTATCAGATGGAAAGGGGCATACACAGGGGTTTGCCTTTCACTGCTCCTCGAGAAGCTTCACTGACACAGTTTGTATGTTTTCCACAAGATGGAATGATCAGATTTCTTGACATTGGTCAGAATGATGCTTGGTCCAGAGACAGGTCAGATGGAAGTGCACAGGTGGCTGGTGACCTCAGGCAGGGGAAGCTGGGTTTCAGCAGATTGTGGAACCATCCCAGGCTGGGGAAGATCTGGTTCCAAGTCGAGGGTTAGAGCAGAATTTCAGGGAAAAGGCTGCAGTCTCAAAGGAACTGAGCAGGGATTTTGACAAGAATCAAGTCACTGGAACTAGGGGCCAGCCAGGTCATGACATCAACAGACTCAAGAACAATTTGTGACAGGTGCTGTGCTTTTTACTATTGTTGTTTTCCTAAAGAGACTATGTCTAGTCACGTCCTCTGGGCTTCATTTGTCATGGCTAGAAACACTTTATTCTCCCTCTCCCTGCGCTTGAGTCATTACAGAGAGCAGGGCCTCACCAAAATAATTAGCAGCCCATATTTCCGGGATTGTAGTGCCTGATAAAGACCACAGCTTAAGTGGTTTAAATCAAAGGGTTACAAGGGAGGCGAGAAGCACATTAATCACCTACAGCAGTAACACTTGGACTCCCTTCCCCTTGTACATTTATCTGCTAATTAGAGCTTAACAAACAATATCTACTTCTTAACTTCTCCTTCTAGCCAAGCGGGATCATCCGTGCATTTAAAGACTGTTCCTCTTATTACTCATCCTCATGACTTCTGTTGCAACAAGCCCCTTGCCCTGGGAGCTCTCCTACAGCCCACTCTACTGCAAGAAATGGGACATGGGGGATGCTCAGGGGGCAAAATAATCCTCTTTCACCTCTTTCACCACTCCTCCCCTAATAATGGCTAACATGAATGTATGTGTGCTTCCTAGATTCCGGACACTGCTCAACATGTTTGTTCATATGTTCTCATTTAACTCTGACATTAGTCCTATGAGACAAGCAAAATTATTTTTTTCCTTTTTTTAAATTTTATTGATTATGGTATCACATAATTGTCCCCATCCCCCCTATTTGCATCCCAAACCCCTCCCCACATACGCCCCCACCTCCCTGTTGTCCATGGCCACTGGCTAGGCCCATATGCAAGCACACAAGTCCTTTGGTTGATCTCTTCGCCTTACCCCCACCCTCCCCTACTTTCCCTCTGAGGTTTGAGACTGATCGCTGACAAGCAAAATTATTATCCCATTTCACAAATAAAGAAACTGAGTTTCAGAGAAGTTATGCCACTTGCCCTAGGTCACACAGATAATAAATGGTAAAGCCAGAAGTCTAGCTTGAGAGGTCTGGCTCCCGAGTCTGTGCCTTAACATTATGCCTTACTGATTATTAATATTTGCACACATTGTTCCCATCTCTAAGGCACTGTTCTCAAATTTAGTGCATGTTAAAGCCACCAGGAGTGCTTAGGGAGAATGTAGCTTTCTAAGCCTGCCCCCTCAAGATTCTGATTCAGTAGGTCTGGGGTAGGGACCTGGAATCTCTATGTTTCCCAAGTGTCCCAGGTGATTCTGATGGCAAGTGACTCAGGGACCCCTCTTGGAGAAACCCTGCTCTTAACCCAATCCTTTACCTAGCCTCCAGCAATTTAAGGACTTCTAGACCTAGCACTTAGTGATTCAGTGCTCCTGAGGGTACGGTCCTTATGGGATTTTATATACTTGTCTAGTTCACAAAATCTTGCTTTGGTCCTCAGACTAAATTCCACCCTGTGCCTTATTTCTAGCAATGGGGCTCCTGGCCCAATGCCTGATAATAATCTGTCCAGCTCCATGGAAAGAGAGCTATATGGCTCTCTCAGGGACCATAGGTCCTATCACGCTCCTTTTCTGCTGCGAGAGTCCCGCTTATAGCCTACCTGAGTAGGATTGCCTGCATTAGCAAATAAAAATGTGGGATACCCAGTTAAAATTGAACTTCAAATAAATACAAATAAAATATTAGCATAGCCGAAACCAGTTTGGCTCAGTGGATAGAGCGTCAGCCTGTGGACTGAAAGGTCCCAGGTTCGATTCTAGTCAAGGGCATGTACCTTGGTTGAGGGCATGTCCCCAGTAGGGGGAGTGCAAGAGGCAGCTGTTTGATGTTTCTAACTCTATCCCTCTCTCTTCCTCTCTGTGAAAAATCAATAAAATATATATATATTTTAAAAATATTAGTATAAGTATGTTCTTTTAATATTTGGACATGCTTATACTACAAATTATCCATTTCTTTGGAAGTTTAAATTTAACTGGATACCCTGTATATTACCTTAGACTGAGGGCCACAGCCTCTGGCTCATCCTATATGAGACAAATCTGAGGACGTGGCATTGGTAGATAAAGGGCCTTCCTTCCTTCCTTTCTCTCAACCTTTTTCTTATCAAGGGGCTTGGTCAGCTTTGGAGAGCACATGTATTGATTTAAGACCCAAGGAGCCCTGTTTGCCCCGTGGCTATCACCTTGCCATCTTGTCCCTGTTAGAAACTGGCTTGTGCATGTTTTCTACTGGCTTTGGCCAGCACTCTGTATTTACTCAGGACATTTGTGACCCATTAAAAAAAATACTTGTCACCCATTAGTCTGAGATAGACTGCACTGTAGGGCTGCTTTTGCAAGTAGCAGTTTGTCTGCAAATTGGCCCCCATCATTTGAGATACGTGTTTGGATGTGAGCTCATATTTGAAACCATTGTGTATTTTCTACCGATGGTATTGATGATAAGGTTTGGGTAAGTCTGAAAACTTCTATTTCGGCTTCCCTGGAAGAGTTAGTATATTGTTCTTTTTTTTTTTTTTTTTTTGGGGGGGGGGGTCCTTTCCAGGACTTGCCCAAATAAATTTTCCATATTCCATGTAACCTATATTTTATGTCAGATCATCTGAAATCACCTTCAAATTTGGTGAACATCCATCTAGCTGTTTTTACATAATGTTATAATCAGCAAGCAATCAGAAAAACTTGTTATTTTTTTTATTTAAATAATTCAGCCATCTTAACTGGTGAGTCATGTCAGGACTGTCTAATATTACTTCTGTAATCCATCCCAGGCAGAGGGAGGTCCATGAGTTATGTAAAGGTACCAGTACCACCTCCTCAAGTTAGGCATGACTGGAATGACACAAGAAAATGGGTGGAGGGCCAGAGAAGATGTGACTCTCTAAAAATTTAAAGAAGCACAAACATAAGCAACGATGAAACATACCAGCAGCACCATTTTTTTTTTCTGTAGAATCACTAAAGAATATCATTGGAACTTTCTGTAAAAGGAGACAAATGAGGAGACAATTTTACACTAACCCAAGTCAGAAAGATTCTAAGACCTCACGTGTGCTTCTCTTCTGTTTGTTTTTTGAGTTTGTTTGTTGTTGTTGTTTTGTTTTTTGTGTGTTTTTGTGAGTGTGTGTGTGTGTGTGTGTGTGTTTTGTTTTGTGGTTGTTGTTTTTTGTTGTGTGTTTTGTTTTGTTTTGTTTTTGTTTTTTGCTGAGACCAGCATCAATTTGCAGGACTTAAAGCCCCAAGGAGCCCTGGCTGGTATGGCTCAGTTGGTTGGGTGTCATCCCAGGCACTGAGAGGTTATCAATTCGATTCCAAATGTCCAGGTTGTGGGTTTGATCCCCAGTAGAGGCTAGAGGCTTGTGGGAGACAGCCAATGGATGTTCTCTCTCTCTCTCTCTCTCTCTCTCTCTCTCTCTCTCTCTCTCTCTCTCTCTCTCTCTCTCCCCCTCTTCTCTCTTATCAATGAAAAAAATTTTAAGGCCCCAGAAAATTATTTTTTAAATATATTTTATTGATTTTTTACAGAGAGGAAGAGAGAGGGATAGAGAGTTAGAAACATCGATGAGAGAGAATCATATTGATAGATCAGTGCCTCTTGCACACCCCCTCCTGGGGATGTGCCAGCAACAAAGGTACATGCCCTTGACCTGAATTGAACCTGGGACCTTTCAGTCCGCAGGCTGACGCTCTATCCACTGAGCCAAACCGGTTTCGGCAGGCCCCAGGAAATTAGATTGAGCAGATTACTAAATTCCAGTGATATTACTATACTCCACTGAGCTCCCATTTGAAACATTAAGCACATATATTTTCTGAGATTCCCCCTTCTGCCTGGCTTATAAGGCTCTTATCTAAGGGACACTTGATGAAGTGCATGTCAAAAAGAGGCCCCCTTCTTCCTCTGCATCTTCAGAATGTCTACTGACAATCCACTAGAAACTGTGGTACTTCTGTCCTCCCCTAAACATATATTGCGTAGTTAAGTTCCACTTTCTAATCAAAATTGTTTTACTTGATCAATATTCTTTTCATAGAATGGTTCCTATTTTCCCTTGAGCCACATTCATTTTCCCAAAATAACAAAAAAGCTTTGTGTGTGTGTGTGTGTGTGTGTGTGTGTGTGTGTGTGTGTGACTTTTCTTCTTCCTGACACCCTTTAGGCTATAATGGAAAACTCAAGTAATCTGATTGGAAAGAGTTTTGAAGTGATCACCAAGTCCTCTCCTTTCCTCCCTACCCTCAACCCCCTCCATGCTCTGCAGTCTTGAGGAAGGAAGACTTCTGGACCTACCTAGTCCTTCTCCAGAGAGATTGGAACTCAGCAGTCCTCCCTACACTAGCAGTGATAATGGCAAGAGTCACTTTCATCCATGGCCTTTTATATGTCATGCACAGTCTTTCATATCTCATTCCTCAGTGAGGATGACATTACTCTGAAGAAACAAAGGTTCTGAGAGGGGAAACCTTCTTTCCCACAAGATGTGTCCTCCCCTTCCCCTAACTTCCTTTCTTCTACAACCCCAGTCAGAACAGTCCCAGGCTATTGGGTTGAGTGGTGAGAACCAGTTAGCTGGACTTGTCAGTGTGACAAAGAGGCTTTACTCTGGGATAGAATACGCTGATTAAATGCTTTCCCTGTGCCTGGGCTGGCAGATAAAGCTCCAGGATCCCAGAACTTATGCAGATCCTGGAAGGCAGTCTTAGTTTTCTTTGCACCAGCCACTCCAGTGTGCAATGCTGAGTTGCTGGTGATACCAAAATGTGGGATGTTGAGTTCAAGTTCATTGTCTCGTGAAATTGAAGAATAAAAATCACAGACAAAAATAGTGGAACTGAAGTTTATTGAAAGAAGCCAGGCCTGGAATAGGTGCAGCAGATTCCAAGTGGAACCTGGAAAAGGTTTCAAGAGCAGGCCAGTGTCCAAAGCTTTCTTTCCATGTTACAGTTTGGTGTTAAAATCTATTAGTCCATGTGTAGAACCCCCCCCCCCCCCCATGGAATCCATCTGCCATAGGAGCTCCCAGTGCATGAGGGGAGAGGGGGAGAGGCGGGGGAGTGAGAAGAGAAAGTGCTGCCACTTTTTAAATATATGTATATATGCTTGTTAGTTCATGATTGGTCCTTTCAAAGAATTTTGACTTAGCAGCATCTTGGGATTGGTTTTTATGCTTTATTATCTGTGATTGGTTATCTGAAAGCTGCCTGTCTTAGGAACATTCATACATTTTTAAAGTTCATGCCTCTGGAGTGCCCTTCCTTCCCTTCCCAGTTGGGGTGCCTCAGTAACTCCACCTAGCTGGGTTCCCAGGTTTTATTTTCCTTTCCCATGATACTGCCCCTATCTATCTGTCTTCCTTCTGTCTCTTGGTTACTCTGCTGTGCCTCAAGAGCTGAACCAAGTGACTGGCATGGCACCGAGTGCCTTCCTTTGCTATCTGTGGTTCACAATTCCCATATGGAGTCAAGGGTGAGGGAACATATTCTCCAGCTCTCCTTTGACCTTGCTTTTGAATAAGGTTTGGTTGGTAATATATAAATGGCAGTGTGTTTGGCTGTTTCTTGTTGCCAAGACAACAGGATCACTCCTCCCAGGCTGGCTACCAACAGCTATTCTTGGGCTGCTTTGGGTAGTGATTTTTATGAAATATAGATCTGGATCTGGTCTAGGGTTTCCTTTATGAAAGTTGTAAATTACTTATTAAACTTTTTAAATACAGTACTGTTCAGGTTTCTATTTATTGTGATAAAATAAACATAACATGAAATTGATCATTTTATCTATTTAACTATATAGTTCAGTGGCATTAAATGCATTAACAGTGTAGTGCAACCATCACCACCATCAACCTCCAAAACTTTTTTCATCTTCCCAAAATGAAACGCTGAAGTCATTAAACATTAATTCCCCCGTCTCCCTCCCACACCCCATAACACTCACCATTCTACTATCTATCTCTATGAATCTCACTTTCTTTGAGATTAATTTGCTACTTTTAGATAAATGTATAGATTATTAATTTTAGTCTTTTTCTTTTATAATATAGAAAAAGCTATAAATTTCCAAACATTTCTTTAGTTGTACTTCACAGTTTTAATAAGCAATATTTTCGTTAGTATTAAGATCCAAATATATTTTTCATTAAAGTATTTTTGTGACCTATAGGTTAAAGTAATGTTTCTTAATTTCCAAACATATAGAGACATACTTTTGTTATTGATTTCTACTTTAATTTCATTATGATCAAATGATATATTGCATATGATTTAAACCTTCTAGATGTGTTGATACTTGCATTATTGCCCTAAATATGGTCAGCATTTATAATAGTATGCTTAAAAATAGTGTGTATTCTGTAGTTTCTGAATGCAACATTCTATGTATGCTTGTTAGGCCAAGTTTTTTTTTTTTAATTTAATCTTCTATATCATTATTGACTTTCTGTCTTCTTGGTTTATCAGTTTCTGAGGCATATTAAAATTTATCTATTTCTACTTGTGATTCTAGAAAACATTGCTTTATATATTTTGATCTGTGATATTAAGTCCATACACCTTTATAATTGTTATAATTTCTTGGCCAATTGCAGTTTCTATCATAATGAAATAACACTCTGTACCTACTAACGCTTTTTGCCTTACAATCTATTTTGTCTGATATTAATGTAGTCACACCAGCTTCCTTTTACTTAGTTATTTCATATTAACATCTTTTTTCTATCCTTTTAAAATTTCAACCTTACTGTATCTTTCTATTACAGATGTGCCTCTTTTTTAAAAAAGCATTTATTTGGATTGATTTTGTCCAGACTGATACTCATGGTCTTTTAACTGAAGCGTTTACTTCACTTACATCAATGATGTTAACTGCTGTATTGTTCTGGGCAATGTTTTCCTTCCCTCCTTTCTTGCTTTCCTTTAGATTCATTGAGTGCTTTTTAAATCATTCCATTTTATTCTTTCTACAAGTTTGAAAATTATCTTCATTTCTAATCTAGATATTACAATTTGCATGAGTAATTTATGAAATCTGGAATTTATCAATACCTTTACCTTTTCCCCAGACAATGTAAAGATCTCAGGCCACTTTAGCTCCACTTACTAGTAGACCCTCCCAACTCATATGTTATTATTTTCATGTATTTTAATCTTAACTTTGACCTCAAAACCCACAAGATATTATTATATCATCATATCAGTTAGTAAATGTTCATTAATTTTACCTATAAATTTAATACTTTCTTGTTCTTCATTTCATCCAACAAGTAAGATTTTTATTCTCAGATTTGTAGCCTTTTGCCTAAAGTACCTCCTTTAGAATTTCCTTTCTTGAATATCACCAGTGATAATTTTTCTTGGTTTTTGTCTTTTTATTCTAAATCTTCAGGTAGAATTTTGTTGGATGGGTAGTTATTTACTTTGAACATATTCAGGATGACATATCACTGTTTCATATGTTTTAAATTTTCTGTTAGGAATTCAGCTATCAATATAATAAGCACTCTTTTAAATAGCTCCTCTTTTCTTTTTTGGTTGCTTTATATTTTCATATGTTATATTTTTGAGTACTATAGTTTCACCATGATGAGTGAAAGTTATATTTTTTAAAATTCACTCTTCTTGGACTTCACTGGTCTTCTTAGATCTATAGGTTGTTACCTTTTAATATTTCTGAAAATTTTCTCTTCAGATATTGCCAGTTGCCCCATTCCCTCTCACTCACTTTTCCTTCTGGAATTCCAAGTAAACATATTTCAGACTAATGCCACGTTGCCTCATTTCCATATTTCCCTTTTGCTTTCATATTCTTCATGCTGGAGTCTTACTAATTCTTTCCTTAGTTCTGCCTAATTTGTTAATGTATTTTTAATTTCTAGCAGTTATATATTTTTTATTTTGTTTCTCAAATCTGCTAAGTCACTTATTTTGGTTTTTCTATGCTATGAAGAAAATTTTAAACTCCTGTTTTATTTCTTTAAATATGTAAACAGTTTAGTCAGTTAGGCTCAGTGGATAGAGCATCAGCCTGTGGACTGAAGGGTCCTGGGTTTGATTCTTGTCATGCAGGAGGCAGTGATCAGTGATTCTCTTTCATCACTGATGTTTCTCTCTCTCTTCCCCCCTCCCTTCCTCTCTGAAATTAATAAAAATATATTTAAAAAATAAATATAGTAAACATACTTGTTTTCTCATAGCTCTCTAATAATTTAATTATATGAAGTCTCTCTAGATCTGGGATTCTCCTTATCTCTTGTTTCTGCTAGTTCTCTCTGATGGTATTTTGCTTCCTATGTGCTTTGTTATTTTATACACTGTGCATAAAAATTAGAGATTATTTGAGGCCTGAATAAAAACTCCTTCCAGAGAGAATTTTACTTTATTTCTGACAGAGACTTAAAGTCACTGTTAGTCATGGAGTATTTTTACTAATCCTCACCCAAGGATTTTTTTTCCATTGATTTTCAGAGCTAGTGGAAGGGAGAGGAAGAGACAAAGAGAGAGAAGCATCAATGTGAGAGACACATCAGTTGGTTACTTCCTGCAACTGAGTTAAGTGCCCTTGACTGGGAATCGAACTCGAGACGCTTTGGTATGTGGCCTGACTAACCACTGAGACAAACTATAAATTTAATACTCCTCAGGGATTTTCACTTCTGTTTTATTCTTACCTTGAGGTTACAATTATTTAGGGTCTCAGTTTATTTTGAGGGAATATCTCCTAAAGGACTGCAGAATCTCAGAGGGAATGCGGGGAGGGTGTGTGTGTGTGGGAAGAGATCAACCAAAGAACTTATATGCATATATGTATAGAACATGGACACAGACAATAAGGCGGTGAAGACCTGGGGTGGTGAAGACAAGCTAGAAAGAGTCAATGGAGGGAAAAATAAAACATATGTAATACTTTCCAACAATAAAGATATCATTTTTTAATTTAATTTAATTTAATTTAATTTAATTTATTTTTTTATAATATATTTTATTGATTTTTATACAGAGAGAAAGGGAAAGAGATAGAGAGTTAGAAACATCGATGAGAGAGAGTCATCGATCAGCTGCCTCTTGCACACCCCCTACTGGGGATATGCCCACAACCAAGGTACATGCCCTTGCCCGGAATCGAACCCAGGACCTTTCAGTCCGCAGGCCTACGCTCTATCCATTGAGCCAAACCGGTCCCGGCTCATTTTTTAATTTTATAGATTTTTATCTAACTTTTCTGGTTGTTTTCAAGATGAGTTGGCCCAATTAACCTTGTCTGCCATATTTCTGAAATTGGAAGTCCTCAACCCTTTTCTTTTTCTGTGAGGAGAGTTTTTCTTCTCTGAAACAGATGCCTATATCCTGGATGGTCCAACTACTTTGTGCACAGGCTTTCAGACAATCCTCTGCATTATTTTTAATCTCGACTCTTTCTTGCCCTTTAGCATCTCCAAGTCCTGATGGTCTCTTAGGTTCTTCTTCTTTAACAACATCTTCTTCATAGACTCCAGGGGGAAGTTTCATTTACCCTGCTTTGTCAGTTACCACTCTTATCTCTTTCATCTTCATTAGGCTCTGTAGATAGTCACTGGGATATCTCTGCTACAAGGCTATCTCATGTTCTTTTTGTTATTATATACTTAAACTTTTTTCTTCCTAGTGGAGCCTCACTAGAGCTGGAAGATAAACAAGAGTGCTCAATTGATCATCTCTAAATGGTAATCCTCTTCACTCTTCAGCCCACTGTAACCTGAATTTTTCCTTCACTGTCTCCTGAAATTACCATCTCTCATTTTCCTTGACATCTTCCTCCATCTTGAAACTTCCTCTTCTCTTGACTCTCTATGTACTTCCCTGTTCCCTAGACATTTGTTTTCTGGCCTTTTCCCCTCTTACCAACATGTAAATGGACACTGAACCAAGGCTCAAAGGATCTGGTTTCTATTTCTGACTCTATTAAATTTAGACAAATGACTTCCACTCTCTGGACTTCAGTTTATGATTTCTACAAGTACTTTCGGTTTAAATTTTTTATAATTCCACATTTTTAAAGAACTTTTCAGGAATGGATATAATAGTAAATAATTTCTATGAAAGTCCAGTAGGACCAATTCTGACCAACAACAATTAATGCCACATTCTGGAGAAGGGAACTTAGAGGAACAAGTACCCTTTAGTGCTCAGTAGCTTTCATTTCACTGTGTATGATGTGTGACCAAATGTGTTTTTCTAGAATCCCATACTGTGTGAGAATGTGAGTTTAGAAATGTTTAGTAACTTTACCTAAAGCTATGTCTAAAAGCAAATTAGGAAAAGAATCACAGCATCAGTCCCCTCTTTGAATCACAGTGGGATAACCTCTTTGACAGATGTATATAGAAGGCTATCTTGAAACATCAATCCTCAGTGGATGAATTGCATTTCTTCATACTGTGTCTGTAAGAATTATGGGATCTTTCCTTTTATAACTGAGTCTTTTATATAGGATCTAAAATCAAATTACCGTGAAACTTTGATGGGAAGAGGAAGATTCATTTTTTTCAAAGTTTTTTTTTTTTTTGGGGGGGGGGAGGTTTTGTGTGGTAAAGTGTCTGAATGTTGGCATTCTTCACTAGCAGAATTTTCTTATGTGATTGATTGTCTGGGAAAAGTAAACATTAAGTTGATGCTCAAATAGGAGAATAGGACATATTACTTATTTCTGATAATGCTTGTTCAGAAAGAGTTTAGAGATAACCTATTAACACCTTCAGATGGTTTAAACCTGATTTGTAACTGAGCACTGTCCGATAGAACTTTCTGCACTGAAGGAACTATTCCCTACCTTAAATATGGTAGTCACCAGTGTAATATAACTATTGAGCACTTCAAATGGGGCTAGGTCAACCAAAGAACTGATATTTTCATTGAATTCACTTCTTTCTTTTTTTTTATTAAGGTATTATATATGTACATATCTTACCAATCTCCCCCCACTCCCATACATGCCCTCCCTCCCCAGAGTTTTTTGTCCATTGGTTATGCTTATATGCATGCATGCAAGTCTTTTGGTTGATCTCTTATCTCCCCCATATCTCCCTCCCCTCCCCACTGTAATAGGACATAAGTAATATGTCCTATTCTCCTATTTGTTGCTTTCCTGTCTCTATATCTATCTTTTTGTTCATCAGTTTATAATGTTCTTTATTATCCATAAATGAGTGAGATCATGTGGTGTTTTTCTTTCATCGACTGGCTTATTTCACTCAGCATAATGTTCTCCACTTCCATCCAGGTTGCTGCAAATGATAAGAATTCCTTCTTTTTTATGGCAGCATAGTATTCCATTGGTGTAGAATTTAGGTTAAGATTTAAATCACCACATGCGGCGGGGCTGTTGGCTCTAATGATAGACTGCACAGTTTTAAAGAATAGGCTTTAGTTTTGCTGCCTGTACAATCTTGGGTTCAGAATGCATGTTAGAGTGAGTCAAGAACCCTCTTGATTCTAAAGACTCTTCCCCTATTTCAGCCCCCACTGCCACTCCCTCAGATAAGGGTCCTGGAAAATATCCTGCAAATAACTGGGAGCTAGTGAGGAATTTAGAATGGTGGGACAGGCCGGCTAGTAAAACAAGAGCAAACTCTTGAGTTCAGACCTACACCTAATATTTGCATGTTCCAAATGAAGGGCCACACACTATACAGTATATCTAAATATTTAAGAGTTTTTAATGAATCTAACAAGATGTTAAATAAAAATATGCTGTCCTTCTAGACTGACAATTGTGGTTTCCTAATGACCAGAGGGGTAGGTTCAAATTTTAATTACTGAACCTCAGAATTCTATGCTTGAACCTGATATATAGAGAGAATCAGCCTTCAACTCTTAGCTTGATGTTTTTCTCCTTTATTTCCCACTCCAAAAATCAACTGGATTATACAATAACACAAAGAAGCTGAAAAATTCTAACAAAAATACTTGCCTGGCCAGTGTGGCTCAGTGGTTGAGCATCAACCCATGAATCAAGAGATCACAGTTTGATTTTCTGTCAGAGTACATGCCCAGGTTGCTGGCTTGATCCCCAGTAGGAGGTATGCAGGAGGCAGTTAATCAATGATTGTCTCCCATTATTTTTTTATATATATATTATTGATTTTTTTACAGAGAGGAAGAAAGAGGGATAGAGAGTTAGAAACATTGATGAGAAAGAATCATCGATCAGCTGCCTCTTACACACCCCCTACTGGGGATGTGCTTGCAACCAAGGTGCATGCCCTTGACTGGAATCAAACCTGGGACCCTTCAGTACGCAGGCTGACGCTCTATCCACTGAGCCAAACCTGTTTTGGCTGTCTCCCATTATTGATGTTTCTATTTCTCCCTCTCCCTCTCTGAAATCAATAAAAATATTTTTTAAAACACATACACAAAATAGCCTGGCCGGTGTGGCTCAGTGGTTGAGTGTCAACCCATGAACCAGGAGATCCCTGGTTGTGGACTCTATCTCCAGTAGGGGACATGCAGGATTCTGCTGATTGATGTTTCTCTCTTTCCCTTCTCCCTTATACTCTCTCTAAAATCAATAATAACATTTTTAAAAATTTAAAGCCCAGTATTCAGCTTCCTTCCCCAGGCATTGTGGGAGTTCAAAGAGTGAGAAAGTTTGTTGTTTTTTAAGAGATAAGAACACTGAATTTCTCAAAACAACAGGGCAGCAAAAGGCTCAACAATTTAAGTGATTAGGTAGACTCCATGGAACTGTGCTAAGGGCATGAACACTCCAACTACTGGGTCCTTTAAGATTAAAACACACACAATTACAGATCAAGCAGGATTTATTTAATTATATGCACAAAATGGTTGAAGAAATTAAAAAAATGAAACAGGTGAGTTTTGTTTTTCTATATATTTATCAAATGGAGCCTTACAACAAAATTGCAGCAATACAACATTCCAAGAGAAAATATTTCCCTTGTTTTTGGAAAGAGGATTACATCTGAGGCATTCCCCACAGCCCTGTTTGAATTACAGATACTCCGTGAATAAGAATGAGAACCCCATGCATGCTCACGCTCCCCCATACCACTCCTCAGCACTTCAATTATAGAGTGCCAAGATTGTTTCCCTTGTTCTCTGAAAGTGGCTTGCAGACAAGCTGCATCATCTTTAACAGGTGAAGCCCCTGGAATCAGTCACTGCTCTGCGGGGGTGGTGAGCAGCCTTTCTGAAATGAACAATTTTGAAAGTCACATCAAATATGATTGTGGGTCTGCCTTGAATGACTCATCTGTGCTGACGACAATACAGCACAGTCATGACTAGCTGAGCTGCGTGCTGCCAGCACTATCCCCAAAGGATGGAGGGGATCTCTGTGAAAGAAATTTTTGGGGCATTTAAAATCCTTCACCCCCTAACTCTAATCCTAGCCCACTCTTCAGGGGAAATGTTGTTCTCCCCCTCCCCCCCGCCTCCAAATACAGTCATTCCTGTGTGACAAGGATTTCTAACATGGCTTCCTAAGGAGAATGTGCAAGAGAAACAAAGATACCTAATCCATGGCCCACGAACTTCATGATCCCTTGAATCGTGTGCCATATATTGTGCCTGTGCGCAATTTTCTAATTCTCAACAGAGTCTGCGATTCCTGAATGCTTAAGAGTCAATCCTTTAAGTCGTATGAGAAGGTCCTTGAGGGACTGATGACCTGCTACAGACAGAAGCCTAGGGGGAGGGTTTAGTGGCCAAGCTTAGACATACCTAAAAACATTTGCAAAGCCCCCAATCTAAGTCTGAGCACCCCCAAGATGCAAGCAGAAAATAACCGAACCAATAAGCTCACTTGTTAAACAATAGCACACCTAGTGTTCAGCGTGTGTGGCAAAGCCCAATTCTTTAGCACGCAATCAGGATGGAAAGCTAGAGATGCTGTCAGCGGCAGTGATTCAGCAAAAGCAGACATTTTATGTCTGCCTGCTCTCAGCTTCCCAGGGACATGAGTATCTGAGGGCTTTGTGCTGAAAATTGGAGTTAGGAGAATGTAAAACCAGAAATCATGTCCTGCTCTGCCATTAACTAGCTCTGTGACCCTGGGCAAGTTACTTCACCCTTTAGGGCCTTTATGTGTTCTAATGAGAAAGTTTCAGTTTATGCAAGAGGAATGAGTTATACAGGTCAGCAGTACAGCATTATGTCTACAGTTAACAATATGGTATTGTGAACTAGTGTGAAGGCCTGGAAGGGGTGGGTGCAGGGTGGAAGGGGTCAGTGGATTGGGGGGAGAGGGAAGAGAGACATCTGTAATACTTTCAACAATAAAGGTAATTTAAAAAAAATGTTAAGAGAGTAGAATTCGTGTTAAGTGTTCTTACCTAAAAAAAAAAAAAAAAAAAAAAAAAAAAAAAAAAAAAAAAAAAAAAGCATGGCTAGGCCAGTGTGGCTCAGTGGTTGAATATCAACCTATGAACCAGGAGATTACAGCTTGATTCCTGGTCAGGGCACATACCTGGGGTTACCAGCTCAAACACCAGTATGGGGCCTGCAGAAGGCAGCTGATTAATGTTTCTCTCTCATTGATCTTTCTATCCCTCTATCCCTTCCTCTCTGAAATCAATAAAAAAAACAATTAAAAGTAAACAAAAAATACAAGGAAGATTTGGGAGGTATTGGATATATCTATTACCTTGACTGTAGTGATGATATCTTATGGCCTGACTCATCAATTGTATACATTAAATATGAGTACTTCTTTGTGTACCAATCATATCTCAATTACGCTGTGTGTTTTTTAGAAGAGATTTTTTAAAGCCTTAATGAATGCCCCTTAGTTATCTTATTCTGACATCCTTTCACTCCCTCATTTTTCATTTACTTATATTTATTGAGTCCTTGCTATATGCCAGGAATTATATATCCAATACACCACTTACTGTCTCTTAATTTATAGATTCCACCTTTATCCTTACCCTCTCCCAGACATCTCCTTTCCAGACAGCAGAGGTCCAATTTATGTTCACCTTTTACATAGAAAATTTTGAAGTTCACTAGTGTTCCCCAGAGAAACTTTATAGCACATGGAGTTACTGGGGCCTCCATTTCTGTTCTGAAATC
The DNA here is from genome assembly GCF_014108245.1 of Pipistrellus kuhlii. Lineage (NCBI taxonomy): Eukaryota > Metazoa > Chordata > Mammalia > Chiroptera > Vespertilionidae > Pipistrellus > Pipistrellus kuhlii. The sequence goes on along the minus strand of NW_023425550.1, from coordinate 839,461 downwards.
TATATAATGGGCCTTTGAGAAAGTTTCAGAATGAAGAGAACTACCCAGAGTCTCAGACCTCCTTCCCTGCAGTGACCTCTAGCTTAAAGGGGAAAAATAAGGTAACTCTGGTACTAGAAGGTATCATAGGAAGGCAGGCAAACTCATTCTGAGAGTGGGGAGAGGAGAAAAGAGAGCATTAGGATTTTTAAAGTGATGCTTCTAATACCTTGGGAAAGGGAGACTGTCCACCCCGGTCCCTGTAGCAGGGCAAGCTCTGGCTCCTCCAAGGAACTAGGATTTAGCAATGGCACAGAACTGGTGCAAAAATGACGCAGCAGGTTAGGAAGAGCAAGTCATTCTTGGTGCAGAGCCGCCCTCTGGTGCCCAGAAGGTACTTAGACAGCATTGAAGATATTTTGAGCAAGTGAGAAGCAGATAGCTTCAGGAACTCCATTAGAGTCTACTTGCTAGTTTTTCTTGATTCTAGCGAAATTTTTCCTCCAAATTATGGACAATTGCAAGTAAGGAAATTCATATGACCATGAGGTGCATTTGTGGAGTTCCAGGAGTTCTGGGCAGAGATCTAATCTGAAGCCTGAAGAAGTGGGACCAACAGTACAGAATCACCCATCAGCCAAATTTATGGCTTGAAAATATTATTATTCCTCAGGGTATGGAGTTGTGCATGTGTGTGTGGGTGTACGCACCCACATACTCAACAAATGCATGTCATTATTTTAATCTGAAAGAAGGGACCATGTGATTGTCTGGGGGAATGAGCATTCAAAGCAAAGGGAAAATCCAGTGGATAAATCCTATTAAGGTTGAAGGTTGCCTAGAGTATTCAAGGAACAGAAGGGAGTCCAGGTAGTTGAAAAAGAGTGAATGAACACAGAAAGTGGTAGGAGATGTGGGGGGGAAAAAACTAATAGGAAGCCAGATCAGATAGAGCTTTGTAGGGATTTAGGCTTTTTTATTGTTCATCTTCACCCGAGAATATTTTTCCATTGATTTTTAGGGAGAGTGGAAGGGAGATGGGGTGGGATAGAGGGGGAGAGGGAGAAAGAGAAAACAAAATTGATTGGTTGCCTCCCGCATTCACCCTGACTGGGGCCAAGGAGGGAACACGCAATCCAGGCATGAGTCTTTGGGAATTGAACCCATGACCCTTCGGTGTGCAGGCCAATGCTCTTACCACTGAACAACACCAGCTAGGGCAGGAATTTAGGCTTTTATTTCCAGTGTGATAAAGAGACATGGGACTTTCTAAGCAAAGGAATGATGTAATCCCAAGTTATATTTCAACTGGATCACCCTGCCTCTATGTTGAGAACAAAATGAAGAAAGTGTTTTCATTAATGTATGTTTCAGTCCATTCAGGTTGCTATAACAGAATATCATAGACTGGGTGGCTTATAAACAATAACAAAAAATGTATTACAGTTCTGGAGGCTGGAAGTCCAAGAGCAAGGAACTAGAAGATTTGATGTAGGGGCAGGCCTTTGTATCTAAGTGGAGATGTTCAGCAGACAGTATGATATAAGTGTCTGGACTGGCTTAGAGATATAAATTCAGGAGTCAGCGGAATATTAATTATATTTAAAGTCCTGACACTAGGTGAGTACATCAAGGCCATGAGTGAGGATTGAAGCTCTGAGTCATCTTACATTACAGGATGGAGCAGATGAAGAAGAAGCAAAGAAGTGGATTGAGAAGGAGCTGCCTGTGATAAGAGAAAAACCAGAAGAGTGTGATGATGTTCTGGAACCAGCCTGCTGGTTTATCACCCTCATCCCAACCTAGTTGGTTTGGCTCAGTGGATAGATCATTGACCCATAGACTGAAGGGTCTCAGACTTGATTCCTGTCAAGGGTACATACCTTGGTTGCAGGCTCATTCCACTGCCCCAAGGCAAACAATGTGTTGATATTTCCCTTTCTTTGCCTCTCCCCATCCCTTTTACTCTCTCTCTAAAAAAAATATCAATGTGGCAATATCCTCTGGTAAGGATTAACAAAATAACATTTCAATTTTTATTAAAAAAAATAACAAAATTAGAGAGAGAGAGAGAGAGAGAATTAGAGAAAGACAATTTCTGTATGATTTCACTTACATGTAGAACCTTAAAAAACACAAAACAAATGAACAAAACAGAACATAAACAGAATTGTAAAAACAGATCAAATTGATGGTAGAGGGCAGGGGGATGGCAGGGAGCAAAAAATGTGAATGGTAATATAGTCAATAATATTGTGATAAGTTTGCACAGTGACAATGATTTCTAGACTTAGTGTTGTGATCACATCATAAGATGTATAAATGTCAAAATACTGCATTGTGTACTTGAAACTAATATTGTATATTCACTATACTTAAATAAAAAATATTTACCTACTCTAAAGTCATGAATATATTCTGTTATTTTACCTTCCATAACATAGATGTATTGATTTATCTTTCACATTTGGATATTAATACATCTGGAATCAATATTTTCATATGGCAAGGTGGGGTCTAAATACATTTTTCCCATGTGGGTATCCAGATGACCACACCATTTATCACAAAGGCCATCCTTTCTCCACTGCACTGGAACATCATCTTTGCCATAAATTAAGTGACATGTGTTGGGTCAGTTTCCATGCTCAGGTGTTGTTTTTTGCTTGTCATTGTACCAATAACATACTGACATAATTACTGTGCTTTACAAATCTTGATATATAATTGTGTAAATGCCCTAGGCCAGTGGTTGGCAAACGAAGGCTCGAGAGCCACATGTGGCTCTTTGGCCCCTTGAGTATTCTTTCTTTTTCATTTTTTATTAAGGTATTATATGTGTATATATCTTTTTTAATATTTTTTATTGATTTTTCACAGAGTGGAAGAGAGAGGGATAGAGAGTTAGAAACATCGATGAGAGAGAATCATCGATCAGCTGCCGCTTGCACACCCCCTACTGGGGATGTGCCCGCAACCAAGGTACATGCCCTTGCCTGGAATCGAACCCAGGACCTTTCAGTCCGCAGGCCTACGCTCTATCCACGGAGCCAAACCGGTCCTGGCATATGTGTATATATCTTACCATTGCCCCTCCTTCCCACTCCCATACATGCCCTCAGCCCCCAGTGTTTTGCGTCCACTGATTATACTTATATGCATGCATACAAGTCCTTAGGTTGATCTATCTCTCCACCTTCCCCTAACCTTTCTGCTGTAATTTGACAGTCTGTTTGATGCTTTACTGCCTCTGTATCTATCTTTTTATTCATCAGTTTATAATGTTCTTTATTATCCATAAGTGAGTGAGATCATGTGGTATTTTTCTTTCATGGATGGGCTTATTTCACTTAGCATAATGCTCCCCAGTTCCATCCAGGTTGCTGAAAATGGTAAGAATTCTTTCTTTTTTATGACAGCATAGTATTCCATTCTGTAGCTGTACCATAGTTTTCTGTCAACTGCTGATGGGCACTTAGGCTGTTTCCAAATCTTAGCTATTGTAAATTGTGCTGCTATGAACATAGGGGTGCATATATCCTTTCTGATTGGTGTTTCCAGTTTCTTAGGATATATTTCTAGGAGTGGGATTACAGGGTCAAATGAGAGTTCCATTTTTAGTTTTTTGAAGAAACTCCATACTGTTCTCCACAGTAGCTGCACCAGTAGGCATTCTCACCAGCAGTGCACGAGGGTTACTTTTACTCCACCTCCTCGCCAACACTTGTCTTTGGTGATTTGTTGATAATACCATTCTTATTTCAGTAAAGAAAACTTTACATTAAATTCTATGCAATTAATATTTTATTGCTATTGTAAATAGGATAATTTAATTTTGTCTCTGTGTTTGTTGCTGGTATATATAAATGGCTTTGCTTATTAATTCTAATAGCTTATTGGTAAATTTTTAAATTTTCCTTTGTCTGCTCCCGATTTTAAATCTAAATATTACTGAAGTCACTGAATTAGTTCAGGAGTCTCCGCTACCTACCATATTCCCGTTTCCTCTGTGTAGATGACAGCATTTATGAGAAGTACTTGTGACGTGGAACCTGATACTTATGGGAACTACCCCTGGGCTTCTCATATCAAGAGTCTGAGATTTTAATCAAATAAAATTTAGAAATAAATAAATGTGTATTACTTGTCAAGCACTACTCTGAGGGAGCATTATTCTTAGCCCTTTGCATGAATTAACTTATTTAATTTCCTTTTGAGGCCCTATGACGTAGGTACTATCATAATCTCATTGAGCAGATGGGAACTGAGGCACGGAGAGGGCAAACAATGATCATACATGTTAATGACTAAGCATTTCATCATTGAATTATTCAGCCACTCCTAGTCTATAAAATTAAACTCTTCAGCCTGGCTCTCTAAACCGAAGGCTCTCTCCACCTCCTCACCCTGAGTCCTGGTTTTCCCCCAAGCCATCCCTCTATCTGCAATTGACTAGTGCCCCTCACCTCAGGATACTTCTGAGGATTAAGGATTTGGGAAATCAGGGAAAGCTTCATGGAGGAAGTGGGCTGGCTTTAAAGGTAGAATAGGACTTGAGCATGTAAAGATGAAGTGGGGTCAGTCTCAAATATGTAGAATAGAAACATAGAGGAATACAGAGTATGGTTCTCAATCTAGGACTAGTCTTGGTTGGAAGCAGAGTGCTCATATCAATTATTACTATTACCAATATTCTTTTTGCTTATAGTGCTTTCATCAGAATAGCTACATCAATTTAGTTCCATCAATACCAGTCATTTGAAAATTCCCATTTTTGTATTGTTCAGCCACTGTAATCACATTGCTTCCACAGTATTGTTACAACCTTCAGTTAGTAATGGAAATAATTCAGGGTATTTATGTTCAGAGCTCTGGAAATAGAATTTACTACAATCTCTTTTCACCCTATGTAATTGGGCCTGGCCTCACAATTTACCATAGATTAGCATCATCACAACAAATACCTTTAGGCATATAAATGTGTTCTCAGCAAAAGTACATTTTTAGTTTATTTGCTTGAGACCACGAAACTTCAATGGAATGATTGGGGATAGAGATGGGTGGCCATCTAACAGGAAATATCAAGAACCTCTGCTTTTAAAAGCAGTCAGATGACACCAGAAGCACAAACAACAACAGAAACAACAACAAAAAAAGAAGTTGGACTTCATCAAAATTAAACATTTTCTTGCATCAAAGGACATTATCAAGAAAGGGAAAAGAATGGAAGAAAATATTTGCAAGTCATATATCAGATAAAGGTCTAGTATCCAGAATACATAAAGAACTCATATAATTCTACCATAAAAAGACAAATAACTCAATTACAAATTGTCGAAGGATATGAATAAATATTTCTCAAAAAAAAATATAAAAATGTCCAATAAACATATGAAGACATGCTCAAACTTATTAGTCATTAGAAAAATGCACATCAAAGCCACAATGAGATCCCATTTCACACACACTATGCTAGCTATAATTCTTAAAAAATGGAAAATGACAAGTGCTGGTAATGATGTACAGGTGTTGGAACTCCTGTACATTGCTAGTAAGAACATAAAATGGTACAGCCACTATGGAAAAAAAAAGTTTGGAAGGTATTTATAAAGTTAAATATTGAGTGTTACCATATGACTTAGCAATTTCAATTCTAGACTTACTAGTATACTCATGAGAAATGAAAACATATGACTACATAAAAACTTGTACACAATATTCATAGATGTTTTACTTATAATATTCCCAACAGGAGGCAATTCAGATGCCCATCAATGAATGACTGGATAAATAAAATGTGCCCTCTCCATACAATGGAATTTTATTAGCCTTAAAAAGAAGGAGCCGAAACCAGTTTGGCTCAGTGGATAGAGCGTTGGTCTGCGGTCTGAAAGGTCCCGGGTTCGATTCCGGTCAAGGGCATATACCTTGGTTGCAGGCACATCCCCAGTAGGGGGTGTGCAAGAGGCAGCTGATCGATGTTTCTCTCTCATCGATGTTTCTAACTCTCTATCCCTCTCTCTTCCTCTCTGTAAAAAACCAATACAAAAAAAAATTTTTTTAAAGGACACACTGATACAGGCTACAACATAGATGAACCATGAAAACATACTAAGTAAATGAAGCCAAACACAAAAGGCCACATATTGAATGATTCCATTTATATGAAATATCCAGAATACACAAATCCATAGATATAGAAAGCAGATTAGTGGTTGCCAATGCTTGGGGCGGGGGAAAGGAGAGGGATGAAGGTTAACTGCTAGAGGGTACAGAATTTCTTTTGGAGGTGACGAAATGTTCTAAATTTGATTGTGGTGGTAGCTGCACAATGTGAATATACTTTTTTAAACCATTGGATAGTACACTTTAGGAGAGTAAATTTTATGCCATATGCATTGGATCTCAATAAAGCTGTTTTGTTTTTTAAGTGAGAGCTATAGCCAGGTGATAGTTCTGGATTCTATGGAATATTATCACCATATTGTATCACCCACCTCATTTGAGTCCTGCTCTTCCTCCTACCCTGCACTAACCAGCCTTGTGAGCCAGGCCCCTTCCTTTATGGTCTGCACCACCATTGTTTTCTAAATGCCCTCAACCTGCTCTCACCCACTAGAAGGATCTCATTCTGCCTTGCCACTCCTGATATTGAGAAAATGTCTGCTTTATGTTTGTCTGCTCCACACTTTGGTCACTGCAACCAACGGAGAAGGAAAGTCCATAGTTACCTTGTTTCCCCGAAAATAAGACATCCTCTGAAAATAAGACCTACTTACAGGTTTCCTTCTGAGTGTAATATAAGGCATCCCCCAAAAATAAGCCCCCCCAAGCTAAACATGAGAGATTTGGTCCACTGATTCTGAAAGAAATGGAGTCATAAGAAATTCACCAGGAAATTCAGGAATTGGATTGTTATGATGATGTTCCAGAAGATGATCACATGATTGCCATTGAATAAATAAGTAAATTCTTGATATTGTAGGATTCACAGTTTGTCTGGTTTGTGTTGACAACTACCGTACTATCGTACCATATACAGGTAATAAATTTCCTTTATTTTCATTTAACAATAAATGTGTAACGTATTCTTCTTCATGGAAAAATAAGACATCCCCTGAAAATAAGACCTAGCACATCTTTGGGAGCAAAAATTAATATAAGACACTGAAGGGTACTAGTTATATAAATACCTCCAGATACTCTCAGTGTCTATTGGTTTAGGAGTTTCTCATTCTTCAATTCATTACCCTCTTATCAGCAACACCAGCTATAAGCAAGGGCCTTCGTTATACTAGTATCCTTATTGCCAGTGCCAACTGCCCTTACGTTTTGTATCAAAAAATCCATTTGTAAACACATTTCAGCAGCTCCAGCATCTCAGCATCATTGCTAATTTAATCCTCCTCCCCCTATATTAACACTACAGGGGGCTAACCAGAGCAAAAGGTGCCCGAACTAATCAGATCACTAGTTAGTCTGAATATCATGCTCTCAGGAACTAGGTGAGATGAACTGGATCAGGCTGAGGGCAAATTAACTCTTCCACTAGCTAGTTTTCTGGACCAACCAAAAGTGGGTCCTGGAATCAGAGACAATGAAAACATAGACAAACATAGACCTCAGCTTAAAGGGGCTGATGGTGAACTATCTAGGGTTGTAACTGAGGGCTCTACAAATGTATGATTTGACGAGAAGGCGAATTTCTTGGCAAATGAAATACTGCTGATCATCTGACCTGTTCACTCATCACTTCTCAGATTCCCTTAATGAAGTGAGCTGTGGTAGAAAATGTGTTGAGCAGCAAGTCAGGAGACTGGGGACTTGTCCCAACTCTGTGCCTAATTAACCAAGTATCTTGGCAAGCTATTTAACCTTTCTGGATATCACATACTTCATTTGGGGGTAATAATCTCTACCCCCCTCAAAATTTTGATTTAAACACACACATACACACACACACACACACACACACACACACACACACATTAGCATGCATTATTTGTCAGGCGCTGCCCTAAGAGAATGCTGTTTTTTACAGTCTGCATATATTACTGTAACTCTAATTTCCTCAACAGCTCTATGAGGTATGCAAAATCATGATTGTATTTAACAAATAGGTAAATCAAGGTAGAAAGGGCCAGGAGCCCAAAACAGAGCCCAGAGAGACAAAGAATTTTGCATAGCAGACTTGGAGTGGACAGAGAAGTCATAGGAAAGCAGGGAACAGGTGGTGTCCTGGAAGCCTGCAGAAGAGAGCCTTTCAGAAATTGAAGTGATAGATCAGAGGAAGCAAGAGGTCTGAGAAAATGAGAAACCCTTAAGCGGCTCTTCTGTACCAGGCTGGTGCCCAGCAATGTGCCTGGCACAGAAGAGCCACTCTAGGCTGGTGGAAGGAGGAAATGAATATTTCCTCATTAAAAACAGCACAGGCAGTAGTCCTTAGTATACTTGTTTGCCAGGGGGCACCCCTATGGTGTACTGGGCTCCCAAACAATTTGAGTCACTAAAATCAGCATGTCAGCACCAGTGGGCAGGTCAAACTTTCTCCCTCATGAGACAGAAACATCTCACTGGCCAGTGGGACCATTCTGTTCTCCAGACAGGCTCCTGGAACCCTGGAATAATTCCCAAATGTGGGAGTTCTAGAACTTCTCAGGAGATTTGATCGACCCTATGGGTGTGTGTTTGTGGGTGGGGATAAAGTGGAGGATCCCAGAGACTCCAAGGAGGGAAACCTAGGATCCATGCAGGTCGCCGTGTGAGCTAGAGGTTCTAGGGGACTTCCTTGGAGGAAGACACAGCAAAACACAAGACCCCTGAGACACAGGGCCCGGAGCAAGGACCCGGCTTGTTCAGGTTTAAGGGCTGATAGTCACAACAACCCTGTGAGGTGTGTGCTATTGCCTCCATTGTGCAGTCTCCAAAGCTGAGACTCAGAAAGGGAAAGACACACATGAGTCTGTGTATAGAAGAATCCTCAAGGAATAGTAAGGACAGGACTGTGGGGATGAGCTGGAGGTTTGATTGCGGAGGCACACCTCGCTCTCTTCACTACCAAGCTCCCCACCCCAAAATCCTTCCAGAATCCAATAACCGAAAATCAGTTTGCATTGCGCAGGCTGACCATAGGGTGGCGGTGGTGGCCTGGACAATCCCGCCCAGACTGTCTGGGCGGCCTCCGCATTGGTATTCAGAGCCAGCAACTGCGTGAATTATTCAAGTCCTGACTCAGAGCACATTCTCCTGCATTGACGCATTTCGTCCTCTGTGGAGCTGGTTCCGTGCACGGAGAAGCTGTCCTCTGGCTAAGCCGCAGGCCCTGGTGTTCGTGATCAAATTGGAAGGTCTTGAAAGTCACCTAGGCCCACCCACTTCTTCAGGAATGGCATCCAGAAGGGGCAGAACCTTGTTCAAGCTCCATGATGGTGCACCCAGGACCAGAAACCCGTCCTCCTGAATACCGATTGGTCCAATGCCCTTTGCAAAATTCTGGCTATTCCCGGGTCTGTACAGTTGACTCAAGGTCCCCATCTAGCCCTTTCCTTGGTGGCATACTGACACACCCATCCCAAGATTCCAAGATACACTGCTTCATTTCCCCTTTAAGAAAGATCCTGTGACCTGGTGGGTGTGGCTCAATGGTTGAGCATGGATCTATGAACCAGGATGTCAGGGCACATGTCTGGGTTGCGGGCTCAATCCCTAGTAGGGGGAATGCAGGAGGCAGCAAATCAATGATTCACTCTCATCATTAATGTTTCTATCTCTCTCTCCCTCTCCCTTCCTCTCTGAAATCAATAAAAATATATTTTTTTAAAATAATCTCCTGCTCAGCTGTACCTACAGATCCATTCCCTAAACTCCTCCATGGCACAGCCAAAAGACTGGGAGTGAAAGAGAGTAGAGGATTTCTTCTCAGGGCACACCAAGAAAGCCAGTGGATTCGTTTGTTGAGAGAGATGAGAATGACTTGTCCATTCTTTCTCTGTGTTCTAAAGGCTTTCAGAGTGTCTTCAGTAGCAAGCAGGTGCTGAAGGGGAAACTGAGGCAGCTAATCAGTTAAAGAGTAGTCAGCCTTCCTACTTGCCTGCCAGTCCTGGAATCTGATCCCCAACCCCTAGGTACCCAAGTCCTTAGACACAGATTCCTTCAGACCCCTGGAGGGTTCATCATGTTGATCCTCTCAATCCTCAAGCAGTAGCCTCCCCTAGAGTCTTAGAAAAAAAAAAAACTAGATTCATATCTATCTCTTCTACCTCTCCCTTCAAAATTGTCCACTTCAAGCTTTTATTTTATTTTTTAAATATATTTTATTGATTTTTTTACAGAGAGGAAGAGAGAGGGATAGAGAATTAGAAACATCAATGAGAGAGAAACATCAATCAGCTGCCTATTGCACAGCCCCTACTGGGGATGTGCCCACAACCAAGGCACATGCTCCTGACTGGAATTGAACCTGGGACCTTTCAGTCCACAGGCCGACGCTCTATCCACTGAGCCAAACCAGTCTCAGCCACTTCCAGCTTTTAAAACTTAACCTGATAAGTTCCTGCCATTATTCTAGACCCAGGTTCCTCACTTCAGCAGTTCAACCCAGCGAATGAGACAAGCCACCATCAACTCTCACCTGAATGGTTATGTTAGCCTATTTCCACCCTTACTGCCTTACAGTTTATTTCCAGCACAACAGCCAAAGTGATTCTATTAAAACACAAGCCAGGTAGGTCCCATCCCTCCTGTGCTCAAAATCCCACAGCAGCCCCCATCTCACACAGAGAGCCCAAGTCCTCCATATGGTCTACAAGGCCCTATCTGTCTTCTGTCTCTGACCATCACTCTCACCTCCTCTTCTCATGCCCTTCCCCTTACTCTGAATCAACTGCACAAGCCTTTATGCTGTTGTACATATATGTACGGCACGTTCCTGCCTTGGGGCCTTTGCTCTAGTTGTCCCCTTTGCCGGAATGCTCTTTCCCTATCATCAACTTCCTCCTTCAAAGTGCCCTCAAATGTCACTTTCTCATCAAGGCTTTTCCTGACCATTCTATTTAATACTCATGATCCCTCCTCATCCTGCTTTTCTATTGCCCACACCATTTTCTAACATACTATATTATTTCCTCTATGATGTTTACTGCATGTCTGTCTCTACTTGCTAGCCAGTAAACTTCGGGGTGGTGGGAGCAGGGATATTTGTCCATTTGTTTCACCAATGTATCCCAAGTGTCTAAACCAGTGTTAAATGAATGAACCAATGAGTGAATGAATGAATGCATAGTGGTAGTGATAGGAACAGTCCTTAGAAGCCCAAAGGGAGTGCATACTTACCTTGTGACTCTGGGTATGGCAGAGCATACCATTATATATGAGGAGCACACTCCCAGGGGCTCACAGTCAGGCTCATGAATACTTTTAACCTTTTCAACCACAAGCTGCCTCCCATCTTTGTCACAAATAAATGTAAATCCCCAGGGTTGGTTTGTTTGTTTGTTTGTTTGTTTGTTTGTTTTAATCATATATGAGTGTTTATTCTAATACTGCCAAGCAGTATGGGAGAGCATCAGGTCACCAGCAAAAACCTGCTCTGCAGCCCTCCTCCCCCAATAAGCCAGCTGCTTGTATAGGATAGGACAAAGATTACAAGGGGAAGCAAGAATCACAGGCATGGGGAAGTAGGCAAGGTGGGCTTGGAAGAGCTGGGGCAGAACTCCATTGTTTGGGCAGCAAGGTTGTTAATCTTTCCATGATATTAAATAGTTCTTGAATGAGAATGGATTATATTCCAAGGTTGACTCCCAGGTTTTGGGGGCACACAACTCTCAGCTGGGTTAGAATGTCCCAGGGGGTTTTAATGTTAATGGGAGACTACTCCAAAATCAATTCGGGGATCAAAAGCATGTCTTTAAGCCAGATGCTCCTGGAAATTCATCATACTTGGTAAAATTGTTTTCCTGTGAAATGTTTTTCTGGGATTTAAAGAGAACATGAAAAGCATTTTGGAAACACAAACCCAAGTTTCTTAGGATGTCCTGAACTGATAACATGATGGTCCCACCGGAGGGACTTGCAACAAATCTGACACATCATCCAATCACATATGGGAAACTGCACTCTGGCCGGACAACTTCATCCTGAGTAATGTACAAAGGACAATTCTTAGAGCAATTGATCAGCCCGTGTGCAATGCTTCATCAGGAGCAGATGTGCTCCTTGTTTTTCTCATTTTCATGATTTACTGTCTTCTGAGCTTATTAAAGACAGGATTGAGCGCACTTTGGTGTGTGTGTTCTGGGTGAGAGGTGGATGGAGGAAATGAGGAGGGGACATCCAAGGAGCTTAGGTGATGTCCGGTGAGCTATTGTTGTGTGGGTTCACACTGCTACCATCCACAGCTGCCTTCCTCCCACACTCAGTTGGCTGAACTTGAGTTGATGGTTTGTTACACTTTGTGGACTACTTCTCATCAGTCCCCCTTCAACAAACACACATCTGCTTCTACCAAAGTCAGACGTAACCTTATTCTGCTATAGCCACCAAATGAACAGAGAAAAAAATGACATTGATCTCACTCAGGATACCAGGAATCTATTTCACTTAACAGATTGGTATGTTTTTAACATTTTCTTGTTCCACAGTCATATAATCCCAAATTCTCAGAATGTGGGATGTTTCACACACACACACACACACACACACACACTCATACACACATTCACACAATGCTCACTCACACAAACACACAGGTACTTACACACATTCATTCAAATAATCACACATACATGCAATTACACACATTCACACATAATCACACATATATACACACATACTGACAAATACACTCACAGACTGATACACACATACAAAAATTATTCACAAACACATACATTCACATTCATACCCACAGATGCATTGACACTCATGTTTATACATCGTGTCCACACGTGTACCCTCCCAAGGAAAGGTATTGTCTTAGGCAACACTATTTCCTTGGCATTATTTCCTCTGCACTGCCCTGTGGGATGGGAAACTGGGGATGGCAGTGGAGAGTGGAAAAGAGATGAAAAAGCATCCAGGTTGGCATGTATCAATCTTTTTTGTCTTATAATCTCCTTTCATAACAATATTACTAATAATATTTATAATAGACAAACTTATACTTTTCCTATTTAAAAATGGCATGTAATGGAACTTCCATTTGACCCAGTAATCCCACTTCTAGGAATATATCCCAAAAAACTAGAAACACCAATCAGAAATAATATATGCACCCTTATTTTCATAGCAGCACAACTCACCATAGCTAAGATTTGGAAACAGTCTAAATGCCCATCAGCAGATGAGTGGATTAGAAATCTATGGTACATCTACACAATGGAATACTACGCTGCTTTAAAAAAGAAGGAATTCTTACCATTTGCAGCAGCATGGATGGAACTGGAGAGCATTATACTAAGTGAAATAAACTAGACAGTGAAAGAAAAATACAACATAATCTCACTCATTTATGGATAATAAAAACCATTATAACCTGATGAACAAAAAGATAGATAGAAAGGCAGTAATACATCGAACAGACTGTCAAATTACAGGGGGAAGGCTGGAGAGTGTTGGAGAGGGGGGAAAGAGATCAACTGAAGGACTTGTAGGCATACATATAAGCACAACCAATGGACACAAGACACTGAGGGGGGGAGCGAGGGGATGAGGACATATGACAGGGTGTAGGAAAGGCTGGGGGAAGATCAATGGGGGGGAAAGGAGATATATATAATACTTTAAACAATAAAAATAAGTTTAAAATGGCATGTACTCTTAATTTTAATTTATACCAGTTATGAAGCACAAAGCATAGTTTGTTAACAAATATCTTTTAAATGACATTAATTATGATTAGCTTGTATATTAATATGTAGATTAAATTCAATTGCATGTTACAGGATGCAAAAACCAGTTTTGTGACCTAATGTTGGGATTATTTTATTTGAAGTTTTGAAATCATGTAATTATTATTTTAAATTTACAGAGCTTAATGATTAACTAAACAATGACTTTAAAGGCTGCTCATTGTAAGGACTTTTCTCCAAAAATAATTCACTAGATTTTATTCCAAATAAGTGAAAAGCCAAATTGGATAGAATTGCCATTATATTTTCTTAACATTGTTTTTTGAAGTAATAGAAGTTTCTTGGTATTTTTTTATAGAAACATTGAGATTAATATAATTTACATATATCGTGAAAATCATCCTGAGGTACATTTGCAAAATGTTATCATTTTTATCCTTCTCATTAACTTATCTTTGAATATCAGGAATTCCTTATGCTTATGCCTTTAAGCAGTGGTCCATTACAAATATAAAATAAAATATTTTATTCATGTAAAAATAAAGTCAATTTACAATTTTATAATGAGTCAAAATGACCATGGGGAATAGTGGTACTTTGCTGAATTATAAACTGACTAGTGGCCCGATGCAAGAATGAAGATTAATGCAAGAATGGGCCTTTGTTCCCCTGGCTGCCGGCATCGCCTTCGCTCTGACCCAAGCAGCCTTTCTGCCTTCCTACCCTGCCCAAGGCTCGGATCAGCTGGGGTGGTGCAGAATGCCCCATCCCCAGTCCCTCAGTGCCTGCTTATGTAAATTAACCACCATCTTTGTTGGGTTAATTTGCTACTTACTCCTGATTAGCTGGTGGTGTCGTGAAGGTATGGTCAATTAGCATGTTTCTCTTTTGATAGGTAGATATTACATACTAGAGGCCCAGTGCATGAATTCATGCAGGGGTGGGGTCCAGCTAGCCCTTCCCTGGTCAAGGCTGATTGGGCAGGGCCAGCCAGGGGGATGGGCCATGGGTGGTTGACTAGAAGGCCACTCTCTGATCAAACTCCGGTTGAACTCCCAGTCTAGGGGACAATTTGCATATTACCATTTTATTATATAGGATAACTACTCAACCTCACATGCGTTCAATTAATACTCATTGAGATACTTTTAACTTGTGAAAGTTGTGATAGCCACATCATGCGTGGCTTGGATTCAGGATCTGGAGAAGGGCCGAGCACAAATGATAAGACTACACAAGAAATATGAATTTGGAAATAGGGGGCCAGGCAGAGAGCCCAACTCTAGTGGGAGGGCTTCACTGGTGCCTAGACCCTGCCAACAGTTTGTTCAAATGTTTTTACCATTTTATTTTGTTATTGATTAAGGTATTACAAATGTGTCCTTATCTCTGCATTGCCCCCAACCCCCTCCCCACTCATAACCTCACCCCCCTGTTGTCTGTATCCATTGGATAGGCTTATATGCATGTATACAACTCCTTTGGTTAATTTCTTTCTTTTACTTCCACCTTCCCCTTCCTTCCCTCTGAGGTTTGACAGTCTGATTGATACTTCTCCGTCTCTGGATCTGTTTTTGTTCATCAGTTTATGCTGTTCATTATTTTCCATAAATGAGTGAGATCATGTGGTATTTGTCTTTCTCTGACTGGCTTATTTCACTTAGCATAATGCTCTCCAGTTCCATTCATACTGTTGCTAATGGTAAGAATTCCTTCTTTCTTTTACCACAACATAGAATTCCATTGTGCAGATGTACCACAGTTATTTAATCCACTCATCTGCTGATGGGCACTTAGGCTGTTTCCAAATCTTAGCTATGGTGAATTGTGCTGCTATGAACATAGGGGTGCATATATCCTTTCTGATTGGTGTTTCTAGTTTCTTGGGATATATTCCTAGAAGCAGAATCACTGAGCTAAATGGGAGTTCCATTTTTAGAGTTTTTTGAGGAAACTCCATACTGTTCTCCACAGTGCCTACACCAGCCTGCATTCCCACCGGCAGTGCATGAGGGTTCCTTTTTCTCTGCAACCTCACCAGTACTTGTTGTCTCTTGATTTGTTGATGATAGCCATTCTGACAGGTGTGAGATGATATCTTATTGTCATTTTGATTTGCATCTCTTGGATGATTAGTGACTTTGGGCATGTTTTCATATGTCTCTTGGCCTTCCTTCTGTCTTCTTTCAAAAAGTATTTATTTAGGTCCGTTGCCCATTTTTTATTGGATCATTTATCTTCTTTTTGTCAAGTTGTATGAGTTCCCTGTAAATATTGGAGATTAAACCCTTATCAGTGATAACATTGGCAAATATGTTCTCCCATGCAGTGAGCCTTCTTGTTTTGTTTATGGTTCCTTTTGCTGTGCAAAAGCTTTTAATTTTGATGTAGTCCCATTTGTTTATTTTCTCTTTAGTTTTCATTGCCCTAGGAGCTGTATCAGTGAAGAAGTTCCTTCAGCATAGGTCTGAGATTTTGCTACCTGTGAATTCCTCTAGTATTTTAATGGTTTCGTCTTATATTTAAGTCCTTTGTCCATTTTGAGTTTATTTTTTTGTATGGTGTAAGTTGGTCTAGATAAATACACACACACACATCTCAAAAAAATGGAATTCATGTTATAAAGCTATTTTGTAAAATTACTTGCTGGGAGCCCATCATTGTTTCACTAGTAGAGAGGTGTGAACAGGGAATCCGGAAGGCTGGTCAACCTTAATTACTATGAAAGGTCAGGGCTAATCACTCACTGTTTGGTTGAGACATTGGTAGTTGAAGCAGCCTCCACCTGTTAGTCTTAGGATTGGCTGTTATTGGAATTTCCTGCCTGAGTGATATGGGTGTATCCCATAATTTTAATAAAAGGGATGGCAGAACCAGAGCAGTATTAGTACTCTCTTGGTCTTCTGCCTGGCCCCTATTTCCCAAATTAATGCTTTTCTAGTCTCTTTTCATTTGTGTGCAGCCTTCTCCAGAACCCAAACCCTGAACTAGAACCCTGAACTAGATGTGAAAGGGGTTTCCACAATTACTCTACACTGAATATCCTTTCAACTTAGTCTTGCTGATGTCTTAAATTATTCCCTAAGGATAAATTACTAGAAGCAGAATTGCTGGATCAAAACAAATGAACAGTCCTAAGGCTTTAAGCACTGCACTGTAAATGCCTTCCAGACAGACTGAACCACTTACACACCCCTGTGCCAAAAGACAGCACCTACTATCTTGTACCCTCATCAATAGTAGTTTTTCTACATTTTAAAAATCACTATGCATTTGATAGCTTTAGTTTACACTTCTGTTTATTAGTAAGGAAGAACTATTTTTCATGTCTGAGGCCCATATAAAGTTCATTATTCTGATGCTTGTTATCATCCTAGGGTGCAATCAAGCCAGATCCTCACCCTCTGTCAGCCCTGGTTTTGCATCCTATTTGCCTCCTGTGTTTGCTGAGCAACACTGGAGCAGGGGTTAACTTAGCTTAAATACCATTTTATTGACTATAAACAGAGGATAGCCCAAACCTCATAGTATTGGCATGAGGATTAGTTACATGGTATGTATAAGAAATTTATCACCATATCTAATACTTAGTAAGTCCTAGTTTAAAAAAAATGAAAAAATAGGTTGGCATTAAATACTCAGGACAAAGAAATTCCTTCTCTGTTCTGAGTTTAATATTAGTTATGATTTGGGCTATTTATTTGAAATTGATTTTTTAAAGGCATCAAGTTTACCAAATCTTTTGCTAGAAGTATTTGTTCAATTTTATAAAATATCTCTTTGGAATCTATTAAAATTATCATCTGCTCAGTCACCTTTGGAATAGTGGCTGATTTGATTAATTATAACAATGAAATTTTTAATATTGCATCACCCTTACTTTTGCTCATTCATTTAGTCAGAAACTATTTATTAAACATCTACTACGTGCAAGGCATTTTTCTGGGCTTTGAAGATACAGAATCAGCAAAGAGGACAAACCAAGTCTCTGCTCTTATAGAAATCACATTCTAGTGTGTGTGTGTGTGTGTGTGTGTGTGTGTGTGAGAGAGAGAGAGAGAGAGAGAGAGAGAGAGAGAGAGGAGAGAGAAGAGGAGGGGAAAAAAGGGAGGGAGGGGTGGGGAGGGGTGGGGAGGAGGGAGGGGTGGGACGGGGGGGAGGGGAGGGGAGAGGAGAGGAGAGGATCTTCGAGCGAGCAGGATTAGGAGCGAGAGTGGGGAGAGCTCGATCGTCTCGCGAGACTCGATAGCTAGATCCCTCCGCCAGATCAGACATCCTCTCGTCCCTCTCACCCCCCTCGCGGTCAGCCTTTTTCAGGGTGCTTTCTTTGTGATTTCGCTTTCCGCTTCCCTTCCCTCCCGCCCCCCCCCACACAAAATCCATGCCATCAATCACCTTTCACTGTGCAAAAGACAAGAATACACTTGGCTTCTCTGAAGAATGGTGGATAAAAAGTTTTTGGACAGTGTTAAGTGCGGAACTGACTATCTCATTTATGTGTAAAAAAAGATTATTCTTGCTGCTGTGTAGGAAATGGGTTGAAGAGAAAGAGTAGAAGCAAGAAATTCATTTAGAATGAGGTACTTGTCCAAATGTGAGCTGATGAAATACCTTGGCTTGGACCACAGAGCTAGCAATGCAGGTATATTTAGGACATATTTATATATATTGAAAGTAAAAGCCTAGAAGAATCACTAACAGATGGGCTATGGGCATGAGAGAAGTCACAGGTAGTAGAATGGAGTTACCATATATTAAAATGAGGAGGACTGCAGAAAGAGCAGGCTTTGGTCCTAGCTGGTTTTGCTCAGTGGATAGAGAATTAGACTGAAGGGTCCTGAGTTTGATTCCTCATCAGGGCACATGCCCCAGTTACAGGGTCAGTCCCCAGTAGGGGGCATGCAAGAGGCAGCGGTTCAATGAATAATTCTCTCTCATCATTGATGTTTCTATCTCTCTCCCCCTCTCCCTTCCTCTCTGAAATCAATTTAAAAAAAAACACGTATTTTTATCAAAAGAAACTATATCAATAATACCAAGCATTTGAACTTGAAGTGTTCTGTAATGGCATATTAAGAAGAGATTGAGGGATCCCTGAGAGAAAGACTTGAAGTATAATAAATTCATATGACTCTTCAGTCTGAACCTAAACCCTACTATATACACACTTAGAAGTTTCTACAGAAGGAGACCTCAGCAACATAACATATGTAACCAAAGTTTCCCATAGAATGTGGATCTAATGAGCCATCAGGGAATTCACAAAGCTAAAAGTCTAGGTATAAGTAATAAATGTGGAGAAAATTTCAGAGGAAGCCCAGATATTATTTAACATTAGGTAACACTAGAGAGAATATCCTTATATGTAATTAGTGTGGAAAATCCCTCAACCAAAGTTCAGTTCTCAAAAGCCTCAGTGATTTTAGGATAGTGAAAAATCTGTCAGTGCAGGTAATGTGATAAAGCTTTCCATATGTGGGAAAGAAGCCTAATATGAATGGATATGGAAAAGCCTTCAGCCAGAATCCATTTATATGGAATTTAAAAAAATCAAATTTCCCAGAAGAGAAGAAATCTATGGATACAATGAATGTTGGAAGGATTTTAGAGCTCAACCACATAAAACATCTAAGAATTCATTCTGGAGAGAAATATGATTAGTGAACATGGGGATGCCTTAGCATGGTGTTCATACCTTTTAAACATCATAGCTTTCACACTGGTGATAACGTGTGAATGTAATGAGTATAGGAAAGCCTTCAGCTAGAGTACACATCTGAGGAAACATCAGGAGGTTCACTTCAGAAAAAAATCTTCTGTGAATATAAGGGCTCTGAGAAGCCATTCAAACAGGTCTCAAGTCTTATTAAGTGTCATATAGTGCACATGGGAAAGAAATCCTATAAATACAATGGCTGTGGGTAAGTCTTTAGCTTTATAGCATAGTTTCATTCATGTAAGAGAATTCACAACACTCACCCTGTAATCCACGTTGAAAAGCCTTTTATTATAGTTTGATCATCAATCTGTCCTTAGCAATCATCAAATAATCCAGAAACCCTCTGAATGTAATGTCTGGGGGTAAAGCTATTATAGTCCAGTCCAACAGGGAGTTAATTAACATCATGTTCAACATTTCCTTTATTTTTATACTATTCTTTTTTATAATTTTAATTCAAATACAACCAAATTTCATACTTTTGTTAAAAACAGTATGACTGGTATGGTCCTAGTATTATAAAATTTCTAGTTAGTTTACTGTCTTCTACTGGATATGTGTGTAAAAAGATGATTGGGATGCTGCTCACCATATGTTAACTGTATTTTCTTTTCTGGATGATGAAATTGTTGGTGATTTGTTTGTTTCTTCACTGTAATTCTTAAATTGCTTCAATTTTATAAGATGCGTTACCAACTTTATAAAAACCACTAGGCCCTGCCCAGTTTGGCTCAATGGATAGAGCATCAACCTGTGGACTGAAGGGCCCTGGGTTCGATTCCGGCCAAGGGCACATGCCTGGATTGTGGGCTCAATCCCAAAAGGGGGGGGAGGGACATGCAGGAGGCAGCCAATCAATGATTCTCTCTCATCATTGATGTTTCTATCTCTCTATCCCTCTCCCTTCCTCTCTGAAATAAATAAATATATTTTAAAAAATAAAATAAAATAAAGATAAAATAAAAACCACTGGTGCATGAATTTATGCATGGGTGGGGTCACTCAGCCTGGCCGTCGATCAGGGCTGATCAGGGCCTTCTCACCCCATCCCCATTGGCTGGACGCCAGCAGCTACCTAACCTGCTGGTGGGAGCATCTGACCTCTTGTGGTCAGTGGGCATCATAGCAACTGGTCAAGCAATCATACACTTAGCATATTAGGCTTTTATGTAGAGAGATAGTCATTATACTTCTAAAAATATTAAGAATGAAGAAACATTCTTCCTTGTGTGCAAGCCAACACATAGAAAGCTAATGCTTGTCACTGCATTTTTTATAAAAGGGGAAAGTGAAAACAACATAAATGTTCATATTGGAAGAAAAATTAAAGAAGCATTGTGGTATTTCCAAAAAGAGCTACAATGCAACAACTTTAAAAAATGAAGTAGAAAGATTGCCAGGACAGATAGGTGAGAAAAGCAAGTTACAGAACAATGTTTATAGTAAGATACCATTTGTAGCTTTGTGGTTTTTTTTTTAACAGACACACACCTAAACTCTACATTTCTAGTGGGTTATTGTAGAGGAAGAGGTCAGAAGAGAGATGCACCAACCAGATAATTAAGATTCACCGAAAAGCAGCTGGGGATGGGACCGAATTCAGGGGACTGACTTTATCTGTAAAGGATGACATTTTTAAAGGGAAGATTTATTACGTATTTACTAGAGGCCTAATGCATAAAATTTGTGCAGTGGGGAGCCCTCAGCCCAGCCTGCTCCCTCTCGTAATCCAGGACCCCTCACTTCTAACCACTCTCCTGCTCACTCCTTACCACCCACCTACTTGCTCCTTATTCCTGGGCTTGCCACTCAATGCTACCACAGAGGCAGGAGTGGCTCCAGCCACTGCCGCAGCACTCACCAGCCTTGAGCCTGGCTTCTGGCTGAGTGGCGTTCCCACTGTGGGAGCACACTGACCACCAGTGGGCAGCTCATCATAGCAACTGGTTATTCTGGTAGTTCTGCTGTAATGGTCACTGAATTTTTGTATATATAGGTTGCATAATATAAAACCCCTCTGTTTTTAAGACAAAATGTTCAACTTAATAGTTTGAGGCTTATAGAAGGGTCAGCTTTGACAGTATAAGAATCATTCTATAGCCAAAACCGGCTTGGCTCAGTGGATAGAGCATTGGCCTGTGGACTCAAGGGTCCCAGGTTCAATTCCAGTCAAGTGCATGTGCCTTGGTTGCGGGCACATCCCTAGTGGGGGGCATGCAGGAGGCAGCTGATCAATGACTCTCTCTCTCATCGATGTTTCTGACTATCTCTCTCCCTCTCTGTAAAAAAATCAATAAAATATATACATTTTTAAAAAGAATAATGCTATAATTTAGACCCCTCAACAAGGAGTCAGAAAAATCTGTCCCCCTTTCCCTAAGATGGAATGTTATGGAGGAGGTTGCACCCTAATGAAGGGAGGCATTTCCAGGTATGGCTACAAAGTGGTAAAGAAAGCATTACAGGAAGAGATTAAGAAGGTAGTGGCATTTGCTTGCAGAGGAATAGAAGTTCTAGAGGGCCTTCTGAAAGAACTTGGTGGGGAGGGACAATAGTTGGAAGGCTCCAGGATGAGAATGATCATAACAATAATATTATACAATAGAATGGTAATATTGGGTGGGGAAAGGTTAAGGTTCTTGAAGTGTCTGAAGAGTACAATGATGAGAGATCTATTTGGGAAATGACTGGTCTCAGACATGTCCAGTTTGGCTTGCGGTTCTCCTGCTGCCTAACAGGCCCAAATTGGCAGTGGGGCAGCAATGAACGTGCTCTGGGCAATTACTGAAAGACATTTGTGGAAGGTTGTCAAGAGCCCTTTTTACCTGATGAGAGGAATAGCAGCAATATGGTTGGGGTAGCAAAAAACCATTTATTTACCCTTTATTTTATATTTTAGCATGTGATGATCTAATCCTATATAATAAAAGCCTAATATGCTAAGTGTTCAGTCATCTGGTGACCAGTTGACTGTTCAACCAATCAAAGTGTAATATGTTAATGATATGCTAAGGCTGCTCAACCACTCACTATGACATGCACTGACCACCAGGGGGCAGACAGACAACCAGTTGACCAGTTGCTATGATGTGCACTGACCACCAGGGGACAGATGCTCTACTGGTAGGCTAACCTGCTGCTGTGGTCAGGCAGATCAGGACTGAGCAAGATGGGCCAGACACATCCTGAAGCCCTCCAGCTGTCCCTTTCTGACCCTGATTGTGCACTGGTAGGGTCCCTTAGCCTGGCCTGTGTGCCCTCTCACAATTTGGGAACCCTCAGAGGATCTCAGAGAGCTGGTTTCAGCCTGATCCTGGATACCACTCCCCTCAGGAGGGTACCAGATGCAGGGCTTATGGCTAGAGAGCACAACTGTGGCACTGTGAGCCTCTCCTGATCAGGACTGATTTGGTGTAAGCCTGTGGCAGGGGCAGTGGGGTCAGGATGAGTGGGAGAGGCAGGTAGGAGCTGCAGCTGGTGTTGGACTGTGGGTTTCAGCCCAATCCCAACAGGCCACCCCACCCATGCATGAATTTGTGCAACAGGCCTCTAGCATCTATACTAATAAAAGGGTAATATGCTAATTGGGGCAGACATCTTTTGGACATCCATCTGGACAAAACCACAGCGGCTGCCAGGCCTAGGGCTCAGGCAACCGTGGGCTCAGGCATCTGCAAGACCCAGGACTCAGGCAGCCATAAGCCCTGGAAGTATGAGGCCTGGGCCTCACAGCAGCCATGGGCTCATGAGAGCCATGGGCTCAGGCAGCTATGGGCTCAGGTAGTCGAGAGCCCCAGCGACTGCGAGGCCTGGGGCTCAGGCAGCTGTGAGCCCTGGTGGCTGCAAGGCCCAGGGCTCAGGCTTCGCAGCCACCATGGCTGGAAGTGGCAGCAGCAGCAGTAGCAGCAGCAGCAGCAGCAGCAGCAGCAGCAGGGAGGTGTGAGGAGAAAAAAAGACAACCACCTAGTGACAACGGGGGTGGACAGAAATCCCATTCTCTATTCTGGCACAATATGGTAAGGTTGTTCTTGCCAGCTCTGCCTCTATGTTCTGGGATGGAAGTGACTTTCTCGCCAGGCTGGGAAGGTCAAATGAAAGGAATGAGTATTACCTGTGGAGGTATCTTTGAGAAAGCTGCATCTTCCTCAAATATAAAACTCCAGAGCCATCATGGTCATCACTAGAAGACTTCTGAGTGTAGGAGAAGGCAACACAGGTCCATAACACTCACCTGAATAATGTGTCTTCCCATGGAAGCCCCTTGCTTATCACCATTGCCACTACCATGCTGGCCTTTGAACAACACTGTTCTTCTTTAGTTCCCTGAACACATGTCCTTTTCCTCACCCAGGACACAACTGAGACCATATTAGGTTTCTAAAGAAGACTCGGTGGCTGAATGGTAATAAAAAGTAAAGAAAGATAGAGAATAACATGTCACTTTAGCATCTAGCCCACCAGGTGTCTCCCTTCCTAATAGCATTGACTTCCCTGCACACAGACTGTTTTTATCTCTTGACACCAAAGACGATGGAGGCCACATAATCTGTATCCAAACAGGGACTTTTGTAAGACTGAAAATGTTCACCATTAATATTTAAGGTGGAGCAATTTATACAAGTTGCCTTGGCCAGGCAGGACATATGGTTATCTTCACAAAGAGACACAGGGAGAGAAAGAAGTAGATGCCCCTCCCAAGCTTCTTAAGGCCTGCTGTTTTCCAAATATTTCCAGTTATTTTCCCAGGCATACAGTATAATTGAATTTTCCTGATCCCTTAGGATTTGGTATGACCATGTGACCATCTCTGGCCAATGGCATATAAGCTTAAGTGTGGTACTACCTATCATTTCTGAGCAAACATATTATAAGCCAGTATACAATAGGCTACATTTTCTTTTTCTGCCTTAAGGATAGTGGAATCATGAGGATAGAGCTTCCCAAAGCCTGGACTCTGGTGAGGATGATATGGAGCAGAATATTCTAACTGACCTGCAATTGATATATTGCATAAGTGAGAAATAATTATTTGTTGAGTTAAGCACTGAGACTTTAGGATCACTTGCTTTCATGGCATCACCTAACCCAACCTGATTGATTCTCCTCCCAAGTTCCACTTCTAGGTCTGAGGACACATCACTTCCCCATGATTTAACACTTCTGTGCAGAGATCCAACCTTTCCCCAGATCCTTGCCCCACAGTCCTGTCCTCTCTGTTGCCCTGGAGCTACCTTCTCTAAATAATGGCAGTGGCCTTCTCAACTAGCTGTCCAGGCCCAAATAAGAGCCTAAAAAAGAGCCAATCTGAATGATGGAGTAAGGATCCTGGGAAGGTATGAACTCATCAGTGAAATTAAGGAGTAAGTTCATTGTTATCTGTTGAATTGTGTCCCCCAAAATTGATATGAAGTCATAACCACCAGACTCTAAAATGTGACCTTATTGGGGAATAGGGTCAATGCAGATGCCATTAGTTAAGATGAGATCATTAGGGTGAGCTCTAATTTAATGTGACTGACATCCTTATAAAAAGGGTAAATTTGGACACAGAGGCACCCACATAGGGAGAACATCATGTGAAGATAAAGGTAGATATCAGAGAGATGATTCCACAAGCAAAATAATTCCAAAGATTTCCAGCAAACCACCAGAAGCTAGGAATAAGTATGGATCAGATTTTCCATCACAACTTTCAGAAGGAAGTACCCAGCTAATTCACTGACCTCAGATTTTTAGCCACCAGAACATTAGGACAATAATTTTACTTGTTTAAGACAGTTTGTCACTATTTCTTACATCAGGCTCAGTAAACTAATAAAATGAAAAACAATAGTGAAACTAGCAACAGAGCTAACAAGCAGATTTTATAACCCTTCCTGGAAGTCTTAGAGCATCTCCAAGTTCCCTTGACACAGATACAGGTACAGATACAGACCCAGATACAGGGACAGATAGAGACATAAGTACAGGTATAGATAAATAAATACATATAGAGACACATATACAATACACAAAGAGATATAGTTATAGATAGGCACCTATATACAGGAACACATATAGAAACAGACATAGGTATAGATATAAATGCAGATATAGGTAGAGGTAGAGACAAGAAAACAAATACAGATAGCACAGATATACGTTTAGTAGAGATCTAATAGAGGCACAAATAGAGAAATAGATACAGGTACACAAGAGGTAGATATAGAGAAACTTACAGAAAACCAGATAAAGTTTCAGATACAGACAAAGATACAGATACTTATAGAGCTACAGATATAGGTGCAAATAGAGAAACAGATACAGGCAGAGAGATAGAGATGCAGATACTGTTACAGATGGAGACACAAATCCAGGTGCAGATAGAGACACAGGCAATGGTACTTATAGAGATGCAGATATAGGTATAGATAACAACACAGATAGGAGTGGAGATGGAGACAAAGATGCAGGTAAAGATAGGGGCACAGATACAGTATATACACAGATACCCATGCAATGCAGAGAGAGACATAGATACAGGTAAAGATAGAAATATAGACACAGATAACAATAAACACCAGATAAGATGGATGCAGATTAAGATAGAGACCCAGAAACAGGTACAGGTACACAACCAGATACAAGTACTGATTCCTAAAAATAGTTACATATAGAGACAGAAATATAGAAACAGATAAAGATCTATGTATAGGTGCAGATAGACACACAAAGATTCAAAAAGAGACCAGTCACGTGTAGGAATAGAGACATGATACAACTACACATAGAGAACTAGAAACAGGTAGAGTGAGAACCAAATACAGTAATAGACAGACACTGACAGATTCAGATAGAGATACAGATAAAGCTAGAAGCACAGATACAGGTAGAGACACAGATCCATGTTCAAACACAAATACAGGTATTGATAAGACACAGCTTCATGTACAGCTTTATTGAGACTCAGACACAAATATGGAGAGAGACAAAGATACAGGTACAGATAGAGACACTAACACAATTATATAGAAATAGGAGTACAAGTAGAATACAGATACAAGTTCTTATAGAAACTCAGACTAAGGTATAGCTAGAGAAGCAGATAGAGGTGTAAATAAATAAAAAGGTAGGGATACATATAGAGACATAGCTACTGGTACAAATACCAATATGTATAGAGATATAAAAGCAAAGACAGACACAGGCATAGATAGAGACACAGAAGATACAATTAGAGACGCAGATACAAGTGCACATATAGACACAAATGTGTGTATTGATAGAGACACAGTCACTAGTACAGATAGAGAGGCAGATCAGGTAATTATAGAGACAAAAATGTAGGTACATATACAGAACAGATACAAGTGCAAATAGAAACACAGATACAGTAGAGCTAGAGACACATATACATCTTATATAATAAAAGGCAAATTGACCAAATGGCAGAACGAACGGTCACTATGACATGCACTGACCACTAGGGACAGACAGTCAACACAGGAGCTGTCCCCAGCCTGCAGGCCCCAGGCCAGCCAAGGTGGGTGCCAGCTGGGGCGGGGATGATCACCCCCTGGTCACCCCACAAATCAGCCCTGATTGTTGGCCAGGCCTAGGGACCCTACCCATGCACAAATTTCATGCACCAGGTCTCTAGTATCCAAATAAAGACACAGGTTCAGATTCAGATAGATACACAGATACAGGTGCAGGTAGAGACACAGACAGTAGTGCAAATAGAGGCACATTTACTGTTACAGATAGAGACCGAGATACAATTACCTGTAGGGAAAAGATACTAGTACAAATAAAGACACAGATATAATTACAGTATGTCAACACAAAAACAGATTTAGAGACAAGATTACATTACAAATAGAGATACAGATACAGATAAAAATAGAGGTAAATAAATGTACAGACAGGGGCACCTATACTGTTGCATAAAGGGGCACATGTACAAGTACAGAAAGAAACACTGATACTAGTATGATGGAGAATTAGATAAAAGTACACTTAGAGACACAGATACAAATATTTATATAGACCCAGATACAGATAGAGATTGAGAACAGGGATATAGGTAACTCTACTTGTATAGATAGAAGCACATATACAGATACAGTTAGAGACAGAGATATAAGTACATATATAGTTCAAATATAAGTAAAGATAAACCCAGATACAGATACTGATGGAAATAGATACAAGTACAGATAGAGACCTGGATACAGGGGCAGATAGAGATATAATACAATTAAAGATAGAGACAGTAGAAGTATAGATGGACACACAGATATAGGTATAGAGACACAATATAGGTGCACATTGAGACACAGAGGTACAGTGACAAATAGTAATACATATACAGATAAAGACAAATACAGGTAAAGATTTTTAAAAAAATAGACACTTGGACAGATAGAAAAATAGATACAGGCAAAGATGGAGACACAGAAACAAATACAAATAGAGATAAGGATACAGGTAAAGATAGAGACTCAGCCACAGATATTTGCAGAAACCCAGACATGGGTGTAGAGAGAATAACATATATAGTCTTAGATACAGACAAAATATAGGTGCAAACACAAGTACAGAAGACACAGAGTCAGGTACAGTTAGAGTTATATATATAGGTACAGATAGAGATTTTGATACAGGTACAGGTGGAGACATAAATGTGAGATAGAGACATGGGTTATGGTACTTATTAGATGTAGATACAAGTAACTTAGAGACACAGATACAAGTATAGATAAACTTCTTCCCCATTCCTGACATTAGAACTCAAAGGTGGGTTTAATGGCACCTGGAAGGTGCCAAGTGCTAAGAATTGACAGTATCATCAACAGTCTTCAGAAATTCATTTTTTTAATTTAAAATTTTTTATGTATTGATTTGAGAGAGAGTAAGAGGAAGGCAGATAGAGGGATGGGGGAGGGAAAGAGAAAGGGGGGGGGGGGAGAGAGATATCAACTTGTTCCACTCATTTATGCATTCATTGGTTGATTCTTGTATTTGCCCCAACCAGGAATCAAACTCGCAGCCTTGATGTATTGGGACCATGCTATAACCAACTGAACTATCTGGCCAGGGCTCATAAATGGCTTTTAGAATTATTTGCCAGCTAGATTTTCTCTAAACAACGTCTTATTGGTAATGAGAATTAGAAGAATAATTGGCTTTCTTTTGTCATGTTCGAAGCCTGGCGGTTCAGAGCCTCTGCCAACCCTTACTGTCAATTGTAGCCCCGATGTTATGCATATTTATACACTTCTTTATCTTGTTTTGATTTGCTACTGCTATTTTCATTTTCTCTAGATCTGCTTCTCTTTTTCTATTTTATCAAATTGTAGATATTCTGAGCTGTCTCAAATTCCTTGTCAAATGAAGCCAAGTAGCAATCAATGAAATGGAGACAGCTATATAATATAGGGACTTGAACAGACCAGGGTTAAACCCCAGCCCTGACACTTCCTATTATGTTACTTTAGGCCTTCCTCTTCTTTGGGCCTTAGTTTCTCCATCTTTAAAATGTAGACATTAATACTTCATTCACTGTTTGTTTTTGGGGTTTTTTTGTGTGTGTGTGTTTTTTTTTTTTTTTTTGGTAAATTAAGAGAAATAGTATATGTACATCACAACACCAAGCCTCATGCCTGGAATATACCATGTCATCAACTCAGATTTGCAATTTTTTTGAGGAGGATATTCCACTTAGAGAAAACAACTACTACCATGGGATGTGCGCACAAAGGACAGATGTGTCCAAAGTGAAGAGGGGGGGATTCCAACATGGGGAAGATTGAGCCTATTCCCAGTAAAAATGGATTTTCTGTTGATCACTGCCACATGGGGTGGGTACCTCGAAGAGTAGTGAGCCCCCATGATCAAAGGGATGTGGTGGGACAAGCAAAGGATAGTGACTTTAGAGGGTGGTAAATAGAGTTCCTGCTGGTTGGAGTCCTGAATCTGGCAGGGTTGGCACTAGATGACCTCCAAGGCCCCCTATAGAGCTAAGACCTCCCCATTCCCTATCCCCAAAATGTTCCAGTTCAAAGGGAGAGTAAGCCCTAGCTGGTTTGGCTCCATGGATAGAGCGTCAGCCTGTGGACTGAAGGGTCCCTGGTTCAATTCTGGTCTGGAGCACATGCTGAGGTTGTGGGCTCAATCTCCAGTAGGGGGCGTGCAGCAGGCAGCTGATCAATGATTCTCATCTCTCCCTTCTTCTCTGAAATCAATAAAAATATATTTAAAAAATAAAAATAAAATTTTTAAGAAAGGAGAGGCAGCCATCTGGATAGTGGGCTCCATCATAGGTAGGAGGCCATGGACATGGACTGCTCCTCCTACACTTGCTCAACCAACCTGAGGGGCAGGCTGGCTCTTGTCCAGTGATCCTTTGCCTGAGACCAACAGTGCCCCTAGGGACAAAAGGCAATAATTAACAAGGCTCTAGGATGAGCCCAGCTCCACAGTCAGCCACCTAATTTAGAAGCCTCTGCTCTTGGCCTCCTTTTGCCTTGCCCTGAGCTTTTGTGAACTTAACCTGAGCCACAGGCAGTAAACCTTAATCCCAGACTAATGGGGAACCTGGATTCAGGCCCCAACTCTGTCCTTCTTCCACCTCAGCTCAATTTACTCATCCAGTCATCATTGCCCACATGTTTCTTCAGCATTTTATAAAAGGAACTGTTTCATTTTGGTTTTCCCCTAATATTACAATAAGAAATATATGTTTGAGATACAAGATTTAGAAAATACAGGTGAACAACAACAACAAAAACAGTGCCCATACTCACCATCCAAACACAGCCACAGTTAATGTTTTGTGGTGGGGCATTCCAGCCTTGATTCTATTAATATGTATTAGTTGAATCACAAGAAATTGTTGTTTTGTGGTAAGTCGAAATGGTTGAATATTAGCAACTGCATACAGCTCATCCTAATTATACAATTAAATATCAATATATTTTCAAAATGGGATTATCATATATAATAAATAATAAAAGCCTAATATGCTAAGTGTCCAGTCATCCAGTGATCAGTCAACTGTTCAATCAATCAAAGTGTAATATGCTAATGATATGCTAAGGCCGCTCAACTGCTTGCTATGATGTGCACTGACCACCAGGGGGAGACACTCAACTGGTTAACCAGTTGCTATGATATGTGCTGATCACCAGGGGGCAGATGCTTCAACTGGTAGGTTAGCTTGATGCTGGGGTCCAGCCAATTGATGGGGACTGAGCAAGATGGGCTGGATATGCCCTGGAGCCCTCTCATGTTCCCTCCCTGGCCCCAATTGTGCACTGGTTAGGTCCCTCCGCCTGGCCTGAACCCTCTCACAATCCGGGACTTCTCAGGGGATGTTAGAAAGCCAGTTTCAGCCCAATCCCACAGGCCACTTCCCTCAGGAGGGCACCAGATGTAGGGCTCATGGCTGGCGAGTACTGCTATGGCAGAGCGAGCCTCTCCCAATTGGGACATTAGGGCCAGGATGAGCAGGAGCAGCAGGTAGGAGTTGCAGACAGTGTTGAACCGTGGGTTTTGGCCCAATCCCCACATTGCACCCCAAGGGACCCCATGGGTGCACGAATTCATGCACTGGGAGTCTAGTATATATTGTAATAAAAGGCTAATATGCAAATTGCTCCTGGACTGGGAGTTCGACTGAGAGTTCAGCTGAGAGTTCAACCAGTGGGCAGAGCCAGCCTTGATCTCTCTACCCCAATTGTGGCAGGCTGACTGAACTCCAACTGTGCACAAATTCGAGTACTGGGCCTCTAGTATTACACATATTTATAACTAGAGGCCTGGTGCATGAAATTGTGCATGAGTAGGGTCCCTAGGCCTGGCCAGAGATCAGGGCCAATTTGGGCCTTCTGGTTGCCAGCCAGGGCCTTCCTTCATTCCACGCTGCTCCCCCCTCCCCCCAATAGTCAGCACACATTATAGTGACCGATCAAACTCCCAGTCTTCTGGTCAAACTCCTGAGGGGACACTTTGCCTCCTCTCACAGTCCAGCCTTTAGAGCTATGAACTTCCCTCTCAAGATTCCCATAGATTTGGATTATTGTGTTTTCATTGTCATTTGTTGCCATGATTTTTTTAAATTTTTTATTTAATAAGTCTTTATTGTTCAGATTATTACAATTATTTCTTCTTTCACCCCCCCCCCCAATAGCTCCTCTCCACCTGGTTCCTATCCCATCTTTTGCCCTTACCTCCCTCCCTCTGTCCTCATCCATAGGTGTGCGATTTTTATCAAGTCTCTTCCTGCACCCGTATACCCCCTTTTCCCTGAGAATTACCAGTCCACTCCCTTTCTATGCCCCTGATTCTATTATATTCACCAGTTTATTCTGTTCTTCAGATTTTTAATTCACGTGATTTTTAGGTTCACTTGTTGATAGATATGTATTTGTTGTTCATTATTTTTATCTTTATCCTTTTCTTCTTCTTCCTCTTCTTAAAGAATACCTTTCAGAATTTCATATAATACTGGTTTGGTGGTGATGAACTCCTTTAGCTTTTTCTTATCTGTGAAGCTCTTTATCTGACCTTCCATTCTTTATCTGACCTTCCATTGCAATGACCTTCCATTACAGCTTTGCTGGGTAAAGTAATCTTGGTTGTAGGTTTTTGCTATTCATCACTTTGAATGTTTCTTGCCACTCTTCTCTGGCTTGCCTAGTTTCTATTGAGAAATCAGCTGACAATCGTATGGGTGCTCCTTGTAGGTAAATAACTGTTTTTCTCTTGCTGCTTTTAATATGCTCTCTTTGTCTTTTGCTCTTGGAATTTTAGTTATGTTGTGTCTTGATGTGGTCCTCTTTGGATTCCTTTTGTTGGGGTTCTGTGAGCTTCCTGGACTTGTAAGTCTATTTCTTTCACCAGGTGGTGGAAGTTTTCAGTCATTATTTCTTCAAATAGGTTCTCAGTATCTTGCTCTTTCTCTTCTTCTGGCACACTATAATCTGATGTTGATATGCTTGAAGTTGCCCCAGAGGCTTCTCACACTATCTTCATATTTTTGGATTTTTTTTTACTTTTTGCTTTCCTGTTTGAGTGTTTTTTTGCTTCTTTGTATTTCAAATCTTTGACTTGATTCTTGCATTCCTCCAGTCTGCTGTTAGGTCTCTGTATAATATTTTTTATTTCAGTCAGTGTATGTTTAATTTCTAGTTGTTCCTTTTCATGTCCTCAAGAGTCTGGCTAACTTTATTGGCCTTTTCTAGGAAATTCTTGAAAAACCTTATAACCGTGGTTTTGAATTCTATATCCAGGCATTTGTTTTCCTCCATTTCTTTTGTTTGTGATCTATTTCTTTGTCTCCGCATTTTCGCTGCTTCCCTGAGTTGGTAGAGTAGCTTTGTGTTCTAGGTGTTTTATATGGCCTAGTGGGTTGGCATCCCCAGTTACCTGAGTTTGACACTCTTGGTGAAGTCCTTTGTGGACTGTATGTACAGCCTTGTTGTAGTTAAGTCTTGATTGTTGTTGGTATCAGTGGGAGGAATTGACCTCCAGGCCAGTTGGTTGTGAGTATCAGCTGTGTCTATGCCAGGAGACCTTCTGTGCTGGAGACTGCCTTATGGGACCAGACTTGCAAAATTGCAAAAGCCTCTGTGCTCAGCTTGGATGTGTGGAGTATCAGGGCTGAGCAGAGAGTCTTGGCTTTCCATCAGCCCTGCTCGAGGCCCCTGAGTCTCAGTGTCCCTCAGTAATTGCTGCAAGCACCTCTGAGAGAAAGCTGCCCTTGAGTTTCACCTACTGCCAGACAGTCCAATTACTGCCCTGGTGAATCTGGATTCCCAGATTCTCACCCAGGACTGGAGTTCAGAGCAGTTGGAAGTTTCCAGTTCCCTCCAGCTAGGAGGGCAGTCAGCAGTCAATCCTCTCTGCACACACTTGCACTTGCACTTTCAGACCTTTGCCTTTTGTGGTTCCCCTGAGTTTCCACCTGACAGTCCAGATTTGCCCTGTAAGAGTGCGGGTTCCGCTGGGACCGGTTTGGCTCAGTGGATAAAGCGTCGGCCTGTGGACTGAAGGGTCCCGAGTTGTATTCCAGTCAAGGGCATGTATCTTGGTTGTGGGCACATCCCCAGTGGGGGGTGTGCAAGAGGCAGCTGGTCGATGTTTCTCTCTCATCGACGTTTTTAACTCTCTGTCCCTCTCAATTCCTCTCTGTGTAAAATCAATAAAATATTATATATTAAAAAAAAAAAAGAGTGTGGGTTCCCAGGGGCTCGCCCAGAAATGGGGTTCAGTGCATTTGGAACTGGGGTTCAGTACAGTCAGGAGCTTCTGATTCCCTTCCGCTAAGGAAAGCCAGCAGCAACCTCTGCAGTCAGTCTTCTCTGTGTGCTTCCAGATCCCTGCCTGCCATGACTCCCCCAAGTCTCCAAGTCTCCGTGTGCCTTTCTCTCTACCTGACAGTCTAGACTCCCCCCTTATGAGGCTGGGTCCATGGGGTTTTGCCCGGAACTGGGGTTCAGTGCCATTGGAACTGGGGTTCAGTGCAGTTGGGAGCTTCCCTTTTTCTCCCACCAGAGAAAGACAGCCAGGCACTCAGCTGCCCTTCTTCTCTGCATATGTGTCTCTGTACCTCAGCCCTTTGCAACCCCTCGATTCTCCATGAGCTTTTCTCTTTCCTTCTAGTTGTGCAATTTCCACTCAGCCAGCTTTCCTATGATTCTGGATGATGTCCATTCTGTCTTTTAGTTGTAGTTTTGAAATTGTTGTGCAAGGCAGCAGTTTAGGTGCTTACCTATGCTGCCATCTTGGTTTCTCTCCACCATGATGTTTTTTTATTTCTTCTTTGATCTCCCTGGTAATCCAGTCATTGTATAATAGCATGATATTTAGTCTTCATGTGTTTGATTTTTTTTTTTTTGGATTGTTTTATTGTAGTTGATTTCCAGTTTTATGCCATTGTGATTTATAATAAGAAGATGCTTGATATGATTTCTATCTTCTTGAATTTGAAGAGACTTTGCCTGTGACCCAATATATGGCCTATCTTTGAAAATTACCCATGTGCACTTGAGAAGAATGTATAGTCTGTGCCTTTTGGGTGAAATGTTCTGAAGATGTCAATTAATTTCATCTGGCCTAGTGAGTTATTTAGGATTGATGTTTCCTTGCTGGTTTTTTTGTTTTTAGCATTTATCCAATGGTGATAGTGGGTATTAAAGTCCCCTACTATGATTATATTGCTGTCAATCTCTCCCTTGCTATCCTCCAGGAGGTTTTTTTTGTTTTGTTTTGTTTTGGGGTTTTTTTTTTGGGGGGGTGCTCTTGTATTGGGTGCATATATGCTTACTAGAATTATTTCTATTATCATTCTTCTTAACTTTTGTCATCCAATAACCTAAAACATATTTTGGTTTTAATTTACATTTTTATTTGGTTCAAGATTTTTATATATTTAAGAGTTGTGTACATTCTTTCTTTTTATGGATTTATTTAACTAACTCTTCCCAATTTTTATTGCGGAGTTTGTATTTTGTCTATCACTATTAGGAGCTCTTTTTATGTTTGGACTATGAATTAGTTATCTGTCCCTTCAGGACTTTAAAAGTATGTCAAGATACATGATCTGATTTCATCTTCACAATATGAAGGTATTATAGTGTTGTTTTTAGCTTCATATTATAGATGATAAAACTGAGGCTCAGAAAAGTGTGTGCTCATAGTGACATAGTGTTAGTGGAGAAGCTGAGGGTGGAATCCAGGATTGGCGCCCAGCCCAGGGCACTTCCTCAGCACCACAGGCCTTCCTGTAGCACTGACATTTTAGAAAGAGAAATGGCCTTTATGGTAATGGGACCTGAAGTTTGGAGTTTAGCCCCAACAGCTCAATCCTCTAAGGAGAACATGAACATTACTGGGTCAGGCATAGGAGGGGGGAGAAGTCCCAGCAGACACTTGGCTTTCCACTCCCACTATCCTCAGTGAGACTGTGGGTTTGAGGAAACAAGAGGACTGGCTGAAGGGCAAAGACTGTAAAACTGAAAAAGAAAATACCTATTATTCCCTGCTTCCTTCAGCAACTCCACTAGGGCTAAGCATACTTTGCACCTGGTTTGCAGAGGTCAAAGGGTTTAGAGGAGAAATTAATTTATCTTTACCTTTCTCAAGTGGCTGTGGTTAACCTGTCACCAGGGCAGAAGACCTTGCTCTACCAGATTAGGGCGCCTGCCAGTGCTGGTCAAATCCAGCTTTCAGTGGCTGCACCCTGATTGCCCATCAACACAAAGTTCTGGCTTCATTCTATGCTGAGCAGCAGCCAGCAAGCATTTGCCCTTCCCCCTCAAGACAGCACAGTGGCATGCTCCCTTCCTTAAGAAGAGTGTAAAGGAAAGAATGTTTTCCTATTATTAAATACATTTTATTGATTTCAGAGAGGAAGGGAGAGGGAGAGAGAGAGATAGAAACTTCAATGATGAGAGGGTATCATTGATCAGCTGCCTCCTGCACACCTCCAACAGGAGATGGAGCCAGCAACCCAGGCAGGTTCCCTTTACTGGAATCAAGTCTGGGACCTTCCAGTCCTCAGTCCAATGCTCTGTCCACTGAGCCAAACCAGCTAGAGCTGTTCTATTTTTTCCATCATGTGCACAGCAGGAAGAATTCTGCCCTGTCCACAACTCCACCACTAATGTTCTGTGAGACTTTAGACAGCTCCCTGCCTTCTAGAAACCTGTTTTCCCCCTCTGAATGACAAGGGTTTGGATGCTCTCATAGGGCCCTGCCAGCCCTGACATTCTGGGATTCTCTTATCTGTTTGCTAAGCCAGGATGTTCATAGTTCCAATTTAGGTAAAGCCAAGAGCCCCTCTGTAAGAAAGTCTTGAAGAAGGCTTTAGATAGAACAGAGGGCAGATGCTGTAAAGTGATGCCAGCAGACCCAATAAGATATTAGGGGTTTGGTGGCAGCAACAGAAACCAACCCAGGCAAACCTAAAGGCACAGGGTGAGGCCAGAGCAGGCTCCCAAGAAGAACCAGGGCTGACCTTTATGCTTACCTGATGGGAGGATGCTGCCTTCCACGGAGATAGCAGAAATGCATTGGAAGGAGGAAAAAAAAGGAGTCTTGAACTGCATGGCATGAAATGAGTCACTTAACCTTTCTAAAGTTTGATTTCTTCATTGGGAAAATGGAGTTAGCAATCCTCGCCAATAAGCATGTGAAAAGATGTTCAATATCATTAGGGAAATGCAGATCAAACCCACAAAGAGATACCACTTCCAACCAACTAGGAGTACTACCATTAAGAAGGCAGAGAATAACAAGTGTTGACAGGGATTCAGAGAAGTCAGAACCCTCATTCACTGATGATGGGAATGTAAAATAATGCAGCCATGGTGGAAAACATTTAGGTGGTTCCTCAATAATTTAAACACAGAATTGCCACATGACATCAGCCTGAAGCAACTCAAATGCCCATCCATGGGAGAAAAATAAACAATTTATGGTATACATATACAATGGAATACAGCAGTCATAATGAACTCAAGCACAAACAATATGCATGAGTCTTTGTGATTTAATTTAATGTGAAAAAAGCCTTATAAGATTGATATACAACTGTACCTTTTTATAAATTAAATGCAACTGAAATTTTCAGGCTTGAAATTTTCAGAATTTCCAATGATCCCCACTTAGGGCTGGGCCTAGTAACTTGTTTCTGATGAGTAGAATATGGTAGAGGTGATAGGATTTCACTTCTGACATTAGGTTCCAAAGAAACTGTGACTTCCATCTTTCTCACTCACACTCTTTCTCTTCTCTCTTCCTCTCTCTGAATGAAGTTGCCAAGTTGTGAGCTGCCCTATGGAGAGGCCCATGTGACCAGAAACTACCAATAGACAGCCAGAAACTAAACACTACCTATGACCACGTGAATGAGCTTGGAAGTGATTCTCCTCCACACAAGACATGAAATAACCCTGGCTGAGATCTTAAACCAGAGAATCCAGCTAAATGGTCTGGATTCCTGACCCAAAGAGCTGTGAGATAATAATTTTTGTTATATTTTAGCCACTGGAGTTTGGGACAATTTTTATGCAGCAATAAATAATGCACCTCCTATTAAAAAAACTGCTTGCAATTAGGAAACTGTAGTACATCTACACAATGGAATACTATGCTGCTATAAAAAAGAAGAAACTGCCGAGACCAGTTTGGCTCAATGGATAGAGTGTCGGCTTGGGGACTGAAGGGTCCCAGGTTCAATTCTGGTCAAGGGCATGTACCTTGGTTGCGGGCATATCCCAAGTAGGAGGTGTGCAAGAGGCAGCTGATCAATGACTCTCTCTCACCGATGTTTCTAACTCTCTATCTCTCTCCCTTCCTCTCTGTACAAAATCAATAAAATATATTTTTTTTTAAAAGAAGAAGAAGAAGAAGAAACTTTTAGCATTTTCAACAGCATGGATGGAACTGAAGAGCATTATGCTAAGTGAAATAAGCCAGTCAGAGAAAGATAAATATCACATGATCTCAGTCATATGTGGGATATATACACTGAGTGGTCAGATTATTATGATCTCTGAACACATCATAATCTGGCCACTCAGTGTATATATAATAAAAGGCTAATATGCAAATTGTCCCTTCGACCAGGAGTTCAACCAGCAGGTAAGCTGGCCATCCACCCATGTCCCCTCCCTCTGGCCAGGCTGGCTGGATACCACCCATGCACAAATTCATGCACTGGGCCTCTAATATATATATAATGGCCAGATTATTATGCTTTCAGAGATCATAATAATCTGGCCACTCAGTGTAATGATCAACATAAACTGATGAATAAAAATGGATCCAGAGACAAATGGCAGAGGAGGGGGGCAGAGAGCAACCAAAGGACTTGTATGCACACATATTAGTATAACCAATGGACACAGACACTGGGGCAGTGAGGGCTTGCCCTTAAGGGTGGGAGTGGCCGGGGGGGGGGTCAATTGGGGAAAAAGGAGACATGTAATACTTTAAACAATAAAAAGAAAACTGCTTGCAATTTCCCAGTATACACCATGCTGCTTCTCCTTTCTGTGCTTTTGTATGTGCTAGTCCCTCTTCCCATCCTTCTTCATTCAGCTACTCCTCCGCCTTTAACAAATAGCTCAAGCATCTCCTCCTCCAGGAAAACTTTTCTAATTGGGCAATGCATAACTTGCTCTGCTTCCTTTCTCCCTGCGTATCTTCTGACTTCTATTAGCACAGTTACTATATTTAAATTACTTAATTGTGCAGCAGTCTATGAACAACTTAACTCGAGTGCCAAGATAATGCTGTATAGTGCCATGATTTCCATATCCTCAGTTTCTAGTGAGATATTAGTTACATAGTATATATTGTCTGAAGGCAGGGTGAGTAATAGTAAAGACTTTGTAGTCAACAGACAACAATTTGAATCTTAGCTCCACCACCAACTATCTATGTAACCTAAGACAATCACTTAGCCCCTCTAGAACCCAGACCTTCTCATTCCTGGAGTGGAGAGGGAGTGAGCAGCACCAGAAAGGGGAATTCATATTGTACTCTTCCTATATTCCAGGCCTCTTATTCTGAGGATGCTCTGCAATCACTAAATCCAGGTAGAAACTTTGGGAATTATGCTCCTCATCAGCTGCTTTTATTTGATAAATTATCAATAAATAAATGCAGAAGAGAGTTTTTTGATATAGAAGTTAAGAGCAGTTCCAGTACAAAAAGATTTTTAAAATCATGGCTAGCCCAATATTTTTAAGTGACATATTTCAGCCGTCTGCTAATGTTTCATCGCTAAAATACCAGCCCTTTTTTCATGTACACAATAGAGTGTTTGGACAGAGGACAAAAGCATCATATGTTCTACACATCTTGCAATGGGAGCTGTCAAATGCTGCAATCAACATTGCCACAGTATCACCACTGACATGCTTCCAAAAGACTTTAAAAACAAAACCCACCACGGGCATAGAACAAAATACACAACCCAGGAAAATGTGCATCTCATATTCTCTATGTGTATTGAAAAAACAACTGTGGCCTGAGGCCAATGACAGGAAGGTTCTTTGAGCTTTTTCTCAAATGTTTCCAGTTTAGAAACATATTTGGAAGTGTAAATGTGGAAAGGGGAAACCCCCTTCTAGCCCAAGGGATTTGGTTTCCCTCCTGAGTAATTTCTGGCTCTGACACTCTGGTAAGATCATACCATAGCAGACAGAGTCTACCAGGATGTCAGAGCTGGAGATTTCCCTGGAGGGAAACCAATGGGGGGGGGGGGGGGAAGAAAAAGAAAAAGAAAAAGAAAAAGAAAAAGAAAAAGAAAAACAAGCCTCAAAAATGCAAATTCCAGCCAAAACCGGTTTGGCTCAGTGGATAGAGCGTCGGCACATCCCCAGTAGGGAGTGTGCAGGAGGCAGCTGATGGATGATTCTCTCTCATTGATGTTTCTAACTCTCTGTCCCTCTCTCTTTTTCTCTGTAAAAAATCAATAAAATATATTTTTTTAAAAATGCAAATTCCAGACTAGTCCTGAGAGGGAAAGACTTAGACAACATGAGTGGTATGTGTTTCCAAGTTACAAACTTTCCCTTTTGAGGAAATATAAACCTGAATCTGTTACCTTTCTCAACACTTGAGATGATATCCTCTCAAACATGCTTCTCTTCAGGAGTCTATCTTTCTGAAATGAGAGAAATAGACTCATTCTTAACTCCTCCCTCTTCCTCATCCCTCACCTCCAACCCCGCACCAAGTCCCATCAATCCTAAGTATCTCTTGAATCCCACACTCTTTCTTACCTTCATCACCACCATTCTTATATAAGCCATCAGCATCTCTCATCCAAATAGACTCCTGTAACCACCCTATCCCATCTCCCTGGATGGCAGAGGAAATGCTATGTGTTCACAAATCCATTTCATTCTCTTCCTGGGCACCCAGAATGAGCACATCCCCAAAATGTCTTGTAATTAAGTTGGGAACCAACCAATGAATGCATAAATAAGTGGAACAACAAACCCATCTCTCTCTCTCTCTCTCTCTCTCTCTCTCTCTCTCTCTCCAGTCAATCAATACATTTACAAAAAAAGAAATTATATGGTAGAAGCAGGAGAAAAAAAGACAATTGGATCTATACGTCTGGAGTTCAGTAGAGAGGCCTAGTCTATTGATATACAGGTAGTGTCATCATGGATCATAACTCATCATGCTTCTCTTATCTTAAAAATAAGAGCAACAATAGCCGAAACCGGTTTGGCTCAATGGATAGAGAGTCGGCTTGGGGACTGAAGGGTCCCGTGTTCGATTCCGGTCAAGAGCATGTACCTTGGTTGCGGGCATGTACCTTGGTTGCGGGTAGGGGGTGTGCAAGAGGCAGCTGAGCGATGACTCTCTCTCATCGATGTTTCTAACTCTCTATCTCTCTCCCTTCCTCTCTGTATAAAATCAATAAAATATATATTTTAAAAAAATAAGAGCAACAACAAACAAACTCACTCTAATTCTGCTCCTTTACCCTATTTGTCTTCCCCCAGATCTACTCTCCCAAATCCCTCACACAAAAATCAGGTCTCCATCCCCCTGAACCAGCTGTCAGAAGGCCAACCAGAAGGAAGGTGAGGCTGGGGATGGGAAAAGATTAAGTGGCAAACTTACATGCATAAATACATAGCCCATGGACACAAACAATAGTGTGGTAAAGGCCTGGGAGGGGCAGGTGCAGGGTGGAAGGGGTCAATGTGTGTGTAGGGGAGGGACATCTGTAATACTTTCAACAATAAAGATTAATTTAAAAAAGAAAAAAAGGTTAAACAGGCTTCCCTTGCTATCAAGTGCAAAAACACTTTTCCATCACTGCATCACCGGAACTTTCAGGAGCATGTAACTGTACTGACTACTGTCACCTCAAAACCCACTTCTCCTACCTAATTGCACAACACTAGCTAGATTTAAACTCCACCCTTCCTCTATGCTACCCTCATAAATTGCACAAGAAAATAAAATTGCCAGCTGGGCACTCCATCACTTACTACTGATCACTCAAGTGTCTTCCCTTCTATAAAAGGCCAATTCCTTCAAGTTTGCTCTAGGCCCATTCCCTCTCTCTGACCAGGGACCTTGGCCCATCAATTGAATATTCTCTTTCTGTGTTTCAACATTTCCCTATACACAGGACTTTTCCCACTATTTATTTTCAAAAGCTTTACTGAAATATAATTCACATTCCATAAAATTCAACCATTTGAAGTATTCACTTTTTACTATATTCACAGAGTTGTATGACCATCACCTAATTTTATAACTTTCATTTTCCCAAAAAGAAACCTCATCATACCCATTAACAGTCGCTCTCCATTTCCCCCCACCAACCGCCAGTCTAGGCAGACACTAATCTATTGATACTTATTGTCTCTATAGATTTGCCTATTCTGGACATTTCATATAAATGAAATTATACCATATGAATACTTTTTAAACTGGTTTCTTTCCCTTAGCATGTTTTCAAGGTTCATCTGTGTGGTAGGATGTATCAACTCTTCATTCCTTTTCACAGCTCAATAATATTGCATTGAATGGATAGATAATACTTTATCTATTTGTCACTTGATGGACTTTTGGGTTATTTCTTTTTAATTTTTATGAATAATGCTGCTAGCAACATTCATGTACAAGATTTGTTTGAATATGTCTTTTCAATTATTTAGTTATATATTAAGAGTGGAATCGTTGGGTCATAGTTTGTTCATATTCTACAATATGTTTAACTTGAGGGACTGTACTATTTTCCCCAGAGACTGCATTATTTTATATTCCCACCAGAATTGTACAAGGATTCTAGTTCCTCAACATCCCTACCACTACTAGTTGTTTTTGTTTTTTCTTCCCCTTTTTATATTATTACTAGAGGCCCAGTGCACAAAATTTGTGCACTGGAAGGTCCCTCAGCCTGGCTTGCACCCTCTCACAGTCTAGGGCCCCTTGGGGCATGTAGCAGTGAGTCAAGCGGCAGGTGGCTAGGGAGGAGTCCAAATTGAGGCCAAGTGTTGCTCATGCTAATCCTGGCCCGCTGCACCTGCTGTTGCAGAGTCGGGAGAGGTTTCCACTGTGGCAGCTGCTCTCACCAGCTGGGAGCCCAGCTTCTGGCTAAGCAGTACTCCTCCTGCATTGAGCATTTGCCCCCTGGTGGCCAGTGCACATAATAGCAACTGGTTGTTCTGGTCATTCTACTGTAATGGTCACTTAGGCTTTTATTATATAGGTTAGAGGCCCAGTGCACAAATTAGTGCACCAGTAGGGTTCCTCGGCCTAGCCTGCAGTATCGAGCTGAAACTAGCAATCCGACATCCTCCCAGGTATCCTGGATTGAGAGAGTGTGCAGGCCAACCCAAGGGACCCCACTGGTGCACAATTGGGACCAGGAAGGGACACGGGAGATTGGCCAGCCAGGGAGGGACCACAGGAGGGCTTCAGGGCATGCCCGACCCGTCTCGCTTAGTCCCAATTGGCTGGACCCCAGAAGCAAGCTAACGTACCTGTTGGGAATATCTACCCCCTGGTGGTCAGTGCATGTCATAGTGAGTGGTTGAGCAGCCTTAGCATATCATTAGCATATTAGGCTTTGCTTGGTTGACCAGACAACCAGACACTTAGCATATTAGGCTTTTATTATATAGGAAAGCCATGCTAGTGGAAGTGAAGTGGTATCACTTTATGTTTTGATTTGTATTTTCTTGATGGCTAATGATGCAGAGAATTTTTTGATGTGCTTATTGATAAACTTTATTTGGAGAAATGTCTATTTAGATCTTTTGCACATTTTAAACTTTTTTAATTTTTATCTTTGAGTTGTAATAATTCCTTATATATAGTTCTTATGAGATGTGATTTGCAAATATTTTCTCACATTAGGTTTTCTTTTTACTTTCCTGATGTTAATGCTTGAAGCACAAAATATTTTTTAAATTAGGTTTATCTAATGTTTTCTTCTTTTATCTGTTTTCTTCAGTTGCTTTGCGCTTTTGAAATCCTAAGAAACCATTGCCAAATCCAAGTTCACAAAGGTTTTCACCTATGTTTTCTATTAAGAGTTTTATAGTTTTAGCTCTTACATTTAGATCTTTAATCCATTTTTAATTAAATTTTTGTATGTGGTGTGAGGTAGGGGTTGAAATTCATTCCTTTGCATGTGAATACTGTTTGTTTAAAATACTATTCTTTCCCCAATTGAATGATATTGGTACCCTTATTGAAAATTAATCGGCCATATTATTTCTGAACTCTCAATTTTATTCCATTGGTCTGTCTGCTCTGTTTTTATCTTTTAAATATATTGATTCCAGAAAGGAAGAGATAGAAATAACAATGAGAATCATTCATTGGTTGCCTCCTGCCCACCCCACACTGGGGATCAAACCCACAACCTGGACATGTGCCCTGATGGGGAATCAGTTACCTCCTGGTTCATAGTTTTATGCTCAATCAGAGCCATGCTGGCTGGGCATATTCTGTTTTTAAGCTAGTACCACACTGTGTTGGTTATTAGAGCTTTGTAGTAAATTTGAAATTGAGAAGTCTGAGTCCTCCATCATTTGTTGTTCCATTTACTTATGCATTTATTGGTTGATTCTTGCATATACCCTGACTGGGAATCAAACTCTCAACCTTGGCATATTGGACGACACTCTAGCCAACTGAACTGTCTGGCCAGGGCTGAATGCTTTTAGTTTTTCTTGCCTAATTACTCTGGCTAGAACTTCTAGTACAATGATGAATAGAAGTGGCACAAGCAGGCATCCTTGTCTTGGTCCTGAATTTAGGGGGAAAGCTTTATCTTTCATTATTATTAGCTGTGGGTTTTTCTTAGTGCTCTGTATCAGGTTAAGTTCCCATCCAGTCTGTTTTCTGAGTGTTTTTATCATGAAAGGGTACTAGATTTAATCAAATGCTTTTTATATACCCATTGAGGTCGTGTGGGTTTTTCCCCCTTTATGAATATGGTGCCCAG
This sequence comes from Pipistrellus kuhlii, assembly GCF_014108245.1. NCBI lineage: Eukaryota > Metazoa > Chordata > Mammalia > Chiroptera > Vespertilionidae > Pipistrellus > Pipistrellus kuhlii. The sequence continues at coordinate 794,931 of NW_023425550.1, read as the reverse complement.
GTTCTTTTTTAAAGTTAAAATCTTAGAAGGATGCTCAAGATAAAAAACACAGTGAGGGTTCGCTTTGTTTGAAGCAGGAAGGGAAGTCTGCAGCTGCCAAATTGGCCCATCAGTAATTCCTTCCCAAGTAGCTCTGGGCCCCACAGGAAACTAAGCCAGGGCCCACGAACAACAAGAGGACTCTAGGGCCCTCTCATCCAAAACTCCTTGTTGAGCTGGCTCTGTCAGCCAAATAAGCCCCAACCCTTGGCCTTAGGAAGCCCTGGTTGGCAGGGCTGGCTGATTACAAGTACACAGCTCCTTTGGCATCCTGCAAATTGCAGTTATCCTGGCATAGAGCTCCAGAGCCAAAGTCCTCCTCTACCCCTCTGTCTGAAGTATTGATCAAGGGGCTTTGGAGTCCTTAACACTTGCCCTTCTTGGTGTTATATTTCCATTAAATATTAGTTTGGATCTGTGGTTACAGCAAAGCTTGTACTAAAACCTTGATTATAATCAACCCAAAATACAGAGATGCAGTATGTCAAACAGATTGCAGACAGCTCACTGATTACTTTTGGGGATGACTGATTAAGAAACTTTATTACAGAAAATGAACGCATCTAATGTCCCCAAATACATTTGTGACAAGAAGAGACACACAGGAGACATAGACAATAGTTGCTACATCACAGCCATATTCTTTCCAAAGGATAAAACACCATTCAAGAACAGGGTGAGGGGATTGCAAGAGAGAAGCGGTTAGAGAAAGCAGGTACTGTCCTTTAGATTAAACACACACACACACACACACACACACACACACACACACACACACGATGGCATTGCAAGAGCACCTACTGTGGGCCCAGATATAAAACAAAGCCAAAGCCTTAGGCGATGAAACCATGCCACTTGTCACACCTCAGAGGAACTAGAGAGCATCACTCCATCAAGACAAGCAATCTTTTGATAGGGTGAACAGTAGTCTTGCTGCAAGCAGAGAGTGAACTAAGTGGCCTTAAGTTCCTTTAGAATGAAATTTCTGCTTAATCAAAGATCACTTATCAGCCTCCCTACTTCTGTTTAGTTACTGTGGAAGCACAAAAAAAAAGCCATCCCCTTCCATAGTTGCCATGTCTATTTACAATCAGATAGAGGCGCCCCACTTAGCAGAAATCTCTTCTTGGTGCCAAGTTGAGCTCTTTCGCATGTGACGAGGTTGCCCACAGCTCTCTAATCTTAGCATGGCACATTGTGTTTGGGGCAGCAGCAGCTTAAGACCACAATGCCAAGTGATGGCTGGAGGAAAGTAACAAGGGCATGGCTGAAGCAGGAGGGGCAATCTGGAACAAGTAACTCCAGGCAAAGCTCAGGACCTAGAGATTTTTACTTAGTGGTCATTTTCTAGAAGAACTGGAAAAACACAGTTAGGACAAACAGTTCTGACATGAGAAGGAATAGCGATAAATATAGATCAGTGATCAGGCTGGAGATCATTACAACTTGTACACACCTAGAACCTGACAGGGTGGGGAGGACACTCTCTGCAGACATGCAATGTTCCAAATAGTCAATTTTAAGAAAAAAAGCTATTCACTCCTAAGTAAGCATGAAAACATGTCATTAAAAAACACCCCAGAGTGCTTCCCAGCCTCAAACATACATATGAGTGTCAATGCTAGGCATTAGCAACGCTCACCCATAACATAGCACCCCTCATTACTGCCAACAGGTAAGATGCATGTACACATCAGCCCGCAAAATACTTCTATTTAGTATCACCATTTTGCCACTGTGGCCATGATCCCTCATCCCAACTTGGACAAAATACACACCATCCGCCATGAAATCATCACTGAAATACAAACCAAGCTTCAAGAAAATTGAACAATCCTTGTTTCCAATGAATGAGCTCATCACCGTGTAGGCCATTCTACTTTCCATCTGATGCATTTAGTGCTTAAAACAACCGATTTCGTCAGGTGCCCCAACACAGCCTGCCAACAGATCCAGCAAACATCCTTTGGATATAAAACTTCTTAAAGTTACAGGGGGGAGGTATTGATTCTGCTCCCCCCCATCACTGGGGACCAAAATGAGAAGTGGCAGTTTAAGACCTCAATTGTTGAGAACAAATTTCCAGAGGGTGGGTGGGGGGGGGAGTGGGCAGGGAATGGAACCTGAATGTTTGATACACCCCCCTCAGAAGATATTTTTGCTGTTTATTAATTAATTTGGCTCCACAATATAAGGGGTGAGGCAAGAGGCAGTTTTTAAACCTCATAGGTAAGTAGTCAGCCTCAATCCTAAACACCCACTTCCCTGTACCTCTAAAGGCTGCTCAACCTTGCCTGTGTCAAGTTATCTTAGCTCCTACATTCAATAGCTCAGACTTCATCTTGATGCCATTCAAACGAAATCATGCAGTAACTTCAGGTAGCTCTCTTCAACTCGTCCTAAGTTACCAGATTTACAGGGAGGCTAGTCATCAAATACAGCGGAGTGGGTTGCTTCACCATTAAGACTGCTACGAGTCAGAAATTTAGAGGGTTAGAATAGAGAACAGCTTAAAAAACGTAATACTGTTTTTATTTAACTTCAAAAACATTTCAGCATTCTAAACATACAAAAATTAACAAAACGTTGCAAATGTGTGTGTAGTACAGAAGGGTTCTTGAAATTTCACTGATGCAGGGACTCTTCACCTTGTTGACAATGAAGAGTTGTAGCTTGTTTTAAAGCGAAGTTTAAAACTACCACACAACTAAAAAACGATCCAAAGACTTCTCATGCCAGCTGACCCCCCTTTTTCCACAGCTAAGAATGGCAGGATGCTATATCACTATATACAAAAACAAGACAACCTGAAGCTAAATGGATGCCCACTGCAGTGTCCACAGGTCCAGCCTCACAGTGCACGCCCTGAGCTACAGCCCCTCCAAAAGGCATCTTCCTCACAGCCTCAACGCCAAGCAAAGAGCATCAAGAGCTTGTCTTGGTTGTTTGTTTTTTACAAACTATAGATATGTACAGTTGAGAACTCAGGATTTCTAGCCAATAACCAAAGAGGTAACACCACCTTACAGATTAAAAAAAAAATGCCAGAAACATCTGTAAATGCCTTGTTACACCAAAACAGCAAAGTGCACAGAGTGAGGAGAACACGAGAGCCTTGTCATTTTTAAAAATGTTTGGAAATATGTACAACTTTGATACAGTTTCTGGGTGCCCTAGACACCCATGGCCACTTCATGTAAACCACTGACAATTGCTAGAGCACTTTGAGAGACTACATATGATCATGATCCAATTGTGTAATTAATCCTACTGAGGGCAACAGACACCTCTCAAATAAGCTGTGTCAATTACGGCGCTCCCCTACACTAAGGTATTCACAAGGAGACAGATAAACAGTTTTTTTATTCATCCTCCTCCTCCTCCTCCTCTTCTTCTTCTTCCTCCTCTTCCTCCTCCTCCTCTTCATCTTCTTCTTCCACCTTTTTCCGGGCAACTTTAGCGGGACCCTTTGCACCATCGAACTTGCCTTTGGACTTATAGTCGGCGACATCCTAGAACAGGGACACATTTTTCCAAATGAGAAGACAAGCTCTCCTGCAGCTATTTGAACACAGGGTGAAAACATGCTGTCCCTGCCTCAGAATAAGCAAGCTGGAATTCAAAACACAGTACAGGGCTGCTACTTGAAGTATTTGTTTCCTGATACATATCTGGTTCTCAGCCATTCAAATGTAAAAGGTAATGGGTGATCAAGTAGCCTTTAAGTCATGTTAGAGTGCTATCAAATCCTATTCCAGTGGCATCCCATGTTATCCCATATTTTAAGCCTGTCTGAAGTTCTCCAAAATAAAAGATCAGAAGCCAGAACATCGGCACACATAGCTGATCTTGAGTGGAGATGGGCCCCCATGGGACCAGCAAAGCACCCTTCCACCCCATAAACCGTCACATCCGGGGCAGCTTTCTCACAGGCCAGAGCGAACGCACTCTGGCCCACCTCACCTTCTCATACTTCTCCTTCAGTTTGGCAGCCTTGTTGTTGTAAGGCTGCTTTTCGCTGTCACTTAGGTTATTCCACATCTCGCCCAGCTTCTTTGCCACATCGCCAATAGAAATCCCAGGGTTTGTGGATTTAATCTTGGGGCGGAATTCGGAGCAGAAAAGGAAAAATCCAGACCTTGGGGGAGGAAATGATACAAGGTAGATGAGAATCTTCCAAAAGTGAGCTCCCATCAAAATCCCATGTTCCTGAACCCACACACTTCCTATCACTCCTCCCTAGAGTGAAGAAATGTGGGATACCATATACAGCGTCTCAAAGTTGAAGGTTATAGAATGTTTAAGCTGCTTTAGCAATATATAGTGGTTTCTCAGTCTCTCAGTTACTGGGCAAGGGGTAGAGAAGGTACCTACGGATCCTGACACCCCAAAGAAGCTGCCTTCTTTCCAGTGTAAAGGTCAACAGGCAACTACCAAGCACGCACAGCTCACCAACACGTCAGGCTCAAAGTACAGAATATTTTAGAGGTAGCCTGACATTTTTAGGTATATATATATATTTTTTTTTAAAAATCTTTCAAGCAGAAGGAAAGCCCTTCATGGTTGCCCTGAATCCTACAGTCACTTACGGTGGCCTTTTGGGGGCATTCGGGTCCTTCTTCTTCTTGCCTCCCTTAGCTGGTCCGTAATCCTTCATTTCCCGATCATAGCGTACTTTATCTGCCTTTGCCATCTCATCAAACTTAGATTTCTCTTTGGCCGACATTGTCTGCAAAGAACAGGACCTGATAAATTCCTCAATGCAGTGAATACATACCTGTTCGGTTATCCTATAATTAAAGCAGCAGCTGCCATAACCACTTGCAAAAGGGGATGAAAGCCTTGAACCCTTGTAGAGTCTTTTTGTGTGTGGCAGGGGGGAGAAAAACAAAATTTACTGGGAGGAAAACAAAGCCGTGGGTTAACCCCGCTAATAGAATCTTAATAAGAGCACACACACAAAACCCTAAAAACAAGTAAAATGTATCTAAGTAAAGAGGACGAAAACAGCCACCTGGGGCTAAAGGTAAATAACACCAAAGTATCAAATCCAACTCAGCCTAGCTTGAAGGATACAAAGCAAAAATACCTTCCACCTTTCAGAGCACTTCTTAGAAAATTCTGCAAAATTGACAGGAACTTCTGGGTTTTTCTTCTTATGTTCCTCTCTGCATGTCTGCACAAAGAAGGCGTAAGCAGACATCTTGCCCTTTGGCTTCTTGGGATCACCTTTAGCCATCCTGACTGTGATGGATGAAAGAAAGAGAAACAAAGAAAAACAAATCCAATGAACAGAACTACAAGATGTAACAAAGGCAGGGTAAAATTAAAATTACTGCTGCTCTTAGGATTCCACCCTCCCGCCCCCCCCCCCCCAAAAAAAAATGCCAGATGCCACTGGCAACCACAGACAGCCTGGGAAGGAAATCAGCATCACTGTCACTTGTCATTTAACTTTTGACCAGCATGAAGTGCACAGGTTTCCGAGTTACTTCTCCAAGAGTAGATCAAGTTCTCCAAATGGAACAGACCCAAGGGTTGTGGCTCAGCTCTACATGCGGATTCAGAAACGCTATGTTTTGGAAAACTGCAACTACCGTGGGGAGGATACATTTGTAGGCGATGCAGGCTGATGATAGAGGCTTGAAACCAATGACTTAAAGCTAGCTGGTCATCTGTGTTAATCCCATGTTAGAAACGAAAATACTGTCAGTGCTGCTCAACCCAAGATGAAAGCGGAACTGTAAATAAGGAAAATTTTTATATTTCAGTATTTTGGCTGCATTGTGACTTATAAAAATGGCCTTTACAAGAACGGTTATACAAGGAGTGAGCTGATACCCCTGGCCTATTAGTTCAAATCTGTCTCTTCGTCATCATCTAAAGGGGCAGGGGATACAAAAAGAGCTAAGCCTTGCTCATCGGTAAAGCAAAATGCATGTCCAGCCAGAAATACTTGGGAGAAAGTTTCCAAATAAAAATGCAGCTGTGGCGTGTCATAGTCCCTTTCCCACCCCCCCAGCTTCCCGCCATCTTTTCCTTTTCCCACACCCAAGGTCATCATGTAAAACCAAAGCACTCCCCTTTGCGGGGACCGACTCAGGGGCTGCATTAGGCCCCATGGTGGCTGTGCCTGTGGCGCAGAACAGAACACAGGGGAGCCTGCGGCCGGCAGTGGGCAGCCACACTCGGCCAGTGCTGGGTCACCTGGACACCCATAATTCACCTTCCATTTTGTCAAAAGCTTCCTGATGAAAGAAAGTGCCCCTGAAATCCACCGTTGCCTCCCCCGAGGGAGGCGCCAGGCCGGGGACGGCGATGGCAGCCGCGCTCCGGAGGCACCGAGCCTGGCCGGCAGTGGCCGCAGTGATGGTGGCGACTGCCTCGCCTGGAGCCCGGCTTTGCTAAAATGGCTGATCCGCCAGCAGCGGGCACAGGCGTCGGTGGCGAACAAAGCGGTCCGGGCCCCGCCACCGCAGCCGCCGCCCGCTCGCCGGCCCCCACCCCGCCCCGCCCCGCCCTGAGCGCCCGGGGGCGCGGGGCTGCGGGGGCCGGACCCCCCCCCCTCGCCGGCGCGGGGCGCATTCCTCGGGATAACAAAGGCGCCCGTGCAGCCATGACGTTCGCCAGCGATGGGGCCCGCAGCAGCGCCCCCGGCCCTTCACGCCACCAGACCCTGGCCGCGGGCGCAGGGACCAAGGCCGGAGCCCGCCCGGGAGCCCCGCCGCCCGCACAGCCCGCCCGTCCACCCCTTGCCAGGGCCCATCACGCGCCAGCCATGTTAGCAGCGGCGGCGGTGGCTGCGCCGGTGCCCCACGGGCAGGCGAAGCGCGGGGGCGGCCGGCCCGCCTCCCCCCCCTCCCGGACCTCCGTGCGCTCCCGAGACGGCCATGTTAATGCAGAAGCAGCAGTGCAATCCTCGGGCCCGCACGGTACCCGGCGGAGCCCCAACAGCGAAGTTTGCTCACGCCGCAGCCCCCCGCGGGCACCAGCTGCCCGGAACCCGCGGCGATCGTTCCGGGCCGGGGAGAATCCTGCCCCCCCTTCCCGATGCCGCCCCCAGGCGCCGGGGACCCACGCCACCGGAGCCCGCAGCCGCCCTGGTGCGCGCCGCCTCCGCCGCCGCAGCTGCCCCAACATCTGGCTTCAGGGGGCCCGAGCCCCGCGGCGCGGCCCCCGGGTGGGCTCCGGGCAGGGAGCCCCGCGCAGACCGTGGGGAGCTCGGAACGAAGCCCCGGAAAGTTGAAACACCTGAATCGCTTCTTCCTTCCCGGGCACCTAGGTAGAAGGAAGGTGGAGGGGGCGGGAAGGGCGCGGGGATGAGAGGCAGGAGGCGGTGGCAGCGGGACGCGCTGGCGGCTGCAGGAGCTGGAAACTTGTGCGGGCGCTGCGGTGGCGGTGGCGGTGGCGGTGGCGGCGGCGGCGGCGGCGGTGGCGGCGCTGGTGGCGGTGGTGGCGGTGGAGGAGGAGGCGGCGGCGGGCGCGAGCGGGCGGAGGAAACGTACCTGTATTGTTCGCTAGTCTGGGCAGCGCAGGGCACGACGCGAGGCTCCGAGCTCCCCAGCCTCGCGCTAGCTGCCTCCACGAGAGCCGCCTGATTGGCCAGCGGGCTCCGCCGTTTAAAACAGCCTCCTTGCCCGGCCATTGGCTGCGGGCCTCATGCATATTAAACAGGCGCGGGCGCCCATTGGGCATGGCCTCTGGGATCATTCATTCAAACAGAACTACCCGCCGGCGCCGGCTGCAGAGGCAAAACAGAGCTTCCCCCCCCCCCCCCCCCCAGCCCCCTCCTCGACCTGAGCTGCGACTTCAAAGGACTTTGGGGAGTTGGCCCTGCTACTCTCCTCGGCCTTGGCCTCTGACGCGGGATGGCAAGGTCGGGTCCTGCTGCGCGGCCCTCTGCTCCCGCCGCGCTGCGACCTGGACGCCCCCGCCTCCCACTCCTGGCCCCCAGCTAGCCCCCAGCCCCAGAGAACCTCCGGGGCAAACGGCAAAGGTTGAGGGTCCTCAACCTCTGCCCAGTCTTGTCGCGGCTCCGCGGCCGGGGTCTTGCCTGCAGCTCTCTCGTTGATGAAAGTGGGAGGCAGCTGTTCCCCTGGCAAGACCTCGGGGTTTCAGTACTGGGATCCCGCTGTCCCCGTCCGCTCCTCCGTCCCTCCCCCATAAAAGGGGGACATGACACCGCTCCTGTGGATCCTGCTCTACCAGGCTCTTTGTACTAATTGCCAGAAAAATCTGTTTGTGCTTGCAGTTGCGGAAAGAGCGAGCTAGGTGGGCTAGAGGCGGAAAACGGAGTTTGGCAAAAGCAGAGAAATCGTGAGAAATTGTACTAGTAGTTCTGTGCTTAGGGAGTCACTTCTTCCCTGCCTCAGTTCCAGCTCACATTCCTTCTGCTCTCCCAACACACACCCCCTGGTGAAGAATTAAAGTTCTTGGAATGTACAAATGGGATTTGACTTGAATTGGCCTCCTCAGCGTTGCCCTTGGCTAGTGGTATGGCCTTGAGCAAGTCACACCTTTTAGGGGATTCAGGCAATGGTTTACAAAGTGTATGTGTGGTGGGGAGGCAGTGTCGTCTCTAAGGGATGTTTGAAAATGCCCATGACTGGGAGTTGTTGCTGGAATTTGATAAGAGGAGGGGATGGGAAGGAGTGATAAATGTCCTGCACTGGACAGAGTCATCCAGAAGAAAGAAATGTCCCACTACACATGCTACTGTCAGCCCTACTGAAAAACATTGGAGGGCCTTTTCCTCTTTGAGCTTCCTGAAAGAAAGAATGCATGAAGGAAGGGGTGGGGAAAAGGTGCACATTTTATGGGTTGAAATGTAGAAGAGGCACATCCTGAGTTCTAAGTTGCTGTTCCCAAACGCTTTGAACCACCAAGACAACCAGCTATCTATAATTCCCATAGTTAGAAATGAGATCAGATTATGAGTTTTCCAAATGCTGTTTCCAGAAACTGGCTGAGTTTGAGGTGTTTGAGGGATTTGACCCCCTAAGGCAACTGCCTCCCCATCCCCACCCAGTTCTTGCCAACTCCTCTGAGCCTCTTGGGCAAGCTGGAACCACTAGGCTTCCATCATTAGGGACCCAACGGAGACCAGAAGCCAAAGATAATGCTGCTTTGATCAGAGCCGACAGGAATGAAGTCACTTTCCTAAATACCCGATTCACAGGCCCTTGGGAATGTGGATGTCTTAAGGTCCTAATGGTACCTACCTTAATGGTTACCTACCTTCTGCTCACATATCTTCACTCACAGAGAGCTTGACACCTACTTTATGGGCTGTCTTTTCCATCTTGAGCAATCTCTGAACCTTGGAGTCACCACCCTACACACAATCCCACCCCTCACCCTTCAGAGATTTTCTGACAAAACAGGCCTTTTTTCCCCTCCAGCCAGATAGCTCCAGCTTCTTCTACTACCAGGTCCCCAAGGTCTAACCTGCCCGGGCCTCTTCCCTCTACCTTTGTCTCTGCCCTTCCCAAAGGAGAGCAGGGTCTCCACCTATGATCTGACCAACACCTTCCCTCTGCCACAGTGCCCTCGCATCCGTGTTGCTAGGCCTTCCTGAGCTAGAGACGCAAACTGAGGTCTCAGGTGGGACCCAGCCACCGCCCAGCATCCTGGCCATGCTGGGAGGCTGTACTTACCAGTTGTCAGGCACCAAAGTGGAAGAACCAGAGTTGTCAGCTTTAGAGCCCACCAGGCACTATTTGGTAGGCCCTTGAGTGGATGGTGAGGGTCCTGGCAGCATGTATGTTCACATTCACACCAGGCACACACACAACATTCCCAAAGGCAGAGAGGAGAAAGCCGACCCAGGGAATAAGGGTATCTCCCAGGCAGAAGAAACTGCATAGTAAGTGATATCCAGAAACCCCCTTCAAAGCCCATTCTTCCCCACCCACTGCCACAGCCCTACCCATGGGTACATACTTCGAAGGACGAAAGGTTTTCTCTTGTTCGAAGGGACGATTTCCATCTCTGCTCCTCCTGAGAAAGCTCCTCCTTCCTTCAAGCTGAAGCACTAGACCTGAAGCTCAAAGCTGTGGTTGCCGTCATCAGAACTTCACAGAGTGTGATTATGACATCACTGAGTGGGCGTGTCCTAGACCTGAAAATGGTGGCTGTGGTTCCCTACTCCTGCCCCCTGCAAACACATGTCACCCCAAATCTCCATGTCTTTTTCAGGCCCAATCTCTATGATTCCTCCATCCCTTTTTTAAAAATATATTTTTATTGATTTCAGAGAGGAAGGGTAGAGGGAGAGAGAGGTAGAAACATCAATAATCAGCTGCCTCCTGTACACCCCACACTGGAGATTGAGCCTGCAACCTGGGCTTGTGATCATGAATGGAATCGAACCTGAGACCCTTCAGTCTGCAGGCAAGCACTCTAACCACTGAGCAAAACCATCCCTTTCGCATGAGCCTCGGTTGGAAGGCTCCTCACAGCCTGGTTTTCTCCTCTGTGCCGTTTGTGTGTGGCAGCACAAATAAGCAAAATCTGCGGCCTAGCGGGTTCCTACCTCAAGAGAAATTCATAATTCAATTCCATGTACATATATTAAATGCCTACTAATACATAACAGAGGAGAGATTAAGTGAAGTAAGGGTGGGGCTACAAGGCAGGGGCAAGGCAGTGACTTTGGGCTCTGATTCCTGATGTACCTTCTGCCATGTCACTTCATCTCTTCCAGCTTCAAAAGTGATTTCACCCACCTTACCCACCCCAGCCCCTGTCCAGTCTGCTTGTGAGGGAGAGTATGAGTGAAGCTGGTCAGGGTATCACCAGTAAAAGGCCACCTGGGGAAGGGCTAAAGGCCAATCTGGAAGGTGAAAAAAAGTGACTGAAAGTCAGGGGTGCCTGGGCAAGTTCTGGACTCAGGGGCTCTAAGGCAGGCTGCCTCCTCTGTCTGTAGCAAAGCTCGGTGTCCAATGGTGGCTTTGGGGTAGCTTCAACTGGTAGAGACTCTGGACCTCTGCCCTAGTCCTCCCTAGAAAGTACTTTAATCACACCATTTACCTGTGAGGCCTAATCCCAGACAAGCCCATCACACAGGGGGACCTCGAACTAGAACGCTGTAAGCTGCTTGGCTACCTGAAGAGATTAGGAAAACATTGAAATTCAATAGGGCCCTACCTGGTTTGGCTCAATGGATAGAGTGTCAGTTTGTGGACTGAAGGGTCCCAGGTTTGATTCCAGTCAAGGGCACATGCCTGGGTTTGGGGCTTGACTCCCAGCAGGGGGCGTGTAAGAGGCAGCCAATCAATGATTCTTTCTCATCATTGATGTTTCTAATGTCTCTCTCTCTCTCTCTCTCTCTCTCTCTCTCTCTCTCTCTCTCTCTCTCTTCCTCTCTGAAATATATATGAAATTAAATAAGACATAGAACAAAGAATGACAAATATTATTTAAAGGGGTTTTTGGTTCTTACTAATTCAAGACCCTTCAAAAGATAAGAAGGATTCTCCTCATTCAACAAAAATGAAGTATTTGGCCTGGCCAGCATGGCTCAATGGTTGAGCATCAACCTATGAACTAAGAAGTCACAGTTTTATTCCGGGCACATGCCCAGGTTGTGGATTTGAGCCCCAATATGGAATGCGCAGGAGGCAGCTGATCAATATTTCTCTCTCATTGATGTTTCTATCTCCCTATCCCTCTCCCTTCCTCTCTCTCTAAAATAAATAACAACATATTTTGAAAACATCAGAAAACAAAAGAAAAATAAAGAAAACAAAACAAAAAAACACCCCTGAAGTCTTGGTTCTCTATACCCCCCCCCCACACACACACACACATATCCACACCCACACTCATCCTTGCCTCAGGTCTCCACTTGGGTGTCCAGTACTTAAAGATGACATCCTCAAGGCCCAAATCAGGCAGTCTCCTTGAAGATCAATGAAAATGCAGCCCGGTGAATATGGGGGCAAAGGGAGGCCAGATTGTTGAATCATTTAAAATATGTTAAGAGAAATTGCTGTGAAGGTCTTACAATGAAGCACACACACACCCTTTCAGAAGGGATCTAGAAGCCTTTGTAAATTCAGATCCTCACAGATAGGGAGTCTAGCTTCTTGGCCTTCCTAAGGCCCTTGCCTCACTCACACCTAGGTGATCTATTCAGGGTCTAAAGCCGCCCTTTGGAAGAAAAGTCAGATCCTCCAGCCTAGCCTTCTCTTGATATGGGAGTCAATGGCTAAGCCAAGGCTGGAAGCATGGTCTCTTGACCATTAGTGTCACACTTGTTCTATTTAATAGCTCAGCTTCACTGTGCGTATGAAGGTCACTGGTGAGCTGGCAGGGGCAGCCAGCGCCATTGAGAAAAAGGGAGTCCAGGTTGAGAAGAGCCACACTCCATAAAGGCTCACAGGGAACCTTTGCTCAGTCTCTGCTCAGCCTCTCTCTCTCTTGTCAGCATGGCCACAGGTCAGGCTAAGGGGCCCAGAGCCCAAAGGGCACCTCTAGGCATAGGACCCTCTACCATGTGCCTGTCTTGGAAGCTCTGGTCCTAGGAGGGGGTGGGGTAATGACAAGGCCCCACCGGAGGACGCTGGAGAGGGAAGGGCACACCCAGGCCTCAGAATCAGAGCTACAAGGTCCACAGGTTGAGGATTTTCTATTGATTGAGGAAAGGAAACGGAACAGCAACCAAATGGCTTCCTGGGAGTTATTCCCCACCCTGCTGCTTGTGGGAACACAGTATTGACCAATATTAGCCCATCTAGGGCCTAGGACACCATTTGGGCAAGGGCCTGTGGTGAAGAAGGAGAGGAAATGAAGGACCTTGCCCTCCTAGGCACCTGGTCATGGGAGCTCATTTGGGGGAGAAAGAAGCAGAGGGGAGGTGACACACTGCAGTTAGATCTCCTTCACTGCTCCCCATCCCATTCCAGGAACAGCCTTGCCCTGTCAGGCCTTCAAGAAATAATTCAGACAGAAAACTACAAGAACCATATTATTTCACTCATATGTGAAGATAAAAAAACAACAAAAAAAAACAACAACAGAGGAACAAATAAAACAAACTCACAGTCACAGACAACAGTATTGTGGTCAACAAAGGGGAAGAGAGTGGTGGGAAGATAGGATAAGGTGCATGGTGATAGAGGGAGAGTAGACTATGGGTGGTGAGCACATAATGGAATGTATAGATGTTTTATTATAGAATTGTACACCTGGCTCAGCTGGTGTGGCTCAGTGGTTGAGCATTAACCCATGAACTAAGGTCACTATTCGATTCCTAGTCAGAGCACATGCCCAGGGTTATAGGCTCAAACTCCAATAGGCAGAAGGCATTCGATCAATGTGTTTCTCTCTCATTGATGTTTGTTTCTCTCAATTCCTCTCCCTTCCTCTCTCTAAAAATTAATAAATACATATTTTAACAGAATTGTATAACTGAAACTTGTACATTATTAACCAATGTTACCTCAATAGATTTAATTAAAAAGAAAAAGACTTCAGAGTACCGCTGGGTTACCTGCTCTATACTACTTCATCTGGGGACCCTCCTTCTCATCATCTCCCCCGCCCTCTGACCCCTGTGGCTTACCAGGCCCTTCTGTGTCTGTCCCTGATGTCAGCCTTGCTCTGACTCATTGAGCATCTAATGGTCCAGCTCCACCGTCTTAGGGGGAAAGTACAAGATGTTTTTCTTCACCTGAACCAAAGGGATTCTTGTGGTGGGGAAAGCAGGAGCTCAAGATGCACACTCTCTAACATGGGACTGGAGTTCCTATTTTTAAAATGTTCCTCACTCTGTCTTTCTGGGCCCTAGTTTCCCATCTTGAAAAGGGAGAACAGGAGCTGGTCACTGGAGTCTCTTAGGGCATTACTATTCTTAGGTTTGTCACTGGAGCTTCACAAAGGGAATGATTCTCCTATCTTTACACACTTCCCCCCTCCCAACCAAAAAATAAAAGCAGAACTGACAGCCCAACCAGTGTGGCTCAGCAGTTGAGCATCAACCCATGAACCAGGAGGTCACCGGTTTGATTTCCAATCAGGGCACATGCCCAGGGTTGTGGACTCTATCCCCAGTAGGGGGCATGCAGGAGGCAGCTTATTGATATTTCTCTCTCACATTGATGTTTCTATCCCTCTTCCTTCCTCTATCTCTAAAAAATCAATAAAATCATATATATTTTTAAAAATTGACAGGTGGCCCTCTGCCCACTTCAACACTATAATAAGACATTCCTGAGGTCCCCCACCCACACTTTCCTTTCTCCATCTGGTCTCCCTTGGGGCACTTCTCACAGCCCTCACTCGGCCACTCTCTGAATTATTGCTTGTTGAATCTCTATCTCAACTGGGCTTCTGCCCAACTGGCACAGGCTTGGCACCTAGGAGACACTGAGAAATACTAGGTGAACAAATAAAGGCCTGAAAAAGCAAAGGCATGCCTGTGTTATTGGAGGCTAGGTGTGGAGGGCACACCCTCTTAGAAAGAGTCATCAGCCCTCTCTCAGATGGGGGTGTAGTAATGAGAAAACTAGAAGACAAATGCCAATTCCACAAGGGACTTAGTTCAACCAAGAAAAGGAGTCACTATGGATTTATCTCACTCTTAGAGAAGGGTGAGGGCACTTCCCTTTGGCTGCCTGGTGCCTCAGAGCAGCACTGGGGAACCAGAGGGAGGGTAAGTTCTCATTCTTGATTTCTGAGCACTAGAGTCCTGTAGTGCATTTATTATCAGTGAGACAATGAGACTTCAGTTCTTGTGTTCTTGAAAGAAAGATTTCAATCAAGAGACAAACTGTAGAGAAACAAGCAAGAATTTATTGACTGAAGCAAAAACACACTATGACAATGGAACAAGGAATGGCATAGAAGGAGCAACAGGAGAGTCTAGACTGGGCTGCTTTGGCTCACTAGGAAGTCAGAGAAAAGGGGGCCTTGGAGATAGGTTCAGGGGGTTAGCCCAGGACAAACTTCCGCTGCCTATTGCTCCCCTAGTTGCAAGCCTCATGAGGTCCCTTGGAATTTAGGAGATACGTTTCTGTGGGGCAAAGATAGGGAAGGGAATGACAGAGTGTACTCCATGGAAGAAGAGTGCTCTGCAACCTTCCTTTTCAGGGATTTTAACTTCTGGGTGTTTAGGGGAGGTCTTAGGGGAGGATCAATAGAATATTCATCAGCTTTATGCTGATGTACCAAAGTCAGATATGTTCTCTTAATTTGTCTGTCCTTGGGTGCGGTTGGCAAATGGTACTAATTGGATTTCTGTTATCTGTCTCCCTGATTAGGGTGATTTAAGCTATTTACCCTCTGGTTGGGGAGGGGAAGTGCACACCATTTACCGTACTCTTTTTTTTTTTTTTTTTTTGAAAATTTGTTTATCTTTATTGTTGAAAGTATTACAGATGTCTCTCTTTTCCCTCTTAACCCTTTCTGGCCCACCCCAATATTATCTTTTGTTTAGGGAAGATAGGATTTACTACCGTGTTTCCCGGAAAATAAGACATCCTCCGAAAATAAGACCTAGCGCAACTTTGGGAGAAAAAATTAATATAAGACACTGTCTTATTTTCGGGGAAACAGGGTGGGTGGCTGCAAACTGCTGCTTAACTATGTCTTAGTTTCCTTACTCTGCTTATTCTGGAATTTTCCTAGCTTTTTACTATCCTATAACACATTTGTGGCACATACTAGGGCTATGGCTTGCATGGAGAGCTCCAAAGTCCAAACAGCTCTTTTTTTTTCTTTTTTCTTTTTTCTTTTAAATATATTTTATTGATTTTTTACAGAGAGGAAGTGAGAGGGACAGAGAGCTAGAAACATCGATGAGAGAAAAACATCGACCAGCTGCCTCCTGCACACCCGAACCAGGGATGTGCCCTCAACCAAAATACATGCCCTTGACCGAAATCGAAACTGGGACCCTTCAGTCTACAGGCTGATGCTCTATCCACTGAGCCAAACCGATTTTGGCCAAACAGCTCTTAATAGTATTTTAGTTTGGGTATGTGGGAAAAGTAGGAGCCACTCTGCCAAGGTTGGAGCCTGGGATCCACCACTTACAAGCTGTGTAACCTGGGCAAGAAAATCCACCACTCTGTCAGTTTCTTCATTTGTGAAATGAGACTAGTGATAGTACCCATTTCATAAATTCTTGTGGAGAATATATGAAGTACTTAGCACAATGCCTGACACAAAATTAGCATTCACAAAGTGTTCACTATTCTGCCCTGGCAGGTGTGGCTCAATAGTCATCCCATGCACTGGTTACTGGTTTGATTCCTGGTCAGGACACATACCCAGGTTTTGGGTTTGATCTCTGGTTGGGTGCATACAGGCGACAACCAATATCTCTCTCTCTCTCTCTCTCTCTCTCTCTCTCTCTCTCTCTCTCTCTCTCTCTCTCTCTCTCTTTCTCTCTCTCTCTTTCTCTCTCAAATCAATAAAAAAACTATTTAAAAAAAAAACACAAAAAAGCTTCACCGTTGCCAAGACTGGTTTGGCTCAGTGGATGGAGCGTCAGCATACGAACTGAAGAGCCCCAGGTTCGATTCTGGTCAAGGGCATGTACCTTGGTTGCGGGGCACATCCCCAGTAGGGAGTGTGCAAGAGGCGGCTGATTGATGTTTCTCTCTCATCAATGTTTCTAATTCTCTGTCCCTCTCTCTTCCTCTTTGTGAAAAATCAATAAAATATATATTTTTAAAAAGCTTCACTGTCCTAATGGCCCCCTTCCATTTCATTCTTGTTGCTTCAGACAGCTCTGAAGAGCAGCAGTTGAAGGACAATCTAAACATCGGTGACAAAGCCTGAACTGTATTTGTCCACAACTCAGAAATAGTTGACCCTGTTGGGAATTGCATTTTCCCTAGTGATTCTCTCTCTCTGGGTTGTCTGGGATCTGAGCTATAATATTAAGACCAGCAGGACCATTAGTACATCAGAAGGCATGTACCCACTTCCATACTAGCTGTACCTTAACACACATTTATTCCATAAACTACAATCTAACCTACACATTACACACACCAGAGCAGAACCCTAGAGAGGGGCACTTAGTTCATGGACTGTAATTGCCAGGTGAACTGACAGATTCTCTAGTCTAGAGCAAGGACTGAGCACCATTTATCTTACAATGATTTAACTTTCATGAGGTCCAGCCTAAGGCCTGGCACAGAGTGTTTGCTTCATGAAGTATTGGGCAAATAGCTCTGTGTTTTCAAATCCGAAGCAACACAAGTAACATAGCAGGACCCAAAGCCTAGGATCACAGGGGGCTCTGCTCTCTGTTCTTCCTCAGCTGCTACGGGCCTCGACAAATCCTGGACAAATCCCAAGCCTTGCTCGTCCTCGGTTTCCCCTTCTATACAATCAGAAGTTTGAACTAGATACCAGATGATCTCCAGGGCCTTTCTCACACTAATAATCACTGGAGCACAAGTCCCTCGATGTTTCCCAGATGCCTGGAAGAAGGCACACTCTAATATGCCCAGTAAATATTTGCTGAATGAATGAATGAATGAATGAATGAATGAAGAGGCTCTGGTTCTATGGTCTTGCAGTGAAGTGGAAAATGTATGTTTGGCCGAAACCGGTTTAGCTCAGTGGATAGTGCGTCAGCCTGTGGACTGAAAGGTCCCAGGTTTGATTCCGGTCAAGGGCATGTACCTTGGTTGCGGGCACGTCCCCAGTTGGGGGTGTGCAAGAGGCAGCTGATCGATGATTCTCTTTCATCATCGATGTTTCTAACTCTCTATCCCTCTCTCTTCCTCTCTGTGAAAAATCAATAAAATGTATTAAAAAAAAAAGAAGAAAATGTATGTTTGATCTCCTTTATTTGTAAATCTTTTCAAATGATACTGGATAACTTTAATATTTATTTTTATTAATTTCAGGCAGGAAGGGAGAGGGATAGAGAGATAGAAGCATCAATGATGAGAGAGAATCATTGATCGGCTGCCTCCTGCATGCCCCCTATTGGGAATCAAGCCTGCAACCCAGGCATGTGCCCTTGGTTGGAATCAAACATGGGACCTTTCAGTGCACAGGCTGACGCTCTACCCACTGAGCCAAACCAGCTAGGGCAGGACAACTTTTTAAATGTGTCGTGACTCACAGTTCAGCCTGCCTTGAGATATTTCAAGGAAAAGCCTTTTTTTAAAATCATGATTTATCTACATTATCCTCTCGACTTTCCATTTACTTCTGGATATATTTGTACCTGACCTGCATGATCCACTGGTTATCAGAGAAAAGAAAAATCAGATAAAAATATAAAGGTGAGGAACTGTAAACATAAAGTACAAATGGCCCAAGATAGGGCAGATAACAGGGTGATAATGATAATAATAATGCCACTTTGCATGTTGTTCCTTAAGAATTCACAAGGTGCTTGCATTTCTACAATCTAACCTACACATAACACACACACACACACACAAAAAAGGTCCTATGAGATATTTGGGCATATTTTGGAAAAACTGAAGCCCAGAGAAAACAACTGTTTTGCTCAAGGACACCAGACCATCTGGACAGAATTGAGATTCCTGCCTCTCAGTCTTTTGAACAGGCCTCACTGCCAGTTGTTTGCAGTGGGCAAATAAACAAGGAGAGGGCAGATTGATGGAGGGCATTTCCTGTGTCAATGACCATCCAGGACTCTTCTGTTGCCGAAAACCACAGAGAGAAAGGCAAGGGCCTATGGGCAATTGCTCAAGTCAGCTGATAAGTGATCTTCTAGGATCTCACTATAGTGAGTCCCAAAACAAGCTCCCCAACTTCAGCCCCTCCTTCATATGTACTCAGAGTGGAAGCACCATCCCTCCAGCATCCTGCCTAGTTTCCCTCTCTCTCCCATCTCCCATATCCATCATGCTCCCAAATCCTATCTATTTGGTTTCCTGAATATCTCTCAAATACAGTTGCTTCTTCCCACCTCTCTCTACTGAGCTATGATCCACTCTCCCCTGTACAACTGGTCTCCCTGCTTGGCCCTCTCATATCATCTTCTCTCGACACCAGCAACCCAAGGGGTCTTTTATAAATGTACATTTCTTTCTTGTCACTGCTTGGTTTAAAATCCTTTCATGACTCTCCAGAACCTTGAAATAAAGCCACAGAAAGATCTTTTAAGATCCAGATTCAGCCAGGTTCCTGAGATGCCATGAAGGACTCTAGTGCATACCTCTTACCCCAATCTCATACAAAGATCCTGTGATCCACCTTGGCACTGCTCACACTATCCTTATGAGTCAGAACGACCTGGGTGTTCCAGTAGCTTCTGTACTTGCGTGGCTCCTCTACCAGACCCGGAGAGCCCCAGGGTCAGAACTGTCTCCCCTAACCTCTAGTAGACTGCTTACGACCTTGCAAATGTTTAGTCCCTACTAGGTAGGATCTCAGAGTAAAGCTTGAACTGGATCAAATTGGCTTGACAGTGTTGAGACATGAGGGCTGGCATTGTTTGGTAATAACTGCAGAAACCTAGAGTCTATTTTTTTAAAAAGGGTGAGAAGAAAGACAAATATCCACAGTGGTCTTGCTGCTGCTATGGTTGCTATTGCTGTTGCTGTTGCTGTGGAGGTGGCCTCTGGGAAATTCCTCCCACTAGCTAGCTTCCTGCCTTTCATCTTAAGAAGTGGGTGATGATAATGATGATGATAAGCTGGGGATCACACAGAAATCCAGCTTAGGGAACCCTTAGTTGGGGAGATCTAGAGAGAAGAGAGTACCAAATTATGCTGTGTCACTTTCTCTCTTCTAGATCTTGCCATGATCTTGCTTGTGATTATGTGATGAACTTAGCATATGTTGCTAGTTAATTTAAATATTTGTGATGGGTTTCTAAATCACCTCTTAGTATGCTAGAGTATTAATACTTTATAAATCATAAAACTATATAGGTAAAAGGATCATTAGAATTTAGTGTGAACCTTTCCTTTTTTATAAAATATATTTTTATTGGTTTCAGAGAGAAAGGGAGAGGGAGAGAGAGATAGAAACATCAGTGATAAGAGAGAATAATTGATTGTTTTCCTCCCGAATGCCCCACACTGGGGATAGAGCCCATCACCCAGGCATGTGCCTTGACCAGGAATTGAACTATGACCTCCTAGTTCATAGATTGATGCTCAACCACTGAGCCACTCCAGCCGAGCAGAACTTTCCCTATTCTATATGGGAAACTGAGTTCCAGAGAGGACTAAGAACTGGCTCAAGCCCTAACCGGTTTGGCTCAGAGGGTAGAGCATTGGCCTGTGGACTGAAAGTTCCCAGGTTCAATTCTGGTCAAGGGCATGTACCTTGGTTGCAGGCACATTCCCAGTAACGAGTGTGCCGGAGGCAGTTGATCAATGTTTCTCTTTCACTGATGTTTCTAACTCTCTATCTCTCTCCCTCCTCTCTGTGAAAAATCAATAAAATATATTATATATATAAAAAAAGAACTGGCTCAAGGTCATATTGGTATCAGGGGTAGAGCTCAGTCTGGAACCAGATGACTCTGCTCCACTATCCTGAGCTCTGTCCACTACACAACACTTCCTCTCTCTGCCACCAAAATGGGGACTGGAAAGCTTCCAGCGCTTTAGAAATGGAAGTGGTTATGTTTTGACTGCATCAAGGGAAAAGGATGAACATATCTTACTGGAAAAGTAAATTAATATAGATGGCAAACTAGTCAATTTAAGGCTGAGAGGAGTGTGTAACCTCCCATCACCCTACCTGTCCCATACTCCAGCAAATCCACTCTTTATGTTGGCATCATTCCTGTTGTCCTGAGTATGTGAATTGGCCTTTGGAATATACCATGCCATGACCCCTCCAAAAGGGTGGAGTTGGGGAGAGAGACACTCCTCAGGTCCTGCTGATGGGATCTTGCTTTCCCCAAGCTTCTTTTTCTGCTGTTTCTGCTTCTTTTTTAGAGAGAGAGTGTGGAAGGGATAGGAAGAGACAGAGAGAGACACTTCCATTGGTTACCTCCTGCACTAGCCCTAACTAGGGCTGGGAATCAAGCCTGCAACCAGGGTATGTACCCCTAACTAGAATCAAACCTGGGACCCTTCAGTCTGCAGGCTGATGCTCTATCCACTGAGCTAAACCTACTAGGTCTTCCCCAAGCATCTTACTACACTTGATCTTAGCCAAAAGGCCGAGAAGCGATTCCCCCAAGCATCTTGATAAACTTGTGGCTAGATGAGTACCCCAGCAACCAAACTCCCCCTCCAGAAACTTCCCATCAAGAAACTCAGAATAGCCTCACAGAATAAAGTTTTGAGTTTGACTGAATATAAATCAGTCCTGTCAAAGAGACACTTCTTGCAAGAATGCATCCTAGCCCCAGCAGATTGGTTCAGTGGTTAGAGTGTTGGCCCAGGGACTGAAGGGTCTCAGGTTCAATTTCAGTCAAGGGTGCATATCTAGGTTGTGGGCTCTATCCCTGGCTCTGGTCCAGTAGGCAACTAATTTATGTGTCTTTCTCTCATCAATGTTTCTCTCTGTGTGTCTGTCGCTCTTCTTTCCACTCTATCTAAAAATCAATGGGAAAATATATTTGGCTGAAGATTCACACACACACACAAACACACACACATAATGTATCCTAGTGGGGAGATGTTCTCGTGAGCACAAAGTCATATTGTTTTGAGAATTCTGAATACAATGTTGTACTGAAAATGTGTGGTGGGTGCAGAGGTCAAGAGCACGAGCTTTGAAGTAAGGAGTACCTGGGTTCAAGTCATAACTCCATATATACTATCCTAGTCCTTTGAGCTGGTTGCTGAATCTCTCTAAGCCTTAGTTTTCTCATAGGTAAAATGAGTCTGATGATAGCCACCTCACAGGGTAGTTGTGAAGATTGTAGGGGATAAAGTATGGAGTGCATTTAGCCTGGGTCTGGACACATAGAAATGTGAATGTACTGGAAAGGAGTAATTATAGGAGATTTTTATACTGAAACATTGTACTTTTGGACACTAAACAGGAATTACTTTTCTGATCAGAAAAAAATAGAATATAAGAGAAAAAAAATTATTCTTGTGATAAAATAGTTTTTAAATAGCTCTTCAAAGTTACTGCTGTGAGGCCCTGGAGGTATTTTCCTAGTTGTCAGAGAGCAGACAGATGCTTCCAGATCACAGAGCAAAGGAAAGACACCAACGTAGGAGAGGAGACTGTAGTCCTAACTTGTGCCCTGAGGTCAGCACTGGTGCTTCTCTTTACATTGCCTGGGGGCTATGCATGGCACACAGTATCTTCTGGGCAGCAAGGTCAACCAAAACTAACTTACTAGATTTTTATAGAAAGAAAAAGATCACAGGTCAGAGAGGAGCTCACAAACCTACACTGTTTCATGATGAAGGGATAAAGTTTGGGTTCCGTATTTCTGGGTTGAATGTAAAATCAATGCTGTAGCCCAGCTGGCATGGCTCAGTGGTTGAGCATCAACCTATGAACCAGGAGAGCACAGTGCCATTCCTGGTTAGATCACATGCTCAATCCTCAGCAGGGGGTGTGCAGGAGGAGGCCAATTGATGATTCTCTCATCATTAATGTTTTTATCTCTCTCTCCCTCTCCATCCCTTTCTGAAATCAATAAAAATATATAAAACAAAACAATGCTTTACTTGTAGAATATTTAAGGCATGGAAATGTAGAAAAAGCTTCTAAGTTGGAAATTGGAGTGTGTGGGGGAAGAAAATCCTAGAATCTTATTGTTGAAAAGGCCTATGATAGGCTGCAAATTGATCTCAATAGATATCTATGTTCTAATCACCAGAATCTTTGAATATTAACTTGTATGGCAAAAAAGTTTCTGTGTAGATGCAGATGTGATAAAGGTTAAAATATTGAGATGGGGAGGTTATTCTGGATTATCTGAATGGGCCATAATGCAATCACATGTACCATTATAAAAGAGAAGCAGAAGAAGATTAGACACAGAGGGGAAGGTGATGTGATACATGGCAGATAGAGAGTTGAAAATGCAGGTCTTGAAGATTGGAGCGATTTGGCTACAGGCCAAGGAATGCCAGCAACCACCAGAGGCTGGAAAAGACAAGGAATAAATTTTCCCCTACAGCACCTTTATTTCAGCCCAGTGATATTGATTTCAGACTTCTGGCCTTTGGTACCAGAATAGAAAAAAAAATCCATTGTTTTAAACTGCTCAATTCATGTAATTTGTTATGGCAGCCCCAGGAAACTAGTACAGGGCTCTTACAGTTCATCTAGTCCAATGATTCCCACACATTTTTAAGAGCAAAATTGATGACTTTTCAAATAAAAATTCATATGCTGCAGCCTATCAAGACAACAGATGAAAATAGAGGAGCAATGACTGAAAAGGGGGGGTCTCTTCCTATCTCCATGATGGCTCCTGACACACCTTCAAGAACATTCCACCAACAGAGTGTGAAAACATGCAATCAGTTCCAAAAACATCACTATATAGATGGGTAAACTGAAGCTTTGTGGGACTTAGCAATTGGCTGACGGGCCCCTTTTGGCCTGCAGGCAAAGAATATTTGTGAGGAGGAAACAAGGCAAGCCACCTTTGCTGTTCTCTCATCTTCCCTTTCCTGATTGGACTAAACCTCTGTCTCCCAAACAAACATCTAAGAATACAGTGGAGTCTCTAAAAGAACTTCGTTTTTATCACCAGTCTCTGTTTTGAAAAAGGACTGCCAATTGTGTCAATGTGGCAAAGCTCAAATGAAACATTTGTTCACAAAGAGCACAGACATCGAGCAGGCTGCTATAGCATCTTAGGAGATGAGAACCCACTGCTTGATTCCTCACCTGTGTTTGGAAATGCTGTGTCCTGGGTATGCCTATACAGTAGGAATGAGGAAGTGGATAGGAATAAATCGCAAAATTAAGCAGCTGTTGATGTACCTGAAAATATGAATCCTCAAGTGGATCAAAGAGAGCCTGGACAAGAACATAGCTGAATGTCACAATCAGATTTTTCTTGTTGTTATTAGATTCAAAAATATTGAAGGTCAAGTCTGCTAAAAAGGCCTTTGTGGGGGATATAGAAAAGGTTACAATAAAATATTACTCCCCCGTTTCCCTCTGGCCTTGGTACTATCAGACAAAACATTAAAGACGAGTTCTCTTTCCTTCCAAGCATCGTCAAGAAGGATGGCATTTCTCAAAGGGAACTTTGGAAGGAACTAAAATGAGCCCAACAGGAAATAAGCAAACAAGATCCAACTCCTCTCCCTAAGGGTTAAAATTATTGACTATTTACCAAAATGATTTGGAATCCACGATGATTTATGTAACTGTTTCCAGGGCCACTGGCTTCATTTTATTTTGCACTCCTGTTACTTGATTAGTGGCATTGAGAGAAGTATTGTGTCTGAGAAAAGAGAGGCAGGCTGTGTTCCAAGAATGAACAAAAACCATGGAAGGTCTGAACCAAGACCAATGGGTGAGTCAACAATATCAACTGCCTGCTCAAGGCTACTAGAAGGGGAAATTCAGTACAGCAGATGGAAAACAACTGTCAGGCGACAGCAAATGGCATTCACGTGGCTTTCTTTGTTCCTTGGTGTTGCTAAGGAGAGTATCCTTCCTCCACTCTGGAGACCACATGGTTTCTCCCTTCCCAAAGGGAAGAGAAAGATGGGCAGGAAAAGATTCTCACTGGCTGTCACACACTACCATTGCAGCTAATGGGACAGTATATCATTATGCAAAACACACCAAAGCACCCTTGCCGGTTTGGCTCAGTGGTTAGAGCATCAGCCTACGGATTGAAGGGTTAGGTGTTTGATTCTGATCATGTACCTCAGCTACAGGCTCAATCCCAGGGCCCAGTTGGGGCACCTGGGGGAGGCAACAGATGTTTCTCTCTGTGTGTCTCTCCTCCTCCCTTCCAGTCTCTCTAAACATCAGTGGGGGAAATATATCCTTGGGTGAGTGTTAACAAAAAACAAACAAACAAACAATAAATAAAAATGCCTAGGCACTTCTAGAGTAAGACTGCCTTCACTGGAAATAACCCATCTGGGATTTTTTTTTCTTTCACTTTGTTTATTTTGGCCTTTGAGTGATGACACTCCTCAATTCATGACATTACCATCATTGGTGTGTCAAGTCCATTTCTGGCTGGATCAATCCATATATCCATGCCATCCTCATAAGTCCTGTTTTCCACTACAATTCTCCTCCCCTCAGTAGCAAACACTTGAGTGCGCGCTCTGGCAGATGTGTAGGGGTAGAGTGTTTGTATGTGTGTTTTCAATAAACACAAGTGGTATTGTCCTTGAGAACTTCTTCAGTTTCTTCCTGGGTGTTTTTCCACTCAGCCCTATGTACTAGTATGTTACCTGCATGTGCTGCCATTTGTTCTTAAGTGGGTTGTTTGTAACCACTCAGTTACTGCCCCTTTTCCCTAGTGTAGACAGCTGAGCTGCCTCTGATCCTCTGTTAGCACAAGCAATGCATGATGAACTTTTTTGTGTGGATCTCTGTAGCAAGCTGAATAATGGTGCCAAATGATATCAGCTCCTAATGCCTGGAATGCATGCATGCTATCTTGTATGGAAAAAGACTTTGCAGGTGAAACCAGCTTGGCTCATTGGATAGAGCGTCCGGCCTGTGGATTGAAAGGTCCCGGGTTCGATTCTGGTCAAGGGCATGTACCTTGGTCGTGGGCACATCCCCAGTAGTGGGTGTGCAAGAGGCAGCTGATCGATGATTCTCTCTCATAGATGTTTCTAACTCTCTATCCCTCTCTCTTCCTCTCTGTAAAAAAATGAATAATATATATATATATATATATATATATATATATATATATATATATATATTAAAAATCTATATAACAAAAAAAAGAAAGAAAAAAAGACTTTGCAGATTAATTAAGTGAAGGATTTTGAGATGGGGAGATTATCCTGGATTACCAAGGTGGGCCTGAAGTGCAATCACATGTTGTATGAGTTTCCTGGGGCTGCTATAACAAAGTACCACACACTAGGTGGCTTAAAACAAGAAAAATTAACTCTTTCATGGTCCTGGAGGCCAGAAGTTCGAAATCAAGCTGTCAGCAGGGCATACTCTCTCCAAAGGCTCTAGGAGAGAATCTTTCCTCACTGCTTCCAGCTTCTGGTGCTCTTTAGCTGTGGCTGCATCACTCCAATCTCTGTCTCCATCCTCACATAACCTTCTCCCTTATGTCCTCATGTATCCTTCCCCCACCTCACAGCCGACACCAGGCTTCCTGGGATGAAACAGACAACTCCTCCCTGCCTTTTATAAGGGCACAAGTCATTGGATTAAGGGTCCCTTCTAATACACTATTTTCTAATAAGGTCACATTCCAATATTCTGGGGGAACATGAATTTTGTGGAGACACTATTCAACCAGTACATACACACACACATATATATATATTTTTAAAAGGGAGGTAAGGGACACACACACACATGCAAGCACGCATGCACGCTAACACAGAAGGCAATGTGAAAATAGAACAGAGAGAGAAGTGAATATGGTGGCCTTGAAGATTTGAGTGATACATCCACAAGCCAAACAACACTTCGAGCTATCAGAAACTGGAAGAGATAAAGAAGGATCTTCTCCTAGAGCTGTGGGAAGGTGTGGGCTCTGCTGACAGCCTAACTCAGCCCAGTGATACTGATTTTGGACTTTTGGCCTACAGAATTATGGGAGAATACATTTCTGTTGTTTTAAACCAAGTTCATGGTAATTTGATACAGCAGCCACAGGAAACTAGTAGCCCCTTTGTATGCCAGCAGGATAATTTCTTGGGGGCATACCCAGGAGAGGGGTTGTTAGGTTAGTGTGTACATGTACAGTTGTTTTGCCCAGATGTTTCCAGGTGGTTTTCCAAAGCAGCTGCATCAATCTAGCTGGATTCCCACCAGTACTAGCACACACAATGGTTCCCATTCTCCTTAGCCAAGCCAACACTTGGCATCATGTAGCTACTTTTTGCCAATCTGACATGTGTGCATCCTATCTCATTGTTTTAATTTGCATTTCTTTGATTGCTAACGAATCTGAGTCTCTCTTCACATACTTACTTGCTAGCCTTTTGGGTTTCTCCTTCTGGGGATTGCCTATTCATATGCTTTGCTCATTTTCCTGTTGGGTCTTTCTCTTGTTGGTTTGCAGAGTTTTCTTATATATTTTCTCCATTAATCCCTTGTCAGTTTAAACAGCAAATATCTGTTGCCTGTTGCTAACTATCTGTGGTGTCCTTCATGGAAAGAAATCCTTAATTTTGCTACAATCAAACCTATCTAAAGCAAGGCTGCCAACAGGGGGAGCACTGGTCGGGGACTATTGTGCTCTCTGTGTGTCAAGGGAATGTCAACCCACAGAGATATGTGCATTACCCACCCTTTGGCATGAACTGCTACCCTGTTCCTTCCATTAATACAAACGGTCTGACACAGTGGTTGTCACACATCAGTGCATATTAGAATCTCCCAGAGGGCTGGTTCAAAGCCAGATTCTTTTTAATTTTTCTTATTTATTGATATTAGAGATAGAAAGAGGAAAGGGAAGAGAGAGAGAGGAAGAGAAAGATTTGTTGTTCCACTTATTCATGCATTCATAGGTTGCTTCTTGTATGTGCCCAATTCTTGGGCCCACCCCCAAAGTTTCTGAATTAGAGTGGGGGGGGTGCAAATATTTGCATTTCTGATAAGGTTCCAGGTGAATTGGACAATGCTGGCCCAGGGATTGTACAGGGAAGGCCAGTGAGTGGGTTCAGAGGCCACACACAGTCTTGCTGTTGACCAACCAATAATAGGAAGTCTAAAGAGGAGGGGACAGTGGCTTCTACTCACCTGAGCGCTAGTACTCAAAGTAACCCCAGGAGTCACCAGGCCAATGAATTTCACAGAGGAGGAAAATGAGATCCAAAGTGGGTAAGTGACTTGATCACGGTCACACCGATGGCCAAGTCCAGACTGACAGCTCAGTGCTTTTTTCTTTATTTTTTTTATTTTTATTTTAATATATTTTATTGTTTTGTTTTGTTTTTATATAGAGAAGAAGGGAGAGGGATAGAGAGCTAGAAACATTGATGAGAGAGAAACATCAACCAGCTGCCTCTTGCACGCCCCCTACTGGGGATGTGCCTGCAACCAATGTAAGTGCCCTTGACCAGAATCAAACTTGGGACCTTCCAGTCTGCAGACCGATGCTCTATCCCATTGAGCCAAACTGGTTTCGGCTCAGCGCTCTTTTCATTTCTTCACATACACTAGTACATAGCCCAAAAGGATTCACCCAGGACATACATATTCCTTTCCACAGTGTGGGGATTGGTTTTTAAATGGCCAAGGTGATTCATGGCAGTCACTCAATAGTGTTTCCCATCAGCGTCACCATCATCATGGCTGGTCTAGCAGAAAGAAGCCAGGAAGTACCTAGAAAACATCCATGTAACACTGCAGCCTTGCAGTCATTCCTTCCTTTCTTGGGCACCCCAGAGCAGTACTGAGGCCAAAGGGTATATGTAGGAGGGGAATGAAAGTGGTGGGCAAGGAGGTATAAACAGGCCCCTACCTGGAATTTCACCCCTACTCACCTGTTCCACCCCACAGCTAACACCAGGCTTCCTGAGGCAGAAACAGGCAACTCCATGCCACTACCTACCCCCACCACATTCTCCCCTCCCCTGTCTCTCTAAGAAAGACTGAAGACTAAGGTCCAGCCTCCTCCTCTAACTGGGCAGGGCCAGGAGTAGAGTAGGGAATGGAAGGGGGCAAAAAAAAAGGAGGGTATATATTTTTGTCTTTGTTTGCTTGTATAACTTTATTTTTTTAAATATATTTTATTGATTTTTTACAGAGAGGAAGAGAGAGGGATAGAGAGTTAGAAACATCCATGAGAGAGAATCATCAATCAGCTGCCTCTTGCACACCCCTTATTGGGGATGTACCCACAACCAAGGTTACATGCCCTTGACCAGAATCGAACCTGGGGCTTTCTGACGCTCTATCCACTGAGCCAAACCGGTTTCGGCACATTGTATACTTTAAATGAGTGAGTTTAAAATTATTTATTTTTCTTAGAAAACAATAGCACCATTCAGAAAATAACCTGGTGTTCTGAAGAACGTAAATGCACTGCTTTTGTTTTGATATTATATCATTTAAATAGACTTTCCCACTGTTATTAAGTTGAAACTGTTAAGCTGAACAAACTTAAGCTGCAAATGGATAACTTTGTTACTAGTACATAACAAGGAAAATATAAATGTTTACAAACGACTTAAAGATTTGCATGTGCAGTGTGCATTTATAACAAACGTCTGATTGCACAAAACCCATGCCAGCTCCAAGTTTAGGTGTACACATTTATACCCCGTTGAGCATCTTTAGAATAACTACTGCACAAATTGACAATAAGTCATTCATTTTTTTTTTTTTGCTCCCTCTTTCTTTTTCTCCCCTTCTTCCTTACCGGCTCTCCCTAGCCCACCTCCCACTCCCTCCCCCGACTCATGAAAAGATCCTATGGACTGAAAAAGCCCCAGGCTGAAAGGTCTGGACTTCCTTGATTGACTTGGGGAGGGGATTAGTAGACTATGTGGTCTTGGTAGAGGCTGAAGCCCAGCGTGCAGTGTGGTGAGCAGCACAAGGGGCCAGAGCATTTTGCACAGTTAGTTTTCCAGTCTTACACTTACAAATAAGGTCTATGGGAGTAGCATGGACAACGTTGTTATGTCTCCCCCCCTCCCCGTTTTTTTAATTGCTTTTGTTTAAAATGTGATCACCTTAACTGCTGTAAACGTAGTCTATTTTTTTGTGCTTAAGATACTGAACGGAAAACTCCATTGTGTGTTGCTGGACTGTTTTGGAAATATTTGGTCAAATGTGTGTTAATTTGGCTGTAGTGGCATTTAAAGCAAGCAAGCAAACAACAAACAAAAAGCTGTGAAAATGGCCTTGGAGCATTATCTTTAGTTACTTGAAGAGTTTCTACTTTTTTTTTTTTTTAAATACAGTTTATGGTAAAACAATTTTTATTAACTTAGAGAAGATAATATCTGTAAGAAAATGGATTTGCTTTTGAAGTTTCTTTTTGTGGTCATTGTGAGTGATTACTGTTTCCTCTTACTTTCACATTCTCCCCTCTCCCCTCTCTCCCCTTTCTCCCCTCTCCCATCTCCCCTTTCTGTTCTTCTCTCTCTCTCTCTCTCTCTCTCTCTCTCTCTCTCTCTCTCTCTCTCTCTCTTTTTCTCTCTCTCTCCCTCTCTCCTTTTCTTTCATCCCAGCACATTTGTTGAGCCCCAACCATTTGGGGCTTTCTTCCCTGTAGAGACAGGGATCTGTCATTTCAATGGTAGGGATGGTTCCAGTGTCTTCTCTGGCTTCCCTAGAGCTGCTTCAGCCAGATTTTCTGCTGGCTGGCTCCTGACAGCTCCTCTTCCAACAAACTGTCAGGCCAGCAGGGCCTCTGGGCCCTCAGAACATGATCCAAACCCCCAACAATAATGGGGGCACTGCCAGCACAGGAACCAGCTGAAATTACATCATGCAAGTCCCAGGGCCCTGACCAAAGCTCTCGCTTGAACCCCATTATCTCATTCCCCCCACCACACCCCCAACCACCCCCTCCCAGCTCAGCAGCTGTGTCTCCACTTCCTCAAACTCCTGCCACACCTCTAGCCTCTGCCCACCCCCCCCCCATCCTACCCCACCCTTATCCTGGCCCCTAAGAAGCCCCTTAACCAGTTTTCCCCAGTCTTAGGGCTCTGTCGCTATCCCGCTAGCATGAGCATGGGCTGTGTCCTGAAATCTAGCCTCTCAGGCTTCTGGGACACTGTGCTGACTTGGTTTTTCTCCTCTCTTCCCTGCTACTCCTCTTGGTTCTAATCAGATTGTTTTTCCTTAACCTGAACCATTATAAATTCACATCCAAATAACATGGGTGCATGTATGGGAGTGGGGGGGGGCAATGGTAAGATATGTACACATATAAAACCTTAATAAAAATGAAAAACAACAACAAATAACATGGGTGGGGCCCTAACCAGTTTGGCTCAGTAGATAGAGCATTGGCCAGTGGACTAAAGGGTTCCTGCTTTCCATTCGAGTCAAGGGCACAATCTAGCCCAGGGGCCGGGAAACGTGAAAGAGGCAACCAATTGATGTGTTTTTCTGACATTGCTATTTCTCTGTCTTTCACTCTCTCTAAAAATTAATGGAAAAATATCCTCAGGTGAGGATTAAAAAAAACACACAACATGGGTGGGCAAGAATGTGAAGAAATTGGGCCCCTCATTTACTGCTGATGGGAATGTAAAATGGTTCTGTCACTGTTGAAAAGTCTTATAATTCCCCAACAATTTAAACACATGATCCAGCAACTCCACTCCCAGGCATAGACCCAAAGACCAGTAGTGACAGTGGAAGAAATGCAAATGTCCATCCCTACCGCAGACCTTCAGACTCAAGCTTGAGGCTGGATTTCAGGAATCTGTGTTATAACAAGTCCTCCAGGGGCTGCTAATGTGCCCTGGAGCTTGCCAACCATGGAGCTTGTTTATTTGTGTGTGCCTAGGACTATTGCTACCTGGTCACCCTGGTCAAGGGAAAGGTCTGTCTTCAGTGCACCCACAGAGCACCTCTGCTCCAGCACCCTTGGGCTATATTTTCATCCTCTGCCCATATGTCTTTCCACCAAACTGTGAATACAGGGGCTGTGTCTTTTTGTTCAAGGTTGTATTCTTTTTTTTTTTTTTTTTTTTTTAAACACTTATCTTTTTTTTTTTTTTAATATGTTTTATTGATTTTGTACAGAGAGGAAGGGAGAGAGATAGAGAGTTAGAAACATCGATGAGAGAGAGTCATCGATCAGCTGCCTCTTGCACACCCCCTACTGGGGATATGCCCGCAACCAAGGTACATGCCCTTGACCGGATTCGAACTCGGGACCCTTCAGTCCCCAAGCCAACGCTCTATCCATTGAGCCAAACCGGTCCAGGCCAAGGTTGTATTCTTTTTAAAAATTCTTTTTAAAATTTTTATTGATTTCAGAGAGGAAAGGAGAAATACATAGAAACATCAATGATAAGAGAGAATCATTGATTGGCTACCTCCTGCACACCCCACACTGGGGATCGAGCTCACAACTCGGGCATGTGCCCTGACCGGGAATTGAACCATGGCATCCTACTTTGTAGGTTGACATTCAGCCATCTGGGCCATGCCAGCCAGGCTGTATTTTTAACATTTGGGTTTTTAGTAGGTGCTCAATCAATACTTGAGTATCTGACTGACTGACTGACCGACTAAATGAATGTGCGCCTCTGATGCTTTAGACACATGGTGCCTACCCCTGCATTTCCTGTCACCTGGCAGTGAGGTCTAGAGGTTTAGTGAAGGAATGTGTATTTTTAAAAATATATTTTATTGATTTTTTTTACAGAGAGGAAGGGAGAGGGATAGAGAGTTAGAAACATCGATGAGAGAGAAACGCAGATCAGCTGCCTCCTGCTCATCACAGACTGGGAATAGTGCTCACAACCAAGGTACATGCTCCAGACCAGAATAGAACCTGGGACCCTTCAGTCCACAGGCTGATGCTCTATCCACTGAGCCAAACAGGTTTCTGCAGGAATGTGTATTTTTGAAAAGCACTCCAGGTGTTCAAATAAAGTAAAAAGAACTCTTTCCTGTTTTCCTTTCAACTTAGGGACCAACCTTCCCTTTTCATGCCTATGTGAAAACCACACTCTACACGGAGATCTATGGATCTGCTGGCTTCCTCAGCTCACAAAGACACACAGAGGGCCTGGCCATAAGTGACTGGAATAAGTGTGTTGGAAGGTATATGGCAGAATACATGTGAGGGATTACATGGAGGTGCGTGTGTATGCGGTTGTGAGCATGTGTGAGGAGGTGTGTGTGTGATGGCATATGTATGAGAATGAGTTTGTAAGTGTGTGTTGTTGTGTGAGAGTGTGTGAGAATGAGAATGTGGCTGTGTGGATGTATGTGTGTGTGTGTGTATATGGGGGATTTATGTGTGTGAGACTTATGAATGTATGTGGGTTTGTATGTGCAGCATGAGTGTATGTATGTAGGACACATGTATAAGTGTGAGAGTGTGTTGGTGTAGGAGTGTGTGTATGCGAGTGAGATGGTATACTGAGGGAGTGTGTGCATATGTGAGTGAGGGTGTGAGTGAGGTAAGTGCTGAGAGAGAAGGATTCATAGTGACAGCAGGTGGCTAGCCTCTGCTACGAAGCAGTGAGTATGATTTTCAAACACATGCAAAGTATACCTGTGCCACACAGTGGACCTGTAAGCTTTAAACCCCAGGTTGGGTGCCCTACTTGGCCTCTTGCAAACTTGAGCAAACTGAGGTCAGCAGCCAGAGCTGCTGCTTTACCTTGTATTCCCTCAATGCTTGCCCGGGGCCTCTCACAGGAGGCCAGCCAGGACATGTGGATGGAATTGAATTGGCAGTAATTATGACTGGCTTTAGGACAGGCACAGTGAGAGTTTGCTCTGTCTGCCCAGCCCCCTCCTGCTTCTTTCCCAAGGCCTAGGATCACCTGCTTGCTGGAAGACATGTTTGTGTGCTTTTTTATTATTAAATTATTATCTGTGTACATATTTTAACATTGCCCTCCCTCCCAATGTGTGCTTCTGATGAGTAATAGGAAACAGTTCCACACAAGTGGCAGCAAGAGAACTGGGCTCTGTGGTCCTCGCCCTACTCACCCTACAGCCTGCTCTCATGAGCAGCCCAGGGAAGTGACCTCTAGGTGAGTTTTGGACCTTTTTAGAGGGTGAAGATAGAAGAGGAGTTAGTGGTGAACTCCGGGCTTTAGACAGGGCAAGAGATGGGTGGAAAGAATATACCAAGGTGCCAAGGAGTACCAGGCTGGGTCAGGGCTTATCACAGGGTGTCACTTGTACTACTGGGTGACATGACTTTGTTGTCCATTTTGTTGTCCATCTATACTATTACATCATTTCTGGGCTTGTCCTCATCTCCTTGTCTCTGCCTGGGCAAGAATTAGGGCAAAGCAGTGTAATCAATAATCAATTCCAGGGAAAACTAAAATATGCAAACAGTCACCACTAGGATTTCCCCCCCACAACAGAAGGATGTCAGCTGATCTGGATCTGCCAGCAGCTCCATGGGGTAGTTCAGAGGTGCTATAAAGAGACCATTTTTCTCCCCAACAACGAGGCAGGAGATCAGAGAAGCTTAAAGCTAAGGTGTTGAGTGTCACTGGGGCCTGAGTGATGCTAAAGGAAGATAACCCCCTCTGAAACTGTCAATGAGGGGAATGGGCTTAAGACTGGATTTACATGCAAATCTTCGGTGATGTCTGAAGCTTCAGATCCTCCTGCAAATAATGGTGGCCTGTCGGGAGAAGACAGAGCTTAAAAAAAAAGTAGAATCCACAGGCTTGAATATGGAAGGGCAGGGATCTTCCTGCTGGACGGTCTTGAGGGTGATTGGAATGTTTGTTGGAGTTTAAGGACAAGGGCCACTCGAGAAGGACTTGGACAAACTCCTTCCTTCCTAGGAGATTTCTGGTCTGGGCTCCAACAGAGAATCCAGTTCAGCCATGGTGAGACCCTGAATGGCATACTCTCTCCTGTCTCCCCTCCTTCTTACTCTGGTTTTCTTTGTTTGCCCCGTGCTCTCACAATTTCAACCATCCCAATACTCAGGCCTTGGCCTTGGACTCCACACTTCTCTAAAAGAGTTCACTCCTTATGTGGCCTTGAAGAGTTATCCTTGTAGAGTGCCTCCTCTGCCACCTCTACCTTCATCTGCCTGGTAGAGAGGCTTCATTTTGAGATCTCACTGTCCCCTCCCAATCAAAAGAAATCCCCCCTTCCCCTCCTCCACCCTCTGCCTCCCTTCTCCTTCCTCAGCCCTCACTCTCCTCCCTGAATCATTTCCTTCTCAATCTCGCAGTCTTTGCTTGAGGCCTTTACCATTCGGATCACCAAGACAGAACAGAGAGGGTACTGGCACTGCCACTGCCACTTGACTGCCTTCATCCCTACTTCCATTACCCCTCCCTGGCCTCCTGCAAGAACTTCCTAACTGGTCTCTGCCTCCAATCTTATCTGCTTCCTATTTGCTCAACCCTTCTCTCACGTACTCATAGGACAGTAAGAGCCTCTGAATAAAACGCAAATTTGGTCTGCTCACTCCAGTTCACACTTTTTATTGCCCCATGTAGGCCATAGGACCAGTCCCCATCTAAGTTCCTTACTCCTACAGAGCTATCCACCTTCCATTCCCTACTCTCACTCCCTATGTATCCCCCATCCCTTACAGTCAGCAGCTGCCCCTGGGGCTCTTTGATCCCCAGTTTGAGAAGACCTGCCCCATGTCTCATGCTTCCAGCCTATTTTTAAGCTCTAGCCTCTCACAGTGCTGTTCTCAAAGAGGCACAGATTTCTACCTGCCACTCTGATTGCCTGAGTGAGGGGAAGAGAGTGAAGGGAGGAGACAGGTTGGTCTCAGAGCAGGTTGATGTCAAGTTGAGCGGTAGTGTTGCAGTGTTGTGCAATGCAGAGCTCTGTGCTTCAGCAGGTACAACAGGTAGGGTAGGTGGAGCCACAGCTGAGATGCTCTTTGTGACCATAAGATTAGTACCACAAGGGGGAATTGGGAAAATAAGTAAATATCTTGAGGATAATAAAGACCAGCTTTCTTGCTATTGGAAGAAGGAAGTGCAAATATACTAGTAGCATAGTGGAGAGTAATAATAAACTCTGGGTTGTTGGATTTGAGTGGCAGGAATTGGTATATCACAGTTTTTGATACATAGACACAGGTGTGTGTGCTGGTACATGTGTGCATATGTGCATGTGATTATACACACATATATTCCTTTGCTCTGTCCACGGAGAGAGCCTAGAAGCAATGAAAACCAAGTAGCAATGAGCACACCTGGTCCCCAGACCTTGGTTTCTAAATAAACAAACCAGGGTTCCTTGGAGAAATGGTTAATTTCCTGGGTCAGTGAAGTTGACAGATGAGTCTTGAACATTTTGTACTTCCAAGAAGGGGAGGATGTACTCAGAGAATGATGGGAACATCCTGAAAGGACCCAGAAGCTAGTTTGAAAAGATTCTCACAGACCAAGTCTGGGACAGTATGAGTATCAAAATTAAAAAAATGATAGTTATGAATTATAGCAAGAATTCAATTGAGGCCTTGTAGATGGAACATAATATTGTCTTCCAATGATGTTTGTGTCTTAATTCCAGAAACCTTTGGCTATCTTATCTTACATGGAAACAGAAACTTAAGGATTCAGTGATTAAGTTAAGGATTTTAAAATATATATATATTTATTTATATAAGAAAAGGGGAGAGAGATAGAAACATCAATAATGAGAATCATCAATTGGCTGCCTCCTGCATGCCCCTCACTGGGGATGGAGCCCGCAGCTCAGGCATGTGCCCTAACAGGGAATTGAACGGTGACTTCCTGTTTCATAGGCTCACACTCAATCACTGAACCACACTGGGGGCAAGCTAAGGATCTTGAGATGGGAAAATTATACTGGACAATTTCAGTGAGCCCAATGTAAAGACAAGGGTCCTTACAAGAGGAAGGCAGGAAGGTCAGAATCAGAGAATGAGATGTGAGGACTAAAGCAGAGGTTGGAGTGATGTAGCCATAAGACAAGGAATGTATGTGGGCATCTTTACATTAACTGGAAAAGGCTGGAAAGGCAAAGGTATGAATTCTCCTTTAGAGCTTCCAAAAGGAATGCAGCCATAGTGACACTTTGACTTTAGTCCAGTGAAATCCATTTTGGACATCTGACCTCCAGAACTATAAGATACTAAACATGTTCTGTTTTAAGCCAGTAGCCTGTGCCTATTGATTACAACAGCCATAAAAAACATGTCTATTCCATCTCCTCTGCTGTGGGCAGTGTGGGCTACTCCAAGGCCTGAATATCCTCCTCACATCCACATCCCTTCAGGGTCTCATCACCTGAACCCTAGTAGGTACATGGGAAATATTTGTTTGAATTCACTCATCCAGGACAGTGTAGGCTGGAGGAGCATGACAAATGTATGAGGCCTCCTGAGGGACCTTCTGAGGGAATCAGGGTACCTATGGATGCTTACATTCCATTCTGTTTGCTCAAGATTGGTCACAATTCCAGCCACAAGGATGGTATATTTACCTGAGGGGTCAGGGTGGGATGATTTTAATGCCCGAGAAAGGAGTTCCAGACCCAAGCACTTTGTCCAAGAAGCATCTGAAGCCTTCCATACCCCTGTTCCCACTTGTGCAGGTGCCAGCAGGCTCCAGTGATAGGCTGCACACCTGCAGGGTCTCAGAGCTCCCCATCCCGTGGACCTTCGCCATGCCCTTCTGCGAGGGCAGAGATACTCTCATAGTGCCAGAGCTGAAGGCCTCCACAGAATTGGTGGGTCTCCTCCCCAGTCCCAACTCTGGCACTTTACAGGAGAGAAAAGCATACCTGGAGAGGGGGAAAGCCTTGCTCAAGTTCTCATAACTGCCCAGTGGCAGAGCTGGGCTGAGAACCCAGGTGGCTGGCCCTCAGGTCATGGAGCTTTCACTTCCCAGGGCCAGGAAGGGGGATAAAGGGACATTTTGCAACTCTGAGTGCATCAGAATATGGGGGGCAATGCAGGGTTTAAAAGACATATTTGGTGATGGAAATGTTCTAAAAAGTGATTATGGTCATGTTTACACAACTACAAATTTCCTAAAAACCACTGAATTGTACAGCTACAATTTATAGTATCTATATTAAACCTCAATACATCTATAAAAAAATCCTCAAAGACATTATACTATTTCTTTGTAAAGCCCACAAAGAAACCTATATTTTTCCAGCATTAACTATTGGAATGAAGGCTTTTATTAATATTTTTGTCCACCGAGGAGTGTTTTTTTTTTTTTTCTTTTTTCTTATTCTGAGGAGTGGGTTTAAAAAGGTGGGGTCCTTGGCAGCCTACCAGGGCCTTCCTGGGCAGATGCTATGGTGGACCCCACAAGTTGTCATTTGTCTAAAGCTTCCCCCTCTCCACCCTTAAGGAGCTTGCAATAGAGAGGGAGATAAGGGACACACAGAAGTGTCTGGGCTGCCAACCATATCTGGGGTGACAGGGATTGGTGTTGCCAGAAGGAATGGACCAGGTACCAGTGACTCCAGAGTGGGGAGAAGAATGAGCATGAGTCCCCAAGCCCAACCAAGCATAGAGAGTGCCAGCCACCACATCAGCCCCCTTCAACTAGCTGCCTTGGGTGCTGTGTGGCTGAGCCATCCCCCTGCAGCTTTCCCTCTATTTCTCCTTCAACTTGATCCATTCATTACCTTATGTTTACAGCCTCTTCAGAGAGTATTTCTTGGCTTGATGCCAAGCCAATTTGATTTAATTTTCCAAGCATGACCCGGTGAGTCACTATATTAAATGCCTTCCAGATAGTTCTCATTGCGGCATATACACAGTGCATTTGGCCAGCCATCTGCAATCACAATGAGGTGCCCAGCCCGAAGATGCAGCACCCAGAACCAGCAACAATAGGTCCAATAATGATGCTGATACAGGCTGAGTGCAGACAGATCCACAGCACATGCTCTTTTGATTTGTTTGGGGTTTTTTTTTGGAAATTTAAAAGAGATATGTCAGCTAAATGAAGGATTGACAATGATTGCCTTTATTAAAAAATAACTTCATTGACATATAAGTCACATATCATACAATTCACCTATTTAAGTTGTACAATTATATATATATATATATATATATATATATATATATATATATATATATATATATATAATTAATTTTGTGGAGGGAGAGAGAGAAACATCAATGATGAGAGAGAATCACTGATCAGCTGCCTCCTGCATTCCCCCTACTGGGGATTGATTCTGTAACCTGGGCACTAGTCTGCAGGTCAACACTCTATCTACTGAGCCAAACCAGCTAGAGCCAATTAAATGATTTTTTTGGTATATTCACAAGGTTGCCCAACCATCATCACACTCATTTTTAGAACATTCTGTCACCCCAAAAAGAAACCCTGTACCCTTTAGCTATTGTCCCTATGCCTCTCCATCCAGCCAGCCCCTGGCAAGCACTCATCTATTTTTTGTCTTTATAGATTTCCCTAGTCTGAATTTTCATATGAATGAAATATGTGGGTTTTAATCACCAGCCTTTCAAAAGGAAAATTGCCCGCTGGCTGAAGATCAGGATTTGGGGATATGGAGAGGAGGGTGGCCAAAGAAGGAAGAGGTCATAACCCTATTATTGTTTTAGGAGCATTAAAAGGTAGGGTGTGGAGGAAAGAAGAAAAGAAGAAGGTGCGGTGGGAAAGGGACTGCCCTCCTCCATTGAGTGTGGAACAGTCCCATTTGCTACCTGTCTCCATAGATTCTTACCCTTCTTTGTCACTTCATTCCCCACACTCTTCCCACCCACTATCCTTCCTGGGGCTGCTGCCCCCAAAAAGAGAGAAGGAAGTTGGAGGGTGCCTGTTTTGTTTGCACCCCAGAGAAGAAGTGCACATGTATATTTGCTCATGCATAGCCTCTATCTACTTACAGAACCCCTTTCTTTTTTTAAATTTATTGAATAAGGTATTACATATGTGTTCTTATCCCTCCATCACCTCCCCATCCCCCACCACTCATGCCCTCATTTCCCTAGTGTCTGTGTCCATTGGTTAGGCTTATATGCATGCATACAAGTCCTTTGGTTGATCTCTCCCCCTTACCCCACCCTCCCTACCTTCCCTCTGAGGTTTGACGATCTGATCAATGTTTCTCTGTCTCTGGATCTGTTTTTGTTCATCAGTTTATATTGTTCATTATATTCCACAAATGAGTGAGATCATGTGATGTTTATCTTTCTCTGACTGGCTTATTTCACTTAGCATAATGCTCACCAGTTCCATCCATGCTGTTGCAAATGATCAGAACTCCTTTTTTTTTTTTTTTTTTTTTTTTTTTTTTTTTTTTTTTTTTTTTTTTTTTACCACAGCATAGTATTTCATTGTATATATTGATAGGTAGCACAGTTTTATAATCCACTCATCTGCTTATGGGCACTTAAGCTGTTTCCAAATCTTAGCTATAATGAATTGTGCTGCTATGAGCATAGGGGTGCATATATCCTTTCTAATTGGTGTTTCTAATTTCTTGGGGTATATTCCTAGAAGTGGAATCACTGGGTCAAATGGGAGTTCCATTTTTAGTGTTTTGAGGAAACTCCATACTGTTCTCCACAGTGGCTGCACCAGTCTGCATTCCCACCAGTAGTGCATGAGGGTTCCTTTTTCTCCGCATCCTCACCAGCACTTGTTGTTTGTTGATTTGTTGATGATAGCCATTCTGACAAGTGTGAGATGGTACTGCATTGTCGTTTTGAGTTGCATCTCTTGGATGATTAGTGACTTTGGGCATGTTTTCATATGTCTATTGGCCTTCCTTCTGTCTTCTTTTGAAAAGTATCTATTTAGATCTGTTGCCCAGTTTTTGGGTTTGTTTTTTTTTGTTGTTGTTTTTAAAATATATTTTATTGATTTTTTACAGAGAGGAAGGGAGAGATATAGAGAGCTAGAAACGTCAATGGGAGAGAAACATCGACCAGCTGCCTCTTGCACACCTCCTACGGGGGATGTGCCCACAACTCAGGTACATGCCCTTGACTGGAATCGAACCTGGGACCTTTCAGTCCGCAGACCGACTCTCTACCACTGAGCCAAACCGGTCCCGGCTGTTGCCCAGTTTTTGATTGGGTTTTTTATCTTCCTTTTTTTTAAGTTGTATGAGATTTGAGATTAAACCCTTATTGTATATATTTGAGATTAAACACTTATTGGTGATAACATTGGCAAATATGTCCTCCCATGCAATGGGCTTTCTTGAAGTTTTGTTTATGGTTTCCTTTGCTGTACAGAAGCTTTCTTAACAAATCTCTTTATTTTTAAAATTTTTTTCTTCTTTTTAAAAATGTAATAAATTTTTATTGTTCAGATTATTACAATTGTTTCTCTTCCCCCCCCCCTGCCATATCTCCCCTCCACCAGGTTCCTACCCCACCCTCTGCCCTTACCTTCCTCCTCACTGCCCTCATCCATAGGTGTACACTTTTTGTCCAATCTCTTCCCAAAACCCCTGACTCCTTTCTCCCAGAGAATTGTCAGTCCACTCTCTTTCTATGCCCCTTATTCTATTATATTCACCAGTTAATACTGTTCCATCAGATTTTTTATTCCCTTGGTTTTTAGATTCATTTATTGATAGATACATATTTGTTGTTCATAATTTTTATTTTTATCTTTTTCTTCTTCCTCTTCCTTTTTTAAAAAATATATATATTATTGACTTTTTACAGAGAGGAAGGGAGAGGGATACAGAGCTAGAAATGACAATGAGAGAGAAACATCGACCAGCTACCCCCTGCACACCCCCTCACGGGGATGTGCCCGCAACCAAGGTGCATGCCCTTGACCGGAATTGAACCCCAGACCTTCCAGTCTGCAGGCCGACGCTCTATCCACTGAGCCAAACCGGTTTCGGCTCTTTTTCCTCTTCTTAAAGAATACCTTTCAGCATTTCATATATTATAATACTGGTTTGGCGCTGATGAACTCCTTTAGGTTTTTCTTATCTGTGAAGCTCTTTATCTGACCTTCAATTTTGAATGATAGCTTTGCTGGGTAGAGTAATCTTGCTTGAAGGTTCTTGTTATTTATCACTTTAAATATTTCTTGCCATTCTCATCAGGCCTGCACAGTTTCTGTTGAGAAATCAGCTGACAATAGTATGGGTGCTCCCTTGTAGGTAACTAACTGTTTTTCTCTTGATGCTTTTAATATTCTCTCTTTGTCTTTTGCTCTTGGCATTTTAATTATGATGTGTCTTCATGTGGTCCTCTTTGGATTCTTTTTGTTGGGGTTCTGTGCGCTTCCTGGACTTGTAAATCTATTTCTTTCAGCAGGTGGGGGAAGTTTTCAGTCACTATTTCTTCAAATAGGTTTTCAATATCTTGTTATCTCTCTCTTCTTCTGGCACCCCCATAATTCGGATGTTGGTATGCTTGAAGTTGTCCCAGAGGCTCCTTAAACTATGTTCATATTTTTGGATTCTTTTTTTCTTTTTTCTTTTCCAAAAAGTGTTTTTTGCTTCTTTGTATTTCAAATCTTTGACTTGATTCTTGTGATCCTCTAGTCTGCTTTTAGGTCTCTGTATAATATTTTTTATTTCAGTCAGTTTATGGTTAATTTCTAGTTGATCTTTTTTCATATCCTTGAGGGTCTTGTTAAATTTATCAGCCTTTTCTAGGAAATTCTTGAAAAACTTATAACTGTGGTTTTGAACTCTATATCCAGTCATTTTCATTTTTCCATTTCCTTCATTTGTGACCTGCCTCTTTGTCTCCGAATTTTAGCTGCTTCCCTGAGTTGATGGAGTGGTTTTGTGTGCTAGGTGTCCTATCAGGGCCCAGTGGCTCAGTCTCCCCAGTTACCTGAGGTGGACACTCTTGGTGTGCCCCTTTGTGGGCTGTGTGTGCAGTCTTGTTGTAGTTAAGCCTAGATTGTTGTTAGTATCACTAGGGGGAGTTGACCTCCAGGCCAATTGGCTGTGAGGTTCAGCTGTGTCTTCGCTGGGAGAGCTTCTGTGCTCTGCTTGGATGGGGTGGAGTCTCAGGGTGGAGCAGACAGCCTTGGTTTCCTGTCAGACCAGCCCTAAGAGGCCCCTGTGTCTCAGTGTCCTTTGGCAATGGCTGCACACACCTCTGAGAGAAGACTGCTCTCAAGTTTTGCCCACTGCCAAATAGTCCAGTTTCTCCCTGAATGAGTCTGGGTACTGGAACTGGAGTTCAGTGCAGTCAGGAGGTTTTGTTCCCCTCCTGAATGAGAAAGCTAGCCATGAGCAAATAAGCGAGTAGCTTATTCAGCCACCTGCCCTTTCCATGTGTGCATGTGGGTCTCTTCAACTCTGTCTCCACTGCTTCTCTGAGTCTCAGTGTCCTTTTATCTTTCCTTCTAGTTGTAGAATTTCCACTCAGCCAGCTTTCTGGTGGTTCTGGACAGTGCCCGCTCTGTCTTCCAGTTGCAGTTTTGAAATTGTTTTGTGAGGTAGCAGTGTAGGTGTTTACCTATGCTGCCATCTTGGTTTCTTTCTGTGCAGAAGCTTTTTATTTTGATGTAGTCCCATTTGTTTATTTTCTCTTAGCTTCCATTGCCCTAGGAGCAGTATCAGTGAAGAAATTGCTTTGGCATATGTCTGAGATTTCTCTGCCTATGGATTCTTCTAGGATTTTTATGGTTTCCTATCTTATGTTTAAGTCCTTTATCCATTTGAGTTTATTTTAGTGTATGGTGTATGTTGGTGATCTAGTTTAATTTTTTTTGCATGTATCTGTCCCATTTTCCCAACATCATTTATTGAAGAAACTGTCTTGACTCCATTGTATGTTCAAGCCTCCTTTGTCAAATATTAATTGGGCATAGTGCTTTGGATCGATTTCTGGGTTCTCTATTACATTCCTTTGA
The DNA here is from genome assembly GCF_014108245.1 of Pipistrellus kuhlii. Classification (NCBI taxonomy): domain Eukaryota; kingdom Metazoa; phylum Chordata; class Mammalia; order Chiroptera; family Vespertilionidae; genus Pipistrellus; species Pipistrellus kuhlii. The sequence goes on along the minus strand of NW_023425550.1, from coordinate 751,381 downwards.
TCTATATGTCTGTTCTTGTGCCAGTACCAGGCTGTTTTGAGAACAGTGGCTTTGTAAATACAGCTTGATATCTGGTATTGAGATCCCACCTACTTTGTTCTTCTTTCTCAGGATTGCAGAGCCCCTTTCTTGAAGGGACTGCCATTATGTTAATTTATTGCTAACTTCCTGTGTTCTCCTCCTTTACAGAGCCAATTGGCCTTTCTCCAGCTCATGAGAGTACCATGGAGGACATTGGCAGCCTCCCCATAGTCATCACTTGGGTAATATATAAAACCCAAGCTTCTCAAGGTTGGAAGCTTAGACCCCTGTGTGTGGCTCAAACTCTGTCAGAGACTCATCTGCTTACACACTTATAGTGACCCTCTCCTCACTACCTACCAAGGCAGCCCTGGATAAAATCCTGTAGAAAATTCTTCCCAATATCTTCTTATGGCTCCTATTTTTACTGCTTAGGTCTCAGGGAGAAAATTTAATTCCTTTCTCCTTTATAGCCCTGAAGAGATTTGAAGACAGGTACTAGCTCCTCTTGAGTCTCTTCTTGTTCAAGATGAGAAAAAGAATGACCACCACAATTGCAATTAGAACAACAATACCTATATTTAAGTTATATCTGCAATCCTCACAACAACCCAAGGAGGCTATGTTTAGATTCACTTGACCAATAAGGTAACCAAGGCACAGAGAGGCTCATTAAACAGACAAAGAATGTTCAGCTAGGAAGGAAGGGATTTAAGACTTGAACTCAAGTCTCCCTGACTTTAAAGCCCATGTCATTCAACCACACACAATCAGTGCTGCTTGAACAATTTACTTTTACTGAGCTAGAATTCACATACCAAGACATTCACATGTCCCTTTTAAAGTGGACAATTCATTGTTTTTTAGTGTATTCATAGGGTTGTGCAACAATCACCAATTTGTAATTCCAGAATATTTTCATCACACCCAAATGGACTTCCATAACCAGTAAGCAGTCACTCCTCATTTTCTCCTTCCCCAGATACTGACAATCACTAATCTAATTTCTATTTTAAATCTGCCTATTCTTGACATTGTATATAAATAGAGTCATGCAATACATGGTCTTTTGTGATTGGCTTCTTTTATTTAGCATGATATTTTCACAATTCATCTATGCTGTAACATTAATCACTACTACATTCCTTTTGAAGGATGAAAAATATTTCATTGAATGGCTATAGCACAATTTGTTTATCCATTCATCTGTTGGATGGATCTTTAGGTTGTTTCCATCTTTTGGCTATTGTGAATAGTGCTCTAATGAACATTCATATACAAGGTATTTGAACACTAGTTTTCAATTCTCTTAGATACAAAAAAATGTAGAATTGTTGGGTCATATGTTAATTACTTTTAATACATTTTTATTGATTTCATACAGAAAGGGAGAGGAAGAGAAAGATAGAAACATCAATGATGGGAGATAATCATTGATCAGCTGTCTCCTGCACACCTCACACTGGCAATTGAACCTGCAACCTGGGCATGTGCCCTGACAGGGAATCAAACTGTGATCTCCTGGTTCATAGGTTGATGCTTAACCACTGAGCAACACCAGCCCAGAAGGTCATATGTTAATTCTATGTTTAATTATTTTTTAGAAAGTGCCAACCTGTTTTCCACCATGGCTGCATCATTTTACATTCTCATCAGCAATATAGGAGGGGTACAATCTGTCAATTTCTTTATAGTGTCCTTAGAAGCACAATGATTTTAAATTTTGATTGAGTTTAATTTATCTACTTTTTCTTTGATCACTTTGATTTAGGTGTCATATCTAAGAAACCATTGCCTAATCCAAGGTCATACAGATTGATAACTATGTCTTCTTCTAAGAGTTTTCCATTTTGAGTTAATTTTCATATATGCTGAGAAGTAGGAGTGCAAATTCAGTCCTTTTCATGTGAATATTCAGATTCCCCAGCACCATTTATTGAAAATACTATTTCTTGCCCAACTGAATTGTTAGGGCACAATTATAGAAAATCAATTAGTCATAAAGTGAGTTTATTTCTGAACTTACAACTCTATTGCATTGATCTATTGTCATACAGGTATTATGCCAGTACCATACCCATGGACTTTCTCTCTCTCTCTCTTTTTTAAATCCTTACCCAAGGTTATTTTTTCCATTTATTTTTTTTTAGAGAGAATGAAAGGGAGAGAGTTGGGACAGGATCGAACCTGCAAGGTACATGCCCTTGACTGGGAATGGAACCCATGACCCTTCAGTGCACAGGCTGATGTTCTAACCATTGGGCCACCGGTTAGATGTCCATGCCATTTTTATTCAGGTATATCGAAACAATATAATGGCAAGGAAGTATCCTCACCAGGATATATCCTTGCAAGGATGTATTTTTTGAAAAGAACTTTTAATTTTGATGAAGTTCAATTTACCTATTTTTTTCTTTGTTAGCTTGTGCTTTTGGTGTCATGCCTAGAAAACCATTGCCAAGGTCATGATAATTTACTTCTATGTTTTCTGCTAAGGATCTTATACTTTTATAGTTGTAGCTCTCATATTTAAGTCTTTTATCCATTTTAAGTTAATGGCAAAAATGACAGGTTTGATTTATATTCTGTCTGGCTCAAAGTCTCATTTGCTAAGGTTGCTATTTCATTTTTAGTCTCTGAAGGTGAAGTGCAGTCAGTGCTTATTCTGCTATAACTTGATCAAGAGGCTTTGTGGGGGAAAGAGTAAGACTCTTTCAGCAGGGTCTGGGGAGCCTGTCACCAGACCCTTACCCTCTGGAGGGAGGAACTGAGCACAGGAATTTTTAACCATCTCCCATTTACAAACAAAGAGACTTTCTCTGGAAGGGAGGTGGCTGGCTGAAGGTCATACAGTCAACAGGTCCACTCCATGAACTCCAGTTCATGTCTTTTGACACAAATCCTATGTTATTTATATTCTGTCTTGATGCCTGCCTTAAAATGAAACAAATAAGAATCAGCAGATGCAGTGGCCAGTGTGGCTCAGTTGGTTGAATGTCTTTCCATGCACCAATGGGTCACCGGTTCAATTCCCAGTCAAGGCACATGCCCAGGTTTTGGGCTCAGTCCCCAGTAGGTGTGCAGGAGGTAGGCAATCAATGATTCTCTCTCATCATTGATGTTTCTATCTCTCTCTCCCTCTCCCTTCCTTTCTCTGAAATCAATAAAACTATACTAAACAAACAAACAAATAATCTACATACCAGTATATAAAAGGCTAATGTGTTGTCTGTCCAACCAGTTGCTATGATGTGCACTGACCACCAGGGGTCAGACTTTCCATATAGGAGCTGCTGAGCTGCAGTGATTTGGTAGCAGTGGTTCTCGGATGATGACCGGATGATGACCCCAAAAGCAGAGAGGAGGGAGCCCAATTCCTTGCGGGTCATACAATTCCACCTTCTGCGTGGGTTATGTTATTGCTGGGGCACTGTAGGCCCCAAATCTGGTGTACTGCACATTTGCATTTGCATTCCACACCCTTTATGACAACAACTTTACAGAATGCCCTCTTGCACTCGGATACTCATAACTATAAGTTAACACATTTGTGTCATTTGAAATAACTAAGTTTGTAGTAAGGTGCTACAGCAGCAATAGGAAACTAAAACATTCACCAAGCTGCAGGCTAGCCTTAATACTATAGAACAGAACAGAGTGGGGTAAACATCAATTATCTTCAAAAACTAAGTACAGGTTATTCAGCAAACATAGATTTCCTTGTTGCATGTCAACTGAACCCAAGTGATAATTTTAAAATGTGGGTGGGGTACAGCCAAGTAGTATTCCCTTGTATAAATGAGCCATATATTTTTTTTAAATGGCCTGTCCAGTAGCCAGTGTCACCTGTGGCTTTTTATTTATTTTATTTAATTTTTAAAATCTTTTTTGTTGAAAGTGGTCCCCCTTTTTCCCCCATTGACCCCTTCTTTTTTTTTTTTTTTTTTTTTACTACTATACCCAGAGTTTTTTGTTTGTTTTTTTTTAATTAATTTATTTATTTATTTTACATATTTTAATGATTTTTTTTGCCCCCCTCCCTCCCTCCCCCATATCCCCTCCCTCCCCATAGTTTTATGTCCATTGGTTGTACTTATATGCATGTATACAAGTCCTTCGGTTGATCTATTATCTCCCCCAGATCCTCCTCCCCTCCCCGCTGTAATTTGACAATCTGCTTGTTGCTTTACTGTTTCTATATCTATCTTTTGGTTCATCAGTTTATAATGCTCTTTATTATCCACAAATGAGTGAGGTCATGTGGTGTTTCTCTTTCATTGATTGGCTTATTTCACTCAGCATGATGTTCTCCAATTCCATCCAGGTTGCTGCAAATGATGAGAATTCCTTCTTCTTTATGGCAGCATAGTATTCCATTGTGTAGATGTACCATAGTTTTTGGATCCAATCATCTGCTGACGGGCACCTAGGCTGTTTCCAAATTCTGGCTATTGTAGATTGTGCTGCTATGAACATAGGGGTGCATATATCCTTTCTGATTGGTGTTTCTAGTTTCTTGGGATATATTCCTAGGAGTGGGATTACTGGGTCAAATGGGAGTTCCATTTTCAGTTTTTTGAGGAAACTCCACACTGTTCTCCACAGTGGTTGCACCAGTCTGCATTCCCACCAGCAGTGCACGAGGGTTCCTTTTTCTCCGAAACCTCGCCAACACTTGTCGTTTGTCGATTTGTTGATGTTGGCCATTCTGACAGGTGTGAGATGGTACCGCATTGTTGTTTTGATTTGCATCTCTCGTATAATTAGTGACTTTGAGCATGTTTTCATGTGCCTTTTGGCCTTCCTTCTGTCTTCTTTTGAAAATATTCTATTTAGGTCCCTTGCCCATTTCTTAATTGGATCATTCATCTTCCTTTTATTTAGTTGTATCAGCTGTCTGTAGATGTTAGAGATTAAACCTTTATCAGTGGTGTTATTTGCAAATATGTTCTCCCACACCGTGGGCTTTCTTGTTGTTTTGTTGATGGTTTCTTTTGCTGTAAAAAAGCTTTTTATTTTGAGCGTTGGTGGTATAGTGGTTAGCATAGCTGCCTTCCCATTGACCCCTTCTAAGCCTCACCTACCCCGGTCCCAGGCCTTCACTGCATTATTGTCTGTGTCCATGGTTATGCATATCCTATATAATAAAAGGCTAATATGCAAATTATCCCCTTGAGAGTTTGACCAAGAGACTGGGAGTTCCATCAGTCGCTATGACATGCACTTACCACCAGGGGGCAGCGAAGAACATGGCAGCCAACCAGCAGCTGTGGTGGCAGGGTGCTGAGGGAGTGAGAGAAGGAGGAGGCAGGGAGGCTGGGAGGCAGGGAACCTGATCAGCCCCACGGGCCAGCGTTGGAACCCTATCCATGCACGAATTTCATGCACTGAGCCTCTAGTATGCATACAAGTTCTTTGGTTAATCTCTTCCCACCTACCCATCCCTGCCTTCTGTCTGAGATTCGACAGTTTGTTCCATGCTTCTATGTCTCTGGATCTCTTTTGTTCATCAGTTTATTTTGTTCATTAGAATCCACATATGAATGAGATGATGTGATACTTGTCTTTCTGGCTTATTTTGCTTAGTATAATATTCTCTAGGTTCCTCCATGCTGTCTCAAAGGATAAGATATCCTTTTTTTTACTGCTGCATAGTATTCCATGTGTAAATGTACCACAGCTTTTTTATCCGCTTATCTACTGATGGGCACTTGGGCTGTTTCCAGAACTTAGCTATTGTAAATAAGGCTGCAATTAATATAGAGGAACATACATTCTTTTCAATCAGTGTTTCGGGTCTCTGGATATATTCCCAGAAGTGGGATCACTGAGTCAAAAGGCAGTTTAATTTTTAATTTTTTGAGGAAACTTTATATTATTTTCCATAGTGGCTGCACCCAGTCTGCATTCCCAGCAACAGTGCACCAGGGTTCCCTTTTCTCTGCATCCTCACCAGCACTTGTTTGTTGATTTATTGACAGTTGCCATTCTGACAGGTGTGAGGTGATATCTCATTGTGGTTTTAATTTGCATCTCTCTGATGACAAGTGACATTAAGCATCTTTTCATTTGTCTATTGGCCATCTGTGTGTCCTCTTTGGAGAAGTGTCTACTGAGATTCTTTGCCCATTTTTTAATTGGATTGTTTGTTTGGTGTTGAGTTTTATAATTTTGTATTATAAGTTTGTAAATTTTGGATATTAAGTTCTTATCAGATGAATCATTGGCGAGTATGTTCTCCTATCCAGTGGGTTGTCTTTTCATTTTGTTGATGGTTCCTTTGCTTTGCAGAAGCTCTTTAGTTTGATATAGTCCCATTTGTTTTTGTTTATTTTTCTTTTGTTTACCATGCCTGTGGAGATATATCAGAAAAAAATATTGTTATGAGAAATGGCCAGAAAAAAACAACACACCTCATAGTCACAGACAATAGTATGGTGATTACCAGAGGAAAAGAGGGGGTAGGAAAGGCTGAAGAGGGTAAAGGGAGGGTGGCAAACACACAATACAATATAAAGATGATGTACTATAGAATTGTACACTTGACACCTACATAATTTTGTTAACAAATGTCACCCCCAAATAAATCCAATAAAAATATAAAAAGAAATAAAAAATAAAATAAATATATTTCTTGAAAATTATAGGTGGGGTAAACCAAAATTAATTAAATAAAGCAAGCATGCAATGTCAAGGTAGTTGAGTGTGAGACTTTCATATAAACATAGCTGGATGGGAGATAGATAGATAGATAGATAGATAGATAGATAGATAGATAGATAGATAGAAAGAAAGATAGATGGCAAGAAATTATAGCATGTTTTTAAATAGCTCTATGGGGATACAATTCACACATCACATAATTGACCTATTTAAAGTGTAAACTGCAAAGGTTTTTAGTACATGCAATGATCACCATAGTTAATTTTAGAGCATTTTCATCAATTCGAAAAAGAAACCTTGTCTGTACCTTTTAGCTGTGACTGCCCTTTACCTCAATCCCATCTCCCCATCTCTAAGAACTGACTAATATACTTTCTGTCTCTATAGATTTTCCTATTATGGACTTTTATGTGAATAGCATCACACTATATGTATGTGATCTTTTATGTCTGGCTTCTTTCACTTAGCATGAAGTTTTCAAGGTTCATTCATTTTATGGTATGTAACAGTACTTCATTCCTTTTTTTTTTTTGCCAAATAATATTTCTATAATACCATATGGATATAACACAGTTTGCTTATCCATTCTTCTGTTGATGGGCATTTAGGTTGTTTCTGCCTTCTGGCTATTATAAATAATACTGCTATAAACACTAGTGTACAGGTTTCACTTGATCCAAGTTTGGGACAGAGGATAGGCCCTCCCAGCTAGGCCAGATCGACTGAAGTGAGCCAGGAGAGTAATTATTCTATGATGTCTGGAACTATACACATTTATTCATTGAGCTTGCTCACTGATCTTGAATATCCAGGCCCTGGAGGTGGTTGCTTCTTATCCCAATGTTCTAGATAGCAAGGGGAAAAAAGGAATATGGTGGACACTGAATGGGAGGAACAGTCAACTTTGCCTCAAAGTAAAGAAATTGCAAGACTGTTTGGAAGATATTATGGGCTGAATCATGTCCCCCAAAAGGATATGTTGAAGTCCTAATCCTTGGTACCTGTGAATGTGACCTAATTTGGAAACAGGGTCTTTGCAGATGTAATCATGTTAAGATGAGTTCACACTGGATTAGAGTGGGCCTTAAATCCAACAACCGGTATCCTTGAAGGACATATGAAAACAGAGGCAGAGATTGGAGTGATGCTTCTATAAACCAAGGAACACTAGAAACTAGGAGAGATATATCAGAAAAAAATATTGTTATGAGAAATGGCCAGAAAAAAACAACACACCTCATAGTCACAGACAATAGTATGGTGATTACCAGAGGAAAAGAGGGGGTAGGAAAGAGGCCTGCGACAGATGGTTTCTTACAGCATTCAGAGGGAGCATGACCCTTGGTGAATGTTTGGTAAATGAATAAGCAAATAAAGTTCAGACTTTAAGCCAAACATAGTTGGAAGCACAACGTAGAAACTCATAAAAGTCTGATGATTGCTAATATAAGCCAAGAGTTCATTTCTTGAAGGAGACCCTAAAGAGGAGGTTTGTTAAGACAGAGGAAGAATAATACTCCTGCCAAGCCAGCATGGCTCGGTGGTTGAGCATCAACCTACCAGCCAGGAGGTCACAGTTGGATTCCTGGTTAGGGCACAAGCCCAGGTTGCAGGCTCAGTCCCCATTAGGGGGTGTACAGGAGGCAGCTGATCAATGATTCTCTATCATTGATGTTTCTATCTCTCTCTCTCAAATCAATAAAAAACTACATTTTAAAAAAATTAAGGCAGAAACCGGTTTGGCTCAGTGGATAGAGCGTCGGCCTGTGGACTGAAAGGTCCCGGGTTCGATTCTGGTCAAGGACATGTACCTTGGTTGTGGGCACATCCCCAGTGGAAGGTGTGCAGGAGGCAGCTGATTGATGTTTCTCTCTCATCGATGTTTCTAACTCTCTATCTCTCTCCCTTCCTCTCTGTAAAAAATCAATAAAATATATTTAAAAAGTTAAGAATGATACTTATTTGACCACATTGTGCCCTGACAGGTAAGGCAGATGGCACTGTCAGATAGCTGGGCAGAGTTGGGCAGGAATGGCTTCACCCAGAATCCCTGGCTAAAGGAATCTGATCCTGTGCACTAAGAAGCTTCTCTGCTAAGATTGAAGAGTGTGGCCCTCCACTATGTCTCCTGTTATTCTATGGAATATGCCAGCAAGTTCCAGAACAGCCAGGGCAATACACATAAAGGAACTTAGGTCAGTTTAAACTGTCCTTGGCAAGGAGCAAATGCACACCGAATGCCTTGTTTTTTTAGCCCAAACTTCTGTGACTACAGTAACTTCTCAAAAGCATATTACATCAGGGGAGTTGTATCCGTTTCCTTTGGCTGCTGTAACAAGTTACCACCATATCAGAGGCTTCAAACAACATATCTTTATTCTCTTACATTTCTGCAAGTCAGAGGTCCAAAATCAGTTGCACTGGGATAAAGCCAACATGTGGGCTGCGCTACCCTCCCTGAGGAAGCTTTAAGGGGAAATCTGTTTGCTTGTCTTTTCCAGCATCTATAACTGCATTCCTTGTGTTTCTTGGATCATGGGCCCTACTTCCATCTTCAAAGCTAGCAGCAAAGCATCTTGATTCAGTGGTCACATTGCCTCTGTGGGCAATGATCCTCGGCCCCCCTCTTATGAGGACATTTGTGATTATATTTGGAGCCCAGATGGATAATCCAAGATAATCTTCCCCCAAAAAAAGAAAGAAAGAAAAGAAAAACAAGATAATCTCCCCATCTCAGGATCCTTAACTAAATCACATCTACAACATCTGTTTTGCCATATAAGGTAACATTCACGGGTTCTCAGAATTAGGATTCAGATATCTTTGTAGGTCAGCCTCCCACAGGAATGGAGGTAGCAAATGTCTGCTTGTGGATTTGCAATTTCCATTGACCAACCTAAACCTTTACCTTTAAATGGCAATGAGAAAGGCTCCAGATCCCCTAAGAGCTTCTCTTTCTGCTAGTCTGTGTCACAATGACCCCAATTCCCATGCTCTCAGGTGGAGGGGGAGCAGCCACCTGGTGGATCTGGAGTTGACTATAGGTCCACATTCCCTGATTCTTGTCTGTAGACCACCTGCTTTTCTTTGCTGATGTATCATGGCACTTTCCAGCCTTCATATATGCAATTGGCATAGCTTATTGGTTGAGTGTTGACCTATGAATCAGGAGGTGTGAGTTCAATCCCAGGTCATGGCACATGTTCAGGTTGCAGGCTCGATCCCCTAAGCAGCCAATAAATGATTCTTTCCCATCATTGATGTCTTTCTCTCTCTGAAATCAATAAAAATATTTTTTAAATTCACAATTTGAATTTCAGCTCCCCTCCTGAACCATGAAATTACCTCCTAAACAGATTTCGATGTATGTAGGGGGTATTTTTTATTTATTTATTTATTTATTTATTTATTTATTTTTACTTTATTTTATTTATTTATTTTTTCAAATATATTTTATTGATTTTTTTTGCCCCCCTCCCTCCCTCCCATACATACCCTCCCTCCCCAGAGTTTTATGTCCATTAGTTGTACTTATATGCATGTATACAAGTCCTTCGGTTGATCTATTATCTCCTACTAGGGGGTATTTTTTTTTTAAAAATCTTCTAATCATCACTTTAGACTAGAGGTTTTTGCCTTCAGACCACTTAGGCCAAAATCTAAAATTGATGTGTGAAAGTGCTGCTCCACAGATGTCTTATATGGTGAAAATGTGTCCACATGTAGTGCACAAACAGCTATTTTGTTAATGCCTGGTCCTCAACTTAAATCCATTCAAGTGAATCTCTTTGAAGACATGCCACCTACAGGTCAGGGTAGTTCGACATCAGTTGAATTCTTTTCAAGTACACTCTGTGACAATTTCTTAATTTGTACAATATTTGCCTTTGAGACAGGCTTTGAGCTTATGCATTTAAAGGGGAGAGTGGGATTGAGAGACTGTCAAGCAAGCTAAATGATTTGGGTTGGTCTGTTCTGTTCTGTGCCCATGAATAGCACTTGATTCATGGACTGCAAATGGAACACTGCACAGGATAGACTCATCAATGGGCACAGCAGAATTAGTCTCGGAACACTCTCCAAACCTCTCTTCTTCTCTTACCAGATGGCAAGCCAAACTGAAAACAAGCACCAATCCTCTAGTAAGGGTAATGTTGTTTGCACTTCCAAAGAGCCCACAAGAAATGGCACTAAGAGAAGCAGGATCACCTGTAAATTAATGCTTGCAAATTACAAGCATTAACTTACTAACATTTAAATCAACAATTATCACCCCTTCAAATGCTGGGCTCCATTGGAGAGAGTCAAGTTATCCCTGTGTTGGGTCCAGTAGCTGGTCCCTCCTGTGGTTTACAAGTGAAAACCCTGCTGGTGGTTAAAAACCACTCTGCTTGATTAGAACTTGGCAGAAGAATCTGACACAAATGAAAAGCCTTCTTAGAGGACCAGGCAGCAGGAGTGGCTCCCAGGGAGCCACTAAACAGCCACGGTCCAGGAAGCTGCACCACCACCAACTCCACAGGAAGGCAGGAGGCCTGTTTTACATCATTGATGCTGTGTGACCTTGGACAAGTGGCCTTCCCTCTTTGGGCCTTAGTTTCTTCATTTTTATATTAGGGGGCTGCTGAACCAAATAATATTGAAGGAAGGGAGCTTTCTGCACTATTGGGCTGAGCTGCGAAAGCCTCCCATGTATCACGTTTCATCATCCATCTCAATGAAAAACTCTGTAAAGGCATGGATCACACTTAAACATCTTAAAATTTTGTTTTTAAGAGATGAAAGGGCATTGTGTACTTTATAATGGATGTGCTGGGCCCCAATTCAGTGGCTAGACACTGGCCTTGATCTAGATAGAATCCTAAGATTTTTTTTCTAATATGTTTGTTTTTCCTATTTTTTTAAGGTATTATATGTGTACATATCTTACCATTGTCTCTCCACTTCCATACATGCCCTCCCTCCCCAAAGTGCTTTTTCTATTCATCCATTCATATTGCTTCTAAATACAAAAGCTCCTGGCAGAAGGTCTCTCACAGCCTCAGTTTCTCAGCTCAGCATCACAGGGTAAGAATGGAAAGGTGGGAAGAAAAATCTGTCCATTCAACTTGGCAGGATGTGGCAAAGCCTCAAAGGTGTGTCTCAAATTGGGCTTAGACTAAACAGAGGACCTGCCAAACCCTCTGTTTGCTTTGCTCTAACAATTTTGGAAACCAGCCTTTCACTATTGTCCTGGCCAAAACCTGGTGGGGGAGGTCAGTGTGTAATAAGGTCTCCAAGATGAAAGGAACATCAAAGAAGGACTGGAGAACCAGGCCTAAGTATCCCCAAGACACCAGCCAGCTCTTCCATCTTGAGGTTGTTCTGCCTCTTAGAAAGTCCCATCATCCCATAACTTGTCCCATTCATCTTTGTTTCCACAAATTGAGGCCACTCACAACAGTTCAAATCCCCCATAAATACCCTGCAGGTTTCTCCTTCATCGCCCTCCCCCCTTTAACCCTTTAAAGTCATCTTTTTCTCTTGCCTAAACACTTGCCAAGATTATTCCTTGTATGAAAATCCTGAGTTCCCTTTGACATCCTGATCGCTTGTTCCTAGAACAAGTCTAGCTTGTTAATGCCTCTCAGAGAGGTTACTAGTAGCCAGAACAGAGTATGCATCCTGAAACTGTGGACTGAAAAAGAGATAGGAGGATTGTCACCTTCTCTCCTTGTACAGCAGAACAAGGCTTTTTGAGAGGATATAAGGAAAAAATATGTAAAAATATTTCTGTTGTGATTCAGGAAGTATACAAAACCCAGATGATTTCCCTATTGTGCTTCCTTCCCATCCCACCTACTATTTTGTGTACTTTCCATGTGTGTTAATATATTTTTTAAAAAATAATTTTATTGATTTCAGAGAGGAAGGGAGAGGGATAGAGAGATAGAAACATCCATGATGAGAGAGAATCATGGATCGGCTGCCTCCTGCAATTCCCCCACTGGGGATCGAGCCCACAACCTGGGCATGTGCCCTTGACCGGAATCTAACCTGGGACCTTTCAGTTCACAGGTCAATGCTCTATCCACTGAGCAAAACTGGCTAGGGCATGTGTTAATGTATTTTTTCAAGACACCCAGTCTATGACACTGTTGTAGCAGTTTGAACAAAGACAATGTTCCCAGCTGCAATCTTTGAGGATTTAAATTAATCCATATCCCCACCAACACTTGATCTGCCTTTTGTGTTATAGCCTTCCTAGTGGGAATGAAGTGGGATCTCATTGTGGCCTATTGCTTTCTTTAGAGAGTATTTATTGGCTTCATACTGGGACAAAGCCCCAGGTGGGAGGAGTGCTGAGGAGATGGTGCTTGCAGAGGAGGTGAATCTTTCAGAATTAGTTGTGAGTGGTCAGACATTCTAGGAAAGGGGATGGCCTGGACTGAACCTAGAGATATCCATATTCCCACTTCGTTTTGTAAATAAACAAAGTGTGCCAGTCCTAGCCGGTTTGGTTCAGTGAATAGAGTGTTGGCCTGCGGACTAAAAGGTCCCTTGCAGGCTCCTCTCCACCTGGGTCCTGGTCGGGGCTCCTGTAAGAGGCAACCGATCAATGTGTTTCTCTCAAATCAATGTTTCTCTCTTTCATTCTAAAAATCAATGGGAAAATATCCTTGGGTGAGGATTAAAAACAAACAAACAAACAAACCAAACAAATGTGCCACAGTGCAGTATCAGAGTCATAGGAGTTAATGTCAGGGTCTGAGCCTTAGGGTCAGAAGATGGGAGTGCCTGGAATCCCATGTTCAGGAGCTTGAAGACAAGTTGCTATTCGAAAGCTCAGAAGTCAAAGGAGGAAATCTGTTTCAGGAGAGCCACTCAACTGCCTATAGAGCATGGGTTTATGGGTGCAGTGCTGGAGGCAATGGGACCAGGGAGCATCTGGTCCAATTATCCTGATGTGAGATGGGGACTATTGGAACCAGGGAAAACACAGTGGTGACAGCAAGAAGAAAGTCTCAGAAGACACAGTGAAGAGATCCCTGAGTGAGGTACTTTCATTCAGTTCTTTAAAAAAAAAATAATAATAAAAAAAATGTATATATATATATATATATATATATATATATATATATATATATATATATATATATTGATTTCAAAGAGGAAGGGAGAGAAAGAGATAGAAATATCAATGATGAGAGAGAATCATGGACTGGCTGCCTCCTGCACGCCCCTCACTGGGGATCGAGCCCCGCAACCCAGACATGTGCCCTGACCAGGAATCTAACTGTGACCTCCTGGTTCAGAGGTTGCTGCACAACCACTGAGCCAGGTCAGCCAGGCTGTCCTAGCCAGTTTGCCTCAGTGGCTAGAGCATCAGCCTATGGGCTGAATTGTTGTGGGTTCAATTCTAGTCAAGGGCATGTATCTTGCCAACCAATCGATATGTCTCTCTCACATTGATGTTTCTCTCTCTGTGTCTCTCCCCTCCTTTCCACTCTCTCTGGGGGAAAAAAGGGAGCGGTGAGTTTTATGTTATATGAATTTTATCTCAATTTATAACAATTTTTTTTTTAAAAAAAGCTTCTATCATGTTACCAGGGCTGAGAACCAGGAGATCAGTGAGAGGAGACAACAATTTTCAAAGTAGAAGGCCCAGTTCTAAGGGAGAGTCAAGCACAGAGATCACAGGAGTAGAAAGAATGGGCCTCTCACCCTTCTGTGGCTGCGGGGTGGGGGTGGGGGGGATAGGGAGGGCAGTGTGTTCTAGTAAGGCCTGGGGGATAAACCAAAGCCAGCCAGGTGGAAAAGAGAAGGAAGGTCATTTAGTCAGGCATTTGGATTTGCTCTAAGTGAGATGAAGAGTCTTTAACATGAGATTTGTGGATTTTAAGCAAGGGAACAACATGATCTGATTTATTTTTAAGAGGCTCCCTCTGGCTGCTGGGTGGAGAATGCGCTGGAGGGAGCAACACAGTTATTCAGGGCAGAGATGGGTGCCTACATTCAAGGCTGTTTAAAAAATATGTTTTTATTGATTTGAGAGAGAGAGAGAGAGAGAGAGAGAGAGAGAGAGAGAGAGAGAGAGAGAGGGAGAGAAACATTCATTAGCTGCCTCCCATATGTATCCCAGACTAGCGGTGGATTGAGCCTGCAAACTGGGCATGTGCCCTGACCAGTCTCAGTCTTTCAGTGCACAGGACAACACTCAACCAACTGAGCCAAACCAGCCAGATCCATCCAAGGCTGTTTAGAAGGCAGAGTTGTTGTTTTTTTATACTTGATAATGGAGTGGATTAGACCAGAAGAGGAGTCAAGGCTGTCTCCTAGGTTTGTGGCCCTGGCAACTGGGAAATCCGTGGTGTCATTTACAGTATTTTTCAGACCATAAGACACTCCGGACCATAAGACGCACCAGTTTTTAGAGAAGGGAAATGAAGAAAAAAAGATTCTGAAACAAATAGTGTCCTAAAATATTTTATGTGCATTAAAACCTAACATCACAGTCATAAACACATGTAATCAACCCTGTAAAGTAAACAGCAGCATTTAGAACCATTTTAGAGCCGGGCAAGCACACAGAGACCACACAGAGTCGGGCAAGTAAAAAAACTTTTTTTTTTAAAGTATATGTGTAGGCTATATTTGGACCATAAGACGCAGGGACTTTTTCCCCCCACTTCTGGGGGAAAAAAAGTGCGTCTTATGGTCCGAAAAATACGGTACTTGTGGGGACCATGTGGGAGGGAGGTGGCAGGGTGACAAGGATGGATAGTTCTGTTTTGGACATTGCAATGCCTCTGAAAAAGCCATAAGACAATGTAGAACAGCCATTTGAATATACAATAGATATCTACAATAGTTTCACAGAAGAAGCATGGCTGGAGAGGTAAAGGTGGATGTGATCTTTATGTGGGTATGAATGTGATGGGCCAGGGAGAGACTTAGAGTGAGAATAAAGAACCTGGCAGAAGGTACAGTGTGAGAAAACACAGTGAAAGGAAGAAGCACAGAGGCTTAGGGCCCAGCAAGTGCTCCAGTGAGGATGGATGCTGGGGCCCAGGAGTGGTGGGAGGAAGATGGTTGAAGATGTCATCTGAGGCCAAGTCCTGCAAGGTCTTGGATGCTGAGCTCAGGAGTTGACACCAGGTCCCAGGAACAATGGGAAGAAGCTTGAGCAGGGCAAGGCTGTGATCTGACTGAACATTTTCAGAACCCTCTAGTGTGGAGAGTAGACAGAGAAAGGGAAGTAAGGATCTCAGTTAAGATGCTCCATTTTCTTGCAGTAGTCTCAGGTGGTCACTTGTGTTGGGGTGTCCTTAGTGGGCATGGAAAGAGGGGAGTGTTTTGAGAAGTCTTGAAGGAGTTGAATTGCTAGGTATTTAATACACGGTACTCAAGTTTTGTTCAAATTTACAAAGTCAGTGGCAGATCCATACTGCTCCGATTTTTCTCTACCTCAGGTTACCTATGCCTGGGGATAAAAGTCTGCAGTCAAACAGAGGTTTGACATTTGCATAGGAGTTAATGGAATAGAATGGTCTTGTTGGATGGACTGGTATTTGGCTACTGTAATATCCAAATTCACAACCACCAGTACCCTATGGGTGTGTGTGTGTGTGTGTGTGGGTGTGTGTGCATGTGTCTGTCTGTGTGTAGGAGGGTGTTTGATGTATTTGGTGCCCCAAAGAAGTGGCAATGCCCATTG